>NC_060119.1:292718815-293342249 GCF_021461395.2 Schistocerca americana | reverse complement strand
ACGTATCCGTCCCTTGTGATACGGATCCACACCGCGTGTTATGAGAATGTTTTTACTCCATCAAACAAATAGAATCGGTGGCACATTACCACCATCCTTAGGCCCCACCACTGCCAAAAGATTATTTTATTTTCGTGGCGCATTTGCTGAGAGATCCTCGTTACTAACATACGTGGGCTAGCTGTCATCACAAGTCTATCCCCGACGTCATAATGTCTCAAATGCAATCACATGTGATTGCGTTGGAAGTAACACGGTGTCGGGTATAGACTCATGATGAAGTTTTACCCATGTCAGCTAGTAACGAGGATCCAACAGTAAATGCACCAGGGAAATAAAATACTCATTTGGCAGTGGTGGGGCCTTAGGATGGTGGTAATGTGCCACCGAAACTAACCCTGTGATACGATAAAGACATTCTCATGATACAGCTGTGGTGGTACTTTTTCTCATACGTATCATCAGCTGAAGTCCCTCGACCATGCAGTAAGACAGACATCTATAAACTGAACATGTGTATTTAGTTGAATTTGCAGACTTTGTTTTATGTGATTTATCGTGTAACCGAAATTAAAAGATTCTTTTTAGTTCTCATGTGGATGAATTGCCACATTCCTCAACATAAAGGTATCTTTTCTAAACAATTCTGATGACTTTTCAAGGCGGTTAATGACAGCATCATCTGCAAAAAATCTAAGGTGGCTGCTTAGATTGACTCCAATGCCGTTCATGCAGATCAGGAGCAGCATGGGGCCTGCAACACCTCCGTGGGGAACGTCAGATGTTACTTCCGCTTAGTCGATGACTTTCCAATTACTGCGAACTGTGACTGTCTGACAGAATCTAGGCGCACAATTGAAACGATACTCCAAAGGCACTCAGTCTGATTAGAAGACTCTTTTGGGGAACGGTGCCTAAAGTTTTCGTGAAATTTAAAACTAAGCAGTCAATTTGACATCCCCTGACGGTAAAGTCGTTAGTTCGTCAGAATAATAAGCTAGTTGTGTATCACAATTGTGATCCTTTCTCAATCCGTGCACACCATTCGTCGCCGGCCGTACTGGCCGTGCGGTTCTAGGCGCTACAGTCTGGAGCCGGGCGACCGCGACGGTCGCAGGTTCGAATTCTGCCTCGGACATGGATGTGTGTGATGTCCTTAGGTTAGTTAGGCTTAATTAGTTCAAAGTTCTAGGCGACTGATGACCTCAGAAGTTAAGTCGCATAGTGCTCAGAGCCATTTGACCCATTTCAACCACACTATCCGTCAAAAAATCTTTCTTTTTCTCGAGGTAAATCATAATACTCTAACATGGTTTACGTTCCAAAATTGAGCCAGCCGGCGTGGCCGTACGGTTCTAGGCGCTACAGTCTGGAGCCAAGCGACCACTACGGTCGCAGGATCGAATCCTGCCTCGGCCATGGATGTGTGTGATGTCCTTAGGTTAGTTAGGTTTAATGAGTTCTAAGTTCTAGCGACTGATGACCTCAGAAGTTAAGTCGCATAGTGCTCAGAGCCATTTGAACCATTTTTGTTCCAAAACTATACTTCAAATCGAGGTTAGTGACACAGGTCTGTAATTAATCGGGTTACTCATATTTCCTTTCTCTGATATTTGTATGCGTTGCGCAATTTCCCGCTCTCTTGGCACGGATCTGTCGAAGACCGAGTGGCTGTTTATGATAGCTAAGTGTGAAGATACTGTATCAGCATACTGTGAAAGGAACCTGCCTGCTAAGCAATCTGGACAGGAGACTTTGCCATTATTAAGACATTTAAACTACATCAAGCATAACTATTTCCAGTTTACTCATGTGGGTAGTTGTTCTACATTCAGATTCTGGAATATTTACTTTCTCATCTTTGGTGTAGGAGTTTCGGGAAAATGTATCTAGTAACTGTGCTTTTGAGCCAAAGTCATCGGTGACATCAACATTGTTATCGCACAGTGAAGGTATTCATTGTGTTTTGCTGCTGGTGTACTTACATATGATCAGATTCTCTTTGTGTTTTCTGCCACATTTCGAGACAGAATTTAGTTGTGCGAACTATCAAAAATATCTAAATTTCAAGCTTCTATACAGCTTCTCCAATTTTCGTGATTTTGACTACTTTTAAATTTGACACTGTTTTCTCCTTGCTTCGGCAAATGTGCCCTGACTTGTTTGTGTACCATTGTGGATCATTACTACCTCGTATTAACTTAAGTGGTATACATATCTCAATAGTCAGCGACACTACTTCCTAAAATTCAAACCACAATTTTTCTAAGCTTACGTAGTAGATCGGAAGGCGTGGAAACTTTATCTTAGAAAGGCGTCAAACGAATTTATATCTGCTTTTAAAATAGTAACTTTTCATTTATTTTTGGTTGGTTTGGTTGTTACGGTAATCAGACTCGCTACAACCGTCTTGTGGTCACTAATCCCTGTGTCCGTCATGATGCTCCCTATTTGCGCAGGATTGTTGCTAAGAGGTCAAGTATATTTTCGCAACCATTTAACCATGGAGTTGGTTCCTAACTAATTGTTAGAAATAACTTTCTGAGAGTGCATTCGGTAGGACTTCAGACGACACTTTATGCCTACCGCCGACTTTATACGTGCATTTTCGCCGACATATCTAGGGTAGATCACCAATTACTATTGTAATCTGTTCTTTCTGAACGTGGGTAGGTCCTTTGAAAAATGTTGGCTGAACTTATTTTCTGGCCTGAGCCAGCTTTCCATCCCTTTAATGATTTGAGCTTCAGTCCTTCCTATTCACTCTTGCTCTGGTATTTTTCTAACACAGCTACGACAAATCATAATTAGAATACCGATTGTTCCCTAGGTCTACTTCCTGTGTTTGCCCTGCACTTTCTTTCAGAGTGATGCCCTTTTCTGCAGTTTTCCCGAAACCCCTTATTCTAAAAAACGAAACCGCCCAATTCACTCCAAACAGCCGCTCTTACCGGTGTAGCGGTTTCCTGTACGTAGAGATTTATTTTGCTCTTTTCATATTGTCAGAGAGAGAGTTTCATGTTTCACTTCTTTTCGTGGTCAGGCAGTACGTAGACTCTAATAGAAAGAGACAGCAATACTAGAACGCCATTACTCGCCGACATCAAAGTTTACATGCCCCAGGCTTACATGCCCACTGTCCTTTTATAATTTCTATCTTCCGTTGCACAACCCACAAAATTCAAATAATGTTCATATTATTATGAAAGATACAACTGTAAATGCTCTATGTGATTCGCAGTATTGCGCTTATTCCATTGAGCAGTTAAGAAATTCGGAACATTGTCTGTTCATTAAAAAAAAGCAGTGTTGTGGCTTCTTTTCGTTGCACGTGAAACGTACAGTATATATATGAAACGTATCGTTACTATAAGTGCTGTCTGTGAGTTAGGGCTAACATTTACGTCGTCGTACTAATTTTTTTTTTTTTTTGGGGGGGGGGGGAGTCCTTGCTTTTGAGTTACATCATATTCAGTGATTTATTAAACATAAATATTATTTACCATTATTTATATTAAATGCTACAGATGAATTCTATAGATGGTTAATATCATTTATTATCTAATACTGTTACTACAATTTTTGTTATGCTCTTTTTCACTGTGTTATGTTTTTTAACCTCAATAATTCCCACCCAGAAGTACATTCCTTTAATTTCTGAAGTTCATTTTAGATAGGTGTGTTCAAACGCTGCATGAGGAGACTTCGCTTAAAGTGCTTACAAGTTACTAATTTTTATGGGTAAAAGGAGCATTCAAATCTTTCATCGTTAATATGCGAAGTACAGTTATATCTACAGACTGGTTATTCACACGTCCTTCCCTGCCTCGTCTCTCTCTTCCATGAGATGTCTTGCGTATTCATTATCTTTATAAATATGGCTTTTGCTTACAGGGGACGTGAAGTAGTTTGCGGTTCCTGAGTTTGTGCCATGGTGGCTTCATCACACCTCCCGCGGGTCTATGATGGCCACTCGCATCGGAAAACTACTCACAGTAAATCTTCACGTTAGATACTGCCTTTACAACAGCCGGCTTTCTTTTCGGCCCTCATGTTCCACCAGTGGAATAGGGTTTTGTGTCACCTGCTGGTCGAGCAGACCACAAGCTACCTCCTCGCAAGCTATTTTCGTCCGTGTTGGAACTCGCGCAAATTCTGTCAAACTAGTGCACGACCAGCTGGCCCCTTGCATTATCTGTCACAATGGATTACGTATGAGCGACGATAAACATGTTTCAGTCACGACAACATGTCTTTGGAACCTGAGTTGCACAAGTGCCAAAAGCTACAAGTAATTGAGAATATGACTAAAATAATTACCTTAATCACTGTAAATAATATTACTAATTGAAATCGTGCTATAGGCGTTGAATAAAAATTAATGGTAAACAGTGCATTGGACCTAGAATGTCTTACTTGTGTTTGCACTTTCGTTGTGAGAAGAATGATGTCTCTTAATGAAGTTTACGATGCATTATCATAAAGATGTCTTTTGCTACCAACGTTTCAGGGTGAAATAATCGAGATTAAATGTTTAATAAAAGCTGGTCACATGAAAATTATACCTGCGATTTTGCGTTAACATGCATTTTCAATCAGGAATGGAATCGTAAGGACTTTTTTTTTTCACGGATACTCATTACACAGGATGAGCAACGTAAAACCGAACGTCTAACGTTATAACTTACGAAGCGATATGTTGGAATTATATTTTATGAATGGTGCGCAATTTAAACATTAATTAACATTACTGTTACAAAACGCGTTCAAAAATTATAAGTATGTGCTCGCCATAATATTGAGAGTTGTCTAAGTTAGAGAGATTCCGTCAATTGTGTTAACTTCTCGTCGAATGTTTACCTTCGGTTCATCAATATTGTGATGGTTATATGTCCAAACCTCCTCTTCTGATTATAGACGAAACGGGAAGTTATATGACACTCCGCAGTGCTGTTGCCAGCTTTCAACGGCTGCAGGCAAAAAAGGAGCCTTCCTAAGAGCTCTGATATCACTGAGGCGTTGCCATAGAGACGCTTACAAACTCTCATTACGTTATTGGTTGAGGTAGACCAATGAAGCTGTCACGTCCTGGCGACTGTCAGTGACCAACTTTACGGTGACTCAACTACAGCCCCAAAGGAAAAAAAAAATCGCAAGTTTACAACTCTGGGAAACTTGAAGGCCACCGTCCTCTGCTGACTACTCGTTCATTTATGAAAAGGTGCATGAACGCGACTCAGTGAAACATTCTGTGTGTTACGTCTGGCTCAGTCTTGTCGACAATAGCCGTATCCTCTATCACTGTAAGTTAATAGCCTACAGAATTTCTTTAGAAATTGTAACCTGAGTACTGACGGTCTAATCACAACAAGTTAGTCATCCTACACGGTTACTGGTAACACCTCCACGCGCAAGACGCCAAAGTGGCGTCAAGTCGAAAGACCTGCACCCGGCGAACGGTCTACCCGACGGGAGGGTCTAGTCACACGACATTTACAATTTATTTACTGGTAACACTTATTTGCCCATCCAAAATGAATGTTCGAATATCTCGCGAGGATTCCTCGAAATTGCATGCATTATGTCCTGCGAGGTAACATGGCCAGATAAATGTAAACATGCCTCGTCCAACATGAAATACGACACAGTGAGTGTCCACCAATGATCTTTTCCAGAAACATGTTGCAATAATGAATTCTTGGGTTTGCTTATCTCCTTCAGTTGCTGCGGAGTCATAACCCAGTAGGGTTTCAGTTTCAATTTGTAAAAGAATTATGCTAATATGTGTATTTAAAAGCAGATTGTTGTAGTAACTTTCATTTTGTTTTGTTTTTCCTTTTTCTTTTTTAACTTGCAATGATTCTCCTTTGAGTATCGGCAGTGGGGTCTTATGGAAGTGTTGCTTATTTCGTTTCGCATTTAAAACTGAATCTACAATACGTTATTTTTTAACTAAATCAAAACGTGGCCTATTTTGTTTCGTATTTGTAGCCGAACCTATTGTGCGCCACTTTGTAACTAAGTGGTGGATGCTGCGCGTCGCTGGAATACTGGTACTGGGATATCATTTACGAAAACTTTGCTTATGTATTCAAACTACACGGAACGGATACAGTCTTTAATTACAGCTTTATTTTCCGGGATTTAATAAAATTTGTCAGGAGGACAACGGCATTGCACAATAATGGGAAGAATGTTGCACTGACACCTAACCACGAGACGAACGGCATCGACAGTTGATAGTAACACATATGCAGCCGCTATTCGGCCTGATCAGTTACATTGTGGGTTCAGTTCTGTGTTTCTGTCACTCTAGTTTCACTCAAGGTTTGAACAATATTTTCGACTATAATCATGGTTTATTATCCACTATTTGCAGCTTCGACTGTGGTGCCGCTACCGTGTGGCAGCTGCAAAGAACGGACACTAGATAAGCACAATTGGCAGAAACACGTAATGAAGTTGTGTTGTTAAACTGAGTAATTGGAATCGTCATCAGGACAGGCTAGCGCTGTTCACCACCAGCACATGGATTGCAAACTTATGAGTCATGACAAGTAGTCACACGTGAAAGTGGTACATTTCGTCCAATTGAAACTTGTGCTGAATACGTCTTCCTCACGGTCCAAGGTAAAAGTGCTTCTTGACAAAAGTTTGTCACACTGTCTGCAATTCATTACGACTTAGTGAATTTCAAGTCTTACTGTGTCGTCCAATTCTTCAAGAGAAGAAAGATAGTTGTGTTAAACTGCGCCTTTTGGAGTCTCCAATAGTTAACAACTGCAATAACTAAGAGCTGTGGACAATGTACGCTATAAACTGTGGCTGACTATAAGGTGATCAAATGTTTTACGTATATCATTCAATAGATGCCCACCAGAATGCGCAGTAGAGTTCCACTACCGAATTAAAGAAAGCTGATCAAATTGTTCCTTGTGCTCTTACAGAAGGCCACTTTGCGATTTTAAGACTTCATAAACGCACCTTCTATAAGGTGCCTCGGCATTTAGCACTCTACTATCGCTCATTTGAGTAACGTCAGGGCCAATCGAAAAGTTTCCTTTTAACATTGTCGCTGCAGTACATACACAACATAGCATGACATCGATGCTGGTATATAAGCACCGACATATAGGCAAGAGATCAGTGTGACATTTGTGCCTTTCCTACGTGCGTGCGGTAAATGTGTAAACGTGATCTATGGCGACGTTGTTACCAAAAGCACCCAAACAAGACCAACGTGGTGTTTTTCTTCTCTTGGCTGCCGAATGACAAACACCGGTAGACATCCATCCGAGAATGAAGAATGTGTATAGAACAGCACGTCTATCGGAAACCGTGGTTGTGGTATGGTGTGTCAAGTGCCGTACCAGTCGCGAGTCGACACGAGATGCCCGTCGAGGTGCAAGGTCAGCCTCATTCTTTGGGGACGTTACGACTAGAGCACCAGCCTTACATCCTGCTCTCTCCCCAGGCGAATACCACGCCTTGTGTTCGTTAGAAAATACCTTGAACAGTAGACTATTAATGCTGGACGAGAATGTGTAGCACGCAGTTACGAACGCAGCAGGACACAGTCTTTCAACATATGTGTATCTTCAACTTTGCCTGTCGGTCGGATGACTGCCTCTAAGCTCTCTTAGATTTTCCGTGATTGGTGTACTTATTCTGTACTGTACGGCCTCGACCAGAAACTTTTGTCGCCCCTTAAGGTATTTGAGCCAACGGCCTTTCCGCAGTGGTAACACCGGTTCCCGTCAGATCACCGCAGTTAGGCGCTGTCGGGTTGGGCTAGCAGTTGGATGGTTGACCATCCGGTCTGCCGAGTGCTGTTGGCAAGCGGGGTACACTCAGCACTTGTGAGGTAAACTGAGGAGCTACTTGATTGAGAAGTAGCGGCTCCAGTCCCGGAAGCTGACATACGGCCGGGAGAGGAGTGTGCTGACTACATCCCCTTCCATATCCGCATCCAGTGACGCCTATGATCTGAGGATGGCTCAAATCGCTCTGAGCACTATGCGACTTAGCTTCTGAGGTCATTAGTCGCCTAGAACTTACATCTAATTAAACCTAACTAACCTAAGGACATCACACACATCCATGCCCGAGGCTGGATTCGAACCTGCGACCGTAGCGGTCGCTCGGCTCCAGACTGTAGCGCCTAGAACCACACGGTCACTCCGGCCGGCGATCTGAGGATGAGGCGGCGGCCGGTCGGCGCCGTTGTCCCTTCATGGCCTGTTCGAGAGGAGTTAAGTTTTTTTTTTTCTTACAGTATTTGAGGCTCCACATCACAGTTCTTTACATTTTGCAGTAACCAGTACAAAACTTCATCATTCTCCTAACGTGTTTGCACAAATCTTGATTCACAGAATCTGAACAGACACTGTTTAATGACTCTCATAGTTGCTTGGACGGTTGGGTGTGTTTCTTGAGCCGGACTTTTCCGGATGAATAACTGATCACACCTTAACTGTTTTTCTTTATTTCAAACATGATAGTCTCTTTATCTGTTTATTTCAAATTAAGCTTTTTTCTGCCTCATCTTTCGTTTCCTTTTGAAACACAAAGCTTTGTAGGAAATATTGAATCGTGGTACTTTGGTGCTGATCTTTGGGCAAACTTTGTGTAATTATTTGTCTTTGCGAGCCATTCTTGAAATAAATTCTCTCTACAAGAGAATACGTCGTGTTTCCTCTAGGAACTTGTTGCACTTACACCAACGAACCAGCAAACAGACATGTTCAATATAAAATGAAGAGCGCGCCGTAGACTGGGCAGCTAATTATATCCTCCGAGTTTCGAGCTACAGTTATCAAATGAAAGGGATGTATATAAATATCGTGTATTCATGAAATGTGGGTACAGCAGACAAGTGTTCGAAATCTGTACTTCTTCAGTGGGACATTTATTGATGTTAATCCTAATATAAGATCGTGCGTACCAAAGAGATATGGACACTAAGAAACTGAATGTAAAAAAAAAAAAAAAAAAAATATATATATATATATATATATATATATATATATATATATATATATATATATATATATATATAAAATCGCAAAGTGAAATGAAGTCTTTGATAGATGACAGAGGGTAATGACATCAAATATGAGGTTGCTGCAATGATCAATAGTGATGTTCAGGCAGGTACGCTGTGGCAGTGGAAGCTGCTGGCAGGTAATCCATGCAGGGACTGTTGCCGATGACGCAGCCTGCCGCATCGCTAAACCTACAGCTGCCTTGGCCGGCGGCTGATAGCGACTATGCAGCTCCAGTGCGCAGATAAGGGACCCGTGGTCACGTACGCCTCTCTGGGGTGGCACAGAAACTGCATTGTCCCTTAACAGTGGAAATGGCTGTTTATCTTCAGATATGAGATTTCGGGCACTGAGGGTACACTTGAGGAATACACGGATAGGCGAAAATATTATGACCAATTCATTATATCTTACATGTCCGCCTTTGTTGGTAGGTTTCTGGAGGTATGTGGCGTTAGATTTCTACGCACAGGTCATGCAATTAGTGTAAATAATGGGCCGCTGACCTGCGTACGCGTTGATGGCACCCGTTAGCGACCCAGAAGGGTTCCATAGGATTTACAAGATGCGATTTTGGCAGCCGAGACATCAATGTGAGTTCACTGTTAAGCTCCTCAAGCCATTATAACACTTGCGGCTCCGAGACATGGGAAGTTACACTGCTAAACGACAAAGTGCCACCCGGGAAGACATCAAGCATGAACGGGTGCAGGTGCTTCGTAGCTGTCAGTGTATCTTCGATTACTACCATAGGTCCCATGCAAGTGCAGCAGAATATCTCCCATAGCATAATATGGCTCCCATCAGCCTGTATCCGTAACGCGCTGCACGTTCCGTCATTGGCCTGGATATGACGGCGTTTGTGGGGACGACCACCGGTCTAGTATAGCAAAAATGTTATTCATCCAAAGAGCCGACAGGTTCCCAGTGATCAACGGTCGAATCCCGATAATCCCGTACCCACTGAATCGGAAGGACTATTTCTTTCGGTCAACATGTGAACACGTGGGCTCCACGTTCAACAATGTACAATTGACCGTGAACTGAGACACTTGTGATTGCACCAGTATTGTGCTCTTTGGACAGAGATTCCACAGGTCACCAGGATTACTTCACAGACCAAACAATCCTCAGAATCCCACGGTCTGTGAAGATTCATGGCCGTCGAAGCATTTAGCGCCTAGTGGTAGTTTCGCTGTCCTCCTTCCCGTAGATGTTCACGGCGTGTGAACGTTCGACCAGCTTCGCCGGATGGATTTCTCCTTTAGCAGTCCATATCTTCTCCAGAGTGATCCCCCGTTTGTGTCTGCTCAGCTTTCATTCTTTTTTTTATCGCGTCATGTACACGCAACACCATCATACGGCATCCAATGACGCGGTCGGCAGTGGTCATAATGTTTCGGCTTATCAGTGCATTTACGTCTGAGATAACATCGATACCACTTCCCTTCCCTCGAGTTAAGCGCTGTAGACAGGGTTGCACCCTAGGATGGCGTCAAAAGTTATGTGCAGAAGCGTCGAGCTCTTCTCCAAAACAATATTAATATTTTATCTTCATACTATTTTTAATTTATAATTAAAGTGGGGTAATTGTTCCAGTCATCCTCTAAATTCAGTACAATTTAGGTAGCGAGTTGGTTTTCTAGTATGTCTACTTCAGTTTTTTACCAAGAATTTACGAAGCCAGTGCTCTTTGGTTTTCGCTATGATATCTTGCTGGTGTAATACCGACTGATTATATGGGGTAACGACTACAAGGTTTCGCTATTTTTCTTTGCTGTAAACTTCAGTAAGCAGTTCATTACAGTTAAGTAACGTCAAACGAAATTTTAAGATGGGAAGGTCAAGAAAAAGAAAATCAGAGAGATCCAAATTGATTGCAGAAACTTCCAAAATATTGAGAAAAATTAAGGGAGATCACTGAACAACGTATCCAAGGACACTTCATAATTAGTTAAAATTAAATTTAAACAAGAAACTTTCCTTTTTTTTTTTTTACTTCGGAGAGATAAAAAGAACTAGTTAGTCATGCAAGCAGATTATCACAATTATTCTATGGTTCAATTGCACCTAATTAACTATGACTCTCCCGCAAAACTAGGCCATAGGACCAATTTCAGTAGAACTAGGCAAATGGCTGAAGATTGAAATGCTCGCTTTAAAAGGAAAATGACCATCAGTTGTAAGTAAGATAACGTTAAGTTGATTTATTGTTTCCAACTTCGACACCACAAGAAATGGTTCAAATGGCTCTGAGTACTATGCGACTTAACTTCTGAGGTCATCAGTCGCCTAGAACTTAGAACTAATTAAACCTAACTAACCAAGGACATCACATACATCGAGTCGAACCTGCGACTGTAGCGGTCGCGCGGTTCCAGACTGTAGCGCCTAGAACCGCTCGGCCAGCCCGGCCGGCTCGACACCTCATTCGAGCACTACCTCGTCCAGGCATTAACCACATCCAAAACACTAAAACCGCCAACCGTTTTGTACCTAAGGGCAAAATAGTTTAGTGCAATTACAAGCAGAGATAAATGACCATATGTTCCTTTGGTGGATGCCATTAGTAGTGCAGGAGATTTCGTACTACTGTGTATGCATATGATAACCGACCGGGAAAATGGTGGTCCAGTTATCTTCGTCTGCCAACTTTTCTTCAGTTACTGATCAAATAAATATCCATCTATCGACTGGCTACAATAACCCACGCAGAATACTAAACCAACAGCTGACGCAAATACTACTTATCATTACAGTAACAGATTGTAATCCATTTATTGTAAAGAGGGAACAGCATCCACGTCATTTCCATTCCACCTCAGTGCGTTTTTTGAGTACCACGAATTCCTCTCCCGTGCCAGCCAATTTGAGAATAGCACTTGCAACGTGCACCCTCAATTATTTGATGCGTGTATTCTACTCTCTGTCTTTCACTACAGGTTTGACCCTCTGTAACTGCCACTTGTACCATAGAGATTACTCACGATACCTTAACACGTTGCCGTCCACACGTCTCGTGAAAATTTATTCGCATGGCAACGGCACGCTAATTCGGATTACTTGGCTCGTCGCCGGCCGCTTGTCACTTTTCCGTTGATGACAAGCTTCAAACACATTGGCTTTTGCGTGCTTTAATTTTCCTGAAATCCTCTGTTCTGCCGTGTTGTTCCACAAACTTGAATTTTCTTTTCACGTAACTTCTCTTCAACTTCTACACTGCCATAATAATTATCCATGTAGAGGTGATGCCACTTTCCATCAGAAGGTGTCAATAGTTACATCACTGTTTTTGCTACAGGCTGTCCAACGCCGGAATATATCTTGAATGAGGAAATGTATCCCGTACTCGAATCACACAGCAACCGAATGAGTATATGATATTGCTTAATTTTCGACGGATTGTAAACTTTAAAATGTAACCGTCGCCATTCCTTCATCAACTGAGATGTTTTGAATTAGATTAAATAATTATTTAAGCTTTTCGGAAATATAATCAATTACGAATTGCACTTTTACAAGGCGGTCGGCATTATCCAGTTTATTGTTGCTGTCGGAAAAATTTAAAAATGATAATATTTGTCTGAATCGGTTGCGGGACATCGTTTTGCGAAATATCGTTGTGTCTACAACGTATTCGTTGACTATAATCAAAAATTCTTGTTTTTTTTCTTTTTTTACAGTTCCCATAAGGATAGCAAGCCCAAACCATTTTCTAAGTTCGGATCCCGTAACGTCGACAATTTTGGCAAGGCCCGCGAACACTGGCGGCTTGACAAGAAACAGATGCAAAAGAGGAGGTATATAGGAGTAAACAAAGATAAACTGGGAGACGCAGGGCTTACTTCTTCCAGTGTGTCTCCCCTTCATTGGAGGGATGAGTCTGGTACGCCATACTTCTTCGAAGAAAGGTGTCATGTGTCAGGCACGTCAAATTGCTGTTATGTCCCAGCTTATGGGGCTGTAAACTACATTGTAGCAGTAACTGGCGAATTAGCAGCAGTGGTATGGTGTCTGTTTAAGCGCAGTGTGAGCATCCAAAACAGTGCGAGAAGTCAAGCTTGGAGTGTGCCCCATCACAGAAGACGTATGCAAGCATCGGGGCTTTGAACAATGTGATAGTTTGCTGCTTGGTGTGTGGAAAATTGTGTCTTTTGGAACAAGGAGAAATCGCAAGCTGACCGTCATTGGTAGGGCGCTGAGGAAACATGCCATCACTCAATGCACGACCTGCCAGATATCGTGCATCGGCAGACATGTGAGTCGAAGCTAATCAGTATCCTCAACGTGACAGCAAGTATAAAACAGCTATTTAGTCACTTTGACACTGTGAAGTACGTCGTTTGTCGACTGTTTATCACAGGGCTCATATCCTTTGTCTGGAGGGGCATATGGATGTTCTTGCACATCGTCGTCTAATGGTTATCTGGGCAGAGGTTCTCGAATTGTGGGTGGCGCATTGTGAAAACAACTCGCGAAAATCTGTGGAGAGAGCATTACATACATAGCTGAACACGACAAAGAAAGTCGCTATCAGGGATAGTATTGGGTAATCTGGGCCACTTTGACCAGTGAGGCAGGGGAGACTGGCATATGACGCTACACGTAAGGGACATGCAAGACCTGTACCAACGCTTTGTCATAGTAGTTAGAGTAAAGTAGATGTTCTGTCTGTAATGGGGATGAGACGGAGTCGGGAGGGTGCGGGTATCATACCAGATCTTCAAGAATGTTCTGAGATGTGAGAGACACGCTCAAGGACAACTCAATAAAGACAAGGCAATAATAACCAATGAAACACAAACTCTGATTTGTAATTTCCAACGCAGTTTATTAACAACTGCATTACAACAGCAAACTGCTGTTACCCCAGAATAATATACATAATTGCCCTAGAATTTGAAATATTTTACTAAACATACGGGTGTCAAAGCCCACCACGAAAAATAAAGCATTTTAAATCCCTCTTTACATAAACAGTAAGACCATTAAAAATAATAAATGGTATGATTTTGTACATGGTTGCACGTTCAGAGACAGTGAATAGTTACAATTGAAAGAAAACAGCCCTCGGTCACTATTTTTAGTGAATTAACCGGGTTTCAACACTCTTAGGAGTGTCTTCCTCAGAATTAAAATCAAAGAATGGTCTACAACATGGTCACAGAAATATGACTAAATACGTCTTTGTGACTAATGCCCTTTTAGAATATTTATTATTTTATAAATGACATATAAGTATTGCCAGTCTTTCATGATGGTTGTGTACTTATACTCTGTATCATACATTTTTAGTCATAATTCTGTGACCATGTTATAGAGCAGCACAGAATTTAAATCAAATTCTGAGGAAGACACTCCAAGCAGTGTTGAAACCCGGTTAATTGGTTAAAAATAGTGACCGAGGGCTGTTTTCTTTCAATTGTAATAAGTGGTATACTGAGAAACTCGCACAGAAACAGGACACCTTTTAGGATACAACAGCAGAGAGAACTCAATTTCTCTTTCTGAATAAGATATTAATAACCCAGTACAATGAAAGGCATCTTTCCGGTATTACAAAAGTTGAGTGACAAGTATTGGTACATCAGAAGTGCACGGAAACTACGATTCAGATCGAGCCTGAATGAAAGCCGAAAGGAACGCTGAAGAAGGAAAGATGGACGCCTCGGCGTCACCAGGAACAAAGAATAAAATACTCAACTAAAATTCATCGAAGAACTGGAGTCTGATAAACACAATAACCGCGCTATTGGCTACAGTTCAAAGTGGCTTGACCTAGGCGTCGTCCCCCAGTCAAACGACCAGCTAAAACGGGGTAACTGTGGCAAGCAGGCGGGTGAAACACCTGTAGCTTCATGAGGAGCGGCCTGATTAAGTCACGGTAAGTGGGAATCCCTCTGCATCAGAGTCTCATCATGGTAAATGCTAAGAACCGCCTTTAGGTTTCTGTCCACCCGTTCGGCGAACGAGGCCTTGGGATAATATGATGTATTAGTAATATATTTGATCCCATGCTTAAAACAAAATCTGTTACGATTTTTGAAGGATAGGCGGGCGCGTTATCACTCACAAGGGACTTGGGTGGCCCAAATAAGGAAAGAACGCGGGATAGCTGCTGAACCATAACTTCGGCTGTCACCCTAGAGTAGGTAATAACCAGTCAAACCGAGAGACGGTGTCTACCACCACCTGCACATATCTATTTCCTTTCTTCGTACGAGGTAAGGGCCCAATGATATCAATGAATAACCGGTGCAGGGAGTATAGCCCTCTGAGATTGTAACAGCCCTGCGCTTCGGAATCCGGTTTAGCACACTTGCATTGCTCACATCCAGACAAGAAACGCCGGTTATCGCGATACATGTTCGGCCAAAACAGACGCTCACTAGCCCTGTTCAGGGTTTTACATATTCCGAGATGGCCTCCCATGGTAGAATCATGCAAAAAACATTATCTGCAACAGATCGACCGGAAGTTAAACCTTTAATTCGCGCTCCTCTCCCACTTGTTTACTTAGCACTCCTTTATTGAGGCAAAATCCCGGAGTCGCCTCTCCCGATTCCAGCTTTTCGGGTATACGCCTCTATGTCGGATCCTGCGCCTGCTTAGCCCTTAAATCGCAGAAGAGCCCGGGTGTCTTGGATAGAATAGTATTCTCCCCAAGATCCAGCTGAGTGTACTCCTGACCTTCCCCGGACTCTTCCGCGAACGTGCCACTGACCGCATCAACGACGGGTTTCTCGGTTCCCCGGATACGCTTTGCCTGAAAGCAGGAGGCAGAGACTCGCACAGCCCATCGCGCTATGTGGCCCGTCTTGCGAGGCCTGGCTAATAACCAACTCAGGGCTTGACTGTCAGTCTCGAGAAGAAACTCCTGATGATTAAGGTAAAAACTGAACTTCTAGAGAGCAAAAAGCACGATCAGGTGGTGCCATGATCTGAGCCAAGTTGGAAATGAATTTGCGAAGAAAATTGGCCATTCTGATGAATCGTTAGATGCCCTTCTCCCTAGGGGGCGGGAACTCAGAGCCTTAGGCGTTCCTCGTCAATCCTAACCTCTTCTGCCGACGCTAGATGCCCCAAGAACGAAATACAAGGCCGACAGAAATCAACCTTACATGGCTTGACGGTCAAACTGAGTGCACGCAGCCGAGAAAAAACCTGATCTAGATGCTCGAAGTGGTCGGAGAAGGATTTAATAAAAATGACCATGTCATCCAGATAGTTGTCTACACAAGTATATTTGAGATCGTCTAAGGCCGTATCGCCTAAGACAGTATCCAACAGACGAGAGAAAAACACCGTGCCTGTGGCCAAGCTAAAGGGGACTCTACTGAATTCGAACGGGTTCCAATCAGTACAAAATGCTGTTGCCACCTTAGATGCCTCACCCAGAGGAATCTGATAGTACGCGTGGTTCAATTCAAGCACAGTAAAATACCATGCTCCGGCAAACCAAGTGAAACAGTTATGAATACCAGGTAACGAAACAGACTCCAGGACGACCTTTTTATTAAGGGCCCCATTTTATTAAGAGCCCCCCACCACTGCTCGATAATCTCCTCCCTGTCCTTCAGGGACAAGGAACAACGACGAAGCGTGCAGAGAAGTGGAGCGCCAAATCTCTTCATCTTCCTCCAGCCACATGAATACTGTCGGATGGTGTACTGGATGAGAGAGGTAACGCTTAACCTATCCGAACCACAAGGTACCCTCAGAATAATCAAGAACGAGACCGGTGCGTTGCATAAAATCGCAGCTAACTATAACTGGCAGCCTCAAATTATTAGCATGATCAGTTGCACAGGCCAGGAAAACAAGTGCATCGTAGACTACCCCGAATCCGCCAGAACAGAGGTACTGGATGAGAGAGGTAACGCTTAACCTATCCGAACCACAAGGTACCCTCAGAATAATCAAGAACGAGACCGGTGCGTTGCATAAAATCGCAGCTAACTATAACTGGCAGCCTCAAATTATTAGCATGATCAGTTGCACAGGCCAGGAAAACAAGTGCATCGTAGACTACCCCGAATCCGCCAGAACAGAGGTAACTCTTGCAAATCAGCGCGCTCACATCTCCGATCAACAGATTTAGGAACAGAAAGTTTTGTACATAGTTACGATATTCCAGATACCATTTTTGATCAACAAATGAAGTAGAACTTCCGGAGTACAGGAGAGCACACACCGGCTCTTGACCTATACGAGTGCAGACATACGGGAGAGTAGGCATTGCAGCCGCTCGTATAGCCTCACAATTCCGCGGCCATTTCCTACGGCGAACCCACTCCTCTTCTTTAGGCGTCAACTACTAGGGCGCGGACCCCGCTCTACCGGGCACTGGCGAACGAAATGATCGTCAGCACCGCACAGTAGTGAGCTCCATGATTGCGTTTACTGTTTTGTTCCACGGTGTGCGCATCCTCGTTCTTACAATAACGGTCACCCCCCCCCCCCCCCCAAAGTCACGCGTTGCTCATCAGCAAAGGCAAGTGCCAAGGACGCGTCAAAAAGTTCTTGGAACTGACTACAAGATACAGGGTGACTAGTTACCGTGAAACGTGACCCGTGTTAGGGTCGCATCCCCTCAATGAGATGATCAGTACCCTCCGTTTCAGAAACTCTCGTTTCTAATGCTACCACGGCTCTGCGCACCCGATAAAGGTACCGAGGTAAGGATTTATTCTGTGCTTATACGCACCAATAAAATTCTTGCTCTAAGTGGATACGCATACGTGCGGAGAGCGTCTGTTTTAGCATCCTTTGCTGAAGGATCTTTGCTCTTGTAAAACCTCCGAAACAATTATGCGTAATCCCTCTCTGGTTATAGGGTAAAGAAAGGACAACAGAACCAGATGAGAAACCTGCAGTGCATCGGCGTAAATCTGAAGCCGCACAAGTAACCACAAAACCCCTTGTACCTGTGGCAATGTATCCACGGATAATTCTTTAGTAACTTTTCTTATTGCTAATAACGGGTTAGGCAAGCGAGCAAACTGCTCAGATAAATTTCCTACTGAAGGCAGTGCGGTAACCACGGCCTGTACTGCTGCGTCGGGTTCCGAACCAAACCCCGCCCTCTAAACTGAGAGGCAACAGGCGAGACTGCAAAGCGCGCACTGATTCACGTAACTGATGAGTAACTTTATGTAGATCATAACGATCGACTAATGCAATGTCTGACAGACAATTACTATTGTGCGAAAGATGCGCCTGAACTCTACGGATCTGCCGTAGGTAGGCTGGGTGGACTATCAAAAGGTAGCAGTGTGCGTTAGCTCCACAACAGCTACAGAAATACGTGAGAGAAACTCACCAACATTAGTGAGGGTATCTGAAAAGAACGACAGTGGCGTACTGCTTGCGACACGGAGGCGAGCGGCAACATCTGACACTTTCATCTGTCGGTAATCCACGTATTCTTATTTCATGAAACAGACGTTCGCAGCGCAAGAGCGCATTGCCGAGTATGGCGCGTGCGCTAGCTGTGGCCATGGCCTCCTGTGAATGTAAACAACAGTTCAATGTCGGATAACAACTCAAAATAGCTGTCAGCTACGAGTTAAGACGTGGGACACACGCTCAAGGATACTTCAACTTAATAAAGAGAAGGCAATAATTACCAATCAAACCAATTCTGGCTTTTAATTCCCAACGGATTTTATCTAACAGTTGCATGACAACAGCAAACTGCTGTCACCCACATACATAATTGCCCTAGATTTGAAACATAACTGAACAGAGAAAATGTCTATGGGCGTTAAAGTCCTCCACGAACAATGAACAATTTAAAACGTTATTTTGATAAATCTTAAGAACCATGGAAACAATAAGTGGTTTACTCAGAAAAAACTCCCACAAAAGCAGGGCATCTTTTAAGATACAGCAGCAGAAACAACTCACAGTTTCTCTTTCTGAATAAGATATTAAAAACCCAGTACAATGAAAGGCATCTTTCAGGTATTACAAAATTTGAGTGACAAACAAAGGCGAATCAGAGGTACACAGAAACTATAACTCAGATCGTGCCTGAATGAAAGCTGAAAGGAACAGTGAAGAAAAGACGGACGCCGAGGAGTCACCAGGAACAAATAATAACACACACCACTTAAATTCGTCGAAGAACGGGAATCTACTGATAAACATAGCGACCGCACTGTCGGTTGCACTCCAAACTGGCCGCCGCCAAGGCGTCGTCCCCCAGTTAAACGACCAGCTACAACGGACGAGTCGAACCGCTCATTATACCACTGAAACAGCATACTACAACACAAAAACTGGGCAATATCCTGATTAATACAATCCTTAAAACATTATAAAAATTTCCAAACAGGAATACGGTCACAAGGGACCCACAAGCCATTCATATTCTGAATTAACCACTTTAAATATCTGCACTACTTCGTCACTAATAATACGTGCAGACACGCTCATTACTGCCAGAGCAGGAAGTGATAATATAATCAGTCCTATAAGAGGCTGGTCATAGTGCTGAATCTCGCCCTTGCAACTTTTATATATATTTTTCATAAACACACACTCAATAATTACCATGCGACACGACTCGAGCACACAGTAAATTTTTCATAGTCCAGCCCCTGCTTGTTCACCTCTAATTGCATTACTTAAATACCAGCAGACAGCCACAAAATCGAACCTATGGTTATTTCGGAGTGCACAAGCACGCACTTAGATATTTACTCCATGCCCGTATGTCAAGTACGTTCAAAATACGTAAACCTCATTCACACAGGTAACCACTGTTCAGTAAGTTATACAACAGTGGTCCATACGAAACAGATAACATGGGCATCCAAACACTGGGAGAGCCATTAACTGCAAACAGCACGAAATTCAATATATATATATATATATATATATATATATATATATATATATAGCAGGACCTTAAGAACCTCAATAATTCCCACCGTTTGATTCTGTAGCGTATCAGGTAGCAGGCCGAGACATTCCAAAGCCATTTTCACACGTTCACATCGTTTAGCAGCACAGACGAGACCATCGCCCTCTCACTAGACGCAGTCACACTCGCCCCCGCACGCACGTCTCCGTAAGCAGCTCCACTGCCCACATGACAGGAAGTGCAAGAGCATGCGCAAAGAGGGATCGCTGACGACGAGACCGCACCGGAGGACCAACCAACCATCCTACCTAAAACCAGCCCTCTCCCCACAGCGTCGTGCGCTTAGTTCACCGAAAAGCGACCAAAGGGGAAAACTGCGGTAGCGCGTTACATCGTCGATCGCTGAGATCGATGCGTACAAAGATGAATGAGTTGAATACAGAGCAGCGACTGGCGCCAGCAGCACCACGTATCAGTTGGCTCCTGATACAAAATATCCATAGGCCGCCTGGAATTGTCGTCCTGGGACCATTGGCAGAGGGAAGTTTTGGGTGACATGTACCAGTATGAGGGCTGGTGCAGGCCATTCACTGTAGCTTCTTCAGGCTGTAGTGGAGGTCGTTTTTGAGGCGGGCTTCTATCGTCTGAAGCAAATTGCTGTAGGTGTATGCCACCATATTGTGGGTTTGTCCGATAAATATGATATCCAAGTAATGGAGTTTGTGCACCGAGGACAGCGCCAGTGTCCCTTTGTCTTGGAGGCAACGACCGATGTTCGTAGTCGCTGATTTGGCTACTGAGGATGCCTCCATACTGGCGGATCCATTTGATGGCATTATGTATTTCCTTAGGCACATATGTCAAGAACAGTAGGTCAGCCACATGTGCCTGACAACAGAAGGTATGGCTGAGTAGGGAGCGACAGCACAGTGAACAGGGACGATCCTGTCTGGTGGAATGCCACATTGGAATCGGTGCTGTCTGTCTTCCATTGACATGAATACCTGATGTGGCACTGATAAGCAGGTTACAAACTAGTGCCATGTGTAAGCAGCAGGATGTGATGAGTGTCATGAGAACCTGAAATATGCCCCTGCCAGTTTGTAGGTTGGCACCATGGCTGTGGGACATCTGCTCCAGTAAAAGGAACTCCATTTGCATGCACATCACCATTACGTGCCCATATGTCTTGTGGTCCACATTGGGGAGGGTATGCAGGCGAAAGTTAATGAAGTGCAGACCTGGATTTAAGTAGCAGAATTGAATTTCCAAACATAAAGTCCGTTGACACGTTAAAGTTGGGATTGAGCAGGTCCTGCAAAATTTCGGACCTCTGCTGGATCATTAGGTCACAGAGCTCTCAGTTAAATTCGACCACATTGCCAGCTGGTCCTGGCGATTTGTTTGTCATGTCTTTGACATTATTATTGGCCGTTTCCACCGTAGTTACTGCCGCTGACAAGGATATTGGCTACATACTGTTGAGATCACGTGAGACGTGTTGGAGAATATCCTCAGACGTCGCGTCATTCGTGGTCCTGTCGTCGTAAAATTGATGATAGTGGTCAGCAAAAGTGGTGGCAACAGTAGCTGTCTTGGTTGAGGAGGGTGGAGACAAGCTGTTGACGACGTCAACTATGATTGGATATGGTATGGAACATAGATGGTGTTTCCTTGGGTCTGATATCCCACCTGCATGATCTCACCAACATATCCTATAGCCTACTGCGTGTCGACGAAAGGAGCTTGGCCTTTTGTTATTCTGTGTACAGTTTGGGTGACAGAGATTGTTCATTGACTTCTCACAGCACAATGTAGCAACTTTTCCAGGTCACTGGGCGCTACATGTCCGACTTTTCCTTGCTTTGAAGCAGCTCACTCATGATCATTAGGGTGACGCCGTTGAGCCGTCACATCAGTTTAGGTCAATCCCTGGGGGAAGCAGATTTCGCAGGAAGCTCAGACTGCTGCGACACGCTATCGACAAATTGTGCCGCAAAGGAAGGAGGTGTTAAGCTTCCATGTCCCACAGTTGCACCAAACTGACGGCTGTGGAAGTGAGCTCATGAGCATCAAGTGGTCTAAAATGTCAAGCGGCCATTTTCCCACGAAGAGAACTCAGGATTGAAGGGTGGGATCTATTCTGCTTCCAGAATAGTTTGTAAGATGTGTGGCTGGAGGCGTCGCCATGGACCTTCTCCCGTGTCAACGAGGTGAAGTTCTTCCACCATTGTACATAGGGCTGGTCATAGTGAGTAGCTGAGATGTTGATCTTTCGGATTCAGTATGGAATTAAAGTCGCCTCCAACTACAGATTGGTCGAAACGGTCAAAGAAGAGGGGTGCCATGTCTTTGGAGTAGAAGACAGGACGTTGATGTCCGTTTAACATGCCTGACGATGCATTCTGAATAAGTTAAGGTCCATGCCACGTGCAGATGGGAATATAGTCACATTTGTGCCTAGTAGCCCTCTTTTGATGTAAATCGCCACGCGACACCTGTAGTCATCTCCAGTGTAGTGTTACAAGTTGCATCCATAATTATCCTGAATCGTCAATGTATGCACCTCTTGTATGGGGGCAAAATCGACATGTGACGTGCAAATCATGTCTCGGATTCATTGTGTCTTCACCATGCTGAAAATCATATTGGTGTGGGGTCGGTGAAAGTCGAGGGAGACGAAGTGGGTGCAGTCAACGAGTGTCATCAGCCAGCTCCACCTGACACAGGGGGACACTTGTAAGTTATTCGTAAGTGGGGCTAACTGGGTGCTTTGATCCCAGTTGGATCATCGACGTATCTTCATTTCCCATACAGTCTTCCCCATGAGGGAGTCGTTGTATAATGGCAGTAGGGAGACAACTGTCTCCATCTGAACCTTGTTCATTGTTCTGTCCATAGAGGGGGTAGCCACTGGTGTGATCGTTGGTCAAGATTCTCCTTCATTGTCACCATCACCTGACGTCATTAGGGGGGGCTCATTTGCATGTGTGACATTATCATACTTGTATGTGAGATTGTCACAGAGATATAGCGATATGCCTCTGATGGTGTGTGCGAATATCCCTTCTGTGTCAGACGATGGCAAGGAGCCCTGACACCTGGGTTCGAAAGCTTCTGTTGGCACTGAAAGGGAGCCAAAATATGACATGGTGGCTATGATGGTCATGATTTTGGCTGGAGGAGGCTGCTGTATAGCAGCCTCCCTCTTTATTTGTCCCTTCACGTCAATCAAATCGTTGCTTTGTGGTGACTGTTGCAGGATGGGTTTGTCTGAGTGGCAGGCTTTGTGAAATTGTGTCGGCCATAAGTGCTGCATCAAACGTCATAGGCAGAGTGGTCATGTGGAGTGCGGGCGTCTTGTCCAAAGATGGTGATTGTGCGATCCAGCGATGTTCACATTCTGACTGAAGATATCGTCTCTTTTCACATCCTGAGCTCATGCAGTGTTTAGCGTCGTACATAATGGCTCTGTAACCCCTCATGTTGATTTAGTAGGAGACATGGCTATGAAGATCTTAATGCACTTCTTGGACATAATTCAATAAAGAATAATACTAGAACTGCATGGCAGAAGTGTAATCCTTGAATCGCTTCTCTGAGGATCTTGTTCTACACGGCGTCATTCATAATTTTCACCTACACTGTGTTGCTAATGATGGAAAAGTGTATGGTTATTATGCCCCATGCTAGTACCTTGTTTGTTAAGAGTCATAGAGTGCTTTTGGTAGCCGAAAGTCTGCGCAAAAAGAGAATCGTTGCTTTGCTTCACGATATTGGTTGGCCAGGTTATCTAGATAGTGAAGACGGCATGTGTGTAACAGCTCATACAAACACTTAAGCGAGCGTTGTCCTGTACGCATAACACAGGCACATGTCCTCACCATAGCACTGCTGAAGGCAGATACTTAGACTGCATGTGCAGTTTTTGTTTACATGAGCGCCATAAATTAATGCACCAGAAACCGTACTGCCAACCTACTGCAGCGTGACCTTATTAAATGACTACCTCTGTTGGTGGTTTTTTCCATTCCTGTGTCATCTGTAAAAATATCTTGGTTGTGGTGTCATTTGAATTCAACATTTTCTTTTATTTCACCTATGTTTTCCCCATCGGAACTGTAACCAGGTAGTCAGTGGAAGGCTGGATTCGGTTACGATTGTGAACGGGGATGTAGTTAGTTACTATTGATTGCCTTTACAGTTACACACATATATTTTAAACCAATAATTCGAGACTCAACAATAAATAAAAAACCAAACTTTATTAATGAAGGAAGGAAGAACTGTGTAAAATAAAAGTTTTCAGTGGGTTACAATTTAGCAAATCACCATAAAGTACAGATACAATAAATAATGTTTTAAAAACAACCCACTATGATCACGGCTGAAGGCCTTATACGCCAAGAATGGCAATAAATTAAGAAAGTTTAAGAACTCGCTGCAATTTACAACTTACAAATATTAAAACATTACAGGTAAATAGCCACAAGCACAGAAGAAGGCATCAGACGCCTACTGCTAAAAATACCAAATTTCAAACTAGATTTTTAAGGCAAATAATAACAATTGCGGCTGAAGGCCTTACACACCAGGACGGAAATAATATAAAAAATTTAGAAACCTGCCGTAAAAAAGCAAATACAATAGCAAAGGTTAATTTTAAAAGCACAAGCACCTCATCAGCAAACGGGTGAAATAAAATGATGGCAAACCTTGTAACACAACCCTTACACTGCTAGATTTATTCCAAAAGGCGATCAGAACTATTAAATAGGCATACATAACTTCGAATGTAGGCATTACAGGGTATTATAATAAGTAATACAATAATAAAACACAAGGACCAGTAACAGACGGTGCTCCAGGAAGCGGCCTCTGAGAACAAACACTTTCGCGAGAGATGAGATAGGCAGCCAAGAGCAGCATTCACTTCAAAAGTTTGTAATTCAGACTATTGGCAGTCTAACGAATGACTAATGATAACTTGTTGAAGCTGGCAGCTGTCGGACCAACTAAATGCAATGATGGAACAATACGCCAAAGCTGGAACTGGCGGTCTACATTCCCAGAATACAGTGTTTAGAGCGCCCGGAACGAGAAAGGAATCACTACCACCAGAGTACAAAAAAATCACCAACCCGCCTACAGTTAAAAAAGCTTTCAGAACTACACGCCTTACCGGGTAGCAGCGGCAAGCCGAGGAAACCTACACTGCCGTTACATCCACCAACCCCCAGGGGCAGATAACTGGGGCGTTAGCAGCCAACAGCCAGGAATAATACCGGTGGTTGACCTAAACAAGTTGTAACAAGTTGAACGCAGTAAATAGTAACAAGAAGTGGAAGAAAGCTAATCATATCCGCCTTCCCCAAGCACTCCACTCGCTGCTTTTTGCCTCGGCGACAATACGAGCAGCAACGCGACCCAAGTCACTGGAAAATCTCGAGATATCACAGTTGTGGAGGTTGAATTCAAGTGTACGCATCTTAAAGTTTCCAGGATCCGGTTTACGACGAGGTCGTACACCCTCGTGACCGCAGCCCTTTGATCCGGCAGTCGAAGCGCGGCGCCAACGGTCCCGGTGTGTTTCCGCACTGCGTGGACCTGGCTCCTCCTCAGTCCCCAACCGAACTGACACACTCGCACGACACGGAAGAACAACGACGTCACCCCAAAGATAGAGCAACACTTACTGCATATCGATAACCGCCAGCCGGGCGTGGTGGCCGAGCGGTTCTAGGCGCTACAGTCTGGAACCGCGCGACTGCTTCGGTCGCTGGTTCGAATCTTGTTTCGGGCATGGATGTGTGTGACGTCTTAGGTTAGTTAGGTTTAAGTAGTTCTAAGTTCTAGGGGACTGATGACCGCAGCAATTAAGTCCCATATTGCTCAGAGCCACCACTTGATAACCGCCACTGCTGCCCCTAGCGGACAGGCAATGCTTGCGAAACGAGTGGCGACAGTCAAGACGAGAAGAAGACAACCGCAACCATGCCAACTAAAGGATACGGTCTGGCCTCCAACAGAGGGCGGAAATATACAAATAGCACCAACGCGAGCTGCAGCACGGCTCACTGCAGTTTCCGCCTTTAAGTTCAGAGTAATTACTGAAGCTTCTGTAAGAATTATGCTCTGGTTGTCACTGATAAATTGACTCAAGAAGAAAGTTTGTGCATATAGTTATAATTATCCTGGCTCAGGAACTTTTGTATTAATAGCAAGGCACTCAGTGGAAAATTGGAGCTCCGGTCTTATTAACGTGCAATTATTTCATTTCTTAGGGCAGTTTGTATTAATTTCTTCTGAAACATAGCTCCAACATGAAGTCACAAAGGAGGTATGAAGTCACGCTGAAAAATACGTGCATTCTGCAGAATATTGAATAGGTCGCTGAGGAAAAAGTCATGGTTTGATGCAAGCTGACTTTATTATTGCAGTATTATACATTCTGGACACAGACGTCGTCAGATATCCTGGAACATCATGATGCACAGAGATATAAATGTTACGTATTGTAGTAGTGGTGTGCCTTCTTATGACCTTTACTACTACAACATGTAACTTCTGTATCTGTGTGCAACACTACATTCCAGGATACCTGATGTTTACAATGTCTAAAACGAGTAACATTTGAATAATAAAGTCAGCTCCCATCCAGTCAATGACTTGTTCCTTAGCGACCTACTCAGTATTTTGGAGAGTGCATCTGTTTCTTCTGAAAGACACGTTGGATTAGATGGTATGCTTTAGTCACGAATTCAGTCAAAACGGCAATGTTCTACGTGAAATTGTCCATCCATAGGGCTTATAAGAATATGAAATCATTCACATTTCGTAGTTACAACATTCATCTACTATAAGCATATGAGAATGATATACTATAGCCAAATGCTTTTACATTATACATAATAACAGATTACAACATTCACTATGCACCTTACAATCTATAAAAAAACAAAAATAGAAATAGAACACTCAGAAGAAATAGCCGACGGTCAGTGTAAAGTAACCTTGTTAAAATAAACAATATCGGCCGTCGTGTAGATGATGACAGTTGTAATTGTCTGTCACACTTAGAACGGCCGACACAGTGCTTTGATGTTGTTCTTGTTTAGAATAAATCCGGGGGAGCCGGCGAACATTTTCAAAATAGCATATGTGAAATCCTGTGGTGCACTTACAGTAAAAATTTTTCTGTACCACTAAACATACCAGTTGTCTACGACATACAATTTTTTTGATTTTTCCAGTATAACATTTAAACGTAAATTTGGCTATGAAAACAACATTACATTGTGGTGTCTATCCCTTATGCTATGGTTGACATGCCACAACGTTATATATATATATATATATATATATATATATATATATATATATATATATATATATAGGGTGATTATAATTAATTAAACTTTCAAACCTCTGTAGAAATAACACCACTGGTCAAAATGACGTCAAATTCCAACGTAGTATTATCGGAGAAGAGGGAAAACGTATACCAGAAGAAAAATAAATAGTTACAAAGTTTAGCTATAGATGCCGCTGTAAGAATCATAATTTAATAGTGGTCGACTACAAAAGACAAATTAATCATGCAACAACACCTAAGGTGTACGTTTGACTCTAAACAAGCAGCAGTAGTCAGTGTGCATGGGTGTAAAGGTGTGATACTGTTAGTTACGTAAGCCAATCCACAACAGCAAGATCATATCCCATCGGATGGGAAAAATCGGTTTTTAATTGTCCTGAGGCCGAAAACTGCATAAAAAGCATCACTCAAATTGGTTTTTAATTGTCCTGTGGCCAAAAACCGCATATAAAGCACAAATCAAAATCAAATCGGATTATTAATTTCCGTTTGACTGGCGCAAAACATGTTCAATATGCTGTCCACCGTTTTCTGCAACAAACTGAAATCCAGAAACAGCCTCTTCCACAACTGATCGAAAGTTTCCAGGGTGACGTTCAGAATGTGTTGCGCAATGCGTGCATTCAGATCAGCTAAGCTTGCAGTCGGAACACTGAACACAACATATTTCAGATATACCCACAGCCGGAAGTCACACGGATTAAGATCAGGTGATCGGGGCGGCCAGGCTATAGGGAAATGGCGTCTGATAATTCTAGCATTTCCGAAATTGTGCTTCAGTAGCTGCTTAAGTAGATTTGCAATGTGCGGAGGTGCGCCATCTAGCATAAAAATGATCCCATCCACACATCCACGCTATTAGAGAGCTGGAATGACGTAGTTGCGCAAAAGACACTCATAGCACTTACCAGTGACGGTACAAGTAACAGGACCGGAAGCACTTGTCTCTTCGGATAAATATGGCCAAATGATAAATGATGTCGTAAACCCGCACTAACAGTGACCTTTTCAACATGAAGTAGTACTGGTTGCTTTTCGTCTGGATTTTCCGTTGCCCATCACCTACAATTCTGTGGGTTGACATATCCTGTCATAGGGAAGTGGGCTTCGTCTGTCCACCGCCGCACGTAGTGGCCGCGTTGTTTGAGGCGCCATGTCACGGATTGCGCGGCCCCTCCCGCCGGAGGTTCGAGTCCTCCCTCGGGCTTGGATATGTGTGTTGGTCTTAGCATAAGTTAATTTAAGCAGTGTGTAAGTCTAGGGATCGATGGCCTCAGCATTCAAACACATTCGAACAGTTTTTTCTGTGCACAAAACCTTTTATAGCCAATCATTGTTCACTTCCATGCGAGTAAGAACTTCTAAAGCAATGGTCTCTATTGCTGGTAGATTAACAGGAAGCTACCGTGCACATGGGTAATTTTTAAGGAATAGCAAAGAAGGATGTTTCGTAAGGTATTACGCACCGTGCTCACGGGTCTGCGTAATGCTCTATGCACACCACCACTAGTCTCCTCCTGCACTGCTGTGGCCACTGCTTCCACTGACGTCGAATCAATTCGTTCCCTCCCTCTACTAGGTTGCACATCGAAATGACCCGTCTTTTAGAATTTCCGAATCATTTTCTCCAGACCCTCGGCAGTCATCGGAACAACATCTTTTTTCAAATCCTCCAGTGACTGGAACATCTGCAGAGTCTAACAACCCTACCATAACAAAGGTCAGAATTTAATAACAATTGTGGTGTTGCTCACGCTGCTAAATACTGCATTTGCGGGCAACAACTAAGTTATTATGTGGCAGGGGTTATTAGAGCACAGTAAATAGTCATTTCATATAATAACGAAAAAAACTAGGCACTCATCTTTTCGTGTTTCCCACGCTAGTCTTGTCGTAAAATCATGGCTCAATCGTTGAAAATCTAGGTGGTTATGATTCCAAGCTCGGATGCAAAGATGCCTAGGTTTTATTCTGCTATATTCAAAAGTTTTGTAGATGCGCTTCACAAACCATTCTTGAAGATTACACGTTTACTGGACAATGGTGATGTAAATACATAATCAGCACTCCGAATTTAAGTTACACTTCCTTTTAATTGCAACATCACGTGACACACAAACATTACTTCACAATACAAAACATGCTTGAAAACATGTTCCTCACATTTTATAACCCAACTACAAAATGCATCTCTCCAACATGACGTCCAAGACTTGACTTTTTCAAGGTCCGACTCTCTAACAAGTTAACAACTACCTAAACTAATCGTTTATGAAGCCAAAAATCTGAGTTCCAAGTACGTCAAAGATCACAGTGACAAAAGAAATAATACACATAAGAATAATATCATTTCAATATAAACATATCGATGTATCAAAAGTGAAATCAAATCTGAATGTTGTCTCAGAAATATGTTAAGTAGTTAACAGAAATACAGTAGAATATTACTGGTATCGAGAGGTTCAGGTGAGGTACCATAATGGTTACGTAATTCAAGTACCATTACAAGAGCGACGTGTGCATAGTCATCATTTTTGTAATACAGTTTTACAAGTAGAGCGCGATCCTGCATTGAGACAGTCATGGCGAATGACGCAGACGCGAAAGGAGGAAAAGCCGTATTTCCGGCGTGTTTACACCATCCTCAACGCGTCGCGCGCATATCAGATGTTTCATTTACTTATTCTGACACATACAGCGCCATTTATTGGTCAATTTTCACACTATTTTTTTCTTCTGCCGTACGTTTTCCTCCTCCTCCGATAATATTCCATTTCAGTTTGACGTAATTCTGACCAGTTGTGTTATTTCAACAGCGTTTTTAAAGTTCAACTTTAATTATAATCACTCTGTGTATCTAATGAGCATATTGAAAAATATTGTGCACTGAGCTTGATGAGATTTCGTTAACACCCTAAAAACGCTGATTCATTGGAACGAAAATGCTAACAAAATAGAAATGTTTTCACTTATTGCCGCGCGGGGTAGTCGTGCGGTCTGAGGCGCCTTCTCACACAGTCCATGCGGCCTGCTCCTCCCACGCCCCCCCCCCCCCCCCGTCACCACTCCATTAGAGGTTCGAGTCCTCCCTTGGGCATGGGTGTGCGCTGTCCTTGGCGTAAGAATGGCTAACGAAGAATTGTGTGGCGTATGTACTGAATTTTATTGATGAATTTATCCTGATATGTAGGGGAGAGATGCCCCACGCCTTATAAATTCATGACCTGCTCAGCCAAGATGGCTGTATGAGAATGAAATCGTGCCCATCAGAACTCACTACGAATACAACTAAGAACTAATCGTGACACTGAAAAGTTTTTGAAGCGATATTGATAGATTCACATCAGTTACCTCACCTGCCCCCCCCCCCCCTCCCCCCCAGAGCTTATGGAAGACTTACTCGATTGAAAATAGAACGATTTTCCAGGAGCCTGGCATCCACTGAGCAACTGCAGTGCCAATACGCCCACACATTGTTGATATTTGGCTACAGTCTACACTACCTGAGGTGCACAGTTTATATTGCATGCGCCACCCTTCCCGGATTAATCCTAATGTTGTTACAGGACTGGTAGGCTATACAAGGTGTCCGAAGAGATCCCGGTGTTGATTGGTCTCTGAAAAGAGCTCAGAGATAAAATATACCCTTGTGACACACAACTATAAGCACCCGACAGGGTTTGTAAAGCGCTAATTGTAAGACTCCAGTTGGCCAACTGGTCGAATCGTACGTCAATAAGACTTGTGGAGCATTCGGACGTGACAATGACAAGATGTTGGATTGCAGGGGAACGTGGGAGCAAGTGAAGTTAGCAGTCGAACACGTCTGAGCACCGCAAGGGAAGATTGTCATATTGTGCTGCAACACTATAGCTTCTTCACATCTGCACCTCCCATCCGAGAACATGTAACGTCTCTGCAACGTACTGTGTCCATCCGCACCGTCGCTCGGAGGCTAGCAAGCAGCCAGGCTACGAAATTACCGTCCCATACGCAGTTTTACCTTAACATCACAGGACAAACAGCTGTGTTTGCAGTGCTGACATGTCAGTTAAGCTTGAACTGGTGGTGTAATGCACCCCGTTGTGTACAGCGATTAGTTCTAGCATAGAACGGTGGCAACGTGGGGTGTGGCCTCATTCGTCCAATGGTTTGGCCTGCAGTATGTCCAGAGCTGCATCAGATAGAACGCATGTGGGATTAGTTCACTTACAATAGCTGCGGGAAACAACTACTGCGTGGCACCAGCTGCGCTGTGATGAATATTTTTGCGGACTTATTGCTGAAAATGTCATCCGATTACATTACTGCACGACTAGCATCTGCGTCGTTATGGTTGCCTAAAATGCTCTAAACATCAGGCGTATCACGAATAACGGCTGCAGCTTCAGCAAAGTGGCCAGTCAGCTCTTCTGGAGTACCTATCAGTGTCTCGCATATCAGACGGTGTCCATCCTGAAAGTAAGATAACTGTGTCACTATGCTGCATACGATGAAGTCAAAAGTGGATGTTGACCTAAGACAACTCCAGCCTCGAGCCCTTCAAGGACCCTTAGCGGGGAAACGGCGCACCTCTGGCGTTAGGTCACACAGCAAAAGTGTTTCTTTATATCTCTTCTAATAACTCTACAAATGTATATAATACTCAGTTTTTCTGTATATTCGGTGTGGTTGGAAATTCCTCTTACAAAATTCTAGGGCTTGTAGAAGGACTGAGTAGACAATATTTTGAATTGGGAACAATGTTCATAAAAGTACCGTTTCCGTGCTACTGCCGTTTGAAAATATGTTTGCTAGATAGGAGTGCAACAGGGTAGTTGCAGTAGGGGGTGCTAACGGCCGAGCGGCTGATATCACTTGACGTCTGTTCTACCTCTCTGACCAGGTTCAAGCTTCATTCACGTCGATGCGGGTGTTAGAGCAACATCGCAGAGTAAATGTGACATATGGAGAAGCCCATGGTAATTGAATAGCTGCTCGTCACCTTCCTAAAGATGTTATCCACAACGCCCGACTGCGTCGCACATCCTCTTCGCAACTCAAATCACTTAAGAAAGGCAAGTCTTCCGGTATAGGTGGTATGCCAGTCAGTTTCCTTTCAGAGTATGCAGACACAATAGGCCTTTCTTAGCAATCATATCCAACCGCTCACTTGACGAAAGGTCTGATCCTAAAGAAAGGAAAGTAGCACAGGTCACACCAATATTCAAGAAAGGAAATCGAAGTAACCCGTTGAATTACAGATCCATATCACTGACCTCAATTTGCAGTAGGATTCTGGAGCTTGTACTGTACTCGAACATTAGGAATCACCTTGAAGAAAATTACCTATTGATACATAACCAACACGGATTCAGAAAATATCGTTCTTGTGCAACACAGCTAGCTCTTTATTCCCATAAAGTAATGAGTGATGTCGAAAAGGGATTTCAGATCGATTCCGTATTCCTAGGTTTCCAGAAGGCTTTTAACACCGCTCTTCACAAGCGTCTATTAATCAAATTGCGTGCATGTGGAGTGACTGGATTCGTGATTTCCTCTCAGAGAGGTCACAGTTCCTAGTGATAGACGGTAAATTATCGAGTAAAACAGAAGTGATATCTGGCGTTCTGCAAGGTAGAGTCATAGGCCCTCTGCTGTTCCTGATAAATATAAATGATCTAGGTGACAATCCGAGCAGCCCCCTTAGTTTGTTTGCACATGACGCTGTAATTAACCGTCTAGTAAAATCATCAAACAATCAATTCCAATTACAAAATCATCTAGAGGGAAATTCTGTATCGTGCGAAAAGCGGCAATTGGCACGAAACAAAGAAAAGTGTGAGGTCATCCACGTTGGTACTAAAAGAAATCCGATAAATTTTGGGTATACGACAAATCGCACAAATCTAAGGCTGTCAATTCGACTAAATATCTAGGAATAACAATTACGAACAACTTAAATTGGGAAGACCACGTAGATAATATTTTGGGGAAGGCGAAACGAAGACCAGGTAGGACTGACAAAGGGCATCCAAAATGTGTAAAGAAGGGCAGCTCGTTTCATGTTATCGCGCAGTAGGGGTGGGAGTGTCGCTGATATGATACTTGAGTTGGGGTGGAAGTCACTCAAACAAAGGCGGCTTTCTTTGCGGCGAGATATATTTACCAAATTTCTCTTCCGAATGAGAAAATATTTTGTTGCCACCCACCTACGTAGGGAAAAATGGTCATCATAATAAAATAAGAGAAATCAGAGCTCGAACGGAAAAATTAAGTGTTCCTTTTTCTCATGCGCCTTTCGAGGGTGAAATTGAAGAGAAGCAGTATGAAAATGGTTCGACGAAACCTCTGCCAAGCACTTAAGTGTGAATTGCAGAGTAACCATGTAGATTTAGAACCGTTTCGAGAAAGCGATAACTTCACCGTCAGCATGTATGATGGTGCTATTGCAAGCAGACGCGGCACATCCGAATTAAAACAAACAGTATCTATGGAAACTGATTCAGTTTCCTTTTTGTTTCTTTTATTATTCATGAGTGGGTTGTAGAACCAGTGATACACTGGGTCAGGCCTAATAAATTAATTGTAAAAGTACTCTCGTTATCAACTTGTTTTCGGTGGTTGTAGCACGGAAACTGTGCGTTTTCGGATATGGGTCCCAGTTACAGATAAGTTCTATTTGGTCCCCTATACAAGTGCTAGAAGTTTGTAACGGGAATTTCCGAACACCTGTATAGACCAATAGATTAGTAACACGTTTCGCTTATAACTTTAAACTACAGGCAAGATGACAAGTAGTATGTTGGCGAATAACACATGCATCATTATATAATAACGAAGATATTACCGTCGATGTTCTTTCCCCATCAGTACTTCCAAAAATATACTATTTTTTAAGCAAATACATTCATACTGCCAAAGATAAGATTAGAATCTTACTCGTCACCACCTGCACACAATGGGCAAGGTTTGGACTGACGCAATGCCTGTGTTCCCTAGGAGCCACAACGACTGACGCTCAGGCATGGTGCCAAAGCTTTGAAGCGCCTTGAAACTCTGCGTTTGTCTGAGCAGGGACTTACTGTAGGCGACGGCTGTATTTGTTGTACTGCCCACTCCAAGGTCTGGAAGCCTCCAGCCATTACTCGCTCTACACCTCCCTGGACCACCCCGCAGCTGGCAGCTGGCAGTGCTCGCGCCGCCAGGATCAGCCCCCGGCGCTGAGCTAAGCCCTTGCAAGCCCTCCTGCCCTGCCCTGGCCTGCCCTTCTCGCACGCCCACCCTTTGAGCACTCAGCATGCCCTTCTCCCGCTGACCTGCCGCCCACAACAGTTTTATCTGTAGACCATTCCTCGCGGCTGCCCCCTGCGAGACATTTACGTAACGTTTTGGTCGTGTTACACGAGAGAAACTTCCAGTATACCTGAACAGTAATCCTTCTTACAGTCACCTGCTTTTGTACAAGTTTCAAATTTACACCGTTTATGAATATTACAGGTACTGAATATAAGCCAGTGTCTACATACTACTGTATCAAATATGTCGTTTGATGATGCGAGTAACATCATTCGGTTCCAGCGGCTGGAGGAATCAAGATGAGTTTAGCAGAGTATAAGGCTGCGTTTAAAATTCTTTTAATTGTACGTACAATGCAGCTACAATACAATAAACAGTACTGTAGGTAACTCTTGTTAGTGAATTCCTTTATTTTATGTTCTGATGTTGTTATTTGGTATTTTTGGTAAACGATAAACTAAATTTTTGAAACTTATTGGTTGACTTCTATATTTCATGACGTTCTTGATGCTTCCAGAATGAGATTTTCACTCTGCCGCGGAGTGTGCGCTGATATGAAACTTCCTGGCAGATTAAAACTGTGTGCCCGACCGAGTTCGAGTCTCGGTCGGGCACACAGTTTTAATCTGCCAGGAAGTTTCATTCTTGATGCTGCCACTTACGGTTACAGAGTATTAGTTTCTCGTCGGGCTGGTTTACAAACTACAACTGAAAGAATCTATTCCTAAGATATGCATAGTGTTTTAAGCAATCTCGAGTTTCTCTTTCTTTTTCTGGTGTTTCGAGGCCGATGTAAGTCTAGAGGCTTTGTTGGCCGTTATCATTAAAGGAGAAATGTTTTTGGTTGTTTGGCGCGCCATTTCTCACCTCACGTTTCTTGTTACACGATCGAAATTTCGACCCTTGTGCTGGGATCTTCTTCATGATGCACTGGTGCCGCTGACTGCTCATCACTGTGAATGACAATTGTAGCGGGCTCTTATTAAAGGAAGTTTTACCGCGTTTTTACTAAAGAAGCCTAGTTATTGGCTGAAACATTCTTGAGGTCGTTCTTGCTCGATCTTTATTCTACATGTAGTGATATTATCCAGAGACGAAGGGCAAGTAATTTCTTACCACACAATCAGTGCCGAGCCGCAATGGTAGTTGTTGCATTCCTCAAGCAAAATACCTTCGTTTTTACTTTCTTGACGGTGGGTAGACACGTGCCTGGAAGTTGTGTCGCACAGCATCACGAATCAGGCTACATTTCATGAAGAAGACGGCGACGTCTGGAGCTCCTTTGACTGTCTGAAAATCAGCAATTGTTATTGTTTTCCTTGGCGACGAGGAAAACGAGCTTTGGCAGATAGAATTCGTCACCGTCATACGCGCTCACCAAGCGCCATTGCGTACAGAGCACATTCACCTCTCTCCTTCACGTGACATGTTATCTGGATAGGAGATGTAACTTTCCCGTGCCCTATCTTCAACGCCTCAGTGACTTTTATCTTTGAACCAGATAATTCTAGACCGTATACTCCCCATACTGTCCTGAAATATTTTGATACAGGGATTACTCGATTGCTTCCCGATCTGCAGTGCTTTCAGATCTCTAAATCACAAAATCATGGTTATCGGTTTCCGAGACACTGGCACGTAACCTCTCACTAGCCGCTGCGGTTAATGATCTGGAGAAGAAAGAAGGAACAGCAACGGATGACGTGTCTGTGGTCAACGCTCGATGCTCAGCAGGGTCAGGGTCATTGTCTCGGCTCTGTGTTGTATATTTGGTATCCTCTACGGCCTTGTGAAAGGAAAAGTTGTGACGAGATTATAGCGACGCATGGTTCCAGAGACGGGGTGCCAGGGCGATATTCAAGCCGCACTAGTGTCAGCCAAGCATCGCTCGGTGACCCTCATACTGAGCAGACCAGTGCCTCCCCCATACCACAGTCTACAGTGTGACAGGAGCTGGCCACTCAACTGGAACTATTGCAGCTTGACTCACTGCTAGTTACGACAGCCGCTCTTCCCTGTATTCCAAACAATTTGGTGCTATACACAAACGCCACCACTACCACGAAGTCAACAGGGAGCAGCAGCATTTGAGATCACAATAACCAGCCCAACAGCACTCAAACATCAGGACAGTTGTGTGACCTCAAGTCTGTGCTGCTCAGTGCCATGCCAAATATGCAGACGCATCCACAACCACCAGGACACGAACCGTCGCCTGCCACCTAATCTTCTGGTCGTCAAGGCCGTCCCACTCTCGGTCTTGGGAGTATGATGTGAATATCCAGACTTCCTTGTGTTTCCTGAGGTATCGACAGAAGACCTCTAAACTCAGGACAATGTGGCGTGATGAAGTCACGCATTCTTGCAGCAACTGCCAACCGCCACACATCCTTGACGAGGGGATCTGAGAACCTGGTGACGCAGCAGCAGAATCAGTGGGAAATACTGCGATATGCACCCATCCCGACATTGTTACGTGCAGTCCAAAGCCAATGACTGGATATAAGCTGCAATAAGGTTATTGGAGCTTTGACCATTCCTTCTTCTGCTGCACATCTCAAAATTCTTCAGCAGAGAACATGAGCCCTCAACCAGCCGCCCTTGAAATAAAATTTTAACGAAACTTCCAGGAGCCAACCACCAACGGCACAGTTATAACTGCTGTCAGCAGTACTGTTGAGAAAAAAAGGTGGAGGACCACCGTAGGAACCATGGATTTACTGCCAGCATGGAGAGCCAAGGTAGCAGGGCCAGTAAGAGTCGATTTTTAAAAGTATTTTTGGCTCTGATTAGTTGTTCTGCTATTCGTTTTTCTCCTTTTACAATTTTCTTTTTGGGTTTACTGTAAGTTGTATCGGTAATAGGTTGACAGGTTCCTGATCATGATGTGATTCAGCATTTGATGGATAAGTGGCTCATTTACAGCCAGAGCTATAGCAGCTAAGGCAGGAAGACAGGGAACTGATAACTAACAACACTGTATTGTTTACATCATTTTCAGAAAAATCATGGAAGTATGCCTATGTATTCATATCTAATTTAGAGGCAACAGCTAGGTTAGGGGATAACAGTGAGGAACAGCTCTTTGAGTGTACCCATGCTAAAACTAAAACGAGACGCTACGACGCAAGCTACATGCCATGAAAAGTTGAGGTAAATGGAGTCACTTAATGAATTACGTAAAGGGTGAGTGGAAAGGCACCAGAGAATAAGTATATCGAGATACTGCTGTGAGTAAATTAACTGATTGTTTCAGAAGCTTGGAGAGTCAGTAGACGGTTTCCTATACCATATTCATAAAATAAATGCCCAAAACGTATGTGCAGAAAGCCGAACCCAGGGCAACTGATACGTTTTATGTTGGCTACCCTCAGACATGTCACGCAGAGCTCGAATGGAGTTTCAGAAGACTCTTAACGTGACAGTAGAAGCCACAGCAGCATTAGCAGAGACAGATGTGGTCACAATGCCACGGGAGAAGAAACTAGTAATTAATATGGATGTCTAATGTTAATGATGTTTTCCATCACCCTATGAAGCATAATTGCAGAGATCAGCAGCGTTAGATGTGCAAGCATTTTGGACATTTCACACTGACAGGAAAGATGGTCTCAGATTAGACCTCGCACCCAACGTAAAACAGGAAAGGTGCACTGTGCCCACTGTACAATGCACCCAGTAATAGCTAACACAAGTCATCTTCGCACTGAACCAGTGGCAAAGCATTTTCTGACCATTTCGTGTAACAGAAGTTATCTAACTCTTTTAGACAGTGCATCTCAGGTAACTGTAGCAGTTGAGCACATATCAGGTAAAGTAGAACTAAATCTGTACATTGGGCACTAAGCAACGAAGGTTAGGTGAGGATCATGTAGATTCATTCAGTTCTATGGCAATAGGTTTCACAACGACGGGACATCATTCTCGGTTGGATTCCTTAATTGCACATCACACCAAAGTTAACACCGAATGGCATTTAGCGAAACTATGTGGAGCACCATTCCGTCTTGGCTCTATGGACAGAAAGCTGGTACTGTCACAAGGAACACCCGTGACACTGTGGGAGCCAGCTTAACCACATCGAAGGGCGCTGGAAGTCAACTCGTGTGGTTAGATATCTTATTATAAGGTACTGGAAAGTTAAACTGAAGTGATATTGGAGCTGATATGCCGCGAATTTCTTACGTTGCTGAAAATTTGTCTGAAAATGTACAATCGGAAAAAGTGAAATATTTCTCGTGGCATCGTTTATCCTATGTACTGAAGCAAAGTAGTGCCTGTCAGTGTTGACAACTTAGACATGGAAAATGTACAGCTATCATGCATTATTATGGTTGGCAATTTAGATGTCTTAGATGAAGACCCATCTTCAGGAGAATATGGGCTTGGCACTAGGAATCAGAGAGGAGAAAGACTAACTGAGTTCTGTGACAAATTTCAGCAAGTAAAAGTGATTGGTCTGTTCAGGAACCACAAGAGGAGCAGCTATACTTGGAAAAGGTCGGGTGATACGGGAAGATTTTAATTAGATTACATCATAGTCAAACAGAGATTCCGAAATCAGATTATGGATTGTAAAGCCTACCAGGAGCAGATACAGACTCTGATCACAATGTGGTAGTGATGAAGAGTAGACAGAAGTTTAAGAGATTAGTCAAAAATGAATACATAACGAAGTGGGATACAGAAGTACTAAGAAATAACGACATACGCTTGAAGTTCTCTGAGGCTGTAGTTACAGAAATAAATAATAGTCCAGTGGACAGTACAGTTGAAGAGGAATGGACATCTCTAAAAAGGCCAATCACAGAACCTGGAAAGAAAGACATAGGTACAAAGAAAGTAATTGCAAAGAAACCATGTGTAATAGAAGAAGGACTTCAGCCGATCTATGAAAGATGGAAGTATAAAAATGTTCAGGGATATTCAGGAATGTAGAAATACAAGTCACTGAGGAATGAAATATACAAAAAGTGCAGGGAACCTAAGACGAAACCGCTACACGAAAAATGTGAAGAAATCGCAAAAGAAATTATAGTCGGAAGGTCTGACCCAGCATACAGGAAAGTAAAAACAAGCTTCGGTGAAATTAAAAGCAAGCGTGGTAACATTAACTATACAAGCGGAATTTCATTATTGAAGGCAGAGGAGGGAGCGGATAGGTGGAAAGAGTACATTGAAGACCTCTATGAGTGTTCAGAATTGCCTGACGCGATAGAAGAAGAAACAGCAGTCGATTTAGAAGAGGTAGGGAATCCAGTATTGGAATCAGAATTTAAAAGAGCTTTGTAGCACTTAAGATGAAGTAAGGCAGACGGAATCGATAGCATGCCATCAGAATTTCTAAAATCATTAGGGTAAGTGACAGTGAAACGACTATTCACGTAGGTGTGTAGAATGTATGAATCTGGCAATACACTGCCTGACTTTCGGAAAAATATTATTCACACAAAAAATGTTCAAATGTGTGTAAAATCTTATGGGACTTAACTGCTAAGGTCATTAGTCCCTAAGCTTACACACTACTTAACCTAAATTATCCTAAGAACATACACACACACCCATGTCCGAGGGAGGACTCGAACCGCCGTCGGGACCAGCCGATAGTTCTCACAATTCCAAAGACTGTAAGAGGAGACAACTGCGAGAATTATCGCACAATCAGCGTAATAGCACATGAAACCAAGTAGCTGACAAGAATAATGTACAGAAGAAAATAAAATTAAATTAAGGTTGTCTTAGATGCTGATCAGTTTGACATTAGGAAAGGTAAAGGCAAGAGAGAGAGGCAATTCTGGCGTTGCGGTTAATAATGGAAGAAAGACTAAAGAAAAATAAAGACACGTTCATAGGATATGTGGACCTAGAAAAATCGTACGACAATATAAATTAGTGTAAAATGTTAGAAATTCTGAAAAAAATACGAGGAAGCTGTAGGGAGGGACAGGTAATATACAATATGTACAAGAACCAAGAGGGAATAATAAGATTGAACGACAAAAAATTAAATGCTCTGATTAAAAAGTGTGTAACACAGGAATGTAGTCTTTCGCTCCTACTGTTCAATCTGTACATCGAAGAATCTGTGATGCAAATAAAAGCAAGTTTCAGGAGTGGAACAGAAAGTCAATGTGAAACAGTATCAATGATACGATTTGCTGCTGACATTGCTATCCTGAAGGAAAGTGAAGATGAATTACATCATCAACATGTCCTGTAGATGCGCCTTTTTATGTAGCTCCACACGGTAATCGCTGATAATGAAAATAAAAATTAGAAATATTACGTTTACACCCCTACAGTCAGACTACTCTAAACGAGTTGAATCTTGTAAGTTTTGTCATCTTTACAATACCTGCGATCAAAAACTTCATCTAAATTACTGAACACACTGCACTTCTCGCGTATCTTTCTTATAGTACCACCTATCCCTTGCGCCAGACTGCTATATCATTTTTTTAATCTAGTTCCAAGTCTGTGGGTCGAAAAGCACACACAGCACCAAATGTTCTGGTGGAGCACTGATGGATAATGGCTGCCTGCCTGTAACACTACCCTACACAAACTGGTCACTTCATACGTGGTCAGCACGTAAACCACGGGGTAATACCCCTATTTTACAAAGGATACAGGAAATACTGTGAGAATTGTAGCCCCGTTTTTGTACTCAATGCTGGACAAAAATATTTTCGAAGATAATAATACAATTAGCAGTTGAAATATAATACATGTTTGGAGGAGAAAACAGAGTTCAAATAGTTAAAATACTGGTCTTCTTCAGACGACACATTTGTCATCAGAGAAATAATTCAAAAGCACGTGGAACTTAATAGAGAAATAGGTCTGATATTTGATGACTATGTGTAAACCTTGTACAATGTAGGTAGGAGAATGTTATTAGAAATACTGTATATAGGACGAGCATTGCACCACTTACTAAATAGTAATCATGACTTCAAAATTTCTGATGATGGAAAAGAAAACGTTGGGGAAAGAACAAATGTAGGCTTATGACGAGGGTCAATTTTTCGTCGATATTTAGTTTTGTTGAAGTAATGTCAATCGAAATAGTTTTACTCCCAGAACATTAACCAACGAAAGTACCTAATGGTCGCAGTGCTGGTGACAAACTTCTCGTAGCTGATACTGATGATAAAGTACAAAAATACATTCACAAATTAAATTTACCGCCAAGTGTTATAACTTAACAATCTAGATCTCAGATACCGAAAGTTATTACCTTTTAATTACTAGAAGGCAGAGAGAGTGAATTAATTCAACTTCTTAGGAAATGCCATTCCCTTCACAAACGAAGAACACTTACCGGAAAATCTTGAAAGATTCAAGTTACACTATAGACCAATGTGCAGGACACTGAATAAAAAGATCAGAGAGAAAAAGTAGGAGAGTTTTTCAAATCTAGGGTGAGCTGTATTAATATTACCTTAAGACAGACACTCAACTTGGTAGTGGAAGGTACCAAACACGCACTCAGAAATAAACATGTACATATTTTCATAATTTTATTGCACCAAGAATCTACAAGGGAAACGGCCAGCTTAGAAATCTGAGGAACGACAATGAAGGCCATCAAAAATGAATACAATATTTTTTTAATATAAAGTCTAAACATTAAATTACGTGACAACTCCTCTCTGTTTGCAACATTTTCCATTTTACTGGGTGATCGCCGCATCCGGCAATCCAAACGCGTTCTCTTCTCAAAAAGAAATTATTTATTATAAAGAGGAGTTCACGGTCTTCAGTCATCTGAAATACATACAATAAATAATTATAAATGTCTTAAATTAGAATACAAAAGCCCCCTGGTAAATGGCAGTGAAACACTTTGGGCAATGTAATTTGAAAAAAAACAAGTGATGGTGCCAGAACAAATTTTAAATCCAGAGGGAATAAAAATGTAATCTTGGTCACGACATCAATGAAATGGTTTCACCAATAATTGGCTTAAATACTAGACATAAAAAAGTAAAAAGAAGCTTTCTGAAAATATGAGTTCAAAACCACATAATGTGGTATGTCATAGTTTAGATAAAGTATCTCTCTGAGATGAGCTGATTACTAACTTTAAAAACAGCGAAGCTATAAAATTAATATTTTTTAGACTTTATAAAATGTTTAAAAACTTCTAACAAGAATAGAAATGCGTGATCTTAAATGATTTTAAAAACCCGGCAGCAATAACGACAAAAATAAGCTATCAAAATGCTCAATAGCGCACAGACCAAATTAATACTGAAGAGAATGCTGAAGGGTTTGACTACAGTATACAACTTGAATACATAGTTCCTAAACATATTCAAAGCATTAAGCAAAGTTAATAAGTGGTGTAACTTAATACCAGAAGCTAACAAGTGTTGCGTACTAAACTGTAAAGCTCAGCGTTTAGTGGTTTACGTTCTTCCTTCTTTCCATACTGTGAAAATCCACAAGCAATACTGCGGAATTCAGTTAAATTAACAAATGTTAAATTTTGCACTTGTTGCGCATGTTTCCTAGTGGTAATCCGGACATCACATTCAAAAGAGCATAAATAGGTGGTAATCTCGTCGATAAGCAAGCTGACCCACCAATAATAACACTTTTGCACCAAAGCTCGGTTTGCAATCACGACATAACTTGAATTCTGACTTCAGTTTCAGGTGTACACTGCGAACAATAGTATAAATATCACCGAGCTTCCGCCCAGGGGTAACACTGTGCCGATCGCCGGCCGCAGTGGCCGAGCGGTTCTAGGCGCTTCAGCCCGGAACCGCGCTGCTGCTACGGTTAAAAAATGGTTCAAATGGTTCTGAGAACTATGGGACTTAACATCTGGGCCGGCCAGGATAGCCGAGCGGTTCTCGGCGCTACAGTTTGGAACCGCACAACCACTACGGTCGCAGGTTCGAATCCTGCCTCGGGCATGGATGTGTGCGACGTCCTTAGGTTAGTTAGGTTTAAGTAGTTCTAAGTCTAGGGGACTGATGACCTCAGATGTTAAGTCCCATGGTGCTTAGAGACGTTTGAACCATTTGAACTGTGCCGATCACACGCCATCAACTCTGTACGCAAACAGCTCCGCGCTGCCATGCAAGCCTCAGTAACGCTTTCATTTCCTGCAGATGACTATACGATGTGCCAGTCCGTGTTCGGCGGTTTTATAGCTTCATGGTTCGATTCCGCTACCACCCAGCGAGACGTCGTCGTAAGCGTTGCCTAGAGATTTTTATTTATTGTGGGTTTTGCTGTCTGGTTTGAGAATATCAAAGAACAAACACAAAATAATAAGTAATTGTAATAGTATTTGTTCAATATATACAAACTTTGCGCGTCTGACGATGGCTTTTTGCGTAAGGTCCGTTCATTGTAATTTAGACCGTGAATGATTTTTCTTAACATATTTCTTTATCGGTCTTCGAACATTGAATAATTCCCTGGGTTTGATTCGTACTGGACCTTTGATATAATGTGTAACACTGAACCTTCAACATTGCCAATACCCCGTTTAATTGGAACAATATCTTGCTACGTAAATGAAACACAAGATTAAATAATATGATTGTCCACAAAATATTATACTAAATTACATCACTTAAACACTTACAATAATTCTGTTGCTGTGTGCAATTATGAGTACGCCTAGTGAGATTGCGCTTCATAGAATAATGGCGGTGTGCCAAATAATTATCTGCAGCGATGGCAGATATGCATCCGATCGGGATGGCTTCCAGAACAAAAAGGGCACGGTCTTTTCGGCAAGACAACTGAACTGCGTAATTAATCTAATGTTTCAGCGATTGCACGCCAGAAACGAAACAAACGCTTATGCTAATTAATATCTTATGAACTTCTTTATTTATATTCTGAACTTAATTGTACGTTTTTGCTATATATCCACGCCCTTCCTGCAAATGTGCCTTTAAAACATGCAACTTCGATATCTTTGGATATCGATATCGAAACGGCTGGGATTGCAACACCATCTACACTAAATGGCAGTGCGATTCAGCCAATATAATGGGTGGAAGAAATAATAGAGGTTGCGAAAATGAAGTTTTGTTGTGAAGGGCAATTGGAGGAGGAGGAGGAGGAGGATATTAGTGTTTAACGTCCCGTCGACAACGAGGTCATTAGAGACGGAGCGCAAGCTCGGGAGGGGGAAGGATAGGGAAGGAAATCGGCCGTGCCCTTTCAAAGGAACCATCCCGGCATTTGCCTGAAGCGATTTAGGGAAATCACGGAAAACCTAAATCAGGAAGGCCGGAGACGGGATTGAACCGTCGTCCTCCCGAATGCGAGTCCAGTGTGCTAAGGGCAATTGGAAACAGACTTTCTGATATGTTATTCGTTGCAATCATGAGAAAATAACTTGAAGTGAAAAATTGATTGAATATATCAAGGAGTCAAGAAAAGAAAGGGTAAGGCAAATCAAAAGAAGGATTTAAAGTAAAATGTCTAGAATAATGATGTATTCTCGGCTCGTAGGGGAAAGCTGAAGTAAGTAGACCAAGAAAGGGAGAGATGACAGAGGGCGTCACCAAGGACAATAAGTGCACAGAATAGCGGGACGTTAAAGGGAGATGACATACTGTAACGCCCCAAGGACAGAAAACCCCAATTAACAAACTTTTGGGAAAGTTAAAGTATGAATGTGAGTGATCTTAACAGTGACGGAAACTATTGACGACAAAATCTGCACTGGTAATAACTTTATTAACAACTATATCATTCAAATACTGAGAATAGCATGCAAAACGGGCAGATAAAAGGAAAGGATTATCATAGATTCTTTATTAAACATGTTGCTGTTGTTCAACAGGGAAAACTGCCACCTATGGATAGTTTATTTTGAAAAGCACCTCTTTCACTAGGTCGTTACTCAGCTGTGTCACACAAAAACAAGCTATGATAAAGAAGATCACAACACAAAACTTACAATTAAATCCCATAAGGTATTTCGCACTGAGGTACACATTTTACAATTAAATCGACCACTGAGATGACTGTTTTGCCATGTTACTGTAACGAGACCCTTGCTGTTGTTGTTGTTGTGGTCTTCAGTCGTAAGACTGGTTTCATGCAGCTCTCCATGCTACTCTATCCTGTGCAAGCTTCTTCATCTCCCAGTACCTACTGCTACCTACATCCATCTGAATCTGCTTAGTGTATTGATCTCTTCGTCTCCCTCTACGATTTTTACCCTCCACGCTGTCCTCCAATGCTAAATTTGTGATCCCTTGATGCCTCAAAACATGTCCTACCAACCGATCCCTTCTTCTAGTCAAGTTGTGCCACAAACTTCTCTTCTCCCCAATCCTATTCAATACCTCCTCATTAGTTACGTGATCTACCCACCTTATCTTCAGCATTCTTCTGTAGCACCACATTTCGAAAGCTTCTATTCTCTTCTTGTCCAAACTGGATATCGTCCATGTTTCACATCCATACACGGCTACACTCCATACAAATACTTTCAGAAACGACTTCCTGACACTTAAATCTATACTCGATGTTAACAAATTTCTCTTCTTCAGAAACGATTTCCTTGCCATTGCCATTCTACATTTTATATCCTCTCTACTTCGACCATCAGTTATTTTGCCCCCTAAATAGCAAAACTCCTTTACTACTTTAAGTGTCTCATTTCCTAATCTAATCCCCTCAGCATCACCCGATTCAATTTGACTACATTCCATTATCCTCGTTTTGCCTTTGTTGATGTTCATCTTATATCCTCCTTTCAAGACACTGTCCATTCCGTTCAACTGCTCTTACAAGTCTTTTGCTGTCTCTGACAGAATTACAGTGTCATCGGCGAACCTCAAAGTTTTTACCTCTTCTCCATGAATTTTAATACCTACTCCGAATTTTTCTTTCGTTTCCTTTACTGCTTGCTCAACATACAGATTGAATAACATCGGGGAGAGGCTACAACCCTGTCTCACTCCCTTCCCAACCACTGCTTCCCTTTCATGCCCCTCGACTCTTATAACTGCCATCTGGTTTCTGTACAAATTGTAAATAGCCTTTCGCTCCCTGTATTTTACCCCTGCCACCTTCAGAATTTGAAAGAGAGTATTGCAGTTAACGTTGTCAAAAGCTTTCTCTAAGTCTACAAATGCTAGAAACGCAGGTTTGCCTTTTCTTAATCTTTCTTCTAAGATAAGTCGTAAGGTTAGTATTGCCTCACGTGTTCCAACATTTCTACGGAATCCAAACTGATCTTCCCCGAGGTCCGCTTCTACCAGTTTTTCCATTCCTCTGTAAAGAATTCGCGTTAGTATTTTGCAGCTGTGACTTATTAAACTGTTTGTTCGGTAATTTTCACATCTGTCAACACCTGCATTCTTTGGGATTGGAATTATTATATTCTTCTTGAAGTCTGTGGGTATTTCGCCTGTCTCATACATCTTGCTCACCAGATGGTAGAGTTTTGTCATGACTGGCTCTCCCAAGGCCATCAGTAGTTCTAATGGAATGTTGTCTACTCCCGGGGCCTTGTTTCGACTCAGGTCTTTCAGTGCTCTGTCAAACTCTTCACGCAGTATCTTATCTCCAATTTCATCTTCATTTACATCCTCTTCCATTTCCATAATATTGTCCTTAAGTACATCACCCTTGTATAAACCCTCTATATACTCCTTCCACCTTTCTGCCTTCCCTTCTTTGCTTAGAACTGGGTTGCCATCTGAGCTCTTGACATTCATACAAGTGGTTCTCTTCTCTCGAAAGGTCTCTTTAATTTTCCTGTAGGCAGCATCTATCTTACCCCCAGTGAGACAAGCCTCTACATCCTTACATTTGTCCTCTAGCCATGCCTGCTTAGCCATTTTGCACTTCCTGTCGATCTCATTTTTGAGACGTTTCTATTCCTTTTTGCCTGCTTCATTTACTGCATTTTTATATTTGCTCCTTTCATCAATTAAATTCAATAATTCTTCTGTTACCCAAGGATTTCTATTAGCCCTCGTCTTTTTACCTACTTGATCCTCTGCTGCATTCACTACTTCATCCCTCAGAGCTAACCATTCTTCTTCTACTGTATTTCTTTCCCCCATTCCTGTCAATTGTTCCCTTATGCTCTCCCTGAAACTCTGTACAACCTCTGGTTCTTTCAGTTTATCCAGGTCCCATCTCTTTAAATTCCCACCTTTTTGCAGTTTCTTCAGTTTCAATCTGCAGTTCATAACCAATAGATTGTGGTCAGAATCCACATCTGCACCTGTAAATGTCTTACAATTTAAAACCTGGTTCCTAAATCTCTGACTTACCATTATATAATCTATCTGATACCTTTTAGTATCTCCAGGATTCTTCCAGGTATACAACCTTCTTTTATGATTCTTGAACCAAGTGTTAGCTATGATTAAGTTACGCTCTGTGCAAAATTCTACAAGGCGGCTTCCTCTTTCATTTCTTCCCCCCAATCCATATTCACCTACTATGTTCCCTTCTCTCCCTTTTCCTACTGACGAATTCCAGTCACCCATGACTATTAAATTTTCGTCTCCCTTCACTACCTGAATAATTTCTTTTATCTCGTCATACATTTCATCAATTTCTTCATCATATGCAGAGCTAGCTGGCATATAAACTAGTACTACTGTAGTAGGCATGGGCTTTGTGTCTATCTTGGCCACAATAATGCGTTCACTATGCTGTTTGTAGTAGCTAACACGCACTCCTATTTGTTTATTCATTATTAAACCTACTCCTGCATTACCCCTATTTGATTTTGTATTTATAACCCTGTAATCACCTGACCAAAAGTCTTGTTCCTCCTGCCACCGAACTTCACTAATTCCCACTATATCTAACTTTAACCTATCCATTTCCCTTTTTAAATTTTCTAACCTACCTGCCCGATTAAGGGATCTGACATTCCATGCTCCGATCCGTAGAATGCCAGTTTTCTTTCTCCTGATAACGACGTCCTCTTGAGTAGTCCCCGCCCGGAGATCCGAAAGGGGGACTATTTTACCTCCGGAATATTTTACACAGGAGGACGCCATCACCAGTGTGCGTAAAACTCCCAAGCGTTGATGTTGTGGATGACAACTTGTGGCATGCAGGTAGCGGTCCGTATGCGTAGGTTTTCGGTATACACTGTGTCCCAAAGCCCCACTTTTTTCCTTATGTACTAAGACATCCAAAAAAGGTAATTTGCCATCTTTTTCAATTTCCATCGTATATTTGATTCGTGAATGAAGGCAGTTAAAACGATCTAAAAATCGATGAAGAGATTCCATTCCATGTGGCCAAACGATGAAAATATCATCCACGTATCTCAAAAAACATGTTGGTTTAACAGAAGATGTCCTAAGTGCCATATGCTCAAAATCTTCCATAAAGAGTGTAAGTAGGCTGTTTAGGTTTTTTTATTGGTAACGCCACCTCTGTATAAAAATCACTGGCTGTGCTGTGTGCAGTCTGTGTCTAGTTTGCATTGTTGTCTGCCATTGTAGTGTTGGGCAGCGGCAGCGGCAGCGGCAGCAGGATGTGAACAGCGCATAGCGTTGCGCAGCTGGAGGTGAGCCGCCAGCAGTGGTGGATGTGGGGAGAGAGATGGTGGAGTTTTGTAATTTGTGATGAACTGCTATATATATTATGACTTTTGATGATATTAAGGTAAATACATTGTTTGTTCTCTATTAATATCTTTCATTTGCTAACTATCCCTATCAGTAGTTAGTGCCTTCCATAGTTTGAATCTTTTATTTAGCTGGCAGTAGTGGCGTTCGCTGTATTGCAGTAGTGGGAGTAACCAAGATTTTTGTGAGGTAAGCGATTTGTGAAATGCATAGGTTAATGTTAGTCAGGGCCATTCTTTTGTAGGGATTTCTGAAAGTCAGATTGCGTTGCGCTAAAAATATTGTGTGTCAGGTTAAGCACAGTCTTGTACAATTGTTCAAAGGGGACGTTTCAAGAGATTGGCGACAATAGGGGAAAGGGGACTCCCCATACCCACACCGTCAGTCTGTTCAAAAATTGCTTCATTAAATAAAAAATACGTCGATGTCAATACATGGCGACACAGCTCACTAGTTTTGTAATCCAAGAGCTGACCAGTTAGCTATAAAGACTCCTCCAAAGGTACCTGAGTAAAACGTGAAACAGCATCAAAGCTCACTAGAAGGTCAGATGTTCCAGGGCGTAGAGACGTCAGGCGTTGAATAAAATCGGACGAGTTGGATACGTGGTGTTCACATTTCCCAACGTGTGGGCTCAGAACACAAGCAAAATATTTGGCCAAATTATCAGTAGGGGCGCCCAGGTCTCTTCAGTTCTGGCGTGATTGTGTACTCAATCTCACCTGAAGATGGCGGCCAGATGGTCCACCGAAATATCGTGTTGTCGTCAGGACGATGGAACCCGGCTGCAAACCCTTGAAAAATCATCAGTATTTGGTACGCCGGGAAAATCTACGTTATCACAAGATGATGACGGGGTTGTTGTTGTTGTTGTTGATGATGATGTTGTTGTTGTTGTTGATGATGATGATGACGATGATAAGAAAATGAACTAAGCACTAATCCCTTGTTTGGCATTCGAGCGGAGTATGACTACTTTGAGCCGTACGCTTGTCGCAGGTATTCTTCGCCGCCAAGGACAGGTTTTTGTTTGATAATACTTAAATTTAGGCGTGGTGAATGGGCGGCCTGGCTAGGGCGCGCTATAAAAGGTCGTCGATATTTCAGTGGCGTGCCCTCCAGCGGGGTACTGGTTCCGACGTGCAGGGCCAATTTAGCGCCCGCGCCGGCAGCCTAAAGGGGCGCGGCCGGCCCTGTGATGTCCGTCACTCGCGGCACGTGGGACGCGCCGTGACGCACTTGTGCTTCGGTCAGCGCCTCACACCTGCTCCGTGTTTAACGCCACACGTCCACTGCTTTGAATATGATGTAAACCCACTCTCCTCCAGCTATACACAAGCGTCCTTCAAAACTGGAAGGAAGCATAGGTTTTAGCACCCTGTCAACGACAATGCCATTGGAGCACAAGCGCGTATTGAAGGAGGGTAGGGAAGAAAATCGATATTTACCACAAGCAGTGCAGCGAAACCGTAGACAACATAGATTATAATATTCTCGGGGTTCCAGCTGCGTTAAGTGACTGAAATACTAGGAGTTTCCGACCAAGCATTCTTCCGCCATTGTTAAAGGGAATGACTGCTGATGGGCTGCTGGTGCTCTCTCCTCTGTCGGCTGTGACGTCACTCCCACTCAGGGCATCGTCATATAAAATCATACGTGGTGTCCGCCCCTCGTAGCTGAGTGACGCCGGCACGGTAGCTCAGCGTGCACGGTCAGAGGGTTAACTACCCTCTGAAATCGAAAACTGAGTGAACGGGTCGACAAAGAACCTGAACGCGTGTCATCGGACGTCCGCCCCCAACAAATACAACGAACAATAAATACAAAAATGAGATCTAAAAAAAAAAAAAAGTGGTCAGCGAACCCAATGTCATATCTAACGGCCCGTGTTCGATTCCCGGCTGGGTCGGAGATTTTCTGCACTCAGGGACTGGGTGTTGTGTTGTCCTTACCATCATCATTTCACTCCCATCGACACGCAAGTCACCGAAGTGGTGTCAACTCGAAATACTTCCACCAGGCCAACCGTCTGCCCGATGGGAGGCCCTGGCTACACGTCATTTCCATTTCCATATGTGGTCTTCGCATTCGATGTGCTCTCTTCTACTTCGCAGTGGCTGGATTTCACGCCACGCTGAGCCGCAGGCCACCATCTCTATTAAGTGTTACCAATGATTTTAGTTTCGATTATTTCTTAATACACAGTGCAAGAGGCTATTGTGCAAGCCACGATAGGTGTTACGAAGCGCCGTACCAGGAGACTATCAGCAGTAATTCCACTTGAGAATAGTCGAGGAATTTGTGCTCGAAAGGTTGTGGCATTTTAAACACTCGACGTGGATGGAAGCCCGAGATCGTTACTGCCGATAGACTATCCACTCTTACACAGAAAACCTAAATTGGATGGTCGGCCAGGTATTTGAAGGATTTGGTAACATGCTGTACCACTCGCAGTATACAACTTGAATACAAAGCTACGAAACATATTCAAAACATTAAGCAAATTAATAAGTGCCTTACCTTAATACCAGAAGCTAACAAGTGTTGTGTACTAAACCGTAAAGCTCACCGTTTAGTGGTTTATGTTCTTCGTTCTCACCTTACACTGAAAATCGACAAGCAATACAATAGAATCAAGTTGAATAAGCAAATGTCAGATTTTGTACTTGTTGCGCATGTTGACCTATAGATAATCCAGACAGCAAATTTGACAGTGCATAAATAGGTGGTAATCTTTACGGAAAAGAATAAGAGTAAAGTGTGTTCACCTCTGCAACACCTTGCTCGACTTCTCATTAATAGCAATAAGCAGAACAATGTAACTGTCTCACTCTCAAGGTTTTACTATCTTTGATTTCCTCTTTTCATCACGATGAGACAACTGAATTAGGAGTAACGCTAAACATTATGCTCCTCAACTTGAAATTTATTTTTAGTTAAAAAAAAAATATACGCCATTTCAGCAAGATAATCCGGCCTGATCTAAGAATTTCTTTAGCGGCCACAATTTTTGTGTAATAATATGTTTTTCATGTGCATACCGAGGCCTCTGTGTTACATGTATCTGGCAAAATGGCACAAACTCTCTACATAGTTTGCGAACATACGCACGAAGAAACAAAGTTGTCACCACACAAATGAATTCAGGAAATGGGTAATATTAAGAGTATATAAAACTAAGGAGTCACACTGAAAGATGTTTCCTTCCCAGCTTCCTGCAATACTTCGCCTTACGAAGGTTGCTTCATGTTCAGCAACGTAACAGTTCAGTATTCCATTTGCCTCACTAACACTTTTCCATCTACAAGTCCCTTCGTCCGACGAGTCTCCATTTTCGTCACTAACGGAACCAAGATCATCCGTGAATAGTCCAGAGGATTAAGTGATCTGTTACGTCCCTTTAAGGTGGCATGATATCAATAGTTCTTGTACAATATCGCTACAGCTTTTTACAATGTTCTTCACAGAATAGCCATCCCATTCTTCCGATATCACTCATCAAATCAAGCAAATTTTCAGTAGACATTAATTCCCCATATGTGGGACCTAGGAGTAATCCTTTACTTTTGCGCCACTGGTTCTTGATAACTTTTCTTGGAAGTTCACGAATCGGTATGTTTTACTAAGTTTTTTATGAGAGGAAATTTAATAAACACTGGAGGTAGATAACCATTTTTGAGCTCAACAAGAAAGGTGTTCTTCAAATTATTCTGTCCTTTAAATCACAAGTGTGTGGGGGGTGAGGGGTGGGGAGAAGGACAAATTCTTGTCCCGGTTTCCAGTTTAACACCCTAAGCAATGTTCATTGTACCTTTTTGCAGGTCAAAGTTTCAATTTTTTGCGATGTCAATGTCAACTTTCCACAAACATAAATATTAACATATGTAGCTTTCTCTTGTTATAAGTATGGGACACGACTTCTGAATTAATGTAAAGCAGAAACCACAAAACTTTAGGAATTTTGGGACCTATGGCCTCGCTGTTCGATCCCCTTGCCTAAATCAACATTCAAACCATAAGACAACTGTCACTCCCAACAACTATTAGACCACTCTTTGCTGACGTGACGGTGCTACACTACTTCGGTTGATCTGGAAGGGCAGATTTAATGCTGCTTCTTGCACGTATCTCTCGCTTTTTCTGTGTCTCTCTTTAAGCGCAAGCGCAGCAACAACTCTTCAGAGATATTCCAACACTGCAGTATCGTACTGATATATCTTTTCTCGAATGAGCGGCACTATAATACTGATACCTGGTGATTAAAAAAGTTCATCAAAGTCGTGTAATATTCCTGTAGTGCCGATTGCGTTGCTATGTTATGCAGAAGTAATAATTGACTACTGCGTATTAACCTACACTAATTTCTCTGATTCACATTAGCTACTAGAATAATTACTATCATCATTTTTAATAAACTTTGATCATTTACTGATAATTATCATCATACTATCTGCAGTATGATATCTCATAGATCCTCCTAGCTCACAACACAAATATTCTTTCAGAAACTGAATCATAGTAAATTAATAAAACCGAACATCGCTTTTGTATCAATACTTCGCCGTCTTATTTAGACTTGTTTAGATTCTGATCTCCTAGCGACTTCAGAAATAATTATAGACTATCAAATATTTCATGAAAAAGGTCTTCAGTAAAATGCATATCAGAGCCACTTCCATTTCTTAAACTCTTCTGACAGTGATTTACTGCATCTTCTTAGTACTCACCTGACCCCTAAAAGACTTTTGCGTTAATTAACAATGGTCTCAAAGTAAAAGTGGCTAAAGAGAAACTGAAAACAGCTCATACGATACTTTTACAACATATATTAAATTCATTTATTTTTTTTTTCGTGCAGAATAGTAATCAATGGGCTCTTGACATGGCTGCACTGTTATACTTGTGGGGAATTGCGGTCGCGTCGGTAAAAAGTTGGTTCGATTTCTGAACTTCTGAGAACCGCTCCACGACAGCTCACCACTGACTCCAAGATTCCGTGTTTAACATAGAATGGACAGAAGATCATACACATTTTGTCGCATTTAGCTGAAAGCACTTAAAGTAACAAAATCTATTAATCATTTATTGAAGTAACTGGCGTTACATACTGTACTATACGTCACAAAGAGGAATAAGACGTTGTGTAACAGCTGCAAGACTACATAGACGCATCGCAGCTACACCATATCTGGTTGAAAATAAAAGTTGTCAAACGTTATTGCTCATGAAAATCAATTACATTTTAACTTCATAATTGATTTAATAAGTTCCTTTAAGACTAGGAAATAAACCTTTTATGTCATTATACATCATGGACATCAGAAGTATTACACATTTTGGAAACCCTGTTTCTCATTTGAAGCACATTGGCGAACTCTGTCTTTCATTAAATGATATTGTATTACTCTGTACCTCTACTGTATCTAAAATTCCGACAGTCCTTTACGGAATGAAATCTCTTTCACTTCTAACTGACTCTTACGTGAGACTTCTTTAATACAAAAACGTATGATACTGCCTTTCCTTTATATAATCCTTACATGGTCAACTGAATTACAAAATTCCTAAAACCATAATAATCGCTCGGCTATTAAATAGTTACTGAAAATCACATAGTCTTAAAATAGGTATAAAGCTTTTCTGGACTATAACACCTCGCACGCTCGTATGCTCTTTCAGTGCATCACTTAAAGAGACATATTGATGTGCATTACACATAGTCTCACAGCTTAATTGAAGTTGCCATGCAAGAGGTTCTGCTACCACTTTTCCTCTTATGGGAATTAACTCTGAATTTTATCTTCCTTGGGTGTTGATAAAAGCTTAGTTCGTCCTGCAGAACTCGCAGAAATTGACTTCCATAGTTAACCACGTACTTTATGCTAAATACGCAACGAGACAAACCCAGTTGGTCTTAGCACAGTAAAGAAAACTTAACAATAGCGTATCTAAATACGAGGTCCTCCTTGGTTAGGCTGCTGATTGTCTCAACTGTCTTTTCCTTAAAATTATACAAAACTCATTGATGTTAATTTTCAGTATTACCGAAAGCACATATCTTTCTTTTTAATGTTAAATTACAGTAACTTGCTATGCAGATAACTAAAGATAAGTTCTGTGCTCGTATATTTCCGGCATGTTCATTCCATCATATAGCTGTTCCACCTTTTTTGGTTTGAAGTATTAGTGCATTACTACTCTGTTAAGATTCATTGAACAAATTAAGCTATAACACAGCCACTTATAACTTAAAATCGGTTCCCAATTTCACAATATTAATATGGGTTTTAGTACCTACCTGATAACTCATTTTAATTGCGTAACAATATTTACTCAGTAGTAGTACGAATAATAAATATGCGTTACGAGCTGATCTCGGTCCAATAGTGGGTTTATCCCACATAATAGCCCACTCTACTGACCCCTAAAACGTTTTATCTCTTCAAAAAGACGCCATAGGATCTGCTGCTAGATCCCACATTTCTCCTACCCTTACAGTATAGCTGTGACGATAGTCCTTGCCTCACATAGACCTACCGAAAATACTAACAGCCCCCTCGGGTCTATGGTTTGGTACTACATTGTTGTTTGTATTGTGACGTTGTATTGTGCCTGACTAATCTGTTTAATGTCTAAGAAAGATGCTACTCTTAATAGCTCCAACATTAAACAACACTGAATAACTTATCTTGTAAGTAAATCTGGGATCTGTACCGGTGAAGCTTTACATTAGCCTAAACTTAACTTTCTCTTACGTAGGTACTATGTTAATAACTAGTTACTGTTTGGACAACTTGTATTTTCTAATTCATATGTTACACAAATACGGCAATACTGCTTCACATATGGGATAAATATCATGATCAAGATTACGACATTTTCGGGAACGTCAAGACGGTGCTGTTAGTACCATCACATTACTTTCATTCATAGTACACTTCGTTTTGAAATCAATGACACATTGGTCAAGTTTACATTCTGTAGTAGTACCGAGAGCCTTTGGAAAACGGGCGGACACTATGTGTTTCTTTACTTTCTGGTCCACATCAATTTTTTTCCAGTTTTCCTAATATGTGGCTACTAGTTTTAAACGTGTGAATAATGTATTTGAGGGGTTATGTGAGCCGATCAGTGGCAGTTCAGAGATGTGGGTTTTGCTGCCAGCTTAATAGCAGGGACACATGTTTGGCAGAAACGAAATTCGGCTCGGATATACACGTGAAGTGGAGGTTGTTGAGTCTGGATTGGCATCAGGGTTGGTAGGGTATCCTTCACGCCTTCCCTGCTTTGCTCAAAAGAACGTCTGGGCGGCAATCGGTCATTTTTGGTCACTCAGGTTTCGGCTTGGTAAGGGAACTGATGGACTGTGAGATTCTCATATTCATGTTGGATGGTGAAGTGTCAGAGCGAGATATATTAGCGCTGAGATTACTAGTCGGTCCTTTTTCCCATTTTTTCGATTGGGGTAACATTGCAACGCCTTTTTTTGTAATTAATTTTTCTCATCACTTCAGTGATTCAAAGTTAGTTTTCTAACGAGCTCTTTGAGCTCATGAGTAAGCAACTAAGTGTTTCTAATTATGTGGATGTGGTTCTCTCAGCACATTTAGCGTACGCCGATTTAATTTCATGTGTGTGCCTTTGCCTATTCATTTTTTTCCGCTTTTTGTTACACTTTGTTTACGTCTTCTTTGTGAGTTTGTCCATTAGGAATCTATGATGTCGCAACCACTCTGATGATTAGCAGGTATCTTAATAGGCAGATAACTATTTCAGCTTAGGTTTCCATGCGTCCGAACAGTGTGACATATAAAAATAGTTTGACACGAGAAGTTAATTTATTTTGTTTGCTAGATATTGTGCTGTCTTTGTTTTCGTGCACCCACCTGGTCATGATTGGACGGACAACGAACCATAACCACCTTAAGCAAGTAACAGTTAGGTATCGCGTGTGTTACATGCGAAATTTAGGCTACGACCCAAGAACGATCCCAAATGCTGAGACAATATTTGACGTTGATTTCCATTCACCCACACGGTGGTGGCTGCACAGTCAGTGAGCCCTGATGGTTCTTGTAAATTTTCATGTTAGGCAGTGCATGTGAGCGGGTGATACTTTTGTTAAAATCAAGGACGATTCTACTGTGAGTGCAATTTGCTTCTTACCTTTCACGAATTCACACGTTTCGTAACTTGTTGGACAAGGTACAAATATCGTCCTTGAGGGTGTGAAGTTATATGCAATTATGATTCGTATGCTGTTCTTTCTAGCGTATTTTGGTCTGATTGGTTTCCATATTACCCCGTAAGACAGTCTAAAATTTCATGACAGCTCTTCCTGGCAAAACCAACAAATTATGGAAGCGTCGTTTGGATGCTCCTATTACTATGTTTTCTTCGTTCACTCCATACACTGAACTTCTAGTAAGGTAACAGCGAGATGTCAACGAGTGGAGATATATCAACAGCGATCAACTGTAGTGGCCTCAAGAAGTGTTCTAAATTTATTTTCTGCACTTGGCTCCCAAAGGGTATTCCGTAGAACGTGCAGCCCAAAAATTAGGCTATATCCATTAATAAATAGCATATGTGAACATGAAATTCCAGTCCTTTGTTCACGCACTTATCTTCTCTCAACCTCCTCCACGTGGTGCTGTCCTTTGCAACACGATAATATCTGATGACTCCATAAATTTATTTATTTATTGCGAATTTATTTATTAATTTTTGTTTCTTTGGAAAAGCTTTACTTAGGGATAATTTGTAGTCCATACGCCTTTAGGAAAAGAGGGTTATCAAATGTAGAGTAATATAAAAATGTAGTGTTTCAAACGACTTGATAGCCGATATAGAAATGTCTTTAGTATTTCTGAATATACCTAGTACTGTTTATTTCACTTGAACAAGCCTCTTACGTCTAACATTTGCTTATATGATGCAAGTCACAAGAAAATAATCCGATGTCACACAGATATGCGGATGAACATTGTACAATGACTTTTGGGACATCCTGTACTGCACCTGGATAAACAGATGAAAACTGACCCAAATTTTTTCCAGACACGCTAACTGAAACTGTTCTTTAGCACTCTAAACACATTTCTATTCAAATGCACCCTCTTGTATTTCATCAGAAAGTGCATCCACGTAAGTTGTGAAGGCTGATCTTGCTAATTTGCACTGCCACCATTCTGAAGACAAGTGCAGAAAATAAAATTTGAACACTTCTTGAAGCCATTACAGTTGAGTGCTGATGATAACTCTCCACTCGTGAACATCTCGCTGTTCACGTACCAGAAGTTCAATGTATCGAGTGAACGACGAAAACGTAGTAATAGGAGCATCCATGCGACGCTTCCATAATTGTGTGTTTACCAAAAAGACCCTTATAGCATTATTGTGGCCTGCCTCGCTTGTTCCTTCAAGTTCAGATCATTTGGGCTTTCAAAGAAGTCAGCAAGGTATTCTAGGGAAGATATAACTCTTCCTTCAGTGAATGAATGATGAAGATCGGCTAACGGTAGACTGAGAAGAGTTCTACCTCTGAGGTCATACAGCCTATTAAACTTATAGCCCTTCGGAATACACACTCGTGTAAGAAAGATTAAGGAATAGTCTGTCTTGGGTCAGGGTTAAGGGCGTTTTTACTGACGGAGCAACAGCAATGTTAGGTTCACGTTTTGGCTTCCTACGTATTGCCAAATAAGAAAATCTTAATCTTATTGGGTCTCACTCTATAATACATAAAGAGGCCCTTGTTTCTAAAACTATCAGTGCAGTTAATAAAACTAAGTCAAGTGCTGTGAATACTCATTTTTTCAAAGTCTGTGTAATGATATCGATCTAAACATCAAGAGCTTCCGTTTGTTTTCTTTTTTCTAACACGCTATATTATTACAAGCTTAAAGCATGACTGTCACATTCTTACACTGACTGTACAGCTTTCTCCACGTCTTCGTAACACTGTTCCTTTGCCTATATTTAACTTATATACATGCAGTTGTTAATTATGTTTTCTTACATAGCGTTCCCTACCAGTCTTCCTCCTACGAAGTAACTAGTTTCCTTCGACTTTTTGATGAGTACACATCAAGAGCTTCATTTTTTCATAACTGTAGAGTCACTCATTCCATACTTGCTTCTTTATTTTTTTTTATACCTCCTCCACAAATAGCATTCCTTATCTAGGAGTGTGGGTAATCTACAATCTTCCGCTGTTTCGCTTTTGTTTAGTAACTCCTTTTGGCTGTTCTTACTTATGTCTGAAGTATTGCTAATATTATAATCCACTGGTACTTGGGGAATAATAGCGACATTAGTTGTGCTATATATTTCAGTGTTGTCATCCGCTGATAACTGTGGAACGGCAATACCAGTAACATCACCTCTACTTGCTGATTCTAGTGCTTCAACTTTCAGTTTTATATTGTTAGCATCTGACCTATCAGAGGTTTAGTTTATTTCTTGAACACTCTTTACCCTTCTATTATCGATTTATTTTACAATTGTGTTTCAGGTTCTTGAGTCTACCTGTTAATTTACCTGTTATACCATCCATTTTTTCTCACATTTCTTTCGTAAGACGGTCAAGAGCAGATCATTTATCTTTTCAATATTCTTTGTATTTGCAAATAACTGCAAGTACTGCATGCGATGATTCCGCTTCCAATAGTATTCTTATATGCAGTAAGCTTAAATTCGCAGGTATCCTGTGCTGTATTTCCAGCAGATCCAAATATTTCTTCAATGCTATAGGAAAACACTTCATCTGTGATAGCACAGTGTTATCAGTTGCATTACCTTCAGCCGGTTCTAAATGATTATCCAGACTCATACTTATTGAGCGATTAGTAGTGCTATCTGCAGAAATGATTTCATAATGCTACCAGCTGGTGATTTATCTATACATTATGTTTCCCCTTATGAAACGCTATTAGTATATGACATACGACTTCTGGTCCGAGTGGGTGCATAATTTCAGTGATTGATGTTCAACATTAACTATGCCTTATTATTCATTATACAAATATTAGAAGCAAGCTTTGAAGTACTCAAATCATAAGAAGGAAGAACTTAGCTTCATATATCCCAAGGAAACGAATGCACTGGGGTGATTATTAGTTGGGTCACTTTGTATGTTTAGGTGACTCTAAGAATATTTGAAGTAGATTATTAAGGATGATGGGCATAGTCGATGAGAGGCAATGGGAACATAATTAACCTACAAGATAACATAGAATGCGTGAAGGAAGGAAATAGGAAATTGCGCATGTTAATAACATCTTTAATCTGCAACGAATTTGCAACAGAGATACTGTAATGTAAGTCAGACAAGATGTCTGACGCCTTAATATACAAGACGTCAGCAATGAAGAACTACCTGGAGTTCATGAAATGAAAGTGGCAGATGAGACGTCAGTTGTTACGCATGGAGAGAAAGAGTCAAGATAACAATATTATCCGCGCGGGGTAGCCACTCGGTCTTCGGCGTCTTGCCACGGTTCGCGCGGCTCCCCCTGTCGGAGGTTCGAATCCTCCCTCGGTCATGGGTGTGTGTGTGGCCCTTAGTGTAAGTTAGTTTTAAGTTACATTAAGTAGCGTGTAAGTCTAGGGACCGATGACCTCAGCAGTTTGGTCCCATAGGAACTTACTACAAATTTCCAAAAATAAAGATCTTAGCTAATGGTCACGGCCACTGTTAGGCAGCATATCCAGTGTGAACCGTAAAGAATACGCACTGACCCGCTTCATAGTAAATTTCTTGGTATGAGAGAAAACCGAAGTCATAAGTACAAATACTACCAGCTACTGATTTATCTACACATTACGTTTCTCCTCATGAAAGGTTATTAGTATATAGTATAAATAAATTAGTTTGTAAAATTAGTATATATTTATCTTTATATATATAATTCTACTGTACGTGTGTATGTCACTGAACTCCTACAAAACGGCTAGACCGATTTGAATGAATTTTTTTGTATGCGTTTGGGTGGCGCCGTGGATGGTTTACATTGACAAATCAGCCCGGCAAATAGCGCCGCGGTCGGTCTTTAGGTTATTTATATATACCGCAACTAAACGGTTCGATCGAGTTGAATGTACACTCCTGGAAATGGAAAAAAGAACACATTGACACCGGTGTGTCAGACCCACCATACTTGCTCCGGACACTGCGAGAGGGCTGTACAAGCAATGATCACACGCACGGCACAGCGGACACACCAGGAACCGCGGTGTTGGCCGTCGAATGGCGCTAGCTGCGCAGCATTTGTGCACCGCCGCTGTCAGTGTCAGCCAGTTTGCCGTGGCATACGTAGCTCCATCACAGTCTTTAACACTGGTAGCATGCCGCGACAGCATGGACGTGAACCGTATGTGCAGTTGACGGACTTTGAGCGAGGGCGTATAGTGGGCATGCGGGAGGCCGGGTGGACGTACCGCCGAGTTGCTCAACACGTGGGGCGTGCGGTCTCCACAGTACATCGATGTTGTCGCCAGTGGTCGGCGGAAGGTGCGCGTGCCCGTCGACCTGGGACCGGACCGCAGCGACACACGGATGCACGCCAAAACCGTAGGATCCTACGCAGTGCCGTAGGGGACCGCACCGCCACTTCCCAGCAAATTAGGGACACTGTTGCTCCTGGGGTATCGGCGAGGACCATTCGCAACCGTCTCCATGAAGCTGGGCTACGGTCCCGCATACCGTTAGGCCGTCTTCCGCTCACGCCCCAACATCGTGCAGCCCGCCTCCAGTGGTGTCGCGACAGGCGTGAATGGAGGGACGAATGGAGACGTGTCGTCTTCAGCGATGAGAGTCGCTTCTGCCTTGGTGCCAATGATGGTCGTATGCGTGTTTGGCGCCGTGCAGGTGAGCGCCACAATGAGGACCGCATACGACCGAGGCACACAGGGCCAACACCCGGCATCATGGTGTGGGGAGCGATCTCCTACACTGGCCGCACACCGCTGGTGATCGTCGAGGGGACACTGAATAGTGCACGGTACATCCAAACCGTCATCGAACCCATCGTTCTACCATTCCTATACCGGCAAGGTAACTTGCTGTTCCAACAGGACAATGCACGTCCGCATGTATCCCGTGCCACCGAACGTGCTCTAGAAGGTGTAAGTCAACTACCCTGGCCAGCAAGATCTCCGGATCTGTCCCCCATTGAGCATGTTTGGGACTGGATGAAGCGTCGTCTCACGCGGTCTGCACGTCCAGCACGAACGCTGGTCCAACTGAGGCGCCAGGTGGAAATGGCATGGCAAGTCGTTCCACAGGACTACATCCAGCATCTCTACGATCGTCTCCATGGGAGAATAGCAGCCTGCATTGCTGCGAAAGGTGGATATACACTGTACTAGTGCCGACATTGTGCATGCTCTGTTGCCTGTGTCTATGTGCCTGTGGTTCTGTCAGTGTGATCATGTGATGTATCTGACCCCAGGAATGTGTCAATAAAGTTTCCCCTTCCTGGGACCATGAATTCACGGTGTTCTTATTTCGATTTCCAGGAGTGTATTTCTGAGTATGCATTCAAGTGGGGGCCTGGAAAATTTACATTCTTAAATCAGCACGGTAGGTGACGTTGCATTTTTGTGTGCAACATCGAGCGAATTATATTCAGATGTAAGTTACGTGCATAGGATTTCTTTTATTTTTCGACATTTTAATTTGAGTATATTATATGACGTGTGGTTCGTTATTTTAGCATTTTAATATTTTTGTACAGTGTATTTTGATATTTTAGGTGTCGCATTTAAGTGAATGTTAAGTGTGTTATATTCACATATAAGTTATGACACGTCTTCGTGGATGGCGCTGCAGACGGTATCTAGGTTATTTATATATGCCGCAACTAAACGGCTCGATCGAGTTAAATGTATTTCTGTGTATGCATTCAAGTGGAGGCCTGGAAAATTTATATTATTAAATCAGCACAGTAGGTGGCGTTGCATTTTTGTGTGCAATATTGAGCGTATTAGATTCAAATATAAGTTACGTGCATAGGATTTCGTTTATTTTTCGACATTTTAATTCGAGTGTATTATGTGTGTTTCGTTATTTTGACATTTTAATTTTTTTGTAGAGTGTCTTTTGATATTTCAGGTGTCGCATTTCAGTGAATATTAAGTGTATTATATTCACATGTAAGTTACGTACATAAAACAATGCCACGTCTTCGTGGACGAGGAGGAAATATTGGTCGACGATCTCGGAATTCACACTTAGTCCAGAACCGTCGGTTAAATAGATCGGCAGGAGATCAATTGACGGACAATGAAAATTTAAGAAACCAGGCTACAATCAGACGTGCTAATGAAAGTCAAGAGCAACGCAACGAACGCCTTCGAGCTAATGCATTGAGACAAAGACTGGCCCGTCAACGAGTCACCGACACATTCAGAACGCGTGAACAACAGCTTTTGCAAGTGTATCGCGCATTGACACGTGCATCACTTCTTCGCCTTGCGTTTGAATATAAGTCAGACAGCGACTATTCGTCACATTCACAAATTGTAATCGGTGCTATGTACAAACAATGCCAACACTGTCATGCCCTCAAATACAATGGTGAATCGGCCGGTTTCTGCTGCGCGTCTGGAAAAGTTGTATTGTCACCATTGAATTCGCCGCCAGAACCATTGAAATCACTGATGGCTGGAGTTACATCTCAATCTAAATTGTTTTTGCGTAAAATTCGCAAATTTAATTCGTGCTTTCAAATGACATCATTTGGAGCAACAAAAATCGTTCAGAATGAGGATGGTCGCAATTTTCAATCAACGTTTAAGATTCAGGACCAAGTGTATTATCTAATTGGTTCTTTAATGCCGATGCCCGATACCGATTCAAAATTTCTGCAAATCTACTTCATGGGTGATGAGGAGCAGCAAATAAACACACGCTGCCAGTACAACCATATCGAGCAGATGGAGGAGCGAGAAATTGTGGCTATTTTAGAACCGTTTTTACAGAATCATAACCAGTTGGTCCAGTTGTTCAATACCGTCTCAAACAGACTGCAAAACGACAACTATATGATCGTCATCAAAGCAGACAAAGTACCATCTGGGCAGCACGCGGGCCGATATAATGCACCGACCATTAATGAAGTTGCAGTTGTATGGTAGGCGACGCATTTGAACGTCGAGATATACGAATCCAACGCAGAGATAACACAGTGCATACGATTGAAGACAGTCATCGCTCTTACAACGCTTTGCAATATCCATTGATATTTTGGGAAGGAGAAGATGGATATCATTGAAATATCAAACAAAGAAATCCAGCAACAGGTACAATCTACACATGTCACTACCTAATATTTTATTTTTATGGTCGATTAATTTCTTTTTGTCTTAATTATATTTTTACTTTCTAGGTGCAGAAACCAGCAAGAAAGTGAGCGCGATGAACTTCTATGCATATCGGTTGATGATTCGTGCCAATGACGACAATAATATTCTCCGATGCCGCCAGCTGTTTCATCAATATATTGTTGATATGTATGCGAAAATCGAAAGAGGGCGAATACGATACATCAGGTATAATCAAGCGAAACTTCGAGCTGAGGAGTACATTCATTTGCGTGATGCTGTTGTTAGTCATGTAGATGTAATAACTAATATCAACGACATCGGTACTTCATATATTCTCCCATCATCATATATTGGTAGCCCACGTCATATGCAAGAATATATTCAAGACGCCATGACTTTTGTGCGCGCGTACGGACGACCAGACCTGTTCATTACATTTACGCGTAATCCAAAATGGGATGAAATTAAAATTGCGCTATTGCCAGGTCAAACTGCAATAGATCGGCACAATATCACTGCACGTGTCTTCAGACAAAAGTTAAAATCGTTGATGAACTTGATTATACATTCCTCTGTATTTGGCAAAACACGTTATTGGCTGTATTCTGTTGAATGGCAAAAACGAGGTTTGCCACACGCGCATATTTTGATTTGGCTGGTCGACAAAATACAGTCTGAAGAAATTGATAAAATTATCTCAGCAGAAATTCCGGTTCGTAATATCGATCAAGAATTGTAAGAGATTGTTACCGCTAAAATGATCAATGGTCTATGCGGTGCTATAAACATAACGGCGCCGTGCATGGACAATGGAAAATGTACGAAACGTTTTGCCAAAAATTGTATAAATGATACAATCACTAATATCCGATGGTTATCCATTGTATCGTCGTAGAGACACTGACAATGGCGGTCAATCACATCAATTACGCATTTCAAACGGTACAACAGTTGACATTGACAATCACTGGGTGGTTCCGTATTCACCATTGCTGTGTAAAATCTACAAAGCACACATAAACATTGAGCTCTGCAGTTCGGTGAAGTCCAAAAAATATATAGGCAAATATGTCCATAAGGGCAGTGATATGGCTGTATTTGCTGTTCACAATGTTAACGAAATCGATGAAATAACACGGTATCAAATGGGCAGATACATCAGCAGCAATGAAGCAGTTTGGCGTATTTTGGGTTTTCCGATACACGAAAGAGACCCTGCTGTTATACGTTTGGCCGTGCACCTTGAAAATGGACAGCGTGTTTATTTCACGGAAGAGACTGCTGTACAACGTGCATCAATTGCTCCAAAACCCACATTAACTGAGTTTTTTGAACTAAGCAACCGACCGGGTATTCCCGGTCAATTCACAAAGACATTCATGTATACTGATGTGCCACGATATTTCACTTGGAACAAACAGTCAAAAAAAGTGGGAACCACGAAAGCGAGGTGTTCCGGTTGAAGGATACAACGGCATATTTATGGGAAATACATTAGGCCGATTATACACAGTCCATCCAAAGCAACGCGAATGATTCTTCTTTCGTTTATTGTTGGTTAATATTCCTGGACCGACGTCCTTCCAATACTTGCGAACAGTCAATGGCATTTTGTACGACACATACCATGATGCGTGTCGCGAATTACATTTGCTGGAATATGACAACCATTGGGATATTACACTTGCAGATGCAGCATTGAGTTCCTCTCCTCATCAAATTCGCCAATTATTCGCCATATTATTGACGACGTGTTTTCCATCTCAAGCTTCTGTCCTCTGGGACAAATATAAAGATTCCATGAGCGACGACATTCTGCATCGCATTCGGATCGCTGACCAAGATACCGATATCGATTTTTCGCCGGAAATGTATAACGAGGCGCTAATAAAGATTGAAGATATTTGCATTCTGATTTCGAATATGCCACTCATTCATTTTGGTAAGCCCTCGCCTAACCGCCCAGCAACAGGCATCATTAACAGCGAGATTCAGCGCGAACAACAGTTCAATACGGTCTCTTTAAGTACTTTCGTTGAAAATAATGAGCAACTACTCACTGATGAACAAAAGAATGTATACGATCGAATTAATTTGTCAATTGCTGCAGAACAAGGTGGATTCTTTTTTTGGACGCACCAGGTGGCACTGAAAAAACGTTTCTCATCTCACTAATACTTGCGCGCATTCGATCACAAAGTCATATGGCGTTAGCAATTGCTTCATCAGGTATTGCAGCCACTTTGCTTGATGGCGGACGGACTACACATTCAGCACTCAATTTCCGTTGAACATTCACACAAATCCAGATGCAGTGTGCAACATAAAAAGGCATTCCGGTGCGGCTAAAGTTTTGCAAAAATGCAAAATTATTATCTGGGATGAATGCACTATGGCCCACAAGCATTCACATGAAGCTCTCCATAGAACGATGAAAGATCTAAATAATAACACCAGGCTTTTCGGTGGTGCCTTACTGCTGCTGTCCGGTGATTTTAGACAGACATTGCCGGTCATTCCACGCGCTGCATATGCGGATGAAATTAACGCATGTATAAAACTATCTTAGCTATGGCGAAACGTCAGTACATTACGTCTTAACACAAATATACGTGTTCAAGTGCAATACGATGACTATCATTCTCCGAGCAATTGCTCAACATTGGAAATGGAACAATACCATTGCATGGAGACACACAATGCATCAAATCGCCAGACAATTTCTGCAACATGATAAATACGAAAGATGCTTTGATTGCAAGCATATTTCCGGATTTACAAGCTAATTTTATTAATCATGCGTGGCTTCGTGAACGAGCTATTTTAGCCGCAAAAAATATCGATGTTGACGCTATTAACTTCAAAATACAACAGTCATTGCCCGGCAATGAGATACTGTTCAAATCGATCGACACTGTTACCGATCCTGACAAAGCAGTCGACTATCCTGTAGAATTTTTGAATTCGCTGGATTTACCAGGACTGCCACCACATAACTTGCGATTAAAAATTCGCTAGTATTAGTATAAAGTATAAAGTATATAGTATAAATAAATGAAATGACAAACCATACCACTGACAATGGTTTGGTCCAGAGAAAGTGAAGTATACCTTACCTTGTGAAAAAAGAATTAATCGGTAAATCCAGAAGATTTTCTTCATTTAGTCAGTCAAATGTTTTTATGAATGGAAAAATACGACAGTGGTGTAATATTCGACACTATCCATTATCGTAATAACCGTTTCTCGGCTGTTACTTCCTCCTCTGCTATAAAGATAAATAAGTATGACAATGACAGTTCCGTGGAATGAAAGATTTAAAACTTACAGGGTTTCTCGGTTTTCAAAGATAACATATTTGATTTATGACTGAAACTAGAGGCATTTTCTCAGTTAAAAGCGATGCAAAACTAATACTTACATAAAATGTATGAAACATTAAATAACGAACTACTAATTATAATAATTAATCTGAGAAGAAAGTTGAACAGTGATTGCTGAGATATCTTGTGTGGAACAAAGTCGGAGCCCTTAAGATGTCCTATGTTGCAAACTGATAAAACATTACAAGTGAGACTAAAGAAGTAAGTGAAACAACTGTAATTGTATAAAGGGCAGGTGAAGCTACAGCAAGTGAAATAAAAAAAAAAAACAGGGCAGATGATTAGGAGAGGTAATTAACAATCTGGTCTGCATAGGAGTATTAGAAATATGAGATGAAAAACTGACACTTGTGAAAACAGACTTAGCTAAAGGGGACATCAGGTTCATGATTCAGTACTAAACTTGATGACATAGACATACTTTCATTAATGTCCATTACTCTATTTGGATGTTTCCTTTTCAGTTCGATATTAAAACGGAAGTTGTTTACAGTTAGTAAAATTTATACGATGCATATTTTGGATCCTCTGAAAGCGGCAGTCTGATTCTTGGGATTCGAGCACTGGATTTCAAAAAATTGCTCATGGTGTCCCGTCGTTAACAATCACAATTAGGTGGTTACGAAGGTGTTAGAGTTGTTAGCTAAGGACCAGCACCAATCGCACATTAGCAAGTCGAATTGTTTCAAATTCTATACAACTTTCATATTTTTACAATTTTGGTAAACATTTTTGGAATTCAGTGATCAATTAATTGTTATATTTAGATTAAAGTTCAGTCTTGATCACGTTATGTCTGTTTTAATGAGTAACCGGTTTCGGTTTTTTCTATAAAACCATCATCAGACCTGTGAATAAATTTTAAGAAATACTAGATACCAATCTTTAAATGAATGAAAAAGTCTAATGATGTCAAAATTTTTAACAAAATAAAATAAAATTAGTTATACCCATTGGCTCCCTTGGGTTGGTAGGTGGAGCTCTCCTTGCTGCTGTGCAGTCAACTGATGGTTATGAGTGCTGAGCACGAGCTTAAATATACAGAGGCTCCGCCTACTTCCTGTCACACTACTTCATAACTGCCAATCAGCGTTCATAATATGACGCCATCGTCAAAGTATAAAAGTAGGAAATACACTAATAACATAAAATTGATTCATTTAAATATCTGATTAACAGATAATAGTTGTATCTACAACTTATTTATATTTTGGATAAAAATAGTGAATTACAATGTGTGATAGCTGTGCCCTCTATGGACAACCTTAATATTATTACAGTGCCAGTTACTTCAAAGATGTAAAATCCTTGGTGTTGTGGTATATATCGATTATACCAAGTTGCCTGCATCACAATTGCATCTTTGTTGGATGCTGCAGAATCGTCTTGTTTTCACTGTGGTTTTTATGGCAATGTTCTTTATAGCATTAAGTTAGCAGCCAATAGTATGTTCAACATTATGTATATCTGAATAACTGGTGAGACTGCTGATGCAGCATATTTTACATACATTGCTTTTGCCATGGGTATAACTAATCTTATATTTAAAAAACAAAAGAGTAGATGCTTTTATTATAAAATTTCGTCAAAAAGGTCGTAATAATATTTTTCGCGAAAATCTAATTGTTCATTGAGCAGCATTGATGATTTGGTTTTCAAATGAGCATATATCTCGATTTCTTCTAGGATATTCATAAGTAAGCTTTTTTAAGTCTATGATACAGCGAATACTAAAATTACCGCTAGAAGCTAATGAGATCAAAAAGGAAATGACCATATTAAAACAAATTGCAAAAACCAACACTTTCGACACACGACAGGTAGATATCATTTTTAATAAAGTACATCAATCACAAAGTACTCCACTAATAAGTAATCCAAAATATATGAAGATGACATATATGGGAAACATATCAGATAGAATCACTAACTTATTCAAAAATTCTGGAATAACAATAGCATTTACAACTGACAATACTTTACAACAAAAATTAAGACATACCGTAAATAAAGATAACGGAAAATCTACCAGATCAGGAGTGTACAAGATCCAATGTAGAGACTGTGATATATATCGGCCAAACAGGTCGAAATTTTGCAGTAAGGTACAAAGAACATACGTCAGGTACCTCACGAACAAAGTCTGTTTTTGGTCATCATATAACATTCAATAATCATGCTGAGGGGACAGTACAACAGAATTTACAAGTTCTTCATTATGCAAATAAAGGCTTACTTATGAATATCCTAGAAGAAATCGAGATAGATGCTCATTTGAAAACCAAATCATCAATGCTGCTCAATGAACAATTAGATTTTCGCGAAAAATATTATTACGACCTTTTTGACGAAATTTTATAATAAAAGCATCTACTCTTTTGTTTTTTAAATATAAGATTAGTTATACCCATGGCAAAAGCAATGTATGTAAAATATGCTGCATCAGCAGTCTCACCAGTTATTCAGATATACATAATGTTGAACATACTATTGGCTGCTAACTTAATGCTATAAAGAACATTGCCGTGAAAACCACAGTGAAAACAAGACGATTCTGCAGCATCCAACAAAGATGCAATTGTGATGCAGGCAACTTGGTATAATCGATATATACCACAATACCAAGGATTTTACATCTTTGAAGTAACTGGCACTGTAATAATATCAAGGTTGTTCATAGAGGGCACAGCTATCACACGTTGTAATTCACTATTTTTATCCAAAATATAAATAAGTTGTAGATACAACTATTATCTGTTAATCAGATATTTAAATGAATCAATTTTATGTTATTAGTGTATTTCCTACTTTTATACTTTGACGATGGCATCATATTATGAACGCTGATTGGCAGTTATGAAGTAGTGTGACAGGAAGTAGGCGGAGCCTCTGTGTATTTAAGCTCGTGCTCAGCACTCATAACCATCAGTTGACTGCACAGCAGCAAGGAGATCTCCACCTACCAACCCAAGGGAGCCAATGGGTATAACTAATTTTATTTTATTTTGTTAAAAATTTTGACATCATTAGACTTTTTCATTCATTTAAAGATTGGTATCTAGTATTTCTTAAAATTTATTCACAGGTCTGATGATGGTTTTATAGAAAAAAACCGAAACCGGTTACTCATTAAAACAGACATAACGTGATCAAGACTGAACTTTAATTTAAATATTTCATATTCTTAATTATCTGCAGTTGGGCTAGATTTCAATTCCTCCAGAAAGCGCTGCTGTTATTCGTTTCTTGAGTTGTTACGACGCATAGTAGACTGTACAAGACGCTTGAACAATGTCGGATATTGTGTTGCACTGTGAACGTAACGGAGGTGCTTGTGTAATCGTGCAATATCTATATTTTTTGGGGTATTTGAATGTGACAGTGACCCGATATTGGATAAACCACGTGTGACGACCACGAGAGGAGGGATTGCCATATTGTGCATCAAGCATGTCGTAAAGGCTTCACAGTTGCGTCCGCCGTCTGAGGACAACTAATTGATTCCCTACAACACCAGGTAACATCCCGTCCCATGTGTACGCTGCCATAAACACCAAACCACGAACGGCAGCATTTGGAGTAGTGCATGGTGCATGGACTCCTGATAAACAACATCACGATGATTGCGGGGATGTATCGCGGTTCTACGCAACCTCAGGTGACCATCGCCAGCAAGTGTTGTTGTGTGTGTGTGTGTGTGTGTGTGGAGATATCTCATTCTTCCAAAGTTTTGAAAACCCACAGCGTTGCTACCTCCAGCTCCATGGTGTCACCTGGTACGATTGCAGGTCATGGATGGTAATGACTGACGGAACTATAACGGCACAATGGCACGTCTCGAACATACTGCATCCTCAAGTGTTACTTCTCATGCGACACTACGCTGATGCCATTTTTCTACAGGCCAATGCTTGTCCACACATGGTACGTGTCTCTATTTAGTCTATTTATTATTAAAATCGTACACCTGTGTGGCACATTTAATGTGGAAATGAAGACTGGAGCGAGGGAGAAACGAGAGCTCTAACTGTGTCTCCCCTCCTCCCCAATCAAAAGCAAACCTGGATCCGCGCCTCCTTTGGAATTAACGTAGTTAGTGCTCGTGATTTGAGAAATGTATACTTACGTGATAACTTGCTTGCATGAATAGGCATTTTAATGCTATCCTGCGCTTTAGTTGGTACCTGTACGTGTCTGCTCACAGTGCTTGCTAAGCTGCCTCGCTATGGAGCACCTGTCTGTGTTCCAGTGCGGCTAAGCGCGGACACAGGATGTCTGAGGTGTTTAGGATTGCCTAATGAGCCAGGCGCCCGCAGCGCTAATGACCTGCAGGACGGTTTGTGGTCGGACGCCCGTGAAAATGGCAGGCGGCACCAGCGGAAGACAAAAATTCATATTCCACCACAGGCAAAGAGAAAATTTTATTTCTAATACAGTACAAGATATGAATATATAATGATCTCAAAACGATTTTTTAAGGCAATTACTATTATCAGACAATATCACTGAAGTATACAGCTTGAATAAAGCATTATTTTCTGTAATGCGGATGTTCCATTTTGCCAGTTGTCTATTTGCGATGTCAGTTACTTCGATCTCTGTGCTTATGTAACTATTTCTACAGTCAGGTCAACGTGACGCAGTCGTTTATCAGGATAGTACCTCGAAATAGTCTTCACCTCTGCTACATAAAATTTCACATTGCTATTAATTTAAAGTTACAGTTCATTACTTTGTATTCGTAGACAGAGTCGAAAGCAATATATTCAGGTGCTGATGAATAAGTCATGGATCGGATTTGGTAATAACGTAGGTTCAAGAATAAATGTAAGGTGTTGTAACATAGTTTTTCGTCCTATGTTATGAGAAGCTGATGAAGTGATTCTTTTGGTTGCGTTATTAATAAATATTTCTTGATCTTTTATTCGAATTCAACGGTTGCTTTAATTTTAATCTCTTATCATTAATGGAAAAGTATACTGTTCTACAGCTGTTGATCCCTCGACACTGACATGTCATTGTCCCGCTGGCCAATACTTACGTCATTCAATTGCAACCTGGTACCTCAGTTTATATACAATTCTGTATGTATATGCTTGACTTTTAGTACCAATCTGTATTCTGCCCTATGTGATATTTTTCATCCTGCTACAATATTAGTCACATATACTTATGTACTAATACACATACGAATTTTATTGAATAACTGTGCCCAAAATTTGAGTTTATTTAAAGGTCAAAATTGCTTATTCAAATACGTGATTGTTCCTTCGTTTTTCATACACACAGTTAATCACACACATTATCGTACTACATATTGATAAGCCATGTAACCCGAGGTTCAGGTTTATATTATCTGTAAACCAAAGTTTATATCACTTCATTATTGACCTGTAATTACATGCCTGTATTGTTACAGTTCCTTGATATTTTTTGTTTGGATTAATATTTGAAATGTAAAATGTACGGATTTAATTTTTTTAATCCGAAAATAAGTAGTTTTAAGAGTATGTAATCTGCAGCCTGAGGACTAACTATGATACATTCAAGTTTTTTATTTACCAGTAATATGTGTCCGCATCTTACATAGATCCATTATATCTTTTCATCTCACTATCTCTGTCATCTGATGGATATTTTAATTGGCAACCTGATTATTTTTGACCAATATAAAGGTCTATGTCATTCGCTTCACTTTATAATAGTGTTTTTGTACTGTATCTTATGTCCATTTTTAGCACTTTGTGATAAGAATGGCAGGTGATCTATGTTAAATACATAAATACATCATTGTGTCAGTTGGACAACAAATTTATTGACTGTAAGTACTATCTACAAATGTGTTCATCATATAATGTTGTTGCGCCAAAAAATATTTATCTTATATCATTTTTATGACATATGTTTTACGATGTTGCGTCATGTAGGCTAGTTCTCCTTATGCTATACTCAATTCCACTGTTTGCAGTAATCACAAATGTTGCCAACACTGATCTTCTCATGTGTTAATGTAATCTCTGTCGTCTTCCGTTGACTGTAGTATAGATCTTCATATATTATAATCTTTGATGCTATACTCTTTCGTGATCATAGTTTACCGTCGCTTTGATAACTTGTACTTGGTAACTGTCAGCAACCTTTCGCAGTCTGTTATGCTTTGGACCGTAACCCACTTGTCTGATTCATGACTTTAGGTAGATTTTATGTATTTTACATACCTCTCGCGAATACCGTTGTATCTGGCGTGCTGATGAGTCATTTGTAAGTAGTACGCATTTATGATCCATCTGATTTACCTCTTTGTAAGTACTGATTATTATTCTCCCAGTACTGATGGTTATAAAAGCCGAACCGATAAAGAATAAAACTGAATGTGTATAGCTGATGACTGCACAATGCTTTTCTTGAGATATTTAGCTGCTTTGGCTATAAAACGCAATATTTAGCTGCTTTAGCTACATAACGTAATAATAACGGTAGACGTTCTGTCGGACTACTCGTGGCCGATGCTGTTGTAAATAGGAAGTTTGCAACGCCAGAGGACTGAATCAAAATTCTGGACGATATGCAGATGATTGAAGATTGGTTCATGCATTGAAAGGTGAATCTGGATCAATGTAATGTACTACGTGTAAACATTCGAAGCGATTTTGTATCCGTAGAGACCTTAAGTGGAATGGCTACACAAAACTAATTATAGGAAAAGGAGAGGCCAGACTGATATTCGTTACGGTAAACTTAAGGAAATTTCTGCGTAGGTGTAGGCTAGATGTACAGCGTTTTTCTCCTTTGCCGTTGTCCTAAGCCGTCAAGCTTTCCACTAAAAAATTTTACAAACTAGGAGCTTAACCTCATATCTGACCAACATGTGTTTGAATGTTTTGCTGGAATACGTGTAACTGTATGAGGAATACACTTTACGACCAGATCAGATGTTTGATCATCCTACTCATACGCATATATATATATATATATATATATATATATATATATATATTGTGTGTTTGTAGTGTTAGCGACTGTAATATTATTGGTATGTCCGTCCTGTGAAAACTTTGAGTACCCTTGGAAAGGCATTCAACTATCTGTATATTAAATGATCAACTTATGAGACATATTCTTTGAAAGACATTTATTTTATATAATTAACATGAAAGACGTTTATTTTATATAATTAACATTACTGTAAAGATGCGCATCTAGCGCGGACGCTAATACATCGATTGCGCAGTCAAAGAAACATTTTAACAGAAACTGAACGACGTTCCGCTTCGATCTAAATAAAAGATGACAGTAAAAAAAACTTTGGTAGATCTTCAGATATTTTTAATGTACTTCTGCTTGTGGTGTGAAAGAGTGAAGAAGGTCGACTTTAAGCTAAAAAAGTGAGCGGTCTTGCCAGCGTGCAGACAACATTATTAATTAATAACATTCAAGTAATTTATGTTCGAAACTGTAACTCGGCAAGCTATTGTCATCGGAGGTGTTGAACAGTGCAAGAATTGTCTTTAACGAAGGAGAAAAGTGACTGTAATATGTGACAAAAACGCGAACATAGGAGCTAGTGAAGCACAGGCTGAAATGTGATCGCACCATAGAGTTAGATAATTACTTATGTAAGTTATGCTGTCTATAAATTATTAGAATATATTTAGTGTTTACCAGATTTCTTATTCTATTCTTTTCCTTTATACTTTTTTAACCTCCATGCCATATTATTTTTAGAAATGTCAAACAGCCTTTACTACAGCAGAAAATACTGCGGCATCCTGGTCGTGTACAGAAGGCCGCCCCTTGTCTTCTATACAACTCATAGCAGCCCCATTTATGAATGATTTCATTTGCAAATGCATTTTTTTTACTGTTCATTGTTAAAGGTCCCTTAGGTAATTATAAAATTCATACTGATTACTGATTACGTAAAGAAATCCGGGTTGTTCTTTTCCAAGTAATAGAAGTCTTGGCGAAATCAAAAACTAGCCTCCTTCTGACAACGATCAGGAGCCGACCAGAAGACGGACGTCTTCGACCGCTTTCGTGTCTCCTGTGGCAAAGCTGTGCCAAACTAGGAACACGGCATTCTAGTATGAAACACAGATTTAAATTGATAGAATTGAAATATATTTAACCTAATAATAGTAATAATTTTTTATCATACTAGATGTGGCGCCCGAACAGGGACCTGATAAAATGTTTTAATCTGTTCTGTTATTCTTTCATGACATCATCCGGTGGACATCGGGAAGCCGTAAAGGAAGTACTGAACGAAACCGTGGAAGAATTAAAAAAAAATTTCGAAAAATAACAGCAGTGCGCAAAACGACTGATGTAAGTACGGTTTTCATTACGCATAAAATCTCGCGTCTTGTATAAAAAAAACTGATTTCCGGAATTTCTTTCCTTACTGCTTCATTTTATCCTATCGCTGTTATTTCCTTGCAGAGTTGCTTATTTACGTAGTTAGAATTCATTTCTGATCATCTCTTCATGCAAAGTTTATTTGTTAGTATTATGAGCATCTTCATTGTTGCTACGGATAAGAACACAGATGGATGCCATAATAGCTGGATTAAGTGTCTAGTAGGTGTTTGTCACTTATTTTCAAAGTTAGGTGCCATCTTGTCTTCTACCCGGTATAGCTCTGCAATTGTCAGCTACCGCGGTGTGACGTTTGACTATCAGGAAGCGTCGCAGCGTGCGCATCTGAGAGTTGACGATCGGCGTGCTGTGAAAGATTTCTTTGAGCAGTTACGTCACAAACTTGAAAATAAACATGTCAGATGACAGAGGCAAGCCGACAAATAGTGTGGATGACGGTGATGACACAGTTGTCAAGTCATACCCACTACGTTCGCGAACGGGAACAGGCTGACCCGATTCGCGAATGGAGAGAACGGCAGACGATGGTGATGTGCGTGAAGTATCGTCACAGCAATCATCGTCACAGCAAGCGGGAGAAAATTTGATGGTTGAAATGATGAGAATTTTTTTTAAGAAAGAGAACAGGACAAACGGGAAAGGGAAGCTTATAAATTACAAAAACAACGAGATAGAAAAGAAAGGGAACAAAAAGAAAGGGGAAAAGGAACGGGAGAGAGAGCGAAAATGGTTTGACCTAAATACCATGATTGGTACAATGAAAAATAGCTTAGATAATATTGATGCCAACTTAGAGGCAAGAATAAGGACAGTTACGGTGGAATATATCTCGGAATTAAGTACTAAAGTTAATGAAAGGATAGAAGGTATTCTGCAGAAGGTAGATGCATGTGAGAGCACAGTAGGTACCGTGCACAAAGACATCAAAGTACAAATCGAAAGTTGCCAGGCAGTTACAACAGAAGTTTTAAAAAAGTCCGTTGAGGTCGGAACTAAAGTAAACAAGCTTGCAGACCATGTCGTCACTCTGCAAGGCCAGGTCAATGACCTGACACAGACGCTATCCGAAATAAACAATGGAAAGATAGTGAATGATGCTGCAGCAAACGTACGTTCCACGATAAGAAAAGAATTTGTAGAATGGGTCGAGACTAAGGAACAGTACATAGAAAACAAGATTCAACACGACTTAAAAGAAGCCGTTAAGTCAGCCACAGTTGAAGTTTTAGCTGCTCCAGGTACATCAAGAGATACGATTCTCACTGAATTAGGAGAGATTCGTAGAGTTTTTCACAGAGATCTTCCCGAGTGGAAACGACACCTCACTGAGGAAATCGAGCAGTTGAAACAACAAGTCAATGATTTTCCTAATGACAATAGAAATGAGCATTCACACTTGCTTTCTTCAGAACATGAATATAATAATAATCCCGTGTCTCGTGTAGAATTCTCTCCACTTGTACATGGACACAGCAGTAAGAATCCGTTAGTACGCAACCAGAATGATCAAGTAACTCTTGTCGAGCTAATGAAAGAAGAAAGCGTTCTCAAGCACCGCGTGTTCCAGCCTTTTCTGCCAGAGAAACGCAACATCCACCCAATGGTTTTTCTGAAGTCATTTAATGGTGTTTTTCCTGAGAGCTGGGGTGACAAGCAACGTATGCGCTTTATAGTAGGTTACATTCAAGGAGAGGGTTCTGTCTGGGGAACAGAAGTAATTGACAGATGTAATAATTACGCTGACTTCGAAAAGCAATTTCTGAACAAATTCTGGAGTTCAGGCATACAACAACGCCTTAGAAAGGAAGTATATAATGCTGAACCGTTTAACACGAGAAGTGCTGGTCTCCGTAGGTTCTTCGAGAAATACCTGAAAAAAATACAATATTGGGACACGCCCATTTCCACGATGGACGTAATTATGATCCTTAAATCAAAGCTACCGGTATCAATCAGGGAGAAGTTAGTAAATGTCAGTGACGACGACACGGAGGCTTTTCTGTCAGTACTTGACAACCTTGACATGATTCAAGAAGACGTGCGTGCTAGTGCGCGGAGTAGTTGTAATCTTGGCCTGCACACTACACAGCCGCACGGTGTAGGCGCAGACTCACGTATGTCATACCAACCCAACAACAGTAAAGAACACGACGTTCCGTGCGATATTAACAACTACTATCGCCGTAGCGGGAAGCAGAAACATAAATTCCAGGATCAAAAAGGTACCACCCCATATACCAGACAACACAACAGCAATACGGTAATTCAACAGTTAATTACAATGATCGCTATTACTACAATAACGATTGCCAAAATAATAATAATTTCAATGGAAAGGGACGTTGGATTAACACCAACAGTAAACAGCAGTATGGGAACCAGCCTAGATTCTAGCACTGTTCTCAAGGGAGAAATGCTCCAGATCCTTCCAAGCAATACAAACAACAGTATGCTCCAAACTTTAGGAATAGTTCTCCACCTTTTACTAACTATCAAAGTCAAAATCATGAACCTCAAAATTCTCGCATCTATTATGCCCGAGCAAACCCATCAACACACACCATCTCGACTGAAATTCCGGCAAATAGCTCGCAACTTGGGTGGAATACGGAAGCAAACTTCGTACCGAGCGTACCGCCCGGTACTTCAAAAGTAATTGTGAGCGAAATTCAATCTAATGAACATGCGGAAAACTAAAAGCAGCTTCTTTTTCTTGCCTCCTTGGGGAAGCTGCGGAACATGTTGGGGGCGATTTCATTAGAGGGCAAATCAACCTTATACGATATGACAATGACTGTGACTTACGAGATGACTTGCTGAAGGAGAATGACGTTTTGAATGGTGAGGATTTATGGGAAAACCAGGTTCAGGCATCCACTATGATTCATATTCATGATGTACCACTTGTCGCCATAATAGATACTGGTGCCAATATCAATGTTTTGTCTTTATGTGTATATAAGAAAGTGTGTTCCGTAGCAAAAGTTCTTCATTGTCAGTACAAGGGTGTACCGTATCCGGAGCTGTAGGCTCTCTAGTTCAAAAGGTGACGCTACAAATTCATGTACGAGTGAGATTTGCATCAGACACCGTACCATGTACTTTTCTAGTTGTTAAAAATCTGTCAGTACCTTGCCTCCTGGGAATGGAGTTTCTACGTAAGAGTCGTGTCATCATAGATTTGCATGAAGGTGCATGTACTTTCAGATGCAGTGATAAGAGTATAGTGATTCGACTTATGAGGACCAAAGTTAAGTTGTCCAGCCAAGAACATAAAGTAAAGCTCCGCAAGCTCACATCTCGGCAACAATATTTCAATTGTTTAAATGAGTCAGGAGATGCGGACGAAGACTTTGACTTATTACCGACACATGAAGAATTACTGACGAAGGCAAATGAATCTGACGGTTTAGGTGACCGACAAAGAAAGGAACTATACGACCTGTTGACACAATTTACCAATGTGTTTTCTAAGAAACCGGGAATCATAGCCAACTATGTATTCGACATGAAGGTTAAGCCCCACAGCACCTACTGTAAAACCACCTATGCAGTTCCGCAATCCCGCAAGGAAGCAGTACGACAGCAAATCCGCAAAATGTTAAACTGGAAAATAATTGAGTCCTCTGACTCTCCATATTCGAGCCCATTATTGTCTATATTTAAACGGGACGGAAGTGTTAGGCTTGTTCTAGACGCTAGGAACATCAACAAAATTATTGTTCCTGTGTGCACTCGACCGGAAGCATTGGAGGAGCAACTGCAAAGGTTTTATGGTATCAAATTTCTAACCTTCATCGACCTTCGAAGTAGCTATTGGCAGGTGAAGTTGTCGCCTTCTTCAAGGAAGTACACGCCCTTTATCTTTGCGGGTCGGTCATATCAATTTCGTGTCGTACCCTTTGGCTTGAATATTAGTTCAGGTGTCTTTATTGCCGCACTTGACCATGTCTTAGGTCATGATTTACTGGACAAAATAACTGTCTATGTCGATGATATCTTAGTAGCCTCGACTTCATGGGAGGAACATCTTGACTTGATTCGGAAAATCTTCGTGAGGTTTGCTAACTTTGGCGTTACTGCCAATTTACAGAAATCAAAGTTTGTAAAAAAGCAAGTAAAATTCCTTGGTCATATTATCTCTTCTGAGGGAATCTCTCCCGATCCTAACAAACTGTCTGCAATAAGGAACTTCCCTGTGCCCTGCACCAAAAGACAATTAAAAGGGTTTCTAGGGTTAACGTCTTTCTTTCGTCGCTTTATACCAAATCAATCCATGAACAGTCCAGTGTTGCACAATCTATTAAAGAAAAAAGTTCATTGGGCATGGACCTCTGAATGTCAGCAAGCCTTTGACAAAATCAAACAAGCTCTTCTGAATAGCAATATCCTCAGTCATCCGGATATGAACTCCGAATTCTGCATTTCTTGTGACGCCTCATTTCAAGGCTTGGGCGCTTGTTTGTTCCAGCTAAAGAAAACTAGAGATAAAGAAGAGATTAGGATAGTTAGTTTCGCCAGTCGTGTGCTGACGGAGTGCGAGAGATCGTACTCTGTTACAGAGTTAGAAGGATTGGCAGTTGTATGGGCGTTCCGCCGTTTTAATTATTACATTTATGGCCACCGATCAAAGTGTATTCCGACCATCAAGCTCTTAGCTTTCTCCTTTCGTGTAAGCTCTATCATCCGAGGCTTACTCGCTGTTGCCTATTTCTACAGGAGTACAATTTCGAAATTGTTTACGTGAAAGGCAAGAACAACATCGTTACAGATGCACTGTCACGCATGCCGGAAGGTATGCCGGAGCCTACGGAACTTGTAGAACAGATTTCCAATCACAAGATACTTCTTATGAAAGATCTCTTGAATCGTAGTTATTTTCTACGTCTTTGCCGACAGATGGGTACTCTGCAAGAAAGTGACCGAAAATGGAAGAGATTCATACAGCTTCTACAAGACAAGCCCAATCATCGTTTGTCGAAATTTTATAAATCACACAATGGTGTTTTATTTCATTGTACATCTATGTTGACGGAGCAATGGTGTGTTTGTATTCCTGAGGAGTACGTTGAATATCTCATATGGCACACTCACCTATCCTGGGGACATTATGGCCCCGAGAAGTGTAAAAGAAAGATTTCTGCCTATTGCTACGTACCCAATCTGCATAAGAGAATTCATAAACTGCTAAGCACTTGTTTAATCTGTCAGAAGGCAAAGCCCTTCAATCTTTCGAATGTCATACCTCTGAATCCTATCTACACTGAGCGTCCTAACCAAATAGTCAGTCTCGACTATGCGGGTCCACTTCCTAGAGGAAGAGGAGGTGCTAAGTACCTTGCTGTTTTGCTAGACCTCTTCACTAAGCACGTGCGTTTATACGCGATGAAGTCTTCCAGTGCAAAATCTTTAATAAGACGAATAGAAAAGGATTATTTTGCTCGTTTTGGTAAGCCGGAAACCATGTTGTCTGATAATGTTTCAAACTTCGTTGGAAAAGAGTGGAGACAGTTTCTTGCGAATAATGGTATTAGACAGATTCTAATCTCAAGATTTAGACCGCAAAGTAACCCGACAGAACGAGTCTTCAAAGAATTTAATCGTTTTATTCGCACCTATGTACCGAACCAGCAAACACGGTGGGTCGATTTCGTTACTCCATTTGAAGAAATTGTAAATAATCTTCCGCACACTTCGACCGGTTTCTCACCTTCAGAATTAATCTCCAGGCAAAGGGAAAGCAATGAATGGACTGATCCTATCCCCAAGATAGAAGGTCCAGAAGTCAGCCTAGATAATACGTTAAGACAAGCCCTGATCTCTCTCACAACTCATGCCAATTTAAGAAAAAAGGCATTTGACAGGCATGTCAATAAAGTTCTGTCGTATCGTTTGAACGAGCGTGTTCTTCTGAGGACACACTTCAAACCATCTCTCATCTTACGTAAAAATCGTAAGTGGCAACACCTATACGAAGGACCGTTTGTTATAGTCAGGAAGCCGCATATTGGTTGTTACGTGTTGGCAGATCCAGTTATTGGACGAATAAAAGGACTTAACCACCATGTAGACCTAAAGAAGTACCATGAAAAACATTTAAAAAAATCATTTATTATGTTAAGCTGCAACTTGAAACAAGAGTGTGATCTGTTTAGAAAGTATGTGAGTCAACAGCATGTACATGTATTCTGCAGGTGACGTAATCATTTGAGTGAGGTGGACACAAAGTAATGATGGAGCTTGAAAGATATGAACTGATTGAAGAAGGCACTCTACGTATTTGGAAAATAAGATTTGCTTTAGTTTTAAGGTAGTTTTGAGTTTCTTGAGCAAGAGAAGACTGCAGTCGTTGAATTGAGTAAGGGATGTGCCAAAGTGCCACCTGCTGCTTTAGTTTTAAGTTATGGAAAATCTCCTTTTTACCAAGCAGTAAAGGTTTTCTTTAAATCCCTCATTCAGACCAGAATGTCCGTATATGTAAAGTATTAACATAAGTTAAGCTTTCAAAGGATTGATATTTTAAGTCGCTAGAACCATGTACGATGCAAAACTGATACATTGTAATCTGTAGATTACACCGAGGATAAGCAGCAACATATAGTTAATGTACAAAGAAATGAATAATGGTACCCGCAACTGGAGAGCAACTTTAATTTATTTATTACTATGAGTCAACCAGTTAAGAAATTTGCATTTATAATAAGAATTAGGTCCTGTATTGGAGAAACTTAGAGAGACTATTCCTATGTCACGAGTATTATACAGAAACCTTCGATATTAAGACACCTAGTTGAGAACTGAGATAATCTGCTTATATTCTTCTGCTATGTCCGCATGCCGTGATTTTGAGATATATTTGAAGATGCTTTGGAAGCGGATTTGTGCGACATTTGAATACTGAAGTCAAGTTATGCCACGTGGATGACACTAAAAAAGGTGGAGCCGAAGAATGAATTTGCTAAACTGATTATTTCAGCTATTATCTCTCTTCGTATCTTTCATTTTCTTGCACTATCCTATTGTAGTATTCTTCTTTAGCATTCTTACCTTTCTACCCTATCCGGTAGGAGAAGAAATTTGGAAATTGATTCAAAAGACTTGACGTGTGTATATTGTGTGTATTGACGATCGTGGCTCGTTGGTTAATGCGTATCTGCAGTTAATTATCGAAACGTGATGTAAATCTGATTTGCTGTGAGCAAAAGCGTCCTAGGAAATAGGAATAATTTTCCCGATTTCTGTTAGATGAAGTTTTGAACGTGAACTGTTCGGCACGCCAAAGTGGGTATATTTTACTGATTATTGATGTAACCGAATAAATGAAAAAAAAGGGCTGTTACAGAACAATAAGAAAAGGAAAAGAATCAGATTTAAAATATATATAAAATCTAACGTGCTTCAGAAGCACCATTCATAATAGCAAACACGTTTTCTCGTTACGTCTTGGACAGTAATATATATAAAAAAACTATGTATATTTTGTAAATGATCCTTTCATGATAAGTAATTTTAGCATTAACTGCACTACTCTGTAGTATAAAGACACCTAAATGGACACGTACGGATTGATGCGTGTGACTCAGTGACAAAATGATGGACACGTGTGTAAAATCGTAATTTGACACAGGTGTGGACACGAAAACTAGTTTTCTCTTGTGTGAATCAAAACTGTAATAAACTTATGGACACGAGTGATGTTCCGCGTGTGAAGTAGCATTGCAAGTATTCTCACGTTGCAACGACGATACAGTGACTATCAGTCAAAGAATAGACAAGCTATTGTACTCACTGAAATAGGTGACAGTAGTCATTTTCATCGATGACTGTTCTTCGTCGCTGGTGCAGTCAATTTACCGTCCAGGTTGACCATGTCGCCTTGACGAGCTGCTCCAGTACCCACGATTCAACAAAATGCACAAGTTAAAAAAAAAAAAAAAAAAAAAAAGGTTGGTAGCCACAGAACTATCTGCCTCGTGCAGGACGCGGACTGCCAACGCTGTCAAACCGCCAGTTCGTTACCACGTGACTGTGAAGCACTGAGGCAACATTCAATGACTGCTCGCTGGCTCGCACTCAACAATAAGCATTCCTCTCTGTAACGGGCGCAAGCATGCTCAAGATTTGAGATGAAAATGGACATAAAAATTATAAAATGTTGATAAACTACGCACGATTTTACTATATTTACATTAACAGGACACTAATGATGACTTTTCCGTAACTAAGAAAATTGCTACGGCAATATTACCAAATACATTGCTTAAGAAAGATCTGTGCAAGACGAAACGTGTTTTGCTAATATTTGCTAACGAAAGAATATAAAACCTAGACACAAAATATGAATAATATATATAATGTATATGTACATAGTCTATGTAGTAATTTTTATTGTCTTAAATTCTTACTCTGTACTCCCTTAGATTAAGATGCTCGTTAATGAGCAAGTCCTAATACAGATTTTTTTTCTGTATTTTCATGTGCTGAAACATGAATTGGAATGAGATTAAGACAGCCACTAAACTGACTCATTCGTCATTGAACCAGTCATTAACTTTCCTGATTTCCGACATGACCCGATGGATCGTCGAGTCAAGAAATATCACTTCCCCCTTCACATAGTGAAATCCCCAGTGTTTTCCACCAGAGTGTGAAAAGGTGATCCCCAGTTTTAGTGTAGTGAAAAGTGACAGGTGATGAAAGAATTCCCCTGTGAAAATCATCCGAGTCATAGGAAATACTCCCAACTACAAAGTGAAGAGTGGCGTCGCTACGAGAAAGACTGATAAAAGTTTTATGTTCTGTTCACAATTGGCGGAAATGCACCAATACTGTAATAGGATTTTTTTTTTCTTCTTGTCAATATTTATGTACATATGTATCTGTATGTGTATTAAATTTGTACTGGTATCTATGTTAGTATTTCAATGTTTCAATTGACTGAATGAGAGTAATTCTTGAGAACACGCAGAAAAGGAACCTATGCTAAATCCTTGAACACTTATGGTGGCATCAAGCTACAACCAAGTTTGTTAATGATCAAGCAACTGTGATTAGTTTTGTGGACTTAGTGTGAAACGTATATAATTCTATGTGCCTTATGTCATGTTTGTTTTGCTCCCTACAAGGAGAGATCCTTAAATACTTCATTCACTAAGTACGTGAATCCAATAATATTACGATTGCGCGTGAGTCGTAACGATCTTTCAGACTCATTACTCCTCACGCGGGAAGCGATGTAATATTATTGGTATTTCCGTCCTGTGAAAACTTTGAGTACCCTTGGAAAGGCATTCAACTATCTGTATATTAAATGATCAACTTATGAGACATATTCTTTGAAAGACATTTATTTTATATAATTAACATGAAAGACATTTATTTTATATAATTAACATTACTGTAAAGATGCGCATCTAGCGCGGACTCTAATACATCGATTGCGCAGTCAAAGAAACATTTTAACAGAAGCTGAACGACGTTCCGCTTCGATCTAAATAAATGATGACAGTAAAAAAAACTTTGGCAGATCTTCAGATATTTTTAATGTACTTCTGCTTGTGGTGTGAAAGAGTGAAGAAGGTCGACTTTAAGCTAAAAAAGTGAGCGGTCTTGCCAGCGTGCAGACAACATTATTAATTAATAACATTCAAGTAATTTATGTTCGAAACTGTAACTCGGCAAGCTATTGTCATCGGAGGTGTTGAACAGTGCAAGAATTGTCTTTAACGAAGGAGAAAAGTGACTGTAATTTGTGACAAAAACGCGAACATAGGAGCTAGTGAAGCACAGGCTGAAATGTGATCGCACCATAGAGTTAGATAATTACTTATGTAAGTTATGCTGTCTATAAAGTAGCTGTAATTGCTTGTGAGAATTATTAGAATATATTTAGTGTTTACCAGATTTCTTATTCTATTCTTTTCCTTTATACTTTTTTAACCTCCATGCCATATTATTTTTAGAAATGTCAAACAGCCTTTACTACAGCAGAAAATACTGCGGCATCCTGGTCGTGTACAGAAGGCCGCCCCTTGTCTTCTATACAACTCATAGCAGCCCCATTTATGAATGATTTCATTTGCAAATGCATTTTTTTTACTGTTCATTGTTAAAGGTCCCTTACGTAATTATAAAATTCATACTGATTACGTGAAGAAATCCGGGTTGTTCTTTTCCAAATAATAGAAGTCTTTGCGTAATCAAAAACTAGCCTCCTTCTGACAACGATCAGGAGCCGACCAGAAGACGGACGTCTTCGACCGCTTTCGTGTCTCCTGTGGCAAAGCTGTGCCAAACTGGGAACACGGCATTCTAGTATGAAACACAGATTTAAATTGATAGAATTGAAATATATTTAACCTAATAATAGTAATAATTTTTTTATCATACTAGACGACCTTACTAAAATCTGTGGAAACCAATGGCGTTAATTAATCCGATTACATCTACATCGAAAATCATCAGGCAACAGTACGGTGCTTTGCGGTGGGTACCGTGCAACACTACTTCCCATGTCCCTCACTGTTGCACTAGCAAACAGAGCAAGGAACAAACGACTGTTTGTATGTTTACGTATGAGCCCTAATTTCTCGTATATTATTTTCATGTCCTTAAGCGCAGTGCACTTTCGTGTCAGTAGAATCGTTCGGCAATCAGCTTCAAGGGCCGGTTCTCTAAATTTTCTCAATAGTGCCTCTCGAACAGAGTGTAGCCTTCTCTCCAGGGATTCCCATTTGAGTTTCCAAAGCACCTCCGTAACACGTGCTGTTCGAACCTACTGATAACAAATATAGCAGCGCGCCTCTGAACTGCTTCGATGCTTTCCTTCAATCCGACATGGTACTGATCCGAATCACTCGACCAATACTCATGAATAAGTCGTCAAAGCGACCTATAGGCGGCTACCTTTACAGGTGAACTGCTCTTTCCTAAATTCTCCCAGTAAACAGAAGTCGGCGTTTTGTCTTCCCTACCATGGTTTTCATATGCTCTTTCCACCTCATATCGCTTTGCAACTTTACGACTAAAGGACATGAATGTGTGAGTCAGGAAACAAGTAATACTTAACTACAGGTTCGATCATCTTCTCATCCGCTTTAACTCAAGTTTTTCCACATTTAGGGCCAGTTACCATTGATCACACCTACTGGAAAATTTTGTCTATGTCTTCTTGTATCTTCTTATAGTCACTCAACTTCGGTGCCTTACCGTTCACCATGGCATCACCAGCAAACAACTGCAGACTGATGCCCACCTGATCCGCCAAATCATTCATGTATGTAAAGAACAACAACGGTCATGTCACTCTTTCCTGGGGCACTGCTGACAATCCCGTTGTCTCTGATGGGCATTCGTCTTCGAGGACAACGTACTTGGTTGTATTATTTAAGAAGTTTTCGAGTCATTCACATATCTGTGAACTTATTCTATATGCTCGTATGGTCGTTAACAGCCTGCAATGGGGCACAGTGACAAATTCTTTCCGGAAGTCTAGAGATACGGACTCCGCCTATTGGCCTTCATCAGTAGTTCTCAGTATGTCATGTGAGATATGGACAACCTGAGTTCCACAACAGCGATTATTTCTAAAAGCATGCTGGTTCGTGGACATCAGCTTCTCAGTCTCAAGAGAGTTTATCATATTCGAACTAACATGTCAAGGATTCTGCTGCAAACAAAAGTTAGGGATATCGGTCTGTAATTTTGAGGGTGCGTTCTTTTACCATTCTCATGCGCTGGAGTTATCTGCGCTACTTTCCAGTCGCTTGGGACTTTGTGCTGGGCAAGAGATTCACGATAAATGCAAGCTAGGCAAGGGGCCAATACCGTAGTCTTTGTAAAACCTAACTTTTGTCCATCCGGACTTGGTGAATTATCTGCTTTCAAATCTTTTAGTTTTTCCTCTACGCCAGGTTTGCTTATTACTATGTCGCCCATACGGTACTCTGTCCTATGCTAAAGTGAAGGTATGTTTGTAGGATTATCTTGCATGAACGATTTCTTGAACGTGAACACGTATGTCTAATGCACTTGATTTTGGATGAGGTTGCCATCTCCGAAGGAACTTGAACAGGTTATTACAACAAGATGCTCTGAAGAACATCCTATTCTACTCCTGCGCTCTCTACTTATTTGGAGTTTCTTTAGTACTTAAACAGCGCCATCACTCACATAAAATACAAAAACGAAAGCGATATAACATGACTCGAAGTGTCCACAACAAATTCAACTGAAATAATACAGAAATTAATTAATGCCTCCACCAAACCAGTTGGGCACTGTCAGTCCGATATCTGATCAATAACACAAGCAGCAATGAATAAGTAACCGTCATACCTCAGATTAACGTTTACTTACGAGCACTCAACTCCTGAACATGGAGAGCTACACTATGTGATCAAAAGTATCCGAACACATGGCTGAAAATGATTTATATGTTCGTGGCGCCCTCTATCGGTAATGTTGGAATTCAATACGTTGTTGGCCCACCTTTAGCTTTGATGACAGCTTCCAGTCTTGCACTCATAAGTCCAGTCAGGTGCTGAAAGGTTTCTTGGGGAATGGCAGCCCATTCTTCACAGACTGCTGTACTGAGGAGAGGTATCGACATCTGTCGATGAGGCTTGGCACGAAGTCAGCGTTCAAAAACATCCCAAAGGTGTTATATAGGATTCAGGTCAGGACTCTGTGCAGGACAGTCCATTACAGGGATATTATTGCTATACAACCACTCTGCCACAGGCCATGCATTATGAACAGGTGCTTGATCATGTTGAAAGATGCAGTCGCTATCCCCGAATTGCTCTTCAACAGTGGGAAGCAAGAAGGTGCTTAAAACATCAATGTAGGTCTGCACTGTGATAGTGCCACGCAAACCAACAAGGGGTGCAAGCCCTCTCCATGAAAAACACTACCACACCATAACACCATCGCCTCCGAATTTTACTGTTGGCACTACACACGCTGGCAGATGACGTATACCGGGCTTTCGCCATACCAACACCCTGACATCTGATCGCCACATTGTGTATCGTGATTCGTCACTCCACACAACGTTTTTCCATTGTTCAGCCGTCCAAAGTTTATGCTCCCTATACCGAGCGAGGCGTCGTTTGGCATTTACTGGCGTGATGTGTGGCTTATGAGCAGCCGCTCGACCATGAAATCCAAGTTTTCTCACCTCCCGCCCGTCATAGAACTTGCAGTTGATCCTGATGCAGTTTGAAATTAATGTGTGATGATCTGGATAGATGTCTGCCTATCACACATCGCGAGCCTCTTCAACAGTCGGCGGTCTCAGTCAGTCAATAGACGAGGTCGGCCTGTACGCTTTTGTGCTGAACGTGTCGCTTCACGTTTCCACTTCACTATCACATCGGAAACAGTGGACCTAGGGATGTTTATGAGTGTAGAAATCTCGCGCACAGACGTATGATAAAAGTGACACCCAGTCACCTGACTACATTCGAAGGCCGTGAGTTCCGCGGAGCGCCCCATTCTGCTCTCTCACGCTGTCTAATGAATACTGATGTCGCTGATATGGATTACCTGGCAGTAGGTGGCAGCACAATGCACCTAATACGAAAACGTATGTTTTTGGGCGTGTCTAGATACTTTTGATCTGATAGTATACGTATTTTGAATAGATTGTAATTGTTATTCGGTGTTACTGGATCAATTAAGCAACTTTTGAGCTTCAGCCGACTTAGAACGCCAAAATGCGAACCCTGTCAGTACACATTGTCTAACGAAATTAATTTTATATGAGGCTGTCATCTCCAAAGTAAATTTAACAGGTAGCTGATATGAAATACGTGAACTTAATTAATTCTTTTAATAGATTTGAAATCGTCAGAATTACTTTAATTTTACATGTTCCTTTAATTTGTCTTTATTCGTTTTCCAAGGCTGGCTTTGCCTCTAAATATTATTGAAACACACCAATAAATTGTCGGGGCCTCATTATTAATTACTTTGTATCATCTTTTTAGCAAGCAAACAAAGCTGGCAATGATTTTTTTAGCTATTTTAGCAGCAATGATTTTTTTATAGTTTTCCTTTAGCTATTTAACAAAAATACTTGGTTATTCAGTAACTAGAAAAATGTAGGATGCTAAGTAGGTGATAACGACCGAGGATACCAATGGTTTTTACGTACAGCACTTACTATTGCAATGGACTTCACTGAGAATGTCAGTGGGTAACGTCTCACGAATCTTCTAATGTGAACTAAAATAAAACAACCTTACAGTCGCTGCATATTTTAAGCTTACGTCTTCGTTGTCATCTACACCGCTCCCATTGCTCCCTGTAATATTGAGGTCACACCTTGATTCGCCAGGGCCAATTATGGAGCAGGATCTTTATGTTATTGGAGCCTCGTACTTCTGCCCACACTCTTTATGCTCTTGGTGCCTCGCTAATAACATCTGTGCCTCGCATAGGCCCGACAGTGCACGCCTCTTGGGTGTGTTCACACTCACTTCCCACAAGTCTGCTGTGCAATCTGTTCTGACACCACACTCACGCCAGAGATCGTGCTCCTACACAAGTCTTCACTCTCTGTCAACGATATTTTCCTAACTTATCGTACGACATTAAGCCACAATAAATACGTGATAGCACAAAATGATTAATGCACGATAAAGCACATCTGACGTTCCTGATTGACACATAGTGTCTAAAAATTTAAAGAAAAATTGAAATAAATTATATTTACTATAAACATATCGACAAAACGTTTCGTCAAAACATTAGCATTATGTTGTCACAAGGCAACCGTACCATGAGGATATGGTCATGGAAAACCAGACAGCAGCCAAGGAAGTCCTGTTTAGACTCATCCGTGAATGCAGCTGTGTAGATGAAGTGCTGGCATTACGTTTCATGAAGCACTCTATTAAAAACCTATGAAGAAGTACCACCGTCCTGAATCTCACAGAGTCTGAAATTGCTTTGCTCCTTTTAGGTAAGCAGGGTGTCACTCGGTTCCGACACATGGGTTTGCTACGCACGTAACAGCACTCACAGTGACTCTGGCTTATGCGTCACGCGGCCTGAAACAGCATCGTTGTTCTTAGACGATTTGGAAAATGATGGTCCTCTTCGTATTAAACAACGATATGGTATGGCAGCACCGTGAAGTACTGATGCCCGACAGTAAATGGTCTCTCTACAAAGAGACAGGGCATGGGGCTGGTCCTGCAAGCGTCTATGCGAGCTACATCCCTTCACAATGAACAGCGTCAGGAACCTTGACGTAAGAAGGTCTCGTCGATCATACACTTTGCACCCACAGTCAAGCCAAGATCCGCAGCTTATCAGTGCAAAGGTGCCCGCGATACGTGTACACACCAACCTACACATTCACCACTGCATCTCTCGCTCTTACTTTGTTCTCTTGAGATGTTTCAAGTGGCAGTGTGTGTCAAGGTCTTCAAGTAGCCCGAGGATGAGATCTCAAGTGAACGACCTTGTGTGAAGCAGTAACGATCAACTCCTTAGCGTAGTCTCTGTGGTGTTGTGAACAAATATGAAAATGAAACAAAGAGAAACAATAATGTCTGGTGTATCTATAACAACACCAATGACTAGCGATCTCAGCGTCATTGTGCGTCAGATGGACTGAGATCAAAACTGCTGTCTACGACAGTTTTCGAATACATTTGGAATCCAGCCCATACAAACTATGCAGTAAAATAAGGTGATCATGAAATTTGCACCACATTCAGAACCACGAACCGAGTTAACTTTTTGAGTTTGTGGGAGTGTGTGTGTTTGTGTGTGGGTTTGTGATTCTAGATTCTGTATCGAACGCTACTTCAAAAATCTCACGACACTGACTGTGAGGCCGATATTCACTAAATCTAAATGAAGAAAAATTTGAAGATGTAGCAACTAAACCATCACCCTGCAGAACTCTTCGGCTCATCCCCAGTAGCACTATGGCATTCGGTGCGTTCAGTGCCAGCATAAAACCTCGTAAAATAAATTTTAAAAAACGTGAGAGTAATGCGACACTAATTATTCTTTCCCGATACGCAGGCGGCGATACCCGGAAAGTAAAGAGGACTCCGAAAATCAATCCCCTCGCGCAGCCGGCAGCTGTGGCGTCGGCCTGCGCTCGGCGGCAGACTGTTATGCATGCAACAGGCAGCGCACGCAGCCTCGCCATCCGCGGGGATTTTCGCCGCTTTCTGCTCCTCTCCACCTTCCCCTGTTGCATTATCGCCTTCCTTACTTCTTTCCATCCCCGCTTTACTTTTTCCCCCGCGACACAGCGAGGACACGACAGACGGCGCGTCGTTAAGTGGAAAGTCGCACGTAGCAGCCCTGGAGCCCTTGGGATGTGCTGTGTGGTGCTTCATGGGACTCGACGCGAGGGAAGCGGTAGTCACACAGTCAGAATATGAGGAGTTTCTCTTCACTGGGAACACTGCTCCGGGTCGAAATTCACATTTCTTTTTAGGATTATCAGTATTCTGATTGATCTTGATGCGTCCGGCCAGATTGTACACCGATTAGGTTCCTTTCAGACTACGCTGATACAATAGCTCCCTACTTAGCAATCATATACAACCGCTCGCTCACCGATAGATCTGTACCTGCAGATTGGAAAACTGCACAGGTCGCACCAGTGTTTAAGAAGGGCAGTAGGAGTAATCCATCGAACTACAGAGCTATATCATTGACGTCGGTTTGCAGTAGGGTTTTGGAGCATATACTGTGTTCAAACATTATGAATCACGTCGAAGGGAACGATCTATTGATACGTAATCAGCACGGTTTCAGAAAATATCGTTCTTGTGCAACGCAGCTAGCTCTTTATTCGCACGAAGTAACGGCCGCTATCGACATGGTATCTCAAGTTGATTCCGTATTTCTAGATTTCCAGGAAGCTTTTGACACCGTTCCTTACAAGCGACTTCTAATCAAGCTGCGGGCCTATAGGGTATCGTCTCAGTTGTGCGACTGGATTCGTGATTTCCTGTCAGGAAGGTCACAGTTCGTAGTAACAGACGGCAAATCATCGAGTAAAACTGAAGTGATATCAGGTGTTCCCCAGGGAAGCGTCCTGGGACCTCTGCTGTTCCTGATCTATATAAATGACCTGGGTGACAATCTGAGCAGTTCTCTTAGGTTGTTCGCAGATGATGCTGTAATTTACCGTCTAGTAATGTCATCCGAAGATCAGTATCAGTTGCAAAGCGATTTAGAAAAGATTGCTGTATCGTGTGGCAGGTGGCAGTTGATGCTAAATAACGAAAAGTATGAGGTGATCCACATAAGTTCCAAAAGAAATCCGTTGGAATTCGATAACTCGATAAATAGTACAGTTCTCAAGGCTGTCAATTCAGCTAAGTACCTGGGTGTAAAAATTACGAACAACTTCAGCTGGAAAGACCACATAGATAATATTGTGGGGAAGGCGAGCCAAAGGTTTCGTTTCATTGGCAGGACACTTAGAAGATGCAACAAGTCCACTGAAGAGACAGCTTACACTACACTCGTTCGTCCTCTGTTAGAATATTGCTGCGCGGTGTGGGATCCTTACCAGGTGGGATTGACGGAAGACATCGATAGGGTGCAAAAAAGGGCAGCTCGTTTTGTATTATCACGTAATAGGGGAGAACGCGTGGCAGATATGATACCCGAGTTGGGATGGAAGTCATTAAAGTAAAGACGTTTTTCGTCGCGGCGACATCTGTTTATGAAATGTCAAAAAAAAAAAAAAAAAAAGAAAATGGCTCTGAGCACTATGGGACTTAACTGCTGAGGTCATCAGTCCCCTAGAACTTAGAACCACTGACACCTAACTAACCTAAGACGTCACACACATCCATGCCCGACGCAGGATTCGAACCTGCGACCGTAGCGGTCGATCGGTTCCAGACTGTAGCGCCTAGAACCGCTCGGCCACCACAGCCGGCCACGAAATTTCAGTCACCAACTTTCTCTTCCGAATGCGAAAATATTTTGTTGAGCCCAACCTACATAGGTAGGAATGATCATCAAAAGAAAATAAGAGAAATCAGAGCTCGAACAGAAAGGTTTAGGTGTTCGTTTTTCCCGCGCGCTGTTCGGGAGTGGAATGGAAGGGATATAGTATGACTGTGGTTCGATGAACCCTCTGCCAAGCACTTAAATGTGAATTGCAGAGTAATCATGTAGATGTAGATGTAGATGTACCTCCTAAACTGTGATAAACTTCTTGTTTCAGATTAGCATTTTCACCACACTTTCTCAATTATTTGTTGGATGTATTCCACTCTGTCTGGCCTTACTATTTTTGTCCTCTGAAAGTCCATCTATTACCATAACTATCAGCCTGTCCCTTCCTTTTTTCAGTGTCCTCCTTATGTTTCTTTCCTTGACGATTCTGCATCCTGTCCCTTCTTCTTGTCAGTGTCCCCATTTGTTGTTTTCCTCGCCGTTTCTGCCGAGAACCTCTTCATTTCTTATGGTATCAATCCACCTAACTTTCAAATATCGTTTTGTAGCACCATATCTCGAACGCTTCCGTTGTCTTCTTTTCGATTTTCTCATAGTACACTACCCACTAGCATAAAACGTACGTTCTCACAAATTTCTTCCTCAGATAAACACCTGTTTCATACTAAAAGAACTGTTTTGGCAAGTACTGCCCTATTGAACTGTGTTAAATTTTTTTATATTTTCCTTGATCTGTCAGTTATGTGTTATTTTGATTCAAAGGTAGGAAAATTCCTTCTTCGTGGTTCCGTACGTTGATTCTAAATTTATTGATAATCTCAATTCTGATGCTCCTCATTACTGCAATCTTTGTTCGGTTTGCCTGAAGTCCCTACTCTGTGTTCATTAGTCGTTTAATTATATGATTTTTTGTCATCAATCGAATGACTGGAATAAGATTTTCACTCTGCAGTAGAGTGTGCGCCGGTAGGAAACATCCTGACAGATTAAAACTGTGTATCGGACCGAGACTCGAACTCGGTAAGTACGTAGGAGACGAGGTACTGGCAGAATTGAAGCTGTGAGGACGGTCATGAGTCGTGCTTGGGTAGCTCAGATGGTAGAGCACTTGCTCGCAAAAGCAAAGGTCCCGAGTTCGAGTCTCGGTCCAGTACGCAGTTTCAGTCTGCCAGAAAGTTTCAATCTTCTGACTCCTTTAATACGGCCCGCCATGAAAATCTCTTCCGTGCCAAACTGTTCGTCTCAGAGCAGCAGTTGCAATCAACGTCCTAAATTATTTACTGAGTGTATTCCAATCCTTGTTTTCCGTTACAGTTTTTACCCTCTACAGTTAGCTCTACTACCATGGAAGTTATTCCCTGATGTCTTAACGAGTGTCCTATCGTCTTGTCCCTTCTTGTCAGTATTTTCCGTATATTCCTTTTCTCGCCAATTCTTTGGAGAACCTCATCATTCCTTTCATCATCAATCCACCCAATTTCCAACATCTTTCTGTAGCGCCACATCTCAAAAGAAGTTATATGATTAAGGGGTTCTGCGGCAGTTTTGATATGAAATTAATATGCTGATTAATTAAACTGATCATTTAAACCACTCCCACCCCTCCCAATCCATCTTCATCTACGGTTATGCTGATTGTTTTATGACACCCAGGTGTTGATTTATGACCCCTTTCGGATAATCTGCTGTCAGCTCTCCGTTCAGGATTATTGGTCTAGTGTTTGAAGTCCGTACCATGTAGATTCTGGAAAGAGAGAAATCATAGTAGATAATAAACACACAGTCCTAAGACCACATGGTTCTCCACTTAAACATGCTATAATGTTTAAGCAGTGTGGTTTTCTGATATATTAGTCGTGTGGCATGCAACATTGTTAATACTTCAATGCAGGAAATATATTTCCAACACTTGACGTATACTCATCTTGCAAGTTTTGTATCCCACTCTCCATGGTGAGAAATATTAAGATGATAACGCTGTTAACTTCTACACCAAGGAAAACAAACATACATTATTTGTGATAGATACCCTATATAACTTTATAGAAGCGTATAGTGCCCACTCTTCACGACCAATTACAGTTCAAAAATTTCGATTTGGTCGAATCAGTCCCACAACATGGTCTTCAGTAAAGGGAAATGCATGAAACAACGACATGTTATGAGGAAATTGATAAATGCTTAGTACCAGTGTTTGACATTGAAATTACAAATCATGCTGCATTAACTTCATGAACAGAACACGGTCTCTTCCACACATAACAACTGTCGAGCAAATCTGTATACAGGATTTGCAGAACCTCACATATCCTAGTCACTGCCTAAGAATCGCTGCAGTTATGAAACTGAAGACTCAGTTTGTGAAGAGAGCACTTTGTAAACCAATCATTCTGTAGTTGTCAACGCTGAATGTCGGAGACCACAGATGCCTCAGGTGTCAGCGTAGGTAGGATGTGGGGGATCCCAATTTGGTGATCCGACATACAAAATAGCCTAAATGTGCTTTGGTATGAGAGTGTGTACAACTGAACAAAGATGGCACAATACATTACCACAGTAATCCACTTGCTTGTGTGTGTTTGTGATAGTTTTTAGGTACTATGACTGTGTTGGGGGCTATGTCTCAGAGTTGGATGATGTAAACAGAAATAGATAGTCCCATCCAGTAAGCAACAAAGTGCACATGCATGTGGATGGTATCGAAAGAATCGAAAAACGCCACTAAATCAGTACAAATGTGTTAGGACATGTTACTGCTGGCTATCTGTATTTATGCATGAAGTCTAGTGTAAATGCGTCAGTACACAGAATAACTGTTTGGGACTGTACCTGTCGTGTTGTTTGTATGTGTCTGTAATCTAAGTCGTTTTCATGGACATATCGAAGACCTATGTAAAGTTTTGTCACCTGTACTGGCGAAAAGCCAAGTCTGTATGGGGCCATGTAGTGGTGGGGGAAATTAGAGTTTTGATGATGGATGATGTAGTTTATTGCAATTTGCGTGTATTTTGACACATATTTTGATGCGGTTTGGCAGCGTTTGGTTACAATGTATACTTTCTAGACACTAAAGCCCGAGAAAAGCTTATAAATTATGCTCTGTCTGCATTCGGTTTTAATGATTCACCTCTAAATAACGTGAGGATTCAAAACACCGACTCCAGCAAAGATGCGCTATAATATAACAGGAGCTGTACTAAAGCAGGCTAAAAGTATTTCCCCCACTCCCCGCCATACCAACGTGTATAAACTTTAACGAATTAGAGCTGGTTCTGGCAAACAACGTTTTTCCGAGAAGTATTAAGCAAAGGAACCAATGAATAGAACAGATTTAAATCGTTCCCTATGAAGGAAATTACTACTCCAAGCACAGTTAATGTGCTATGTGTGTGAAGAAGAAAACTGGGGCTACACGACATCGAAGACATTAAACGGGACTGGTGTAAATGACAAAGACAACTATAACTGTAGAAACAACAGGCAAGTGTGCGAACAGGCTTTTCATATGGCTTTAAGCATCGTGCATGGGGAATCTGGCTATGATTGGGGCAGAAGTTGGAAGGACTATTAGCACTAACAGTAAACAGTAATCGAAACTGGCCATGAGTCGGATTACTGAAAACAATACAACTGCATATTCTGGAGGAGGAAGGTGGACAGATGATAGATATATGTGTCATAATAGTGGAATGAGGTTGCATTATAAAGATGTAACTGCTGTATACCCCTATTCGTGAGTGGTACTGCAAAACATCAGACCATGACTTCTGGTATACCAAAAGCTTCGTAAGCTGTAGAAATGAATGCACCCTGAAAGACACAGAGTGTTGTAGTAATTTTAACTGTGTATAAAGATTTTGGGAGCAGGACAGTCAATGAGGCTAAAATTTCTTGTCCTCAATGACATTTCAGTACTGGATCCTTCCAAGAAGCCAGTTGAAGTCGCAGCTACACGTTTGGGATAAGTTCTGTCTTTCCAGTATACACATATACGAATAGGACCATACCCATACAGAACATCTCGACGTTTAGCAGTTTGCATTAGGGATATTGCTAATTCATTATTTCAATCAACATCACTCACATGATGGTAATTGGGGGGGGGGGGGGGGGATGAGACAGAGCAATGATACAGAAATTGAGCACCATGCTGTGCAATATCATTGGTTGAGAGCATCACAAGATCGATGTGATAAGACATTTTGTTGATATGACAGGTAGTGGAAGAAAATGGTTTGCAAGACTGGTAATTGGGTAAAATGCGTTGAAATTATGGAAAATCTGGTGAAATGACTGTAGGAATCATCAGCTTTGTTAAGTATTTGGCCAGCTTGCAGCTTGTGGGTAGGAGAGCAGTTAAGTACAATAACATCAAAAACTCCTAGATCTTCAATGAGATAATCAGTTTAGAGCTGGTGCAAATAAGATTTTACTGAGCCTGGATGTGGTATCGCTGTTCACAAAAGTTCCTGTAGACAACACTTTTCCCTCCTGAAATTATAAAATTGTTCCGGCATATAATGACGACAATCTATATCCTGTATGGTAGAAAATTTTATGAAATGCCGGACGGTCTGAAGATGGTCTCTTCGTTGTCTCAGTCATTGGCTGACATTTTTTTGAAGAATTTTGAGGAACGTGCATTGAATTCGGCTCCCCTCTGTTCATCCTTATTTTAATGTTGACGATACAATTATAGTCTGGCCACACGGTGCAGAAGCTCTCTAACAATTCATGGGACATATATACAGCATACATCCGAACATTCGGTTCACTGTCGAGATGGAGAAAGAAGGTGGACTGCCTTTCTTAGACGTTTTAGTACAACGACAGGCGGACGGGCGTCTCGGACACTCTGTGTGCCGCAAGCCGACGCATATCGATTTACATCTTAATGCACAGAGTTTCCATCGTACTGTTCAGGAAAGAGCCGTTTTGAACACGTTGGTATATAGAAAAAAAAACTGTTTCTGACGAGGACCACCTGAAGTCCGAAATTATCTGAAGTACGTGTTCCGAAAGAATGGATATTGTGCTCGCGATATAACGGCAGAGTTCTCCAAGAAAAGGAAACATGAATATGCTGCACACTCACAGGATGAACAACCGATTTCGGTTCTTCCTTTTTGTGGCGCTATATCAAGTAAAATGGGTAGGGTCCTGGTCAGGTGGGGTATAAGACCGAGTTTTCGTCCTCCTAAGAAAACTAAGGAGATGATACTTCCTGTTAAGGACGGTCTCGGGCTCAGAGTCCCTGGAATTTATAATATCCTCTGTGACTGTGGAAGCAATTATATAGGTCACATGTTACATACAGTTTCCGACCGTTCTGCAGAATAACAACGACATATGGGAAATAGAGAACTAGAGAAATGGGCAATTGCGGAGCTCAGCCTCTGTGAGAAACACAAAATCCTATCAACTCTGATCTTCACCTTCCCCTCTCTCCCTCTGTACTTTGCCTAGGCTCCCTCTCCCCCATTACCACCTGTTTTTCTCCCACCTACCTTCTCTTTGACTCCTTTCTCTCCCTCGAGTTCTTTATCTTTCCCCTCCACTGCCTTCCCTACTCCTTCTCGTGCCCGCCCTGCCACCTGTTTATTCCCTTCCTACCTTCTCTTTCACTCCTGTCTCTCCCCGGAGTCCTTTTTCTTTCCCCTTCACTGCCTTGCTCACTCCTTCTTTCATCTGCCCCCCCCCCCCCCAATCCATTTTTTGTGTCGTCTCCCTCCATCAGATTCCCCCTTTCTTTGCTTTCCCTCTCCTCCCCCCATTCTTCCTCCTCATCCGTTTGCGTTCTCCCCCCCTCCCCCCCCCCCCCTCCCATATGCTTTCTTACTCCATAGTGCAGTTTACCATGAGTGTTCACTGTTGTGTGTCCCCTTTTGAAGTGTTGCAAACATCCTCCATACTAACGCTACGTACGTTTTTAACTGTTGCGAACAGAAACCAGACTGTCGCCATGTTTTTTAATTGTGCCTCTCTTTTTACTGTGGTTTTTAATCAGCATCACCAACCATTTGTTTTTATATTTTCTTCGCAACCTTTTCACCATGTTACAGTTTTTACAAGTTTTATCGCCTGTCTTTATTGTTATGATATCTCCTAATTGTGTTTTTAACTTTTTTGCAGGCTGCGGAGTGGCGTATTATGCTGCCTCCGACCCCCCTCCCCCTGAAGACACTCAGTTGCTCCTGGCGATGACGATGGAGGTCTCATTGAAGCTCGTGATCTTATCCCGAATTTTCGCGGCAAGGAAACCGAAAATATTTCACATACCTCCAATGGTGTCACTGACGGCTGATTGTGCGTACTATCGATACAATGTGGGCATAAGGCCTGCAGAATACCTTCTTGTTCCACATTCAGTTATGTTTTGTAGGCCTTTGAAATTTGGGTAAAATGCGTTTGAATTACGGAAAACCTGGCAAAAGTTGCAAAACAAATTCGGGAAAATAGATGAAACTTAAGAAAATAGGCCAAAAATGTGCGTATTTACATGACAGCCTGGGGATGGAAATCATTCAATTTTACCACTGGTGATTTATTGGTTTAAAGCCTACAAAATATTCCCATTGTTCCACATGCAATTACGTTCTATCATCATTTATCTCTTGCCACAACACTAGAACTACAAAATTGAGAGCACAAGTGAATTACATGAAATGTTTCAAACTCCTTCGTCTTGAAGCTTGATAATGCATAAGTCATACATTTCTTCTTTCTCTACTACTTCGTCCTCTTCTTCTTAACCATCTGTTATATCACCATAACATTCTCAAGTGTTACAGGCTCATACTACTTTACAACAATAAAGAGCCCTCACCTCCTCAGAATTCACACATCTACAAAGATTGTGTGCTCTTGGATAGGTGCCGTGAATAAAATAGCTATGTGGCAGTATTTGCAGAACGGCAGTTATAGTATTATAACGAGAAGCCAGCCCATATCACCTACGTCGCCCAGTTCTGCAAGAGTGGAATACGTGTTATGCTCTCTCACAAAGCAAAGTACCGATGTGCATTGGTTACATGGGACTCAGCTCATGCTGTTCCATCACGAGCCATCCAATGTAGTGTATTCCTACTTCTGATCAGTTGCAAACTAATTCTGAGACAATATTGGAGAGAGGGTTGGCCAAAGACAGAGCAACAGCTACAAAATGCATAGAGAGAGAGACCATCTACATGTCTGCTCAGAACTCTTAGCCAGTACATTCAACAAAGAGTAACTCCTTTCGATATAGGAGACAGAATGCTGCTGATGTAGTTCACAGTTTTCCTCAGTGGGATGTTACAAAATGACAAGGAGAGAGAGAAATGTACATTGTGACTCGCTATCGAATGTAAAATTGACTGTGTTTCTTTGTGACATCCGTGAAAGATACTGTTCTATATTGATATTTCATGCTTGTGAAATGAATGTAAAACCCGCATGCACTAATTTTGAACACAAGAATCGCTCTGAAATTATACAAGTTTATTCATCTAACTGAAAGAAATCGGTTGTGTTTGTTCTTGTGGTACCATGACTGCCTTACTATGTTTTTCGATAACAGGTCGTTATTAAGATCTGGGTTAGTCGCTCATTTCTTTGGTGTACAATGTAGTTGTTTTATCACCTTATAGTTTGTCATCATAGTATGTCGGAGAGAAACTTGTTGGTTGAATTTGTTTCAGGTGCTGGAGGAGGCCGCTGTAGGATAATGCTCTCGAAAAATAAAGACATCGTCTCACCTACTCATAGAGCGGTACAATTGGTTGAGGGTGGACTGCTGCAGTCCCATCAATTTCGAGTGCCTTGTGTGAAGTATTTCAGTTAAGTGCCATACACCAAGGTGAGCCGTCTGGGGGGGGAAGGGTCAGAAAGACCAGCCGGTATTGTGTGAGGCTCCAATAGATCGTTATTGTAAATAACAAACCGGAACTAGACTTACACACTACTGAAACTAACTTATGCTAGCTAACAACAAAACGCACACCCAAGCCCGAGGGAGGACTGGAACCTCCGAGCCGGCCGGAGTGGTCGAGCGGCTCTAGGCGCTTCAGTCTGAAACCTCGCGACCGCTATGGTCGTAGGTTCGAATCCTGCCTCGGGCATGGATGTGTGTGATGTTCTTAGGTTAGTTAGTTTTAAGTAGTTCTAAGTTCTAGTGGACTGATGACCTCAGATGTTAAGTCCCATAGCGCTCAGAGCCTTTTGAACCATTTGGAACCTTCGGCAGGAGGGACCGCGGAATCCGTGACATGGCGCCCTAAACGCGGCAGCCATTCCACACCGCCGGTTAGTTGTTCAGTTAGTGGATATGCTCCACACTTCAATAATTCATTGTGAATCCTATCTTCCCCTGGAAACTTTCTACTTTTTTAACAGGTTTATAGCTTCTTCTACCTCTGCATGTGGGACAGCTACATCATCATTTTGTTGTATAATGATACCTGATCTCTCATCTGTTTTATGTGATTTTGTGTGTTTATACTACTCTGTTTAGTATTCAACCAATCATTCTTCATTTATATCGTTCACTTTCCAAATGACATTTAATTCCTTCCTCTGCATGTAGTTTCATTCTCCAACTTTATTATTCACATATTTGCATCTCTTTCTTTAGATATTTTTGTAACGTCTTTGTGAAACCATGACGTCCTGTTTATTTTCTCACTTGCTTTATAACTCGTGTACCTAGTGCTGCTTCAGTACTTCATTTGATTTTCTCCCAAGCCTCATCTACTTTATCTTCTGCATTAATATATTTCTCTTTTATTTTCTGTGCTAATCGTTTCTATTATAAATTGTTTGCATATTCATTCCATAACGACTCTGCATTACGTTTTTCTTCTTATACTGTTGGTTTTTCTGTAGTCTTCTTCCCTCCTGCACGCAGCCTGATTCTTGCCACGAGTAGGCAGGGATCACTCCCTACGTGGTCAGAGTTTAAAACCCCTGACAGCCATCGGAGGACGGACGTTCCGGTTTCTAAGAATGTAATCTATTGCAGATTTTAGACCTCTTCTGGAAAGTGTATTTATACTGTTCTTTGTGGTAAAAGGAAATATCATTTATACTCAGTTGGTTGGTGTAGCATGTGCTTATTATAACATGACCATTATCATTTACAAAGTCTTCATTAAATCGTTGGTGAGCTGTAGCGATGACACTACTTACAATACGAGAATTAGAGCCCTCATGACGCTGGAAGTTCGTCTGAAGGTATCAGACTGATAATTTCTTGTAAATGATTGTAGAAGGCCTCTCTTTCTTTCTAGGTTTACAATCCTCTTAGCTGTACAAGGAGATAATGTTTAATTTGTGACGAGCCAGTTTCAGTTTTACTAAAACTATTCTCGCAGATGTATTAGCGTTCATCAATAAGATCTTTTTATTTCTTGTGGCTAACTATCCCTATTCTTGCTTTAGCTCTAAACTCCGATATAAATGAGTAGACAGTGGTCATATTCCTTCTGCCCTTTGCCTTTCTTTTTTTGTCTCTTGGATACCACATACCGGGGTTTCATGATGTTTTATTTCATCTCTAAGATCTTCATCTTTATTATTAAAGAATTTTTTCCCTGTTCCACTTCTCCGAATATTTTTTACTATTTCATGTCTTACACCTGTTCAAAGCGTTGGTTGTCATATTTCTAGTCCTACATTTCTGAGGCACAGTACTGGTACTCAGATCAGTGAGATTACAACTCCAGTAGGCCTCTGGCTCTGCCATCGGTGGGTTTGTTTCCAAGATTCTCCTTCCTCTGACCATTTTCTTTTACCACAGCTTAGGAACCCAACCTCCTCCACCAGCTTTTGTTTCCGAGTTGTGGCATCTCCTAGCCCATGGCGCTCCCGCACCACTAATCCTGTAATACAACTGGATCTTTTCTTCGGGGTTTTCTCCTACTAGCTCTTTGTGATACAACACCCTATTCCACAAGCCACTAGCTTTGAAGATATGAATTGAGGTCAGAAAAGAAAGATTTCATCGGGCCTCGAAACCTGATACTGATGGGTTCGAAAGAAGAATAGGCCAAGAGATGCCAACAGGAATGGAAATAGGGGCCACCAGTATGTGGAGGTAATGTCGAACACAGCTCAGGGCCCAAGACGCTACCCCTTGTACTCCCAAGATGGCAGCTCCCTACTGCGGGAGGGTGGGGGGGGGGGGGGGGGCTAGTGGTGATAGTAGTGATTTAGGTAATTGTGATGGCACAGTGTGATATATCACAGACATACTGCTGCGTCATGTGTCACCTCTCACGAGGCAATATTTTGGTACCATTTTTCAACAGGGCAATGCTCGTCCCTATGTGGCACGTGTCTGAATGAACTGTCACCACGTTGTTGAAGTACTCCCATGCCCAGCAAGATCCTCTGGTCTGTCCCTGATAGAATGTGTGTAGGACCAGTTCGGACGTCCTCTCCGTCCCAGTACTAGTGCCAGCATACCAAGAACCAGCTACTACGAATGTGGGCCAGTTCACATCAGGAGAGAATACAACGTCTTTATGACACGCTTCGCAACCGAATCAGTACATGCGTCCGGGCCAGGGGTGGAGTGGAGGTTCAAAGTTATACTGATAAATGGGATAACATTCCCAAATTCCGTAAAATTATTTCGATTTTATAATGACTCAAACAACATCAGATAGCTTCTCAGTCCGGGAAGTCTCATTTCGCTTCCATCTCCCCTTCTGGATGTTCCGCATTTTTGTCAGGCAGTGAGCTTTGTGAAGGTCGTTTTAGGTTATAAGGGTTAATTTCTTTCTCTTGCAGTGGGGGATTCTTTCAGTACCTTTCCTGTCTACAGAAGTTTCTGCTTTGCATCAATACCCACTGCAATTACTGAACTAACGTGTCTTCCGCTTGTAACAGCTATCACAGAGTATGTATGACTTATTTGACCTCTCATTACGAGTTTCCACCATATCAGTGGTTTAGAGAATGAAATAACATTTAACAAAATAAAAGGTTCACCATAGTCGGTACTGAAAAATTCTATACAAGCTGGAGGAGATAGATTCACCTATTCTGTGTTTATTTAGCGTTAACAGTTCTTCACTACTGTAGAAACGGCATCATTTTCTGCCTGGATTATGAATTGTGCAGAATACGCGTTGATTTTCTTGACTGTAAAGTACTTGGGAAAGACACAGAACAGATGTCACGACTGCAAATAAATAGATCAAAGAACAGTCCACGCCGCATATACTAGCATTTCATGATGGATTCACACATGTTCACAGACAGCGCATTTTATGTCTATTATCAGTTTCACAAAACAATGATAATTTAATTGACGTTCACCTCTTATTACAAACCTGGCATTACACACCGAGCAAAGGGAGTAGCTTTTCTTAATTCTCTCTGAATATTCCATTAAATATGAATGGCAGTGGAAGCACACCACCAGTTGGCGTAACACGTGACAACTGCTCAGAAATCACACAGGAGAGTGGATGGGTACTGTTTACTCCACCTTAATTAATTTCGCGTATTCCACCAGCTGTTACTAATGTGGGAATTTTACGTTCATTTCTCATTGCAGTCACACAAGCGCCTGCAAAGGTGCTTCACTCATGAGTGCGTGGCTAGCGCTGTAGCGTGCAGTTCTATTTGCCACCTGCCAATATATTTTAGCTAACTTATTTTAGTACGTTGACGACTCCCAAGGATTGTGCGTCCCTTAATTCTCTGTTTCCCTCGTGGATTTTGACGGTGGTTTCACCCCGTCTTATGTGGCTTGTCATGTACTGTCTGGACTCGTATTTTGACAGTGTTTTGGAGTTGATGTTGCATAGCTCTGAACGGATGTCCATCTCTCGTTTCATCCAAGGTTTTACCGGACAGTGACGTGTTTTTATGTCCACTTGCACCTTGGAAGCCGTGGCATATGAGGTATTGGTTTTATATAACCTGAAAAAATATCTCCTGGTTACGAAACCGGTCACCATAAAGTGGAAACATAAAAAGAAACAGCTACTGCGTGATTGGACTTTTACTGAGTTTAATATAGATTTTAAATTATTTGTTTGTCCTTCGCATTATGTTCAGCTATTAATACACTCCTGGAAATTGAAATAAGAACACCGTGAATTCATTGTCCCAGGAAGGGGAAACTTTATTGACACATTCCTGGGGTCAGATACAACACATGATCACACTGACAGAACCACAGGCACATAGACACAGGCAACAGAGCACGCACAATGTCGGCACTAGTACAGTGTATATCCACCTTTCGCAGCAATGCAGGCTGCTATTCTCCCATGGAGACGATCGTAGAGATGCTGGATGTAGTCCTGTGGAACGGCTTGCCATGCCATTTCCACCTGGCGCCTCAGTTGGACCAGCGTTCGTGCTGGACGTGCAGACCGCGTGAGACGACGCTTCATCCAGTCCCAAACATGCTCAATGGGGGACAGATCCGGAGATCTTGCTGGCCAGGGTAGTTGACTTACACCTTCTAGAGCACGTTGGGTGGCACGGGATACATGCGGACGTGCATTGTCCTGTTGGAACAGCAAGTTCCCTTGCCGGTCTAGGAATGGTAGAACGATGGGTTCGATGACGGTTTGGATGTACCGTGCACTATTCAGTGTCCCCTCGACGATCACCAGTGGTGTACGGCGAGTGTAGGAGATTGCTCCCCACACCATGATGCCGGGTGTTGGCCCTGTGTGCCTCGGTCGTATGCAGTCCTGATTGTGGCGCTCACCTGCACGGCGCCAAACACGCATACGACCATCATTGGCACCAAGGCAGAAGCGACTCTCATCGCTGAAGACGACACGTCTCCATTCGTCCCTCCATTCACGCCTGTCGCGACACCACTGGAGGCGGGCTGCACGATGTTGGGGCGTGAGCGGAAGACGGCCTAACGGTGTGCGGGACCGTAGCCCAGCTTCATGGAGACGGTTGCGAATGGTCCTCGCCGATACCCCAGGAGCAACAGTGTCCCTAATTTGCTGGGAAGTGGCGGTGCGGTCCCCTACGGCACTGCGTAGGATCCTACGGTCTTGGCGTGCATCCGTGCGTCGCTGCGGTCCGGTCCCAGGTCGACGGGCACGTGCACCTTCCGCCGACCACTGGCGACAACATCGATGTACTGTGGAGACCTCACGCCCCACGTGTTGAGCAATTCGGCGGTACGTCCACCCGGCCTCCCGCATGCCCACTATACGCCCTCTCTCAAAGTCCGTCAACTGCACATACGGTTCACGTCCACGCTGTCGCGGCATGCTACCAGTGTTAAAGACTGCGATGGAGCTCCGTATGCCACGGCAAACTGGCTGACACTGACAGCGGCGGTGCACAAATGCTGCGCAGCTAGCGCCATTCGACGGCCAACACCGCGGTTCCTGGTGTGTCCGCTGTGCCGTGCGTGTGATCATTGCTTGTACAGCCCTCTCGCAGTGTCCGGAGCAAGTATGGTGGGTCTGACACACCGGTGTCAATGTGTTCTTTTTTCCATTTCCAGGAGTGTACATTACTTAGTTGGCACTACCGTATACACAACCATGTTCTACTTACACTTGCCTGCACCTCCGCAACTTACAGAAGCCACAATTTCCGATTTATCCTTCACAGAAAGGGGAGAGGAAGGAGACGGACTCGTATCCAAGATAAATGGAAACCCTTGACCCCACTAGCGGTTACAGTAAAAGACGGTGGCAGCTTTGCCACTGCAGATGCTGTCACTAAACTCAAGGTAGACTGTGTGACGTATCTTCCCGGGTGTTACATGTGACCAAGTTGAGCAGCTACATGTAGCCGATTGGGAGTGCAATGACTGTTACAGACTTTCGGAATAGCTTTCCTTCTGGTGCAAGGGATGACGAAGGCTGTTCCATTAGGACACTGTGGGTTGGATGGGTTGACAATGGCTGTAGGAGCCCGTTGGAGGTCAAAGCGACGGCAGTGAAATAGACGGAATGCTTGTTGTGCCAAAGGTTCCTGGCTTGTCACTGTTTTCTGTCGATGGTCGCTGGGTACCGTGTCATGCACGCGCTGTTCGAGGAAGGAGGTACCTTTCGGCTCAGAGTTCCCAGAAACGGGAACTGTGAGCAGAGTGATGAATGTACACAGTGCTGTCCTGCCGCCTGCAGAAGCTTGGCAGTGAGACAAGGGCTTTACTTATTGATGTGATGTCCCCCGCATGTACGGCAGTACTGTGAGTCTGCTGCAGGCTCCGGAACCTGTCGGTTGTAGTGTATTATTTTCCCCTTTCATCTGGGAAATGCGCAGAATTTCGCTCTGTACACGATGTGTATACAGCTGGCTAAGCCAATCAGCTTCACATGTTTAACAGGTCTCATAATTTTGTGATTGCTAGAGTCGGCATTTTCTACGTCCCATTAAAAATGCTTCTCTAGACCGCTTTAATATTGGTGATGTCGAGGCGACTGGTCACGGAGTATTATGTTTGCAGGAGAGAGATATCGTACCAGTTGTATGTTCTTGGTTGGACAGTAGATTTGCTACACGTGTAATGCATATGTCATGATTAAAGGCGATGCTAGTTTCGTCGTGAACACGATGAGTAGCCAACGTTATTGAAAGACTGTGGCATGTTTGTTTTCTGTTTGTAATACTGAACTGTTTTGGATTGGTTCAGTAATATTTTCCCATGCCTTACACACGCGGATGTAAACTGTTTCGTGTACTAATGTGCACGTTTATGGCAATTTATTCAAACGTGGAAAACCCCATGAGACTCTAAAAGGAAAGCAATTGTTCTTAACAGTTAGAGTATTCATGGAAATTGTTTGATCATTTAGACTCAATAAGCTTCTGAAGCTCCGTTTTACCAGCTTATGTTCCCATGTCACTCTTGTTCGAGTTCGTTTAAACGTTATTTAATCTCAGTCTTTTATTAATAACTTGTTGATGCCGCTAAGTTCTTAGTTCAAAAGTATTACACTTATGAACCCGATCATTATAGCTGATTGTTCACATCAACTCACATCTGTATCTGTATATCCCCACTTGACGATATTATCAATAAATATGTTATTATTATATTGTTAATAAGACCTCTGTAAATCGATTCCGTCACTTTTATCGTAAAGTCTCAACCACACGTAACAATGTATGTTATTACTCCAACAAGCTATAGCACTTACAGTTGAGTGCCTGTAACAGGTAGAGCATCCTAGCTTCGAACCATGGGATCTACGTTCTGCTGGCGTGAGGAGGCACCGATCTTGAGGCCACGGTGACGAGAACTGATGTCACAAGGACGGCAGTAACTGTTGCCCCTGTAGTGCTAAGGTGTTCCAAGATCGGCATACCTCGGTAATGCGGTATCAGGTGCAGCGGCTTTATGTTGTTGTACCGCTGGTTGGACGCTGTATTCCGCCCAGCTGAGACAAATGACGCTCACTGGCAGGCACTTCACGGCTCGAAGACTCGGAGGGCGTCAGCTGGCCCCTCTCCCCAGAAGCCGGCCTCCTGCGTTCGGATGAACTGTGGTGGTCTTGCTGCGGCAGCCAACACACGGCAGAGTCCTTTTCAAAACCGAGGTACGTCATTATGTGAAGCCCAGCAGGACGGCATGCTCTTACGCAAAACAAGCCAGGTCTTGTTGGACCTGAGGTCACGCTCATTGCCCGAAAAACACAGTCTAAGTGGCTCGAAAAGCCAGTTTTGCCTCACTGATGGTTGTATCTTTCAGCATACCTTAACTGCTGAGGATGCCAGCGTCGACAAGCGATTGGACTTCCGTCATCGGGCCGTCTTGTGCCCACGCCACTGCAATTAATAGCAGTTCGAACATCCCTCAATTTCTTCCGCACTCAAATGCTGACTGTGGGCAGACAAAAGTTCGAGGTTGCGCTTGAATGTAAGTCGCACACACGCTTTAAAGAACAGCTCCTGGAATTAATATGAAATTCGTTGCGACGTGAGTCCAAAGGACAGTTTCATTGGGCTCTGAAATTCGTTTGGATTGGACCAGAAGTTTCTTCTCAGATATTACCTGCCTGGTCATGTCGCACGTCTACGACACTTTGCTGCATGCTGGAGAGCTTTGATAGACCACTCAGTAAGTGATCTCATATAAGACTTTCGATGAGGAAGTATGTTTCATATAATGTGGAAGTTACCCAAAATGCGGTACTAGCTACATTGGATATTCGCAACAGTAAGTTAGTAGTGTTACCTACCATATATAAAGAGGAGTGTGAAGAAGAAAATTAATAAGCATCAACATGCAGCAGGCCAAAGGGAGTGCTTTAACCAGATGGGAATGGCTTACCTGCAGACTCTACTTCTTTTAAAAACCGTTAACGGTTTCCTTATTTCTAATCTGATGAACAGCAAGAGGATTGCTGTCAGATTGCAGGTACTAGGGAGTTGGGAAAAGCACTGTCATTTCTGTTACAAACACGTGTGTTTGCTGTTGAGTGGTTACTTTCTTGACAAATAAGGAATGCAAAAAAGCCACTTCATGTAGTGCTCAGCGATGTGCAGCTCGCTGGAAACACAGAAGCCAGCATCGGGAACAGCAAGAAGCCAAGTGTAAGAATGAGGGGGAGTTCCTGAGTTAACAATCAGCTGAGCAGGATCCTAGATTAGGTACTGTAACCCTGCTTGAAGACTGGGAGGCATGGTTACACAGCGTCGATCGTGAGATAGCAAATTTAGCTCATTAATATCAAATACTACGACTGAAAATTCAATTAACCCTTCGCTGACCAGAAAATCTATATAGCGTTGTCTACGAGCAGGGTCTCTCAGGGCCGTGTTATTTAAATTGACATAAATTGACCCTAGTTTGACTATTTATGATGTGAACGACTTTTGAGGCATAACTACTTTTAAAGTAATTCTGTTTATTTAAAGTTTACATTTAAAAACGACGTTAGAGCTTATCAACAGCCAGTTTGAGAGAGACATTGTGGAGTTATTTAAACATGTGCTTACCTCAACTTATTTCTTATTTAATGACCAGTATTTTGAACAAGTGGACGGTGTCGCCATGGGAAGTCCTCTGTCTCCCATGGTGGCCGCCTGTTTTATCGAAGACTTTGAGGAAAAAGCACTGGAGTCGGCAAGTCTCAAACCTTCTTATTTTTGGCGGTATGTAGACGATACTTTTGTGGTGTGGCTCCACCGAGTAGAGACACCACCTGTGTTTCTCCAACATCTGAACCCCCTCCATCCCAATATACAGTTCACTATGGAAGTGGAAAAGAATGGCATCTTACCATTCCTGGACGTCTTAGTCAGAAGAAGAGCTGATGGTACACTGGGACACAGCGTCTATCGCAAATCAACTCATACAGAGCTATATTTGCAGGCCACAACTTGCCGTCATCCTGCGCAACACGGTAGTGTCCTATGCTCTTTGGTGCATAGCGCACATGTAGTCTTAGATGCCGACAGTCTGCCTGGTGAGCTACAACACCTGAGAACGGTATTCCAACAGAATGACTATTCCGATAGGCAGATACGCCATGCATTCCGTTCCAAGCAAACTCAAAGCAGGGATGTAAATGAAGATACGGAGCCACACACTGCAGCAGAGTTCTTGCCCTATTTTGGCGGCATGTCTTCCAGAATAGAAAGAATCCTCAAAAAGCCCGACGTCAAGTGTGTTTTTCGGCCACCAGCAAAACTGGGGAATTTATTGTTCTCGGTCAAAGACGACTTTGGCCTCAGAAAACGTGGCGTGTATATAATCCCATGCCAATGTGGAAAATCTTATATTGGACAGACATGCCGAACCGTGCAAGTACGTTGCGTCGAACATCATCGTCATCCACGCCTGGGACAACCTGATAAATCAGCGGTAGCGGAGCATTGCCTGGATACGGGACATCGTATGTTTTACGAACAGACGGAAATTTTATCCCCAGCGTGTTATTAAGGACGCCATACATATCCGCACGGCGGACAATCTTCTCAACAGGGATGCAGGTTTTCAACTGAGCGCCGCCTGGAATCCAGCACTGGCTGTCATTAAATCAAAAACAGAAGAAACTTCCGTTTCCTCAAGTGACGCAACGCGTAGTTGAGATTTAGTTCAGACTTTAACCGCAGGAGCGTACGGCAGCACAGTCATTGCCCATAGCGCACGCGTGGATGGCCTTTCTGCGGCTCCCAGCAGGGGGCACCAGGAGCGCCGCTTTCCTCCAACTGCGAGCGTCTTCCCTCGCACGCGTATTGCCTGCTCCCGTCATGATAAATTCCAACGACGCCGCGCGATTATCATCAGTCACGCCTTGCAGCAGTGACAGCAGCAGCTACCACCACCTGATGATGTCGAACAGTTGCATCGAAGAAATATTGTGCGATTTACACAATACGATTCGGCGGCAAACCCGAGAAGCGTATTCGGAACAGATCCGTCGGGAAAGCATGAACAGTCACAATTTTTATACTGTTATTCTAATTGCAAATTTACGCAGGGTCCCCAGAAGACAGCAGAATGTCATGAGAATACAGGTTTTGTGCACCTACAACATTTAATTTGACTTTTTCTGTCTTTCTTCTCTACACAGAATGCACATCTTCTCCTTTTATTAGTTGGTGGTTTCACTGCTATTCCTGGATCCGGAGCTGCTAATAAATTCATTGACTTCTTTACCCCTGCTGCTTGCTTTCACAAATTGATGATGCAACTCCGACGCTCATTTTTTCTGTTGGTAGCCTGCATCATCCAAATATGCATTCATTATACTTACATTGGTCATGTTGAAGAAAATGACCAACGCTAGTTCCTTGTTTTTCTCTTCACACTGTAGTATCGGGTCTTCTGATCCGTGGTGTCAACGTAGCCCTTTGTAGCATTGTATATCATAATAAATTCAGACTTCTTTACTTATGATGATGACACAGTTGGTTAGTCAAGAAGAGAACTGAGGACGTGACAACTACGGTCGCAGGTTCGAATCCTGCCTCGGGCATGGATGTGTGTGATGTTTTTAGGCTAGTTAGATCTAAGTACTAAGTTCTAGGGGACTGATGGCCTCAGAAGTTAGGTCCCATAGTGCTCAGAACCATTTGAACCATGAACAAATAATGATATAAATCGAAAGATGTAAAAAAAATATCGCAGGTGTTATTACGTCTCAAGTTCAGTCACCAGAGATTTCACAACTTTCTTTCCAAGTCGAACGCCTCTGGTGTCTTCCTACTGCCCCAAACATACTTTTGTCTTCCAGCAGTAGCTTGTTGCCTGTCACAAGTTGTCCACAACTTTATTCCGTATCTACCAGGTTTCTATGGAATGTATTGTCGAAACGGTAAGCGACCTCGAAATGTGAGCAAATGTTCACTCATGATCATGCACCATCCTGAAACGTAGGGATCGCTAAGGGTAATTTCCCACATCTCAAAACTTCTGTGATTGGTTCCAATTTAAGAGTTAACCATAAGTTGTCAATGCGCGACACCTCAGAATGGTAGCGGTTGAGAGACATAATTTCGTTGAACAGTGATCGATCCAAAGGTGACTGATATCTTCATTTCTTGACTTGTAACCTTCGATTCAGGATCAGAACACCATGAAACTTTTGCATTTCATGCGTATCTGTAACCATCCAGCCCTCGTAAACGATTCGACCTCCCTTGTTGGTCCACATACATACATTGTCAGTGAGGACTACACGAAGGAACAACACAAAACAAGATTCCTCATTATCATAGTTTCTAATCGAATAACTCGTAGATTTCTGTTCTTCTTTCATTACATCATTTTGCTACATCTACCAGAAATTGCACCTTGAGGATCTGTAGCCCATATTTAATTTCCGATGACGATAAAACAATAACTCACACTAAACAGAATTTGCACTAATTGTTCTAGCCCATCTTTGTAAAGGGATTCTTCATGGTCACCTCCTTCGTGTAGTTCTGAATTCCCAGCGACATTTATTTCACTATCACCATCACTGGAGGATTCACATTCACTAGGGTTGTTTTCAGAACCAAACTAATGCTCCAACAGCTCCCTTATCTTCTCATATGACAGTCCTCTTCTTCGTAACATTTTCAGTTCGTAGAACAGACAGCTGTTATGAAACAATGCACCAAGATAAAAATGTGCTTATCATAAGGAGGACTGTTGACCACTGAAAGAGTAGCTGTGTGAGTCAGCAATAGCAGACGACGTAATAGACGCTCCGTAGACAGTCATCTGGTTATTCAAAAATGGCTTCTACTGCACAGGCACGCGAGGCCCATACTGGAGAAAACGTGCACCCACACTTTGACACAAATTATAATTTTCTTCTAAAATTGTGATTAACTTGACAAATTAGGAAAAATCAGATATATAGAGTAGATGTTAAACACCACGGACGGGCCTCCTGGCAGGTAAAGGGCTAAAACGGGGAAAAAGGCAGGGAGAGAACAAAAGCTGCTAAGCAGAAGCATCCGGCAGCAGACAGTGTGTGTGCAGCGATTGGACACTAGGAGACAGAAGGCGGACTACCGAAGGACTGGATCAGTTGGTCAATAATCAGAGATTGAACACTGAGGTGAGGTTAGGTTAGTGTTGTTTAACGTCCCGTCGACAACGAGGTCATTAGAGATGGAGCGTGAGCTCGGGTTAGGGAAGGATGGGGAAGGAAATTGGCCGTGCCCTTTGAAAGGAACCATCCCGGCATTTGCCTGAAACGATTTAGGGAAATCACGGAAAACCTAAATCAGGATGGCTGGAGATGGGATTGAACCGTCGTCCTCCCGAATGCGAGTCCAGTGTGCTAACCACTGCGCCACCTCGCTCGGTGAACATTGAGCTCAGCCAGTAACCAGCGAGTGTGAGTTAGCAAATCAGAGGGAGAAAAACCCGACAGAAGCACGGAGGCAGTGCGTTTGCCTTCTGCAAGTTTGCCAACCTACTGTGCTCTCAATGTTTTCAGACTGTGAAATTTCATTAAGACGTCTATCGTCACTTGGTGACATACGCATTTCCTAAACAAGTTGGAATGGCCTAATCCTTGCAGTCCAGTGTTGTAATCGTTAAGCAACCAACTGCAATTCCTCATCCAACGCTAGCCTCCAAATATTACACTGCTTCTTCAAGATAATCTACATAGACTATAGTCGCTGAGATCATAGATTAGATTAGGATTAGATTAGATTAGTACTTGTTCCATAGATCATTAATACGACACTTCGTAATGAAGTGGAACGTATCAGGTTAATAAAAGGTGTCTATGCAAGATATTATATTGCACAAAATATCACATGACACTTAATAGTTTTAATTTTTTTGGTGGGGGCTGGGGAAATTACCAACTTACTACATCCAAAAATTCATCTAATGAGTAGAAGGAATTGCCATTGTTGTTGTTGTTGTTGTGGTCTTCAGTCCTGAGACTGGTTTGATGCAGCTCTCCATGCTACTCTATCCTGTGCAAGCTTTTTCATCTCCCAGTACCTACTGCAACCTACATCCTTCTGAATCTGCTTAGTGTATTCATCTCGTGGTCTCCCTCTACGATTTTTACCCTCCACGCTGCCCTCCAATACTAAATTGGTGATCCCTTGATGCCTCAGAACATGTCCTACCAACCGATCCCTTCTTCTGGTCAAGTTGTGCCACAAACTTCTCTTCTCCCCAATCCTATTCAATACTTCCTCATTAGTTACATAATCTACCCATCTAATCTTCAGCATTCTTCTGTAGCACCACATTTCGAAAGCTTCTATTCTCTTCTTGTCTAAACTATTTATCGTCCATGTTTCACTTCCATACATGGCTACACTCCATACGAATACTTTCAGAAATGACTTCCTGACACTTAAATCAATACTGGATGTTAACAAATTTCTTTTCTTCAGAAACGCTTTCCTTGCCATTGCCAGTCTACATTTTATATCCTCTCTACTTCGACCATCATCAGTTATTTTGCTCCCCAAATAGCAAAACTCCTTTACTACTTTAAGTGCCTCATTTCCTAATCTAATTCCCTCAGCATCACCCGACTTAATTAGACTACATTCCATTATCCTTGTTTTGCTTTTGTTGATGTTCATCTTATATCCTCCTTTCAAGACACTGTCCATTCCATTCAACTGCTCTTCCAAGTCCTTTGCTGTCTCTGACAGAATTACAATGTCATCGGCGAACCTCAAAGTTTTTATTTCTTCTCCATGAATTTTAATACCTACTCCGAATTTTTCTTTTGTTTCCTTTACTGCTTGCTCAATATACAGATTGAACAACATCGGGGAGAGGCTACAACCCTGTCTTACTCCCTTCCCAACCACTGCTTCCCTTTCATGTCCCTCGACTCTTATAACTGCCATCTGGTTTCTGTACAAATTGTAAATAGCCTTTCGCTCCCTGTATTTTACCCCTGCCACCTTTAGAATTTGAAAGAGAGTATTCCAGTCAACATTGTCAAAAGCTTTCTCTAAGTCTACAAATGCTAGAAACGTAGGTTTGCCTTTCCTTAATCTTTCTTCTAAGATAAGTCGTAAGGTCAGTATTGCCTCACGTGTTCCAGTGTTTCTACGGAATCCAAACTGATCTTCCCCGAGGTTGGCTTCTACTAGTTTTTCCATTCGTCTGTAAAGAATTCGTGTTAGTATTTTGCAGCTGTGACTTATTAAGCTGATAGTTCGGTAATTTTCACATCTGTCAACACCTGCTTTCTTTGGGATTGGAATTATTATATTCTTCTTGAAGTCTGAGGGTATTTCGCCTGTTTCATACATCTTGCTCACCAGATGGTAGAGTTTTGTCAGGACTGGCTCTCCCACGGCCGTCAGTAGTTCCAATGGAATATTGTCTACTCCGGGGGCCTTGTTTCGACTCAGGTCTTTCAGTGCTCTGTCAAACTCTTCACGCAGTATCGTATCTCCCATTTCATCTTCATCTACATCCTCTTCCATTTCCATAATATTGTCCTCAAGTACATCGCCCTTGTATAGACCCTCTATATACTCCTTCCACTTTTCTGCTTTCCCTTCTTTGCTTAGCACTGGGTTTCCATCTGAGCTCTTGATATTCATACAAGTCGTTCTCTTATCTCCAAAGGTCTCTTTAATTTTCCTGTAGGCGGTATCTATCTTACCCCTAGTGAGATAGGCCTCTACATCCTTACATTTGTCCTCTAGCCATCCCTGCTTAGCCATTTTGCACTTCCTGTCGATCTCATTTTTGAGACGTTTGTATTCCCTTTTGCCTGTTTCACTTACTGCATTTTTATATTTTCTCCTTTCATCAATTAAATTCAATAATTCTTCTGTTACCCAAGGATTTCTACTAGCCCTCGTCTTTTTACCTACTTGATCCTCTGCTGCCTTCACTACTTCATCCCTCAAAGCTACCCATTCTTCTTCTACTGTATTTATTTCCCCCATTCCTGTCAATTGCTCCCTTATGCTCTCCCTGAATCTCTGTACAACCTCTGGTTCTTTTAGGTTATCCAGGTCCCATCTCCTTAAATTCCCACCTTTTTGCAGTTTCTTCAGTTTTAATCTACAGGTCATAACCAATAGATTGTGGTCAGAGTCCACATCTGCCCCTGGAAATGTCTTACAATTTAAAACCTGGTTCCTAAATCTCTGTCTTACCATTATATAATCTATCTGATACCTTTTAGTATCTCCAGGGTTCTTCCATGTATACAACCTTCTTTCATGATTCTTAAACCAAGTGTTAGTTATGATTATGTTGTGCTCTGTGCAAAATTCTACCAGGCGGCTTCCTCTTTCATTTCTGTCCCCCAATCCATATTCACCTACTATGTTTCCTTCTCTCCCTTTTCCTACACTCGAATTCCAGTCACCCATGACTATTAAATTTTCGTCTCCCTTCACAATCTGAATAATTTCTTTTATTTCATCATACATTTCTTCGATTTCTTCGTCATCTGCAGAGCTAGTTGGCATATATACTTGTACTACTGTAGTAGGTGTGGGCTTCGTATCTATCTTGGCCACAATAATGCGTTCACTATGCTGTTTGTAGTAGCTTACCCGCATTCCTATTTTCCTATTCATTATTAAACCTACTCCTGCATTACCCCTATTTGATTTTGTGTTTATAACCCTGTAGTCACTTGACCAGAAGTCTTGTTCCTCCTGCCACCGAACTTCACTAATTCCCACTATATCTAACTTCAACCTATCCATTTCCCTTTTTAAATTTTGTAACCTACCTGCCCGATTAAGGGATCTGACATTCCACGCTCCGATCCGTAGAACACCAGTTTTCTTTCTCCTGATAACGACATCCTCTTGAGTAGTCCCCGCCCGGAGATCCGAATGGGGGACTATTTTACCTCCGGAATATTTTACCCAAGAGGACGCCATCATCATGTAATCATACAGTAAAGCTGCATGCCCTCGGGAAAAATTACGGCTGTAGTTTCCCCTTGCTTTCAGCCGTTCGCAGTACCAGCACAGCAAGGCCGTTTTGGTTATTGTTACAAGGCCAGATCAGTCAATCATCCAGACTGTTGCCCTTGCAACTACTGAAAAGGCTGCTGCCCCTCTTCAGGAACCACACGTTTGTCTGGCCTCTCAACAGATACCCCTCCGTTGTGGTTGCACCTACGGTACGGCTATCTGTATCGCTGAGGCACGCAAGCCTCCCCACCAACGGCAAGGTCCATGGTTCATGGGGGGGGGGGGGGGGGGGGGGGAATTGCCATTAAGAAATTATTTTAATTTTATTTTAAATGCTATATGGCTAGCTGTCAGACTTTTGATGCTGTTAGGTAAGTGACCAAAGACTTTTGTGGCAGCATAATTTTCCCCCTTCTGAGCCAAAGTTAGATTTAACGTTGAGTAGTGAAGATCATCCTTTCTCCTAGTGTTGTAGCCATGTGCACTGCTATTACTTTTGAATTCGTCCGGATTGTTAACAACAAATTTCATACGTATATATATATATATATATATATATATATGTATATATATACAGGGTTATTACAAATGATTGAAGCGATTTCACAGCTCTACAATAACTTTATTATTTGAGATATTTTCACAATGCTTTGCACACACATACAAAAACTCAAAAGGTTTTTTTAGGCATTCACAAATGTTCGATATGTGCCCCTTTAGTGATTCGGCAGACATCAAGCCGATAATCAAGTTCCTCCCACACTCGGCGCAGCATGTCCCCATCAATGACAATGAGTTCGAAAGCATCGTTGATGCTAGCTCGCAGTTCTGGCACGTTTCTTGGTAGAGGAGGTTTAAACACTGAATCTTTCGCATAACCCCACAGAAAGAAATCGCATGGGGTTAAGTCGGGAGAGCGTGGAGGACATGACATGAATTGCTGATCATTATCTCCACCACGACCGATCCATCGGTTTTCCAATCTCCTGTTTAAGAAATGCCAAACATCATGATGGAAGTGCGGTGGAGCACCATCCTGTTGAAAGATGAAGTTGGCGCTGTCGGTCTCCAGTTGTGGTATGAGCCAATTTTCCAGCATGTCCAGATACACGTGTCCTGTAACGTTTTTTTCGCAGAAGAAAAAGGGGCCGTAAACTTTAAACCGTGAGATTGCACAAAACACGTTAACTTTTGGTGAATTGCGAATTTGCTGCACGACTCTCTACCGCCCAGATTCGCACGTTGTGTCTGTTCACTTCACCATTAAGAATAAATGTTGCTTCATCACTGAAAACAAATTTCGCACTGAATGCATCCTCTTCCATGAGCTGTTGCAACCGCGCCGAAAATTCAAAGCGTTTGACTTTGTCATCGGGTGTTAGGGCTTGTAGCAATTGTAAACGGTAAGGCTTCTGCTTTAGCCTTTTCCGTAATATTTTCCAAACCGTTGGCTGTGGTACGTTTAGCTTCCTGCTTGCTTTATTCGTCGACTTCCGCGGGCTACGCGTGAAACTTGCCCGCACGCGTTCAACCGTTTCTTCGCTCAATGCAGGCCGACCCGTTGATTTCCCCTTACAGAGGCATCCAGAAGCTTTAAACTGCGCATACCATCGCCGAATGGAGTTAGCAGTTGGTGGATCTTTGTTGAACTTCGCCCTTAAGTGTCGTTGCACTGTTATGACTGACTGATGTAAGTGCATTTCAAGCACGACATACGCTTTCTCGGCTCCTATCGCCATTTTGTCTCACTGCGCTCTCGAGCGCTCTGGCGGCAGAAACCTGAAGTGCGGCTTCAGCAGAACAGAACTTTATGAGTTTTTCTACATATCTGTAGTGTGTCGTGACCACATGTCAATGAATGGAGCTACAGTGAATTTATGAAATCGCTTCAATCATTTGTAATAGCAGATCTTCAGTGCGTTTTTTCCAGTTCAACCCCTAATCAATGCATACACCTAGAAATTTTGAATATTCTACCTTAGCTACCGAATTCTGATCGAAGTCTATATTTATTAATGGTGTCATTCCGTTTACTGTACGGAACTCTATGTACTGTGTTTTGTCAAAGTTTAAAGAGAGCCCATTTGCAGAGAACCACTTAATGACTTTCTGAAAAACATCGTTTACAATTTCACCAGTTAATTCTTTTCTGTTGGATGTGATAGCTATACTTGTATCATTGGCAAAAAGTACCAGCTTGGCGTCTTCGTGAATATAGAATGGCAAGTCATTAATATATATTAAGAACGGCAGAGGACCCAAGACATAACCTTGCTCCCCAGTTTGAAAAATCACCAGTTGTTTGCATATTATGTGAACTGCTTATTTCAACTTTCTGCACTCTTCCAGTTAGGTACGATTTAAACCATTTGAGCAGTGTCCCATTCATACCACAGTACTTGAGCTTATCTAGAATTGTTCTATGATTTACACAATCAAAAGCCTTTGAGAGATCACAAAAAATAAGCTTAGGAGCATGCTATTCCTGAGGGATTAAACAGTCAGCGTGGAAGAAGGATCGCGTTATACCACCCCAGGCTAACCGCAAATCCACAGAAGACAGAAGTTTCTGGCTGTCAACTTACATCCACCCAAATGACAGGGAGTAATCGGTGTGACGTTCCGATCTAGCGTCTTCCGCAGACGCCTTCGTGAACATTTGACCGTTCAGTGACTAGATGAGACATTTCATTCCAACTTCTACTTGCCCATTTACTGAGTTTTATCTATACCTTGTGAAATTGGTCCTGAGACGTATTCTATCAAGGCACGTTAATGTGACCACATGTCAGCATCCTGAATAACTATCTTTTTCAACGCGAACAGCTGCAAGGCGTTCTGATGCAGAGAGGTTCTGGAAGTTAATGACGGGGATGTGGAGCCATGCCGACTCCAGTTACGTGGCCAGCTGCGCTAGGTTTCTCAGGTCAGGATCCAGGCACAAACAGCTCGATCGTGGTAGATCTACAAATGCTCTAATGTGTTTCAATCCGGTGAGTTTGGTACCCAGCGAAAACTCATCTTGATACTCTTCGAACCAGGCACCTGCACCACGAGCTGCGTAACACGTTACATTGCCCTGCTGACAGATGTCATCGTACCGAGGAAATAAAGCTGGATGTGGAAATGGACGTGATTCAAAAGGATAGATCTTTGCTTCTGTTGATCCAATGTTACTTCCAAAATAACGTGATCGCCCAGAGAATGCCACGAACCATTCTCCAGACCATAACATTCCCTCCTTATTGCACGGTGTTTGCTTTCTGAAGTTCCACGCCGTACACGCCACTAGCCATGTGTCTGCTGGAGAATAAGAGCGATTCACTTGAAAGTGCCACCTGTCGTGCCTGCTTCAGTGGCACATACCCAGCGGCGTTCGCTGAACGGTCGTTGTGGAGTCACTGTTGACAGCCCCCTGGTTCAGCAGTTACATATCTATTCGCCTGCACACATATCTGACCCGTCGTTCAACCCTATCATGTAAGTCCTATCTTGCAACCACAGTAGCCACAGCGTCGGATCTGGCTAGCGTCATGTTGCCTTGCACAGCTTACTATAACCACTGTGGTAAGCGCTCAGCCGTTCCGGAAATGTTTCCACTCAGCTCGAGAGTTAATGATCATGCCCTATTGGACATCATATAAATCACCTCATCTCTGCAATACACGACGGCTGCACTGTTCCGGCATCCCATGACATACCCTACGTTCTACGTGCCCTCCATTCCTCGTGCTGCCACTCGCCATCTGTGAGTGGTTATTACACTTTGTACACTTCGCTGTCGAACATCTGCGGCAGTCACATGACTGTGACTGAACCGCATGCATTTGTGCTCGTAATACAATAATAAATGAAAGTGTTTCCATGACTTAAACTATTTTAATTTGCTTTCACTGGGACCTTATTTGTCACTTTATTTTCACTACCAAACTGGTGTCCCGCAGTGGACGACATTATTTAGCGATTCGCATACCAGTTCTATTTCACAACGTTTTGGCACCCTGTGTGTGGCGACCTCACTATCGTTCTCCTGAGTCAAATTTCAATTTCAGTACGTACTGACTGCCTGGAGGGGGCTTCGATTTGAAGATGTTCCTTGTTTATTGCTAGTATGCAGGCAGGGTATGTATTAGGCATGGCTTAGGAAGGTGTAACCTCTAATACTAACAGAAATTGCTCACTTACGTGCGTGCTATGTGACGTGCATGGATTGTGTGTCATGAGTTTATTTTGAATTAAAGTATGCAGTAGATTTAGCTGTTACCTGCAGTTACTGTACGTAGTTTGTACACCATACCCAGTATCTGGTGATCGTAGTAGATGCCGCATGATCTTTGTGGTAAGTTCCACTACCCTCTGAAGTTACGATATTTAAAATATACTAAAAGTGTTTTTCCTTGACTACAGTTTTATTAGTTAAATATATAATGCTGTAAGTCTGTATTTTTACTATCACAAATAAAACGTCGTAACTTAATATTAAAAGGGCTTGGAACAAAAGCTTATTTCGTAATATTTCTTCGATAACATGGCTGTGTGCAAAATGTAGATACTTGCGAAGAAGCCGACCATTGTTAATAATGACATTTATTTAAACATAGACGTCACCAGTTTGTAACCGACTAGTTCATCTTCATTCATCTTCAGATGGCTGCCCACGTTTATACTATATGTGTTGTTGGTTACATTAGTCTTCGAAAAGAAAAAGCCGGCCGGGGTGGCCGAGCGGTTCTAGGCGCTTCAGTCTGGAACCGCGCGACCGCTACAGTCGCAAGTTCGAATCCTGCCTTTGGCATGGATGTGTGTGATGTCTTTAGGTTAGTTATGTTTAAGTAGTTCTAAGTTCTAGGGGACTGATGACCTCAGAAAGTTAAGTCGCATAGTGCTCAGAGCCATTTGAATTTTTTTGAAAAGAAAAGGCAACAACGAATGGAAAAACAACAAATATATCATAGACGTCAACATCAGTCTGAGGATTCTAAACCGGTAACGGCACTATTTCTGTAATCGGAAGGGATTAGCAACAGTGAATGTTTGCTGTTTTCTTCTTTCCGAAAATGAATTTACAAAAACTTTCTTACCAGCTCTTAGGACCAGTCAGCTTTCTTTAACTAATTAGTTATGTACAGAAATACATTATTTTTTAATTCTCCGGACTAACTGCGCTTATAATGTTTCCCATTGGCAGTCTTCATGTTAGTAGTTCAATCAGTAGAATCTGTTGCATGCAGTGAGATCTATTTTGCAATCGTGATGCTAGCGATTATGTGTGAATGAGAAAAAAGTGTCTTACCTTTATCTCAGGCTCTAGAGTCGCTCATGTATTTGCTATAAATTGCTGGTACCCGTTAAACATTGTTCGCCTCATGCTCTCCATTTGTTCTCTGTCTGACCGTTCACACTGACGGAATATGGTAAAGACGAATCTCCTAAATAATTTCATTGTACAGGTATGTCGTATTTCTGTGCAACGTAGGGCTCCGTAAGTCCTGGGCTGAATATTCAATACCAGACGAAGTACTGTTGAAATGATCTTTAGGTACTGCTGATATACAGGGAGATGCCAAAGTCGCGCACTCAGACTTCGGAGCGCGATTCCTCACATTCCAGCGATAAAAAACGTCTGTCACAAAATTTCGTCCGGCAAGCACTTCCGCAGAAAAAGGATGTTCGAGAGTGGCAATCTGACAACACCGTAATCACATGTATGGTAACTATCTCAGACAGCAGACGTTAATCCTCTGTGCACTTGATGCAGTGGATAGAGTTTTGGGTTAGCATGCAGGAGGTCGATGTTTCGATCCTCAGTTGACGTATGTGTTTTTTATTTGGTAAATGTAGTCCAGGTGGTATGGTATCTAGCATCTTAATTGTCAACAGCGATTGCAGCGGGTCCTCTAGAAAACATTTGCACTTCCATACTACAATCGTAGAAATGGAAGATTGGTCAGCTTTGAAAGAAGCCCTTTCCACGTCGTGGGCGTGAATTTATTCGCACCACTTCATCTACTAGATGCGAAACCCTTTTTTCTTTGTACCCTCCTCCAATGGTCCCATAGATTAGTACCAACTTTTTTTCTTGCCTTACGTTACCCGTAGGACTGGGAACATGCTTTGTGAATGATATCAAAACTCGGTTACTATTTGTATGTGTTATCCTTATGGTCCCACTAATTATGCCATTCAACACTGAGTCCGGTAACCGTGTGCTGTTTAGTTTGTATCTCAATGCATTATTATTATTATTATTGTTATTATTATTATTTTGTCGATGGGATTGTGGAAACATCACGTCTGTTATCGTTAAGGAAACAGCGTAATTCGAAACTGAACATTTCACAAAAAAATGGTTCAAATGGCTCTGAGCACTATGCGACTCAACTGCTGAGGTCATCAGTCGCCTAGAACTTAGAACTAATTAAACCTAACTATCCTAAGGACAGCACACAACACCCAGCCATCACGAGGCAGAGAAAATCCCTGACCCCGCCGGGAATCGAACACGGGAACCCGGGCGTGGGAAGCGAGAACGCTACCGCACGACCACGAGATGCGGGCAAACATTTCACAATTAGCGGTGTCGGGATGAAGCATGCAGAGCATTATTTGTCAAAGCTGTAATGCGTGTTAGGTGTGACAGCGCGCAGGACTGACGGCGTGTTTATGCTGTGTGCTCTGTCCGCCAGACAGGGACTAGTTGCGAGTGGAGTAACGGGCACTTGACAGGACTTCAATGTACACGTATATATGTAAATCAGTGTGGCAGATGTATGGCATTCCCAAACGATGAATATGTGGATATGCTTCTGGTCCTCGGTGCATCAGATAACCAGGCTGGTGTTGCTGCTCGTGAATATGCTGTTAGATATCCTCGTCAATGCTCCCCCTTCTCGAGTCAGGTTCTCTCCTTGCACCATCGTATGACAGAAGTCATCCACGGACTTAACGTACTCCAGCTACTGAGGAAGCTATTCTGGAGGTCATACACCGAGAACCTCAGTGAAGTACACGCAGCATGGCAAGGCAGCTGCATGTCTCGTAACACACGTCGTTAACTTGGTGCACGAGCATGGGCTGCACCCGTATCATTATGCTTTCACTCAACACCTGCATCCTGCAATCGCCATCAGCGCATACAATTGTGTGAATGGTTCCAACAACAACAGGAAGCCAACAGTGACTTTGTGAACACCGTAATACGGTTGGATGAAGCAGCATTCATTCATGAGTGTGTCATAAGTCTGCACAACGCGCACCACTGGTGTAAGGTTAACCCGCAAGTCACCTGCGATCATGGATATTAAGTTCGCTTTGGCATCAACGTCTGGGCCGGGATATTGGGCGACAGATGTTTGGGCCTTTACTTGTTGCCTGACAGGTTGCCTGCACGAAGGTATCATGAGATCCTATAAAACTATCTGTCTGACGCGCTGGAAGACGTTCCACTACATCTTCGGGAGAGAATTAATGTTTCCAGGAAAATGGCTCGGACCTGAAGGTCCAGTTGTATGGCCACCCCGTTCACCTGTCCTAAATCCGCTGTATTTCCTCCTGCGGGGACACCTGCAGGAGCACGTGTACTCTGCTCCACCGACGAATGTGGAAGAATTGGTGGCCCGTGTTCATGCTGCTCTTGTTACTGTGGACGCATCGTTGCTGTGAAGGGTCCAGAACTGTAATATGCAGCGGGTTGTTCAATGTTTGGACGTGCAGAGAGGTCACTTTGAGCATCTGTTGTTCTGAGGACAACGTATTCTGTTGTGAAGGTCATGCGATCATTAATATGGACATTATGACTGTCACTGGTAGCTAATGTCCGACATGTGAGTGCTCATATTACATGTAGTATAAATTACAAGAAGATGCTGTGTTATTGTACAGTGTTATCATCTTTAGCATCTCGAAATTGATATTGATTTTGTAGTTATTCTGCCCTACGACAGGTGGTTTGCTTCAACTGTCTATTTCTTATTTGTCTAACCACGTATTTGTTAAGTTCAGCGTTGAAAAATGTTATAAATTTAGGATACAGAATGAAGTTAGCAAATAAAAAATGCGCCCTAACCCAGAATCAAACCCTCGACCTCCTGCATGCTAACCTAAAACTTTATCCACTGCACCAACAGTACAGCACAACTGACAGGTGCTCACAGAGATACTTAGCATACATTTGGTTACTGTGTTTCCAGATTGTCACTTTTTAACGTCCTTTTTCCGCGGATATACCGGACGAAATTTTGTGAGACTTTTCTTTTAATCGTTGGCACGTGAAGAGTCGCGCTGCGATGCCCGAGTGCGCGAACTTCGCTTCACCCTGTACACGTCCTATTTAACAGATTATTTGTAGTTCCCTAAATGACGTCTAGCGTCACAGGTACATCTATCATACATAGCCGGCCGAAGTGGCCGTGCGGTTCTGGGCGCTGCAGTCTGGAACCGCGAGACCGCTACGGTCGCAGGTTTGAATCCTGCCTCGGGCATGGATGTGTGTGATGTCCTTAGGTTCGTTAGGTTTAACTAGTTCTAAGTTCTAGGGGACTAATAACCTCAGAAGTTGAGTCCCATAGTGCTCAGAGCCATTTGAACCATACTTACTTCCTGTCACTGGGTAGGTGTCAATAACGGCTGTACAGCTGCAGAGGTCACAGTAGCATTCCAGAAAACAATAAAGCTGATGGCCTGTAAGAAGCCAGTAGCTGAAGTCTGATATAATCGAGCAGAACTCTTCCATAGGACTGCCTATGGTCGAGCACAGAGGTTCGTTAAGGTTACAAGTCGTAGAAAACAAGTTTTATTATATTAACACTCGATAACAGACGAAAAAGGACAGTTGACTTCATAGATTTGTTCGTACTGAGTATTAAAACTGCATTAATGACGTAAACGTTAAAAATACCCGTTAATAATTTTTAATATTTACTTCTTTGGATTGCAAAATCCACTACAGATGACAAGACTATAGGTAAATTGTTTTTTAGTGTAGGTTTACGCTTCCATGAACTTATTCAGAAATAATTTTACGTCGTTTTGTTGTTTTCTAGACCATGTTGCGTCATGGCCGAGGCGGTTTACTTATCACTGGATCAGTGCTGTTTTCATTTCTTCTACAATGTAATTTCATCCTGCTTCAACAGTCATTTTGTGAATGTTGCAACCGAAGTCAAGTTTCGACTGGATGGCACGAATGCGGACAAGTAGGCTTACACTCATGATGCGCAAACTGTAATCCGCTTCCAGTGCCTGTGACCACGATAAGAGGAAGACACGTAGCATTATGGTATTATAAAGTATATCGGAATGAGCGTGGTAGACGGAGCAAAAGTACATTAGCATCCTAAAGTATGCGTAGGGGGTCAGTGAACGACTGGGATAAGCTCTCAACCGACTCAACATCAAGCCATCCTAACTAAGCAGGAAATAAGTTAGACGTGTGTTCAGCTGTGTGAAGGATGCCGTCAACCAGCTGAACACCTCTGGAGAGTACGAAGTCGACTGAAATTGCCAAATAGTGTACGTTTCTGACATGGGGAATACTACTGGAACACCCCTAACAAAACACGAAAGGCGTGTAAGGCTCGGTCAACAGAGCAAGTGAGCGGAACATGAGTACGGCACGACTTACAGCCAGACAGACACCTTCAAGGGCAAAATAGGGGAGGCGACTGACTGGGACATTGGGAAGCTCTCTGCAACACGAATCGCAGCTGCGGCTGCAGGACCGTCCCATCGTCCACGATGCAACGCAGGTTGGCCTCCTGGCCCCACAGCACTCGCCAGGCTTCGTCGTCAGGGTCAGCAGTAATCATAGTGGACTATGGCACGTAATACATTGACATCTCGGCCGCTACTGGGAACCGTGGGAGCAAAATTAAAACATTACTGGCTTTCGTTCATTTCCCGATACCAGCCAATTAGTGTGGAACTAACAGCATCTATCAATGAAGAATGTTAATCCTTGCCTCCTCTCTCCTGCCATTAAAAAGAAAACTTTTTTTTTTAACCTGACCCTAAAAGTAGTATGATATTATATTTCATATGACATGAACGTGGCACTGACTCGACAGTAAATACAGCGCGCTGATGAAGGTTGTTGACAACGGTGAGCAAAACGGTGATCATAAAACAATACCACGATGCAGTGATAGGAGACATCGACGTAGAGAAATGCATGTATTTGTAAAAGAGACAAGATACAATGTTTCCTGAATCAGACAGAAAGGAATTTCGATCTTAGTTAATTATTTCATCACAGCAACAATTACAAAATATTAATATTCGTAGAAAGGAATAAATTTAAATGTTGTTTCATCGACCATTCCCGCTGTTGACTAACAAGGTGACTGTGCCTACTCGTTATCGCCGATTTCTCCCAGACGTATGGTATAGCAGCGCCTGGGCAAAAATGAAAGTGTCAGAAGTGAGAGCGCCAGAAGGACAAGCGTTTAGAAGAAAATAGCATTTCTGATGCGAGTCGAGAGAGACATAAGCAATTTTTTATGATGGCGATGATGATTTAAGGTGAAGGGCGCTCAACATCATGGTCATCAACACCGTGCCAATGCCAGTGTCATGGGTGAGGACAAAGGCTGTCCCCACTATCGGAGCAGGTGATAATGCGTTAAAGTCTGCCTCCCTTCCCTACCAACTTAGGGATGAGATGTAAGAGTTCACCAAATTTCATCACTCTTGTAACACTGGGATCAGTATCGGCTGAATGGTGGATAGATCTCCATTGAGACTGAGGGCTGCCATAAAATAAGTGTATAGGTCACACGCTGACAAAATATGCTGAACTGAAAGTGGCACACCACAAACCTCATATAGAGTGATGGATCACCCGCCGAAGCAGGAAGTTATGTGTTAAGGGATATGTCCGATGCGCAGCCTCCTAAGCAGAACTTCCTTCCAGCCATGAGGCAGACATTCAGTCGGCCATGCCAGTGTGGTCGTGTTGGACAATAGCAGTTTGTTTTCTGCCACCTGCAACGATTCAGTCTCCCATTGACGCAAGATACGTGTATCAGAGAATGAGATGAGGGCGTGCAACAGGGTGGGGCGCTAATGGATAGCGCCATCCCCAAATGCTTCCTTGGCTGCTTTGTCGGTCATGTCGTCTCCATGATACCGATGTGGTCCGGTATCCAGCAAGAGATCACCTGCTTGCCACTGTAAGGAGTCATGGACGAGCTGAATCAACAGGTCTACTAAATACGTTTGGTGAAGTGCCTGTAGTGCACTAGGCGAGTTGGAACAGACAAGAAACCTTGTACGATGACTTCTGCGAATCCTCTCCAGTGCCATCATAATGGCATATAATACCGTATCATAATTTGTAAATTGTTCCGGATGACGCACTTTGAAAACCGTATCAGGAAAAACAGCAGAACAACCGAGGACATTTACCAGCCTCTACACACAGACTCTGAACTGGGGTGGTCCGAAAGGATCCGTCGATATCCGAATGTCCTCATGGTGGACAGCGTCTAACATCTTGAGACAGGAAGTAAGGGCTAATCCATAGGCCGCGCTGCCATAATCTAAACATGGTCGAACAAATGGGGCATTACTGTTAGCATAGTTTCCAGACAGCGACTGGTGCAGCGGAAGTAGTAGAGAACGGCAATCTGAGTGTCTGGTGATCGAGGCCATATACCGAATGTTGTCATTTTCAATTTTTTACGTTACTCCCACTTTTAGTAAACCGAAGTAATACCCATTATGTTGTATTTATTAACATTTTCGTAAAAAACATGAGAAGGAAAGACGAAGCAATGTTTGGAATCGTAATTTAACTACCAGTAGGGAATTCTAAGGCATACAGGACAACTTGGCATGAAAAATTAGATATATGGTTAATAATTGTTGAAGTAATTTTCATCTTAAAAACTGGGTAAGGAATAATTTTCACGCCAGCTTCCACATACTGTAAACGCAGCATTTTTGCAATTACATGTTCTTTTTGTAGCTTCTACAGAAAAACAGACTACCTCCATGTGGTGTTATGTGGCAACCAGATTGCTTCAGGAGAAGATCGAGCAGATATTACAAAACACACCAAAATTATTAGGAATTTACTAAAACTTAAGGATGGTAAATACTCAACTTTGAAGTCAATTAGTGTCCATACTACTCAGATGTATTTGATTCTGCTACTGATACTTACGACATTAGCATTCTGTTCGTTACAGAATGATAATTTTCGTCAGAGCACAGTTGTCTTTAACGTAGTATAAAATTGTGAAGAACTGTTCAATCCGCATGGGGCTGGTTCTGTACTACGACGATACTACCGTCGTTAGCGATGATTACAAGTGTTCCCTGATAACATAGAGACTGAGTTGGTTACTCACGGATTGGGAGAGCGACACTAGCCTCAATCATACATAACTTTCCGGCTGCGGCGGCATAAGGTAAAACTTGTGGGACTCTATACGCCGGCGTCAACGATTCGTTGCTGAATCTGACAGCGAATGTATTTATTTGTGGTAACATCTCTGTACGAGACCTCGTTCTGCGGACTACCTCACACTTTACATACATTAAAGGTTCTCTAAATTGTAAAAATGTGGCAGTAAAACACGCATAACAGATTATTTCAACAAATTTTGTGGAGGATAGCTAATGGTGGGCAGTGGAATGTATTTTTACTGTGTCTTCTCGGGATGTGATTTCTTATTGTGTCTCGATGAGGTAAGAGTAGTTCTGAAGCTTTTTGATCAAATTCTGTACCTGAAAATAGAATCAGACATCGCAGGGGTTTGCATTAGCTACCGAAAGTTGCTCGAAAGCTGAAGGCCAAAGTCCCGAGAAAATAACAGGATACGAACTTGTGTATGCTTTGTTACAATCCTTTCTTAGAAACTATTTGCAGCGTCCTCGTGGACGCTATAAGTACCACACTTTCTGGGGAATTTATATACAATTACAAACTTCTCGTTTCTTCCTTTTTCATGCCTTTCATGAAAATATTAATATATACAATACATTTAGTTTTATTTCGGCTTATTTGCAGCGTAAGTAATGTAAATATTGAAAATGAGGAAGGTTTCCACACATGGATTCGACCCTCCGCCCTTGGGATTATCGTTCTGAACTCTCTTCGCTGCACCAACCACTACCTGGCAGTTACGCTAACATAAAATGCTCATGCCTCTGCCGACCCGCGCCGAAAGTGCTAAATTTTCTAAACACTTGTTCATTTCAAACTACCACTTCTGTCACTTTCGTTTCTGGCCAAGCCGTGTACGTACCGTAAATTTGGTGCAATTATGTTTTCTACATACTTATTATACATATTTGCAAGAATGATACCCTGGAACTGACTTTTTGAGCATTATATATTTCTACATGTTTCTCTAATTGTTTCGTGTAATACTTCAGATCACAAGTGCATCTTCATTTTAGTATTTTAGTAACACTTGTACTGTATTTCATTTTATTACAACTTAATTTCTTTCTTATTATAATATCACAGAAAGTTTCAGCCGCGTGCTTTTTAACAAAAAGAGGAAAGATTTTATTTTAGTGACATCATTTACATACATACATATATAGTGTACAATAAACACATTTAAATGATTCCTTAGTTGCTTCAGTTAATGTTGGTCCTGCTAATACGTAACAAATTACTTTTATCACAAAAATCACACATATTTGGTCTCATTTTCAAAAGAATAACATCATAGTCAGAGGAGCGAGCTATAGCTGTAATTCGTCAAGTGTTTGTGTTTCTCGGAGTCTCATACAGTCCAAAAGAAATTATTTATAATTACGACGGAACATATTACTGGAAAAATTAGTTTTCCTTTCACAATCATTTCATTGCTGTAGAATGTCATAATAAGAAAATTAGAGCTCCCACTATCAGAAGCAACACAGCCACATATAGCACATCAGTCTACTCAAGCACCAAACATTATCACAGATAAGGGGACTTCATTCATTCTGTCTATCTTTCCTCGTATTCCTCCGCCGTCTCCAGCTGTCATTGGAGGTTCTGGATATTCTGTCATTCTTCGTCTGTCAGCTGAGCACAAAATCCCTAGTATACTGAAAGATTCAATGCTTCATTCACACAATTACATTTGACCGTCGTGTTCTTGGCGGTATAATTATGGGTTCTTATATTCCTAATGGACTTTGGATGAAATTTATCGCATATGCCTGTAAGGGCACTGACTGTCACAGCACCAAACAAACACACTTTATCGCTTCACGTTCACTTCCCGTGAGGCAGCATATAGCGGGTATGACGCAATACACTGACGGAAATGGAAGTGTCACACCATGAACATCTTTAGCGGACGCGACCCCACTTCGATGCATTTTGGATATCACCATTCAAATTTCATCCGCGTGCGAGATTACTTTCAGCAGTTTCTTTACGGAAAAAGGACCTTCTTTCAGATGAAGAATGTTGTAAGTAAATGTTGCCTATTGGTTTTGCTTAACGTTACCGGAAACTTTCAGACTGAGTATGCATGAAGGAGTACGCGTATTGGAGGTCAACATTCAGATTATCGCCAGATTTAAGGTTTTGAGAAAGATCGAATGGTCAGCATCAGGGGCATGGGCCATGGAACCGGCGGGTCGCACGGACAGTTGGCTTCAGCACAGTAACTGCAGATGGAGCGGTAATGGGATGAACAAGAGTGTGAGAAGGCGAGAAGGAATGGCTCCTCCCCCAAAGGACACACTAGAAGACTGCAACTTTGTTCGACTGACTCTGACGAATACATGAATGAAATTGATCTGTGTAGCAGTTACAGTCCGTTTGCCAACACGAGCCTTTGGGGATAAAAATCAGCTCTGTGGATATGTCTGGTTTCCATGCTTAGATTACCGCTGACATCATACCACATCGACAGAGCCTTGTGAATCTAAAAGCGCTATGCCCAAACTCGTACGGGACTTGGTAGATTGATCTGCCACGAGTAATGAGTATGATGGGCAAACATCTGTTAGGCTCACTACGAATGTAGTGGTGTGGACATGTTGGAAATGTGGGTCGCACGGGGAGCGTGCAACAATAAGTCCCTGCAGGCGCACTATCCTCTGTGCCCTCGGTGGCTCAGATGGATCAGTCGTCTCAGAGCCGTGTTAGCGTGCGGAGCTGCTCCGCGCGCCTTCCGACGCTCCGCTCTCGGTGGTGTTTACTTCCGCGTCGCGGTGTTTGTGTCTATCGAGCCCAGTACTGACGTTCTCCATGGCGCACTCGTACCGCCGTGCAACGATCAAAGTAACGTTTCAGGCCGAACATCCACGACCCAGAGCTTTCGAAGTCGAACAGTTCATCTGAGAGGATCTACGTTTGAACCCCCAGGACGTAATCGGCATACACTTTTCCATCACTGGAAGTGTTGTCTAGATCAAGATGTCGACGGAGGAAATTTGCACTGACATAATTCACCGTCATGCCACCGGACTAAAATTTAAACACTCTGATGGACATGTGGGTGCTGTGACAGTCGCCCATGCTGGATTCGGTCTCCTGACATTGCGGGTGTTTCAGCTCCCGTTCGAGGTGCTTCTGGATGTGGTCATTGCCGCTTTCCAACCATGTGGCACCATCTTGGGCCACGTCGCGGAGAAGTGGCAAACATTTACCACCTACCCCGTACTAAATGGCGTCCGGCAAATAAAAATTGAGCTGAAGAAACATGTCCCATCGTACCTGCTGACTGGCGGTGTGAGGGCCATCGTCATGTACGATGGATAGCCACGAACGTGCGCAGGATATGGCCAGGAGGGACATGTACGTTCCGAATGCTTACACCGCCGTTTAATACAGACGCCGTTACGTGAAGAGACCCAGGCTTCGACGGTCACGTCCTTACCCATCACCTACGCGAAGGTTGCACAGGACCCTGCCGTGCCACTCCCGATTGCGCCAGCAGCATCGTCAACGCCACCCGCCGCAGCACAACGCGCCGACGACACAAGCACGGCGTCGCCTCCAGTACTCGTTTCAGGACCGTCCGGGTTGCAGACCGAAACCGATGTTCCTGTTGGACGTTGACCTCGGTGTCGTGCCGACGTCTGCCTTTGTCCAGACAGGATCGCCGTCAAACGACGGGCGACCACATTCTAATTCAGAAGGACACATCAGAAAACAGCGGTCGCCTCGCAAACACAGGAAACGACGACGAACGCCTTCCGATGACGCCCTTTCTCAGATGGCCCCGCGAGATGTCGACCTGATGTCTGACGGTGATCTCCCACATTGCGTCCAGTCACGCGATGTGGCAGCAACAGGCGCCCCTCCTGTGACGCCTCGTCTCCCAGCCAGGGACGTGTTCTCGCCGTTGTCAACGAATGATGAAGACGGTCCCCCTGCCACTCATGTTGCGGAATCCACAACACCCGTTCCGGAAGTACGTGACCGTCACATGTCCACGTCGTCAGCTTCTTGGGCCGATGACGTTGAAGAAGAAGTGGAACAGACTGCCAGCGTGTCTGCACAGGAGTCCATCACGGGCGACACTGGGGCTGGCGCCCCGCCAGTAATTATCACCACTGCGGCACCACCGGCGGGTCTCCACCTGCCGACTACTTCTACCGCACGTTCGGCAAATACTGAGGACGGCCGTACACAGCAATATCGTATCGCCACGATGAATCTTGCCACCCTTCGTGCCCCCCACAAACTGGTCATGTTCCGAGACAATATTTACTCTGCGGGTGTTGATATAGCACTCTTACAAGAGGTGTTTGTGGCAGACTTCCTAGTTCCCACCGGATACAACGCACATGTTTCCCGCGCATCCGACACCGGTAGCGGCGTCGCCATCCTGCTACGCGACGGACTCCCTGCAGAGGACGCCATCTATCTCCCCAGTGCGCGAGGTATGGCCCTCACACTGTTCGGCGTGCGTATTATTAATATGTACGCTCCGTCCGGAACTGGCTGCCGTCATGACCGACAAACTTTTTTTGCCGAAAGCGTCACACCCCTCTTCACAGGTCCGCAGGACGATTTGGTACTCGGTGGGGATTTTAACTCGACACAAGAGCCCGCGGGCCAACTCCCGCGAGATTCACCTTGTGCATCTCTCTCAGTGGTCGTCGACCGTCTACGACTTGTTGACACTTGGAAGAAGCTCCACGGAATTCAACCGGGCTATTCATTCTACACCTCTCACTCGTCAAGCCACATAGATCGCATCTACGTTACTCGCTCCCTTGCTGATGGCACACGTCATGCGGAAGTCTGGCCTTTGGCCTTTTCAGACCATGATGCGTACCTCTGTGACGTCACTCTCGCCAGACAGCGAGTGTGGCATAGTCGTGGTGTGTGGAAACTCAATGTCGCTCACTTGACCTCCTCAGACTGTCGCCGTATGGTCGAAGAAGCGTGGACACGCTGCTGCCGACGTCGAGAAGCCTATGACTCCACCTTATCATGGTGGCTCTCCTGTGCAAAGGCGACCCTCAGGAAGACACTGATGAGTTATGGGAAGGAATTTAAGGCGTGGCAAACTAATACCTTGCACTTCTAATACACCATACTACGTGGCTGTGCGACGATGCCTTTCTCGCAAGCCCGGCAGTCGATGGTCCATCGCACGAAGGCGCAGATCTCCTTGATCATGCGGCGTTACTTGGAAGGAACTGTAGTCCGTTCTCGCGCTTATAATCGTATCCCTCAAGAACGACCGTCGATGTACCACCTCCTTCAGGAACGACAACCACGACGACGTGCTCTGATCCAAGTACTCACTGATGTGGAAGGGCGCCGGCACGACAACCAACAAAGCATCGGTCGTGCTCTCCATGCTCATTTTGCCGGGCTATACGCAGCCGTACCGCATTCTGCAGCACTGATCACAGAAGTCGCTCAGGTTACTAAGAACACACTTCCGGAGGATGCAGTGCATGACCTCCAAGACGACGTAACCACAGATGAAGTGGTACATGCTATCAAGGCGGGTACCGATAACAGATCTCCTGGACCTGACGCTATACCCATCGAATTTTATAAAAGTTTTCGCTATTTGTTGGCTTCCACGTGGACAGCAATCGCACAAGAGGTGATGTCACCCATGACAGTGGTCCCGAGCGCCTTTCTATATGGCATTGTTACCCCCGTACATAAACTGCACGGGTTATCCAGGGTCCCGGACTGTCGACCAATTACTTTCCTCAACAGCGACATGAAAATATTCACACGGCTATTGGCATCGCGACACAAGAAGGTCGCACGTTACGTCACATCCTGCGACCAGACTTCCCTAGGAGGCGACAACAACATCCGTACTGCCTTTTGCCGTTACAGAGACATGATAGCATTGGCGCATTATCAACGTCTCCCTGGCGCCTTGGCTTCACTGGACTTTAGCCAGGCTTTCGACCGTGTTGACCACTTCTATTTACGGACAGTTCTTCAGCATAAGGGATTTCCTGGCGGTATTGTCACAGTGATTATGCGCCTGTTGAGTAGTACAACCTATAAAATCATGTACAATGGTCGCCTCACACCGCCCTGGTCATCGCACGATCTGTACGACAAGGCTGCCCTCTTTCCACGATTTCGTATGCTTTCGCCTTGAAACCCCTGCTCCAGGGCATGCGCCAACGTTTGGAAGGTATGGCTGTGCACGGCCACCGTTTTTCTTGTAAAGCCTACGCAGACGACATAGTACTATATCTGCGCAGTGAAGGTGAAGTACGAGCAGCACTGACATGGGTGGCGACTTACGGCGAAGCGTCGGGGAGCTGCCTCAACGTGTCAAAATCCAAGGTCCTGCTCATTGGTGAGGGCTTGCCGGAGAGATAACCCCCCCCCCCCCCCCCCCCCCCTTAGTGTCGCCGCCACCATACGGTGTCTTGGACTTGATTTCGCAGCAGATTTGCGCCGCTCAGCGACTATCAATGGTAGACGCTTGCTACAGACAATCAGAGCAAATCTCGCAGATCACCGGCTACGAGCTCTCGACATTATCCAAAGCGCGCAATACGTGAACATGTATCATGCTTCCCGTATACCACACGGGGCTCAAGTACTACCAGTCCCAAATCTCCGGGCCCGACGACTGTTGATGGCTTTCGGCTCCTTCGTCAGCTCGGGGATGTTATTCAAGGTGCAATATGAATCCCTTGCACTGCCACAAGATCGTGGTGGGGTAGGACTCATCCACGTGCCGACTCGTGTCAAGGCACTTTACGTCAGCTCCCAACTAAAACTTTGGCATCGTTGCCCACAGAGCCTTACTAACCACCTTCTTCACAACTTTTCGCCGGCCTCCTTGTCCGCCCCAGTAGCGATATCGACCATTCCAACCCCCTTTTATTACATCCAACGATTTTTCCTGGAGTTCATTTATGTCTAACGGTGCTTAACACTTACACGTTTGTACCTCACGGAAACAGTCTCCGAACTGTTACAACAGTGCCGCCCGTCCAACCCCATCGAACGTGAGTATCCACAGTACGTGTGGCGACACATATGGAAGGCGATCCATGCGCGTTTTCTCGAATCAGGCGTTCAATCAGCGTGGTACATCACTGTGAATGGCAAACAAGTTAACCGAGATCGTCTACACCGTATCCATCTCGCCGATTCATCCCTCTGCAACCACTGTGGAGTGGATGGCACGGATGTCCACCGGTTCCACTGTGGCACAGCGTTCCACGTCTGGATGCTTGGTCGGCGACTTTTGGCGTTTCTTACTCGACAGGCACCAGCTCAGATCGACGTCCACATGCTTTTGTACCCCGATAAAACTTTCTACCCCTCAGCCAAAACTCACTCTGCGAATTGGATCTTTTTACTTTTGGCGACAAGTCTTCGCTAGGACATTGGACTTATCTCAACGAACGAAACTGCGTCCTGATACGCAACCCACAATATAAGCAATATTTTTCCATTTTCTTACGGAGCACCTTCGATGACTCACCTCGTAACTGGAACGTCCAAGCCCTGAGAAGCTGAAAACTGTATTAACCGAACCGAACTGAATAGATCTGCTACCCAGAACCCACGCCTACGCAATGAGAAGACACATTTGGACGAGCTGGCCTGCTGTCAGCGGAGACACTTCAGACGCTCCTGTAAGAACTGGCCTTTAACTACAAGTCGCACGACGACTTTGTATCTATATCTATATATATATATATATATATATATATATATATATATATATATATATATATAAATAATTTTAAAAAACTTTTCCTTATTTATTCCTCATAATTTCTCCTTAAAGGAAAATGAAATTTGATTATGCTTTGAGACAAGTTTTTTGTTCCAAAAGATGGCTTCTTCGCCATCAAGACGAAGGAAACTAATTTTTCTTTACTGGAAGGAGAAACCGGTCTAATTCGAGTATTTGTTTCCTTTTGAAAAAAAAAGTGGCAATCGTCGCAAAAAAAGATGGATAGAGCGTCTGCCATGTAAGCAGGTGATCCCGGATTCGAGTCCCGGTTGGGGCACACATTTTCAACATGTCCCCAATGAAGTACATCAACGCCTGTTTGCGGCTAGAGTGTCCATTTAATTATCATTTCAAATCTAAAGGCAGCTGGAACATTGTGGTTATCATCTATGAATCTCGCTTCTGTTTGTGTCAGATCGGTGAAAGCGTGTTCTAGGCGGCCTGGTACCAGGCCAGAGGAACCAGCGGTTCCCACGACCAACGCCTCTCGACCTCTTGGACTCATGGTGTTGGAAGATACTGAGTTTGAAAACAGGGTTGAATTGGTAGCTGTTGAAGAGAGTCTGAATGTTCAGCCGAGTGAGGTGGGAACCCTGCTGTGGTACCCTTCACGAGCAGAGTACCAAATCGCTTATTCCAGTGGGATAATGTACGGCTGCACATTGTGGTTCAGATCAAAATGCCTTGAGGATGGTACAGATTCTAGGCTGATTTGTCCGGATCCCTGATTTTTCACCACAGAGCATGTCTGGAATGCAATGGGAAGATATTTTCCTTCATATCAGCCTCCACTAACTGTATTCATGAGGCGAAAAAGCGTAAGTAGCGGGCATGTCAAAAAATTCCTCAAGGTGGTATTCGGAGACAGTGTGCTTCCATGCCGCTATTAATACAGATGTATACGAGCGTGTAGGGTCATAGCTCATACTGATCACGGTAAACTGGCATTTTCGAAGTATAGTAGTTTAATCATCTAGCGGGAGTTATGGGACGAACATATCCACAAAGTTTGGCAGATATCAGACTGGTGCTTCAGAGCGCAGCGTTCTGTTTCCGTCAGTGTACCAAGCAGATTACACAGTGCCCGGAGCCGGTCCCACCGCATCATTACAGCACTGTGTCAGTAGCTCTTCGCATGTGGAAGGTCCGCAAGGTCCGGGAACAGAGAAGCTGCTTAGACGGCGGCGGCGGCGGCCATGGCACCGCGGAGGCAGCAGGTCCGCCTTGGGCGGCCGTTGTAGACGACGCAGGAGGCGGTCACCGCGGGGGCGGCGACGGCGGGCGGCATGGCGGCGGCGGGGGCGGGAACGGGAACCGCAGCGACGCCGATCAGCCCTCGCCCCATTCGCCCAGCACCCACAGACATTGGCGGGCTGCTTGAGGCCTGCGGAAGATGCACAGTGTTCCTTTACAACAAGGAGCAAACAGATGCTTATACTTGTCAGCCATCCAACGTGACTGTTCAAATGGCTCTGAGCACTATGGGACTCAACTTCTGAGGTCATCAGTCCCCTAGAACTTAGAACTACTTAAACCTAACTAACCCAAGGACATCACACACATCCATGCCCTAGGCAGGATTCGAACCTGCGACCTAACGTGACTGTACTTGTACTTTTGGCAAATGATAATTTCTTCATGTAGGCTCCCCAATCTCAGTTTATCGTCTAAATGATGGAATCATTTAACCATCGTGAGCTACCAGGTTTATACTTTTAAATTACTGCGCGTGTAAATTACCTTACAGGGAAGTTTCGGATTCCGTCCACTATCAAATGTCAGCAAGTGATACCAAAAGTACAGTAAGCAGGTAATGCATATTACTGGATAATATTACGCTAGCGCATTAGAGTTTTTTAAATTATTAACATGATTCTTGTGATATGACTATCACATTTATAATGTTATATTTACGGAAATTATTAACAATACACCACTTCAGGTATATGAACACTTACGAACACTTCAGTGAAAAATATTTCCAGGAAGACGCCTATTTTTATACAGCAATAACGAATGAAAACGGTCTTAGTATTTTACTATTTTTTAAACAATTTTAACAGTATTGTGATTAATTTCGTAAGTTTACATACACAGATCGATGAGATACTCAACCGTGATCAAATGTAAGGACTGTAGGGAGCACATTGTGCTCATGTGGGAACGTTCTAGATGCTTGTAAAACAACTGGTAGCCAAGATCGCAGGAATTCTTTTTTTTTTTTTTTTCGCTGAAGCCGGTAATGATGGAATAAATAGAATTCCTGCGATCTTAGCTACCAGTTTATTGTTTTAAATGTAAAGATTATTTTACTGACGTAGCTAGGAACAATGTTGTGTTATTATTGTTGTTGTGGTCTTCAGTCCGAAGACAGGTTTGATGCAGGTATGTTAGCTACTCTATCTTGTGCAGGCATCTTCATCTCCAAGTAGCTGCTGCAACCTACATCCTTCAGAATCTGCTTACTCTAGTCATCTCTTGATCTCCCTCTGCGACTTGTACTCCCCACACATCCCTCCACTGCTAAATTGGTGATTCCTTGACGTCTGAAGAATATGTCCTACCAAGCGATCCCTTCTTATAGTCAGATTGTGTCACTAATTTCTTTGTTCCCAGTTCCGTTTTTTACTTCCTCGTTAGTTACGTGATGTATCCATCCAATCTTCAACATTCTTTTGTAGAAGGGATCGCGTGTGAGATCGCTCTCTAAGTTTTCATATATTTTTAGGTTTCAGATGTATATTTTAACGGTTTTTGTGATAATATTTACTATATAAGTGACTTATTAGTGGTTTCTTCATTCACCTCTGCCTTTCTTGTGTTGTGACCTGATATTTGTGAGTGTTTCGTATCGAGCAACTTAACCTCTTACCCGTGTTTACATTCCGCGCTGACCAGTTGCAGCTGTAGCGGCGCATCGAGAGCTAAGTACTAATTAATTGTTTGTGTATAGTAGTTTATTTAGGAACTTTAGTAGTCTTCAACCGGTATTCTTGGTGTTTTCTGGTGAAATAATTTCAGAAGAAATTTTTGCGAACTTCTTTCAGATTCGTTACTGTGTCATTAGACGTTTTATTTTCTTTCTGTGTTAGTATTTTGTTATATTCTCATTTGTTGTTGATTAATACTGTCAATAATAGTAGTTACGTCCCTTGTAGAGCAAGTTTGTGATTATTGTAGTCAGTTTTTAACATCTTCTTATTGTAGTAGCGGAACTTAGATAAAGTTGTTTTCTTGTCTCAATAACTGTAAAATTTTACCACGAGTGAGAAGTGCGGGCTTTGCTGTAGGTTCGTGAGTAGTGGATTGCGGTGTGAGACTTGTTCGAAGTATTTTCACTGGGGGAATGCAGTGGGGAAGCCAGTGGGTATTCTGGTGAGATCCTCTCCTGGAACTGCAGGTTATGTAGCAAGAGTAAGTTTATAGAGGAGCAGGAGCGTAAGATCTGTGCCCTTAAGGTGCAGTTGAAAAACGCACAGGAGGAGCTAGATAGGATGAGGAGGGAGAAGGGGGTTGGGGAATGGGAGCTAGCTGTTGACAAGAGATCTGCTAGGAGAAGGAGATTTTCAGATAGTTTTAATATTGGTGTTTGTAATAGATATGACCAACTGTCAGAGTCTAGTGGAGAGGAATCTCTAGTAGCTGTAGATGTAGGAAGTATGCAGCAGACCTCAGCAGTTAGGGTGGCTAGGACAGATACAAAGTCTAAGAGAAAGAAGAAGGTTCTGCTGTTAAGTATTTCTCATGGTAGAGGTGTAGGCCAGCAGTTGCCGGATGTGTTGGGGAGTGAGTACCAGGTCACCAGCATTGTGAAGCCTAATGCAGGATTGGCTCAGGTGACTGTTAACGTAAGGGTGTTATGTAGGGATTTTACTAAAGAGGATCAGGTAGTGATTGTCGGTGGGGCTGGTAATGGTATTGACAGGGATGGGGAGTATGACATAGATGGTGACCTGGAAAATATAGCCACACAGACTGGCAACACGAATGTGCATTTCGTGGAACTGTTTCAGTGTCACGATCAGCCTCATCTTGATACAGCCGTCAGGTGTAATAACATGAGACTTGGGGGTCCACCGATGACTCACATTTCGGTGGTGTCGGTGGAGTCTATCAGCAGGACAGGTTTCACTAGACATGGCCGGCACCTCAACAGGTATGGAAAGGGGAGGTTGGCAAAGTTTATAGGTGACAGCATAGGTGGGGGTGGTGGGATCGCTCATGGGAAAATTCCGGTAGTTGTGGGTGTTAGAGCTGTACCTTTTTTAGATTGAAGTCAGCTGATAGGTATTCCTGCTTAAGGGAAGTCTCTCTAATAAAGAAACCACTTTCGACAAAGCTTAGGTATCCGATTAATGAGGGAATTAGTATATTTCACCAAAATATACAAGGTATTAGAGATAAAGTTAGTGAACTGCTTATAGATGTTGACTCTGAAATTATTGGTGTATCTGAACACTTCTTAAATAGGAAGATAATTCAGAGACTTCCTTTACCAGGATACAGGTTGGCTGGCAGCTTTTCTAGGAGCTCCTTGCGGTGTGGGGGAGTAGCCATGTATCCCACGGTATCCCATTTGAGTCAATTGCTGTTTCAAAGTACTGCACTGAAAAGGTGTTTAAATGTTGTGCAGGTGTGGTTAAATTTAGTGGAGCTAAACTTCTTACTGTTGTTATTTATAGATCCCCAGACTCCGATTTCAGAACATTTTTGCTAAAGCTAGAGGAGGTTCTTGGTTCACTTTATAGGAAATACAAAAAGTTTGTTATATGTGGTGACTTCAATATTAATTGTATAAGTGATTGTGCAAGGAACAGGATGCTGGTAGACCTTCTTAATTCATATAATCTTATGCAAACCGTATTCTTTCCAACAAGAGTGCAAGGGAACAGTAGGACAACCATAGACAATATTTTTGTTCATTCCTCATTACTAGAAGGGCATTCTGTTAGCAAAAAGGTGAATGGCCTTTCAGATCATGATGCACAAATTTTAACTCTAAGTGATTTTTGTTCTGCAACACATGTTTAATTTAGTTATCAACTTTTTGGGAAAGCTGATCCAGTTGCTGTAGAGACCTTTGTAAACCCTGTCAAGGAACAAGAGTGGCAAGATGTTTATAGTGGTGATACAGTAGACGATAAATATAATGCTTTCATCAAGACATTTCTCGTGCTTTTTGAAAGTTGCTTTCCGTTAGAATGTTCAAAACAGGGTACTAGCACAAACAGGCAGCCTGGATGGCTGACTAAAGGGATAAGAATATCTTGTAGAACAAAGTGGCAATTATATCAAAACGCTAGAAAGAGTCACAACCTAAATGCAGCAGCCCATTACAAACAGTATTGTAAGGTGCTTAAAAAATTTATTAGGAAGGCAAAAAGTATGTGGTATGCAGATAGAATAGCTAAGTCTCAGGATAAAATTAAAACCATATGGTCAGTCGTAAAAGCAGTGACTGGTCTGCAGAGACAGGTCGAGGATATGGAATCAGTGCGTAGTGGGAATGTCCGTGTTACTGATAAGTCGCATATATGTACAGTATTTAATAATCACTTTCTAAATATAGCAGGTGAACTAAATAGAAACTTAGTCCTGACAGGGAATTACATAGCGCTCGTACAAAAAAATGTTCCAAGACTGTTACTGAAATGCTCCTACATGATACTGACAAGAGGGAGATTGAGTTAATAATTAAATCACTAAAGACCAAGAACTCTCATGGATATGATGGGGTATCTAGCAGAATGCTGAAGTGTTGTTCTATGTATGTTAGCCCAGTATTTAGCCATATCTGTAACTTTTCCTTTGGGAGTGGTCAGTTTCCTGACCGATTAAAGTACTCGGTAGTGAAGCCACTTTATAAAAAGAGAGACAGGGATAATGTTAACTATTATAGACCTATTTCTATGCCATCGGTGTTTGCTAAAGTTATCGAGAGGGTTGTATATACAAGGTTACTGGAGCATTTAAATTCACATAATTTGCTGTCAAATGTTCAGTTTGGTTTTAGAAATGGCTCAACAACTGAAAATGCTATATTCTCTTTTCTCTGTGAGGTTTTGGACGGATTAAATAAAAGGTTGCGAACGTTAGGTGTTTTCTTTGATTTAACGAAGGCTTTTGACTGTGTTGACATAAAATATTACTGCAGAAGTTGGACCATTATGGAGTAAGGGGAGTAGCTTACAATTGGTTCGCCTCTTACTTTAAGAACAGAAAGCAGAGGGTAATTCTCCGCAATATTGAGAGTGGTAGTGATGTTCAGTCCCAATGGGGCACTGTTAAGTGGGGCGTTCCCCAAGGGTCGGTGCTGGGGCCACTGCTGTTTCTTATTTATATATATGATCTGACTTCTAGTATTACAGGTGATTCAAAAATATTTCTGTTTGCTGATGACGCCAGCTTGGTTGTGAAGGATCTTGTGTATAATATTGAAACATTATCAAATAATGTAGTTCATGAAATAAGTTTGTGGCTTGTGGAAAATAATTTGATGCTAAATCACAGTAAGACTCAGTTTATATAGTTTCTAACCCACAATTCAACAAGAACTGATATTTTGATCAGACAGAATGGGCATATTATAAGCGAGAGGGAACAGTTCAAGTTCCTAGGCGTTCGGATAGATAGTAAGCTGTTGTGGAAAGCCCATGTTCAGGATCTTGTTCAGAAACTAAATGCTGCTTTATTTACCATTAGAACAGTATCTGAAATAAGTGACATTTCAACATGAAAAGTAGTTTACTTCGCATATTTTCATTCGCTTATGTCATATGGTATTATTTTTTGGGGTAATTCTTCTGATTCAAAAAAGGTATTTTTGGCTCAAAAACGGGCTGTTCGAGCCATGTGTGGTGTAAGTGCAAAAACCTCTTGTTGACCCCTATTCAATAGTCTGGGAATTTTGACATTGCCTCACAATATATATTTTCTTTAATTTCGTTTGTTGTTAGCAATATTAGCTTATTCCCAAGAGTTAGTAGCTTTCACTCAGTTAATACTAGGCAGAAATCAAATCTGCATGTGGAATACACTTCCTTGACTCTTGTGCAGAAAGGAGTGCAGTATTCTGCTGCATCCATTTTCAATAAGCTGCCACAAGAACTCAAAAATCTTAGCCGTAGCCCAAACACTTTTAAGTCCAAACTGAAGAGTTTCCTCATGCCTCACTTCTTCTATTCTGTCGAGGAGCTCCTGGAAGAGCTAAAAAAATTAAGCAAATTCCAGTGTTACGTTGTTGATTTCCTTTATTTAAACGTACGACTTGTTGCCTGAATATGTTTCTTATATTTCATTTTATCTGTTTCTACAACCGTGTTATAATTTCATGTATTGACTCGTTCCATGACCATGGAGACTTCTCCTTAATGTGGTCCCACGGAACAATAAATAAAGCCTCTGTTCTATTCTTGTCCTAACTGGGTATCGTCCATGTCTCCCTTCCATACATGGCTACACTCCACACAAATATTTTCAGGATAGATCACCTGACACTTAAATTTATACTTGAAGTCAACAAATTTATCTTCTTCAGAAACGCTTTTGTTGCCATCGACCGTCTGCATTTTATATCCTCTCTACATCGGCCATCATTAGTTATCTTGCTGCCCAAATAGCAAACCGCATCTACAACATTAAATGTCTCGGTGTCTAATCTAATAACTTCAGCATCACCTGATTTAATGCTCTTTTGTTGTGTTCATCTTATATCCCCATTTCAAGACCCTCTTCAATCCGTTTAACTGCTCCTTCAAGTTCTCTGCGGCCTGAAAGAATTACAGTGTGGTCGTGAAAGATCAAAGTTTTCACCTCTTCTCCCTGGACTTTAATTCCTACTCCAAATTTTACTTTTGTTTTCCTTACTGCTTGCTCAGTGTACATACTGAGTAACATCAGTCATAGGCTGCATCCTTGCTCACTCCTCTCTCAACCACTGCTTCCCGTTGATGCCCCCCGATAGCCCTTGACAGCCTTTCGTGCACTCATTTTACTCCTGCTACTCTCAGAATTTTGAAGAGAGTATTCCGGCCAACATTGTCAAAAGCTTTCTTTAAGTCTATAAATGCTATAACTCTAGATGTGTCTATCCTTAACCTATCTTACACTACCGGCCATTAAAATTGCTACACCACGAATATGACGTGCTACAGACCCGAAATTCAACCGACAGAACAACGATGCTGTGATATGCAAATAATTAAGTTTTCAGAACATTCACACAAGGTTGCCGCCGGTGCCGACACCTACAACGTGCTGAGATGAGGAAAGTTTGAAACCGATTTCTCATACACAGCAGTTGACGGGCGATGCCTGGTGAAACGTTGTTTTGATGCCTCGTGTAAGGAGGAGAAATGCATACTATTACGTTTCCGACTTTGATAAAGGTCGGATTGAAGCCTATCGCGAGTGCGGTTTAACGTATCGCGACATTGCTGCTCGCGTTGGTCCGGATCCAATGACTGTTAGTAGAATATGGAATCGGTGGGTTCTGGAGGGTAACGCGGAACGCCGTGCTGGATCCCAACGGCCTCCTATCACTAGCAGTCGAGAGGACAGGCACCTTATTCGCATGACTGTAACGGATCGTGCAGCCACGTCTCAATCCTTGAGTCAACAGAAGGGAACGTTTGCAAGGCAACAACCATCGGCACGAACAGTTGGACGACGTTTGCAGCAGCATGGACTATCAGCTCGGAGACCATGGCTGTGGTCACCCTTGACGCTGCATCACAGACAAGAGCGCCTGCGATGGTGTACTCAACGACGAACCTGGGTGCACGAATGGAAAAACGTCATTTTTTCGGATGAATCCAGGTTCTGTTTACAGCACCATGATAGTCGCATCCTTGTTTGGCGACATCGTGGTGAACGCACATTGGAAGCGCGTATTCGTCATCACCATACTGGCGTATCACCCGGCCTGATGGTATGGGGTGCCACTGGTTACACGTCTTGGTCACCCCTTGTTCGCATTGACGGCACTTTGAACAGTGGACGTTACATTTCAGATATGTTAGGACTAGTAGCTTTACCCTTCATTGGATCCCTTTGAAACCCTACATTTCAGCAGGATAATGCACGACCGCATGTTGCAGGTCCTGTACGGGCCTTTCTGGATACAGAAAATGTTCAACTGCTGCCCTGTCCAGCACATTCTCCAAATCTCTCACCAATTGAAAACGTCTGGTCAATGGTGGCCGAGCAACTGGCTCGTCACAATACACTAGTCACTACTCTTGATGAACTGTGGTATCGTGTTGAAGCTGCATGGGCAATTGTACCTGTACACGCCAAACTCTGTTTGACTCAATGCCCAGGCGTATCAAGGCCGTTATTACGGCTAGAGTTGGTTGTTCTGGGTACTGATTTCTCGGGATCTATGCAACCAAATGCGTGAAAATGTAATCACATGTCAGTTCTAGTATAATATATTTGTCCAATGAATACCCGTTTATCATCTGCATTTCCTCTTGGTGTAATAATTTTAATGGCCAATAGCGTATATGAGAAGTCGTTGAGTCAGTATTTCCTCCCGTGTTCCTATACTTCTCGTGAATGGATACTGAGCTTCCTCGAGTTCGGGTTCTACCAGTTTCTCCATTCCTCTGTAAAGAATTCGTCTTACAAGGGGAGGCCGCCAATTGTGAAATTCAGATTCGATTCATACTGTGCATAATAAAAGCTCATGGCCAGAGGTGTAATGTGGCAAAGTACGAAGATGCACTTCTCAGCCGTTGTCGAGAAAATCGACAGTTAAAACAAACCGTTGCGGTGAAATACTCTCTGCGATTAATAATTCTACACAGCGTCGTGGCGTAGCGGTAAGCGATCGGGTTCGTTATCCGAAGATCGCCGGATCGAATCTCGCCCTGTGCAACTTTTTTTTTTTAGCATTTGTTTCTCATAATTCAAATATATATATATATATATATATATATATATATATATATATATATATATATATATATATATATATATTTGAATTACGAGAAACAAATGCTAAAAAAAAAAAAAGTACCGCTACGCCACAGTTGCAACAATTATGCATATAATAAGTTGTTGAAAGTCGTTTGTCGTGGAAAAACTGGCGACTTCGAACATCATTATGTTTTCCGCAAAGAAAGCTGTATTTCACAAACCTTATTAATTGTCTTCATAATGTCAACCACGTATAGTTAACGGAAGACGTAGAAACGATATTCCGAAACGAATACGTATAGCGTAAGTCAAACGTTCCAATTAGAATAGAGACCCCACGAACACAAATTTGCTGTGGCAGGTATGAAATATAAACTCCGTTACTCGATTGTTACACTTAAATGACAGATGTTGAATGGGGCGAAACGAGCCGCCGCATAACAGCGTAGTTGCCTGCTATCTTCGAAAGAAGGTAGATACGGTCCCTATCGCAACTTATAACATTGTCGAAAATCAGTGCGGACGAGAGAGCTTTGGTACACCCTGTTAAAAAAAACGGAAAAATGGAGGCGGTACAATTGGATATATATATTTGAATTACAAAAAACTAATAATAAAAAAATTTCATGGCGCGAGATTCGATCCAGCGACCTTCGGATTACGAACAAGAGCGGTTACCGCTGCGCCACGACGCTGTAGAAAATTATTAATCGTCGAGAGTATTTCACCCCAACGGTTTCTTTTAACTGTCGATTTTCTCGACAACGGCTGTGAAGTGCATCTTGGTGCTTTGCCACATTACACCTCTGGCCATGAGCTTTTATTATGCGCAGTATGAATCGAATCTGAATTTCACAATTGGCGGCCTCCCCTTGTTAGTACTTTTCCATTCATGACTTATTAAACTAATATTTCAGTAATACTCACACCTGAGAGCACCTGCTTGTTTTTGGAATGGAATTTTTATATTCTTTCTTATGTTTGAGGGTATTTAGACTTTTTCAGACATCTTGCTCACCAGAAAGATGAGTTTCCTCACGGCTCGCTCTCCCCCGCCTGTCAGTAGTTCTAATGAAATGTCACCTGCTCTTTGGGCCTTGTTTTGACTTAAGTCTTTCAGGGCTCTGTCAAGCACCTCTGTCAGTATCTTATCTCCCTTGTCTTCTTCATCTATGCCCGCTTCCATTTCTGTAATACTGCCCCCAAGTTAATCTCCCTTCTATACACACTCTATGTACTCCTTCCTCCTCTCAGATTTATCTGCGTTGTTTAGAATTGGTTTCCCATCTTTCAATTACATTGAATATCTCTTGTATTCCCAAGCCATTCTATTATGCCTTGCCTTTATACCTATTTGACCCTCTGCTCCATTCACTACTTCAACTCTCAGGGCCAGTCATGCCTAATCTACTGTATTCCTTTCCCATTCTCTTGTCAATCACCTCCTAATGCTCAGTTTAAAACTCTCAATAGCCTCTGGCTCATTCAGTTTATCCAAGTCCCATCTGCTTCATGTCCTACGCTTTTGCAGTTAATTCAGTTTTAATACAGAGTTCAAAACCAATTAATTGTGGTAAAAATCCACATCTGCATTGTAAAATCTGGTTGTGAAATCTGTCTTCTCTCTTTATAATCAATCTGAAACATTTAGGTGTCTCGATGTCTCTTCCATGTATACAGCCCTCTTTCAAGGTCCTTAAACCAAATGTTAGCGATGATTAAATTATGCTCTGTGCATAATCCTACCAGGCAGCTTCCTCTTTCGTTCCTTCTCCCAGTTCATATTCACCTACTATTTCTCCTTCTCTTCCTTTTCCTATTAGCTAATGCCAGTCCCCCAACTAAATTTTCGCCCCCTTTAACTATGTGACATATGTCTTTTACCACATCATACATTTCTTCAACCTCTTCATTATCTGCCGAGTTAGTTGGCATAGAAACTTGTACTACTGTCGTGAGTATTGGCTTTGTGTCATCTTGGGTACAATAATGCGTTCACTACGCTGTTCATGGTAGCTTACCTGCGTTCCTTATTTCTTATTCATTACCAAACCTACTCCACCATTAGCCCTATTTGATTTTGTATTTATATCCCTGTGATCACGTGACCAGAATTTCTCTTCCTTTTGCCACCAAACTTCACTATTTCCCACTATATCTGTTTTTAACATATTCATTTCCTTTTTAGATTTTCTAACCTACCTGCCCGATTAAGTTTCCACCTGAATATCTGAATGAACGACTATTTTATTTCCGGAATATAGGGTGTCCCATTCAGATCTCCCTGATTTCAAAGACCGTGGAAAAAACACAATATATATACGACAATGAAAAATAGACCACATTGAAGAGCATCTCAAAGATTTTGTTTATTTATCATCAATACACCTCTAAATGTGAACCATTTGTAGCACCAGGAATACCGAGTCTATATTCAATTTCTCGCGAAGTTCTTTCAAACATTTCCTCTGTTATTGTTGCAATCGCATTAGTGATACGATGTCGCAATGTGGGAATATCGTCCACTTTGGTCGCATACACGCGGCCCTTCATTAATCCCCACACGAAGAAATCAAGCGACGGAATGTCGGGTGAATGTGATGGCCAGGCAATGGGACCTCCGCGTCACATCCAACGATTGGGAAATTTTCTATCCAGGAACTTATGAACAGCCGTTGAGGAATGCGCAGAAATCCATCTTGTTGAAAAATGATTTTGGGTTGCAAGTCTTGTATCTCCAACATATCCATATACAATGACCCATTCACTGTTTGTTCCGCAAAGAAGAACGGTCCAACAATCCTGTTGTGCACCAAATGTTTAGTTTAGGGCTATTCCATACATGCTCAGTGACACTGTGCGGATTTTCCGAACCCCAAATCCGAACATTAGGCCTATTAACCCTTCCCGATAGATGGAAGCTGGCATCCATATCAATACGCTGCAGCACATCCACAGCAAATTGTTGTCGACGTGATTTGTCGTTTGGCGTCAGATGTTGCAGAATTTGCACTTTGTAAGCACACATACGAAGCCGCTGGTGAACTACACGATGCAATGTTGATCGAGGTACGTCAAGTTGGTTCAAATGGCTCTGAGCGCTATAGGACTTAACTTCTGAGGTCATCAGTCCCCTAGAACTTAGAACTACTTAAACCTAACTAACCTTAGGACAGCACACACATCCATGCCTGAGGCAGGATTCGAACCTGCGATCGTAGCGGTCGCGCGGTTCCGGACTGTAGCGCCTAGAGCCGCTCGGCCACCCCGGCCGGCACTTAAAGTTGCCTACATGCTTGACGAATCGACTTACGTGGCTTCTGAGAAACGTTTGTCTGATGTCCTCCACTGCCTCTTCTGAAACTCCGCATATGCACCGCCAGAATGTTTCAGAATACTTCCTGTTGCCGGAAGCTTCCTATACCATTCCTTAATTGTTTTCACATCAGGTGGATCACGTTCATACTCATGATGATAATTTATTTGCACAGTAATCGATTTTGTTTCTGCAAACCACACTACTGCTTGCGCGCGCTGCTGTGGAGTCGCCATTTTCATCTCATGCGACCATGCTGCACTCTGGCCACGATACTTGGCACTGCTAACGCGGGAATATAAATTTTTGTATGCTCTACAATGTGGTGCATCTTTCATTGTCGTATCTACTGTGGGTCATTGAAATCATGGAGATTTGAGTGGGAGGCCATATATTTTACCCACAGGGCGCAATCATCAGCTACTCGCCCACGAGTTTGATGTTATAAGGCCAGATCATTCAATCATCCAGACTATAGGCCCTACAGTTACCGAAAAGGCTGCTGCTCTCTACAGGACCCACACGTTTGTCTAGCTTCTCAACAGATACTCCTCCATTGTAGTTGTACCTACGGTGTGGCTATCTGTACACAGAGGTACACAGCCAACCCACCAATGGCAAGGGGTGCAGGACTTCATGGTATGGTTAACGACAATAAACCCAGAGGCTGTTTTCTGAAATGGCATATGAAACTCAGGTTGCTTTTTAAAAAGGTGTCATAAGGCCACACACTATCATAGCAGCAATAACGATAATTTAACCATCCACATAGTGATTATAAGTCTTGCCAGAGACGTTGAGTACCACACAGACACAACGGAAGGACTATTAAACATGTACGCTTTCTGCCAGAAGGTGCCCTTCTGAAATGGGCTACATACACGCATTCATGAAATCCACTTCGCACGCACATGACCACTGTCTCTGGCTGCCTAGGCCAGACCGCGAGCAGGCGACTGTGCATGATGGGAAAAGCAGTCTGGGTGTTGGGGTGTAAGGAGCAGGCTGGGGCAGGGAGGGGTAGTGAGAGCAGGCTGCGGGCGGGGGACCGTGAAGTGCTGTTGGTGGTAGCATAAGCGCGGAGAGAGGGGTGCGAAGCAGAAATATGTCCACTTGCGCTAGGGGGCAATTACGGCACCTTCTCGCGCGCGCGTTTTGGGCCTTCTGCGGCCTGTATAGGAGAAGCTGCTAGCGCTGAGAAGTCAGTTCCTTATCCACCGGAAATAACAGCAATAGCAACAGAAAAAATCTACTCCAAAAACCACATTGAACTAAAACAACTCACAAGAGGAAAACAGCTGCCTCAACACCTACATTAAAAAATATAAAGAAGTTAAATACGAACAACACCCGACCCTGGCTGAGCTTTTAGGGGGTTTCCCTCAGCCGTTAGGCGAATGCCAGGGACGTGTATTTCCCCCACCCAATATAAAAGTAGGCTTAGATAATAAGATATTCCATACCCAACCAATCAAATAAAGAGAGTCAAAACAGTATAACGTAAGACTAAGCTAAGGCTCCAAAGGACATTAAGTCCTCCATGAGTCCGCCTACTCCCGTCTGGAGTAGAAATGAAAGTTTTTTTTTTTAAAAAAAGTGCCGGCGAGATCGTGTACTAGCACTTTCACCTGAAGATGGCGGCCAGTTGGACCGCTGAAATATTGTGTCAATATGACGTTATGATCCGGCTGCATACCCGAGAAGAATATTATTCGCTACGGTCGCAGGGTCGAATCCTGCCTCGGGAATGGATGTGTGTGATGTCCTCAGGTTAGTTAGGTTTAATTAGTTCAAAGTTCTAGGCAACTGAAGACCTCAAAAGTCGCATAGTGCTCAGACCCATTTGAACCATTTTTTTAAATATTAGCAATTATTATGCCGGGAAACCTTCGGAGTCACATCAGAAGCCTCTACGGCGAGGAGATGGTGGAACTTGTGAAGTTTGATAAACTTCGTAAGAAAAACGAGAAGTTGCTGAATGACCTCGCTTTTTTGCTGAGATGCTGCGATGGAAGACTAATACCTAAGTTTTCTAGATTTGTGCATTTTGTTGTTGTTGTGGTCTTCAGTCCTGAGACTGGTTTGATGCAGCTCTCCATGCTACTCTATCCTGTGCAAGCTTCTTCATCTCCCAATACCTACTGCAGCCTACATCCTTCTGAATCTGCTTAATGTATTCATCTCTTGGTCTCCCTCTACGATATTTACCCTCCACGCTGCCCTCCAATACTAAATTGGTGATCCCTCGATGTCTCAGAACATGTCCTACCAACCGATCCCTTCTTCTAGTCAAGTTGTGCCACAAGCTCCTCTTCTCCCCAATTCTATACAATACCTCCTCATTAGTTATGTGATCTACCCATCTAATTTTCAGCATTCTTCTGTAGCACCACATTTCAAAAGCTTCAATTCTCTTCTTGTCTAAACTATTTATCGCCCACGTTTCACTTCCATACATGGCTACACTCCATGCAAATACTTTCAGAAACGACTTCCTGACTTTATAAATCTATACTCGATGTTAACAAATTTCTTTTCTTCAGAAACGCTTTCCGTGCCATTGCCAGCCTACATTTTATATCCTCTCTACTTCGATCATTATCAGTTATTTTGCTTCTCAAATAGCAAAACTCCTTTATTACTTTAAGTGTCTCATTTCCTAATCTAATTCCCTCTGCATCACCCGACTTAATTCGACTAAATTCCATTATCCTCGTTTTACTTTTGTTGCTGTTCATCTTGTACCCTCCTTTCAAGACACTGTCCATTCCGTTCAACTGCTCTTCCAAGTCCCTTGCTGTCTCTGACAGAATTACAATGTCATCAGCGAACCTCAAAGTTTTTGTTTCTTCTCCATGGATTTTAATACCTACTCCGAACTTTTCTTTTATTTCCTTTATTGCTTGCTCAATATACAGATTGAATAACATCGGGGATAGGCTACAACCATGTCTCACTCCCTTCCCAACCACTGCTTCCCTTTCATACCCCTTGACTCTTACAACTGCCATCTGCTTTCTGAACAAATTGTAAATAGCCTTTCGCTCCCTGTACTTTACCCCTGCCACCTTCAGAATTTGAAAGAGAGTATTCCAATCAACATTGTCAAAAGCTTTCTCTAAGTCTACAAATGCTAGAAACGTAGGTTTGCCTTTCCTTAATCTTTCTTCTAACATAGGTCGTAGGGTCAGTATTGCCTCACGTGTTCCAACATTTCTACGGAATCCAAACTTATCTTCCCCGAGGTCGGCTTCTACCAGTTTTTCCATTCGTCTGTAAAGAATTCGCGTTAGTATTTTGCAGCTGTGACTTATTAAACTGATAGTTCGGTAATTTTCATATCTGTCAACACCTGCTTTCTTTGGGATTGGAATTATTATATTCTTCTTGAAGTCTGAGGGTATTTCGCCTGTCTCACACATCTTGCTCACCTGACGGTAGAGTTTTGTCAGGACTGGCTCTCCCAGGGCTGTCAGTAGTTCTAATGGAATGTTGTCTACTCCGGGAGCCTTGTTTCGACTCAGGTCTTTCAGTGCTCTGTCGAACTCTTCACGCAGTATCATATCTCCCATTTCATCTTCATCTACAGCCTCTTCCATTTCCTCGAGTACATCGCCCTTGTATAGATCCACTATATACTCCTTCCACGTTTCTGCTTTCCCTTCTTTGCTTGTAACTGGGTTGCCATCTGAGCTATTGATATTCATACAAGTAGTTCTCTTTTTTCCAAAGGTCTCTTTAATTTTCCTGTAGGCAGTATCTATCTTACCCCTAGAGAGATAAGACTCTACATCCTTACATTTGTCCTCTAGCCATCCCTGCTTAGCCATTTTGCACTTCTTGTCGATGTCATTTTTGAGACGTTTGTATTCCTTTTTGCCTGCTTCATTTACTGCATTTTTATATTTTCTCCTTTCATCAGTTAAATTCAATATTTCTTCTGTTATCCAAGGCTTTCTACTAGACCTCGTCTTTTTACCTATTTGATCCTCTGCTGCCTTCACTATTTCATCCATCAAAGCTACCCATTCTTCTTCTACTGTATTTCTTTCCCCGATTCCTGTGAATTGTTTCCTTATGGTCTCCCTGAAACTCTGTACAACCACTGGATCTTTCAGTTTATCCAGGTCCCATCTCCTTAAATTCCCACCTTTTTGCAGTTTCTTCAGTTTTAATCTACAGTTCACAACCAATAGATTGTGGTCAGAGTCCACATCTGCTCCTGGAAATGTCTTACAATTTACAACCTGGTTCCTAAATCTCTGTCTTACAATTATATAATCTATCTGATTCCTTTTAGTATCTCCAGGGTTCTTCCATGTATACAACCTTCTTTCATTTTATTGACACGAAAACGGCCAACAATATCAAGAAGCGTACCAGTTTTGCTCTAGTAGAGGGCCACATTCGCTTCACTCGAAGACAACTGGATCTCATATTCAAGGATTTACTTTCCTTGCACTTGGAGGTATCGTTGCTGCTGTCGCCTGCATCCTGGGAATGGGTGGATAGTTCTTCTTGGGCACTATCAGATTGGACGCATAGGAGCGCCGTCATGACATCTGATGTAAACGTAAATGCCATGGGACTAGGGCCTCCAGTCGGGTAGACCGTTCGCCGGGTGCAAGTCTTTCGATTTGACACCACTTCGGCAACTTGCGCGTCAATGGGGATGAAACGACGATGATTACGGAAACACAACACCCAGTCCCTGAGCGGAGAAAATCTCCCACCCAGCCGGGAATCGAACCCGGGCCCTTAGGATTGACTTTCTGACGTGCTGACCACTCAGCTTCCGGGGGCGGACATGATATCTGATGATAACACCCGTCAACGGACAGTGATTAACGTCACGAGTAAAGAATTGGACGACGTTATGCAGTCAGTGTTGGAGAAAGGAACGTAGGTACGTTTGAATATTTTATTTCGGTTGCTCCAATGTGATACATGTACCTTTGTGAACTTATCATTTCTGAGAACGCATGCTGTTACAGCGTGATTACCTGTTAATACCACATTAATGCAATAAATGCTCAAAATGATGTCCCTCAACCTCAATGCATTTGGTAATACGTGTAACGACATTCCTTTCAACAGCGAGTAGTTCGCCTTCCGTAGCATTCGCACATGCATTGACAATGCGCTGACGCATGTTGTCAGGCGTTGTCGGTGGATCATGATAGCAAATATCCTTCAACATTTACACAGAAAGAAATCCGGGGACGTCAGATCCGGTGAACGTGAGGGCCATGGTATGGTGCTTCGACGACCAATCCACCTGTCATGAAATATGCTATTCAATACCGCCTCAACCGCACGCGAGCTATGTACCGGACATCCATCATGTTGGAAGTACATCGCCATTCTGTCATGCAGTGAAACATCTTTTAGTAACATCGGTAGAACATTACGTAGGAAATCAGCTGACATTGCACCATTTAGATTGCCATCGATAAAATGAGGGCCAATTATCCCTCCTCCCATAATGCCGCACTATACATTAACCAACCAAGGTCGCTGATGTTCCACTTGTCGCGGTCATCGTGGATTTTCCGTTGCCCAGTAGTGCATATTATGCCGGTTTACGTTACCGCTGCTGGTGAATGACGCTTCGTTGCTAAATAAAACGCGTGCAAAAATCTGTTATCGTCCCGTAATTTCTCTTGTGCCCAGTGGCAGAACTGTACACGACGTTCAAAGTCGTCGCCATGCAATTCCTGGTGCGTAGAAATATGGTATGGGTGCAATCGATGTTGATGTAGCATTCTCAACACCTACGTTTGTGAGATTCCCGATTCTCGCGCAATTTGTCTGCTACTGATGTGTGGATTAGCCGCGATAGCAGCCAAAACACCTACTTTGGCACCATCATTTGTTGCAGGTCGTAGTTGACGCTTCACATACGGCTGAACACTTCCTGTTTGCTTAAATAACGTAACTATCCGGCGAACGGTCCGGACACTTGGATGATGTCGTCTAGGATACCGAACAGCATGCGTAACACACGCCCGTTGGGCATTTTGACCACAATAGCCATACATCAATACGATATCGACCTTTTCCGCAATTGCTAAACGGTCCATTTTAACACGGGTAATGTATCACGATCAAATACCGTCCGCACTGGCGGAATGTTACGTGATACCATGTACTTATACGTTTGAGACTATTAAAGGGCCATCTATCACAAAGCGAAAAAGGTGGTCCAACTAAAACATTCAAATATTTTACGTACTACACAAATATGTAATAAGAAATAGGGGGTTCCTTTTTAAAAAAAATCGCTGTTGATATCCGTTTGACCTATGGCAGCGCCATCTAGCGGGGCAACCATAGCGCCATCTGGTTTCCCCCTTCAAGCTAGACGAGTTTCGTTCTTTGTAGTTCTTTCATTTGATACTTATTTCGTGAGATACTTGGCCCGGTGACTATCAATGGACCACCCTGTATATTTAACTGAAATACAGTGCGATGGATTCACGTGTTATTGTATTACATGCGAGGTGTTCAGTGTAGTGACTCTAGTGTGAAAGGTGAAAACCAGACGCGCACTAATATTTCATAAGATTTCAGGTACAGCACACAGAGGCATCCCATATGTACCCTGCAGTTGGCGTAGAAGACATTTTACCTTAGCAGAGTAGTGCATGCAACGTTGATTGAAGCATGTTAGGATTATTTTGCATGTTAGAATTTAAGGGTCGGGTAAAATATTACGATGTACAAAGTTAGGTACACGAAAGATCAGTTTTTAGATTCTTAACATTCTAGATCTAACGGCTCGAACAGCTAACACTATTTAACTGCATGCTTAAGTTAAGGGTGTACAAAGTTAGGTGCACGAACAATTCTTTTCCTTGTCATTTGAGTCCGCCCACGCGGCTCGCACAGCTGACACTGTGAAACCTAGTAAATGAGAAGGAGGCCTCCCAAAGATCAGTACTGAGTACTTTATACATATTGATTGTGGGTTCTTTGGAAAAAGAAACGGCACGAATCTTACTTTTGTACGTCTTATAAGGTAATAAAACATGTGCACTGGTGACGAAAACGTGAAGCGGCTATCTACCCAAGCCTATCTATCATACCCTTAATCAGTTCAATAAAATGTGTCAGTGGAAAATTTATTGTTTTGATTGACCATAGGATTGAACTGACATCCGTTCTGTATCGATTTAATAGCGCCCTTCGATGAACAATGCCACTTAAGGGCAACTCTTCTGTCACTTCCCTTATTTCTGTATTGCGTAATTTCCATGTTGGCATTTCTAACAAATAAGCCTTTCATAAAGGTTTTTGCAGTGTAAAGTGCATTTTCGTTTCACATTTCTTCATGTGTCATATGGATGTGTATTTTTTCCATCTCCGACGCTGTGAACATTATCATTGCGAGCGGTTTATTTTGATTTACACTCATCTTGAATACATGTTTACTTTCCACACATCTTGTATACGTCTGTGACGTTATCATCACGATCATTGTGGTCAATGTTATTTGTGTTATTCCTGTATTGTTTACATGTTTTGATCTTCATTTGTTTGTGCATGTCTTGTCTTGTGTACATATGTGACATAACCGTCAAGTTCAATGTAACGGTGTTCTTCATGGACGGTTTATTTGTAAGGAAATTTATTTATCTGTACATGTTCAAAAATGTGTGTGAAATCCTATGGGACTTAACTGCTAAGGTCATCAGTCCCTAAGCTTACACACTACTTAACCTAAATTGTCCTAAGGACAAACACACACATCCATGCCCGAGGGAGGACTCGAACCTCTGCCGGGATATCTGTACATGTCTTGTACCTCTTTGCTAAGGGCAACCATATATGTAAATTATAATTAAATATTAATACCTTCAGATGCTGACGGTCGTTGATATACATCAACGATCACAGGAGAAAATGTGTGCTCCGACCGGGACTCGATCACGGGATCTCCTAATTACATGGCAGACGCTGTATCTATCTCAGCCACCGAAGGCACAGAGGATAGTGCGACTGCAGGGACTATCTGGCACCCGCTAGTTGTAATGTTGCAAAGTGACATGGAAACACAATTAACACATAACTGTAGTTCCAAAGTACGTGAACGGTCGACTTCGGTTTATTGAGAGAATTCAAGGAAAATGTTATCTGTAAAAGAGATCGTATATGGAACACATGTGTTTTCCACTCCAGAATACTAATCGAATTTTTGCAGTCCACACCTGGTGGGATAAAAGAGGACATCGAAGCAAGTCAGAAGCGTGCTGCTACATGTTGTACCGGTAAGTCTAATCAACATACAAGCATTACGTAAAAGTTCCTTTAACTCAAATGGGCATACGCTTAAAGAACCAACATTTGCGACACACTGCCGAAAGGTCCCACTGTGTCCAACATATAAGGAGCAGTCAAATGCAAACGAGGTAAACGGAAAGTGTAAGTAAACTGCTTATTACGTCAAAACTAATCGCCGTAACTGTTAATACATTTATCTCGCTGTGAAACAAGACGGTCAGTGCCTTCATAGCCATGCCACATGTTGCCAAGGTTGTTTTGAGTTCGCTGCAGAAGTTTTGTTTGGAAACCCTTCCACATCGTCCGTACAGTCCCGATCACTCTCCACGCGATTTTCATATTTTAGGATCCTTGGAAAAAGGCATTCTTAGCCGTATATTTGCTTCGGACAGAACGTGAGGAAGTCTTGCTACAGTCAGTGTTCCCTAGGCAACCGCAAGCATTTTTCCCTGAAGGCATTGACCGTCTTTTTCAAGGCGGAATAAATGCATTAGCTGTAATTTGATTACCTCACAAATGATAAATAGCTTACTTATTTGTTTTCCTTCTGTGTGGTATTCATTTGTCTGCCCCTTATACAGGTTGTCGCAGAAATGTTGCGGCAAGCTTCGAGGACTTGTAGAGCCAGTCTTCTGCAAGAAGTCTAGGCTAGGAATCCACGTCCGAAAACGTCATCCTACGACGCTACAGAATGTCGACGTTACTGGCGCCAGTGACTGCCAGTAGGCTACCTCACAGGCGGAACGTCTCGCAATGTTGTTTGTTTGCAACTGATTGCCTTCATCACCAGTGGAGAAGATTGTGCTAGCTGATGCGTAGAAAGGCCTTGTCTCCTGTGAACTCGACGCTCTGTTGCCTCAGTGAATGAGGGTTTCGGACACGGGCTTCTAACTTTAGTTCATTTGTCTACTGGAAACCTCCAAAATCGCCAATGTTTTTCTGAACAGGGGAGACACATAAGCTGCAGATGGAAATAGGTGTCCACAACCCTCATTAACCGAGGCAGCAGAGCATCGCAAACACGTGAGGCAAGGGCTGACTACGTTGAAACTGGCTCCATCTTCTGCACTGGCGTTCGCGGCAATCAGTCGCGGTCACTGAATAACATACAACTCTGAGAGACGTTCCAACTACATTCTGTCAGCCTACAAGGTCACGTTTGCTGCCAAAGGAGTAGCCTAGAGGCAGGCGCTGGTGCCTACACGCCTATAATTTCAACACACTGCAGCGTCGTGCGATGATGTTTGCCGACCGGGGTGGCAGAGCGGTTCTAGGCGCTACAGTCTGGAACCGCGCGACCGCTATGGTCGCAGGTTCGAATCCTGCCTCGGGCGTGGATGTGTGTGATGTCCTTAAGTTAGGTTTAAGTAGTTCTAAGTTCTAGGGGACTGATGACCTCAGACGTTAAGTCCCATAGTGCTCAGAACCATTTTAACCATTTGATGATGTTTCCGGACACTCCTTCGGATCCTCGATTTGTTCCTCAAGACACCCTCTGCAACTCCACGATGTTTGTCGCAACATTTCTGAGACAACTTGTGTATCCCGTGTAATGGCTGCCAAGAGAAAATGACAGAAATTAGGACGGGTACAAAGGCATGTAGACAGTCGTTTTTTCCTCGGTCCGTTTGCGTGTGGAACGGGAAAGGGGATGACTAGTACTGGTACAAGGTACCCTAAATTAAGCACCATGTATAGCGTTGCAAATGGTTCAAATGGCTCTGAGCACTATGGGACTTAACTGCTGTGGTCATCAGTCCCCTAGAACTTAGAACTACTTAAACCTAACTAACCTAAGGACATCACACACATCCATGCCCGAGGCACGATTCTAACCTGCGACCGTAGCGGTTGCGTGGTTCCAGACTGTAGCGCCTACAACTGCTCGGCCACTCAGGCCGGCTGTCGCGTTGTACAATATGTTTGAAGATGTAAATAGAGATGTAGGTGAAGATATGGAAATTTTAAAATTACCTTTCTCAAGGGTGCTGCAAGAAAGCCTGCCGTCATGGAAAATGACAAACCCTTAAGACTTCCTAGCAAGCTCTGTCCACAACCCATTTAGATGGTTTCTGGCTTAGGGATGGACCAGTCAGTGATTTTCAGGCTTAGCTAAAACCTCTTATCCTGACTATCAGAAACGCGCCTTGATTTCCACAACGACGAAAAGGAGACAGCACGCAAGCTCGGCTAGGAAATTACATGACAGAAGGAACTGTAGTGTCCTGATGAGTAACCGTTTCCACCCGTCGGTGTCTCCAGCTAACAATGCTATCTGTGTCCGCCCCTGGTAGCTCAGTGATCAGCGCGACAGAATGTCAATCCTAAGGGCCCGGGTTCGATTCTCTGCTTGGTCGGAGGTTTTCTCCGCTCAGGGACTGGGTGTTGTGTTGTCCTAATCATGATCATTTCATCCCCATCGACGCGCAAGTCGCCGAAATGGTATCAAATCGAAAGATTTGCACCCGGCGAACGGTCTACCCGACGAGAGGCCCTAGTCACACGACATTTACATTTACACTGCTATCTGTTTGTTCATTTCTCTGTAACACCAAAGCCTCTACGAACGGACAGTGTTCATGCGTGTAAAAAGCTGTAGAGCCACGTACCAGGCAGCGGCTGCCGTCGAGGGACGGTGGGTCCGGAGGCTCGCTGTGGTAGTGCCTGAGGCGGCGGTGCTGCGGCGGCAGGAAGCAACGCACGTGCTGCACGTGGCCCGGGCTGGAGATGGCGCGCGGCCGCCGGCGCAGCACCAGGCTGCCCCACGTGGTGGGCGGCGCCGCGGTGGGCAGCAGCCCGGAGGCGGAGCACGGCCCCCGGTAGCCCGACAGGTACTGCTTGATGGACGCGCGGAAGTGCGGGTGCGACAGGCCGTACACGATCGGGTTGTACACCACCGATGCCTGCCAAGCAGAAACGGCACATTTTCAGCCGATAGAGTTTCCGAGAACACTTCTCAGGCCCTTTGCTCTCAGGCCTCTCGCAGAGGGATGCTTCCACGTCAGGAGATTCAGCACCGATCACTACCCCCACCTCAAGCAAACTTAGAAATGGGCTGTAGCATCGCATAGGCTATGAGACGAACACGTATACCCAAAAGGAAAACCATTTTATTTACAGTCTCTGTGAGCAGCCTTATACTGATACTATGGTTTGCATCTTACGTGGCTTATGTATCTTGGTTGTTGTTTACAAATTACACAAACATTAGTTACTGACAAATAAAGATCTGCCACGGTATTGCTTACGTTATCTTTCAAAACGACAAGTTTACTATTACTAGACGCAATTTATTTTAAAACTTTTATCCATTCGGGATTTGGAACACTGCGACAGTCTTGATATAGGTTTCAGGAATTCCTGGAACAAATCGCCGTTTTTTCTTCAATTTTTATTTATTCATGACTGGTTTCGAATTGCCTGGCGATTCATCATAAGATGATACAGTCTAGTTTGGAGTATTGTGGGGGTCGTGCATCTTTGGTAAATGTAGAGACGAAAAAGTGAACACTGTTTGTGGGAAGAATATCAAGATTGTAAAATTAATTTGATAGCATTAGTCATTGTTTTTATTCTTACTGCAAGCACTGCTCTGCAAAACATAATGCATGCTTTCCAGTATCATTAAACATCAAGTGAAATAGGCCCTTTTCCACCGATAGCGACTCCCACATACTTTAAAAAATATAAACAAACCAAACAGTGATGTTATCTCTAAAGAGTTTTATGGAGGCAGAGGTTTTCTTTGCTCATTTTTCGTTTTGTGTGGCATTCGTAATAAAATATATATTTAGTACATTACTTTCTTTATAAAAATTAATATGTTTTTGCGTTGCAAATTTTTTTCTTATCCTATTTACAAAACCTACAACAAAGTGTTTAGGACAACATTTCTGGTAGTGATGTTATGTTTGGCATGTTTCTCATTTCTCAATAAAGAGGAGAGGGGGGAACAGAGAGAGGAAGAGAGATTGTATTTATTTTATTTCCCCTGGGCATGTCAGAGGTTTAGATCTCTATCATCACTAGCTAATGAAATATATGTCTACTCTATTTACGATTTTGAGTTAACTTGTGGCACTGTCCTCTGCCGGTTTCCTGTTTGTGTTAACAAAATGCATTTTTTGCAGTTCTTCTTCACTGACCCGACGCATTACAGACCATCAGTTCTTTACAGGAAATTATCAGAAGATGTAGTCGTGGGCCGGAGGATATCCCAACTGGGAATAAATGGGAGCGAATAACTCCAGTTGCCATGTTTGCCTGAAAACCTATGAAAATCTGCCAAAAACCCTGGACCAAACCCGGGAGGTTCGAATTTGTTTCTGGGGCAATCTTGTCCACATAAAAATTAAAATCTTGTATATATTTTTATGGAATTATTTCTGAGTACATGTACGTATACGGGTATATGTATGCATGTTGTGTCTGTGTTACTCGTCCCCATTGGCTCTGTATAAGAGTGAAAGAAATGTGTCCACATTAAGCGATAACGAAACCGTCTACAATATCAAAGGGGTTCATAAGTACACTGGTGTGCAAAACTGAAGAACGAAAGCAAATTTCGAATGATGTATCACAGGTAAATATCTCGATAGAACTTGGACCAGATATATATCGAAGAGCCAAAGAAACTGTTACACGTGTGGGGCGCCTGAGAGAACGCAGAACTGCCGCAGGACGACGTGGCATGGACTCGACTAATGTCTCAAATAGTGCTGGAAGGAATTGAACAATGAATCCTGAAAGGCTGCCGATTAATCCGTAAGAGTACGAGGTGGTGGAACAGCTCGCAGCAAGACATCCCAGATATCCTCAATAATGTTCATGTCTGGCGGGTTTGGTACCCAGTGGAAGTGTTTAAGCTCAGAAGAGTGTTTCTGGATCCACCATGTAGCAATTCTGGACGTGTGGGGTGTCGCATTGTGGTGTTGGAATTGCTCGAGTGTATCGGAATTCACTTTGGAGATGAACAGATGCAGGTGATCAGATAGGATGCTTACGTACCTTTCATCTATAAGAGTCATGTCTAGACGTATCAGAAGTCCCATATAACTAAAACAGCACACGTGTCACATCATTATACAGCCTACACCAGCTTGGAAATTTTTAGTAAGGTCATACATGACAAAACTGCATCGGTCCCTAAGCTTACTACTTAATCTAACTTAAATAAACTTACGCTACGGACAATACACACATACACCCATACCAGAGGGAGGACTTAAACCTCCGACGGGGGGAGCTCCACGGATAGTGACAAGGCGCCTGATACCATGCGTCTAAACCAGCTCGAACAGTCCCCTGCCGACATGCGGGGGAATTGTATTCACGAGGTTGTCTCCATAACCGTACACGTCCATCCGCTTGATACAATTTGAAACGAGACTCGTCCGACCAGGCAACAGCCCAGCCAGCACGACACAAGGCTTTACGCCTCGCCTGCGTCCGTCAACGCCGATTTTGAAGGACGCAGGAGAGGCGTAAAGCCTTGTGTCGTGCTGTCATCAAGGGTACACGACTAGGCCTCCAGCTCCGGGCCATGTTTCACTGAAGAGCGCCTGCACAATGATTGACACACACTATCCTCTCCCATACCTTCAACTGCGCGCCACAACTAGTACTATAGTCACTCTGGCCTCTCGCAGTGTGACGCCCAGTTTCCTGTGCACGATTGTGGGACTTGTGGCAACATGCCCTCGCACTTTCGTTCATTTCCACCAAGTCACTATCTAATACGTTCCACAACGCCATACATAAATATGTATGTCCTTTGGACAGCCCTTGGGTTAGGCACCATTTTTATACCCAACAAAAGGTTCGTCTTACTACAACCATTGTACAGCACTGTGTCAAAATCAGAATATTACACACTTATTCAGTGTAGGCAAATGGAGCAAATCCTTTGGTTCTTTTTCAATTAGATTTGGTCCAAGGTGCGCCGTAAGGACCTTCTGGAGGTACAATTTAGAAAATCCGAAAAATTACTTTTTAGGTAGCAAAACCAAGCTGCGGAATTCTGTACAATCTCGAATAAAGTTGAAAATTTTCTGGATCTCATTATCCGATAACTAGGCGCAGAAGTACAAAGTTACTCTACTTGCACAGGTAAAACACGCAAATAAAATACGGCGTGAGGCGAAGAACAAATAATAAATATAAGCAAGAAATTGCTAAAATTGTAGCGGTGTGTTCTGCAGGCGTTTATCTAAAAATGCTATATTCCCGTTATCAACAATATTTATCCGTTATCGACGGCCGAAATGGCCGAGCGGTTAAAGGCGCTACAGTGTGGAACCGCGCGACCGCTACGGTCACTGGTTCGAATCCTGCCTCGGGCATGGATGTGTGTGATGTCCTTAGGTTAATTAGGTTTAAGCAGTTCTAAGTTCTAGGGGACTTATGACCACAGCAGTTGAGTCCCATAGTGCTCAGAGCCATTTGAACCATTTATCCGTTATCGCAAACAATTCAAAAACATGTTTTTTGTGCACCAGAACCAAGCCGTGGATTACAATATGGCTATGCAAATGACGGTAATTTTTGAGATGTATTCCTACCATCCCAACCTCGAACTACCTTTAAAATTCTCTTGATATCTTTATCCGTTACCGAGTTACAGTACTTCCACGTTACACTAGTTGCACACATAAAATAAGCACGTAATATCGTGTGTGAGGTGGAAACGGAGGTTATAAATTGACGAAACACGAATAAATATGCTTTGAAGTGTCTCCGCTATAATCGGTAGGCTCATGGAAACCCCATGTTGTAGTGCTGAAGCACATTCAACATTTGTGTGCACGTAGAATTCGGTTTGAGGTGTAAAATTAGTTTTGCGTTATTTCAATTCCATGCAAGTAAACTATCAAAATTTACTGATCCATAAAGTTCTTTTCACATTGACATGCCCTTCTGTAGAAGGGAAAGAAGGGAACCAGTGGAAAAATACTCCTATCGGAATACAAAAAGTGTAATATGCTCGTAATTTAAAAGAATCTCATTGAAAACTGGGGAAGTATCTGCCTCATTCTACTTTCCTCAGCACCTTCAAAATTTTTTCCCAAATGTTTTGGCTTGCGAACACATTCGCGTGTATTTCTGCTAAGACAGAAGGGTACAGTGGCAATGGGGAAGAGAAGAAAGAATAATAAATACTAGTGGAAAGTAGATAGTAGGTGTGGCATAGAAATAACGATGGAAATAGACAGACAGACGGAGTTGCAGTGGAATATAGTTGACAGAAAAGTGCTAGGAAAAGAGTGAAGGAGACAGTGTTAGTGGTATAGTATAAAGAGAAGGTGTATGAGGGAGAGAATAAGTGACAATGAGATAAAGAGTCTGTGGCAATGACAGTGAGGAAGAGAGGGAAACCGACAGTGAGAAGAGACAGAAGCAGCAGGAAGGAATCAATGAGATAGTGGCAGAAAGAGAGATCAAGAGGGAGACAGTGAGAGAGAGAGGAGACAATAGTAGGAGGACAGAACGGTGGAGACTGTAGCTGTGAGACAGAAAAAACTCACAGAGAGACACAAAGGGAACATGTGAGTGAGAATGGGCACGTTGTGGTAATGAGGGTCAGTGACTTACCAGCGATGGACTAGTGGGTGGGAGCGAGTGCAGTTACAGGAGCGCGTGGGGTCAAGCGCGGATATATTTCACTTGGTAGGAAAAAATTTAAAGATACTGAGGAAGGTAGAATGGGGCAGCTGGTGCCCTACTGCAACTAAGGGGAAAAATGATGGTAATAACGTTACCTTAACACTGAGCTTTGTTTTTTCCAGTTTAATATGAACTGACGTGTGCTATAGTATTAATCAATGCAGATTATCTGACATATTCATACAGTTTCAGTTAACGTTATTACCACCATTTTTCTAAAATTAAACCCTCAACAACTTTTGTTTAAAACTTTGTGCCCTTGTCTGGAATTTAAATACAAATTGGGTGAAGTAGTTAATAAATTAAAAATGTTACGAAATTACGTCTTTGCTTCTGGGGCTGTTCTGGAAAATTACTGCAGACACACCTCCTGAACATGTTACGTCTTTGCTTCTCTGGCTGTTCTGGAAAACTACTGCAGATACACCTCGTGAACATGTTTTATTAGATTCTCCAGATCAATAACAACAAAATAAACGGAAATCGTGCTTTACTTTCACCTCGTACAGTTTTTCGATGGCTTCATATTAGCGAAGTGGCTAAATTTCAGGCAAAGTCTTTCATCAGCCGTAACTCCTTAACTAAACATTTGCGGACCTATGTTTATATGAACTTTTTTCTTTAGTTGTAGAATAGCATACTCAAATATTTGCATATCTTCGTGAATCACCATATAAAATCACACAATGTACGACCTGCTGTATAGTAACAGTTAGTAGGTCTTTACTTAAGAAGTAAATAAATAAATAAATTCAGCCATGCCGCTCCTACCCCTTTACTGCAGCGTCAGCCTTCTTCGCATACGCAAGTGTGCTCTGCCCAGGAGTTGACTACTCGGCACAGACATTGCCATAACTGAAGCCCGCAACGGTCGTGATTGGACAGCCTGTGACCTGCTCGTCAGTGTTCACTACACACACCTCAGCTTAGACGTTGTCTGAATGGCAAAGTGTGATACAAGTTAAATGCGCCACAAGTAAAAAGTAGTTGGGGATACTTTTTGTGAATGGCAGGGTGTGACTCAAAGTCGAATTAAATATTTTGGCTGTGAGCGGTACCAGGTTCTTCTTCTGGCTACATGGCATTGCACAGTGTGCGCCACAAATGAGAAGGAGTATGTATCTGTGCTACTCAGTGTACTCACCTTAGCGAAGAACGCGGCCAATGAGGCGACCCACGGAGTGACGAGCGACTGGTCCCCGAACTGTCCGATGAGGGTGACGACGGTGTAGGGCGTCCACGACATGAGGAAGAGCAGCACCAGCGTCACGATGATCTCGACGGTGCGCACAGTGGACGAGTAGGGCTGCAACTGCGCGCACGACCGGTGCGTGCTGCGCCGGCCTCCTGCAACGTAACCACCTGCACATGCAACTTTGCAAAATGGCTCTGAGCACTATGGGACTTAACATATGAGGTCTTCAGTCCCCTAGAACTTAGAACTACTTAAACCTAACTAACCTAAGGACATCACACACATCCATGCCCGAGACAGGATTCGAACCTGTGACCGTAGCGGTCGCGCGGTTCCAAACTGAAGCGCCTAGAACCGATCGGCCACATCGGCCGGCTGCAATTCTTCACTAGTTCAGGTAAATTTTGAGGAAGCTGCCGCAAAGGCCACGACGAGGTCTAAATTAGTACTACCAAGGTGAATCAAATATAAATCGGATTTTTGTTTTACGTTACTGTTTCTGAACGGAGACTAGCGCACTTCCGGCCACTGTTGCGTTTGCTTCCAATGTTTGTTCTGCACAGCTATGGCGTTGTGCTACCGTTTCTTTAGTCAGAATCGCAATGCCAGAGCAATTGATGTCATCATCTGTTGTCCAAAGTATGATGATCAAGTTTCTCACAAGAGAGATCGTAAATAGGCCTGAAGTTTTAAAAAGACTTGTGGTACAGTTCGGAGCAGTACCCTAACAGAGACACAGAGACTCGGATGTACGCATGGCACAAACAGATCTTACGAGGACTACAAGCAAGAAAGAATGTCTTCGACGTCACGTTATCAGCCAGCTTATTTATACGATCCCAAAATAACAGTTACTGAAATCGCTACTGAGGTTGGCGTAAGCCACGGTAGTGCTCAGACGATCATTATTTACAGCTCTGGACAGCATGGTGGGAGCAGCGTCTCCTCACCGCACAGCTCACATTTCATCTAATATATACAAAGATGATGTAACTTACCAAACGAAAGCGTTGGTATGTTGATAGAGACACTAACAAACACACACACAAAATTCAAGCTTTCGCAACCCATGGTTACTTCATCAGGAAAGAGGGAAGGAGAGGGAAAGACGAAAGGATTTGGGTTTTAAGGGAGAGGGTAAGGAGTCGTTCCAATCCCGGGAGCGGAAAGACTTACGTTAGGGGGATGGAGGGACGGTATACACTCGCACACACACACACACACACATATCCATCCGCACATACAAAGACACAAGCAGATATATATATATATATATGTGTGTGTGGGGTCAAGGTCGTAATATATTTCTTTAAAGTCAGTACCGCCGTTAGACTGTTGTTTATTTACAGTGTTACATTTACACTTACACAAACATGATTTAGGCTTCAAAGTGCCATTATCAAGTCTTTTCTGAAAGCAGGTTAGACAATAACAGTGAAATACATAACAAGTGATACAACCGTATAACAATCCATATTTGTAATGCTTACTTACAAGTGTTATAAATTGCCTAAGATAGCATACTGTCGTATTTAACCACACTGCTAGACACACTGTCTAAGGATCGCTATTTCTGGACTTTTATATTTCTGGATGCAACGAATATTATCGAGAGGTTTGTTACTGTTTATGTTTATGAGCAGGCAACTTCATTGTATACTATGATAAACAGGTACCGCAAAGATGTAACATCCACCAAAGAAAATAAATTCTTCCTAACCTTTCTTATCCTATCAGACACTGAGTAAAAAGAATAAAAAATAAAAAAAATAAAAATAAAATAAAAAAAATAAAATAGGTTACCTGCTTGTAACAGGAATTTCTTTGCCCAAGACAATTTGACACTTAGCCAACTGTCTTTCAGTCAAAATGGTGTACTCAGTAATGAAACAAAGCAGTAGGCTCTGCCAGAAACATCAACTCTTAGACAACATGTCTAACAGTGTAGTTTAATACGACTGTATGTCTTCTTACGCAATTTATAATACTTGTAAGTAAGCATTACCAAAACGGACTGATATACGGTTATATCACTTATTATGTATTTCACTGTTTTTGTCTAACCTGCTTTCAGAAAACACTTGATAACGGCACTTTGAAGCCGAAATCATGAATGTGTAAATGTAACACTGTAGATAATTAACAGTCTAATGGCGGTACTGACTTCAAAGAAATCACATTCCATCGTCTCGCATCACCAAACTGAAAGGGAATATATTTTGAAACAGATCATGAACTGCAGTGAACCGAGGGTGCACTATCACATCGAGATTCGAAAAAAAGCTGCCGGGAATGGTGCATAAGTGACGCATTAGTACCATCTAACTACAGACACCGTCACCCCGTGTGGAAGCTTCTTGCAATAATTTTGATTTTAGTGGAGTGCTTTTCATAGAATTTCTCCACAAACGGCCTACTGTGAACGTTGAGTGCTACTGCCAAATTTGGACGAAACGAGGGGTGCCTATCGTCGGAAAAGACGAGCATTTCCAGTCCGCGGTGTCATTGTACTTCACAATTCCTGATACCCGATTTCAACAAAAAATTCAGGAACTATTCTGGACCATATTACAATGTTCTTCACGCCGTTCGGACCTACCACCATGTGATTTTCAATTGTTTGATCCACTAAAGGAAGCAGTTCGAGGATGACGCTGTATAAGCGTTAGTGCGCAACTGGTTGCTGTGACAGCCACGTTGATTTCACGAAAACTGGGTCTTTCCACTGAAAAATATGTGTTTTTCATTGAGGAGGCTAGTAGAAAAGTAATTTCGTGTGTGTGAATTTTTCTGAAGCTCAAATAAACTTATAAAAATTCAATTGATATTTGATTCACACTCGTCTTGCCACCAGAATGATACTGATGCTCTACGGGGTGTTCTTCCTAAGAGATGTTACAAACAAAATTAGTTTTAAAGTGTAATCTTATGTGCCCATTTCACAGAACGATCACAAAGTGCTCCATCGCGACATTCTTTTTATCTTTTGTATTAACAGGCACAGCAAAAACACGAAGAATAAACACTGCTCCAGCACTGACAGAACCGATATGGCCCACGCTGACTGCTACAGCCACGCAGCAGCAATTTTCAGTACTGGACTATTGGTTATTTCCGTGTTTTGCTCTCCCTGTAATACACTCCTGGAAATGGAAAAAAGAACACATTGACACCGGTGTGTCAGACCCACCATACTTGCTCCGGACACTGCGAGAGGGCTGTACAAGCAATGATCACACGCACGGCACAGCGGACACACCAGGAACCGCGGTGTTGGCCGTCGAATGGCGCTAGCTGCGCAGCATTTGTGCACCGCCGCCGTCAGTGTCAGCCAGTTTGCCGTGGCATACGGAGCTCCATCGCAGTCTTTAACACTGGTAGCATGCCGCGACAGCGTGGACGTGAACCGTATGTGCAGTTGACGGACTTTGAGCGAGGGCGTATAGTGGGCATGCGGGAGGCCGGGTGGACGTACCGCCGAATTGCTCAACACGTGGGGCGTGAGGTCTCCACAGTACATCGATGTTGTCGCCAGTGGTCGGCGGAAGGTGCACGTGCCCGTCGACCTGGGACCGGACCGCAGCGACGCACGGATGCACGCCAAGACCGTAGGATCCTACGCAGTGCCGTAGGGGACCGCACCGCCACTTCCCAGCAAATTAGGGACACTGTTGCTCCTGGGGTATCGGCGAGGACCATTCGCAACCTTCTCCATGAAGCTGGGCTACGGTCCCGCACACCGTTAGGCCGTCTTCCGCTCACGCCCCAACATCGTGCAGCCCGCCTCCAGTGGTGTCGCGACAGGCGTGAATGGAGGGACAAATGGAGACGTGTCGTCTTCAGCGATGAGAGTCGCTTCTGCCTTGGTGCCAATGATGGTCGTATGCGTGTTTGGCGCCGTGTAGGTGAGCGCCACAATCAGGACTGCATACGACCGAGGCACACAGGGCCAACACCCGGCATCATGGTGTGGGGAGCGATCTCCTACACTGGCCGTACACCACTGGTGATCGTCGAGGGGACACTGAATAGTGCACGGTACATCCAAACCGTCATCGAACCCATCGTCCTACCATTCCTAGACCGGCAAGGGAACTTGCTGTTCCAACAGGACAAGGCACGTCCGCATGTATCCCGTGCCATCCAACGTGCTCTAGAAGGTGTAAGTCAACTACCCTGGCCAGCAAGATCTCCGGATCTGTCCCCCATTGAGCATGTTTGGGACTGGATGAAGCGTCGTCTCACGCGGTCTGCACGTCCAGCACGAAAGCTGGTCCAACTGAGGCGCCAGGTGGAAATGGCATGGGAAGCCGTTCCACAGGACTACATCCAGCATCTCTACGATCATCTCCATGGGAGAATAGCAGCCTGCATTGCTGCGAAAGGTGGATATACACTGTACTAGTGCTGACATTGTGCATGCTCTGTTGCCTGTGTCTATGTGCCTGTGGTTCTGTCAGTGTGATCATGTGATGTATCTGACCCCAGGAATGTGTCAATAAAGTTTCCCCTTCCTGGGACAATGAATTCACGGTGTTCTTATTTCAATTTCCAGGAGTGTACATTCCGATAAAACAAACATCACACTACACAAATCTGTGACCGCTCTATTGAATGGGCACGTAAATTCCTCTTAAAAAATTGCTTTTTTTTTTGTAACGGCAAACAAATCGACGCTTTCCGACGTCACTGTCCGTCGTATGCAAGACGTGATGAGCAGTATTTGTTCGGGCTGACTCCAGCTGCACACTGCAAACACGGAATCGCAGATACCTACCAAAACATAGGAGAAAATGCACCTGAAAACATCTACGAGGGACAGCCGGTATATGTACATCAATGATGCGACGACGATATTTTCTGCTTCAGTAGGACACAATAGGTTAGAAAACAGATTTTTCAGTCCTTCAGTCATTGTTTATTATTTCAAAATTACGGGTTTCAGGGACTGCAAGCCACCTCCAAAACATATTTGTAGTCCACAGCATCTTCGTCTACAGATACACTACTGGTTCCAATGTCTGTTACACTCCTACATCACACTAAAAGAGTGTCTCTGTAACACGGATTACTGTGTAACGTCGAATGAGCTCTGAAAGTGGATGAATGCTTGAAATAATGAACATTGACTGACAGAGTGTAAGAAAGTGTTTTTTTATTTCTAGGAATAAGTATCGTGTATCACTCTTTACGCAGAAACATATCCAATTTAAGAAGAAATAACAGTACATAACAGACGTAACAAAATGCTTTTTGGTGTAACTAAGCCTAAAACCACAGTCACTCTGGGTTACATAAGGGTGCTACATTCTGAGTGACTTGCTGATTACGTCGCCAAAAATGGTAACAGAAATGCGGAATCGTGGGTTTGCAGATACTAGTCTGTTCTATGACTCACGACATTAAGTCGAAAGAGAGAATGTATTACCTGGAGGTGAGTAAGACGAGACAACCAATCTTTCCATTCCGCAAGGTGAGGCTATACTGTACGATTGAAATTCCGTTTGTTATGAGATTTAGAGTGATCAGAATTTAGTATGACAATGCAGTAAAAAAATCGTCAAAATGAATAGTGAATCAGCGAATTAACATGTGGGTCAGATCATGTTGGGTCCTACAATTTTAATGATCTAAAAACGAGGTAGCAAAGAAGAGGAAGGATTAAGACATGGAAACTTATACTTTTACTTTAATGTCATAAACACAAATATGACTCTGGGGTCAATTTTACTAGATAATAACGCAATTCAATAAATGTTCAAGTAATGATGTGGCCGGGGGTGGAAAGAGGGGGGGGGGGGGGCGGGGCGGTGAACGGATTGTCTCCTCTCAGGACTCATTGTTATGAAGGCTTGTCGTGACGATCGAGTGCCTTCCAACCTGCGTATTCTATGGATTTGCCTCAACCTGTTCCTTCTTTTGCACTCGCTGTCTTAATCCCTTCAGGTACAGCGTATTCAAATGTGGTATCTATGTTTGTATCACAGCGAATACTGTCGGTAATCATTGTTTCGCAAAAGCTATGTTAGCCTGTTATTTGAGGGCTGAAATGAGACAAAGATGTGCATTCAGACACTTCAAGATCCAAGTACTGGACCGCAAGAAAGTCTGTTCGACAATGTATGAAAATGACTATTTCCCAAAGCTACAATGGACACAGGAATGAAAAGAGAGATCCGACTCAAAGCCGAAAAATGACCTGTAACTGGCTACTCGCGTTCACATTACTGCCTGCCCAGTGGCGGCTCACGTATAAGCACTGTGGAACTGCAGCACCTACTATTTCCACTTCACATTTTTGTTACATTCAGTACAATGCTATCTTATTTCTCTAGTTCGTTCTTTATCTCTGTAGTACAAGAAATTCTTAACTGTGAACAGCCGAAATCCAGGTTATGAGAAATATACAACGTTCTCTGTGTGGAACCGTGCGCTTCACGATTCCAGAGGCGTGGCGTTTTGACTGTTGTGCTCCTGTGTACACAGCTGCTCGTGAGACCGCGGTGGACAGACAGAGCAGCGTCCCACTTGCAGTGGCGACTACCGGCATTGTCGTTACGGTGACAGTCGTTCATTTTTACACAGCGTATGTTGTGCTTAAATGCCATGTACCATATTTTTCAACGTGATAAACTTCAGAAGTACATTATTATCCTCCCTTCCAGGTGCTGAATTTAGTTTTCTCACCGCTTTTATTTTACAGAAAATTTTTAATCATGACCTCTAGTCAGCAAGAAATAAGTTTTGTGGCTGTAAGAAAACTTCAGCAACTTAAGTTTTGGCACGTGTGCCAGCATGAGAAAATTAGATTTAAGAAAAAGACTCGTTCAGCACCTGTTAGCCTAATACCGCAGCCTTGAAGAAGCAACAACGAGGAATATATTCTAAGCTGTAATTCTGAATGGTACCAACAGACAAAGTTGGCTTCGGGGCTGTGAAGTAAGATAGGTTTTCGCGTTTACTGTTTTGAGGTGATGTAAGGTCGAAAAAAGATCATTTTAGATATATATGCAAAGCGAAAGGAAAATCTGAAAAGAATGGGACATCAAGAAAGCGCTTTGATAATGTTGTTCCACTGTATCTTCTAGGAACGTTAGTGACGCATACATACTTTCAAGCTATGGGCGTAATACAAATGTTGAGAAGAACCTTAAAGTTTGTCGAAATTAATCGACTGTATTTTCTTTTGTGGGAACTTTGAAACTCCCTTACTTGCACACAGCGAAGAGAACGAATCAGTAAATCCAGGTATATTTACACGATCAGTAAATTTTGCATCTAAATTAGAATCTGATTAGAATAATCTCTTGGAAAACCGTGTAGTCTTCATAGGTGTTTCAAATATCAAGTACTTGACTATGTTACAAGTATACCAAGAGGAGACAGAGAAGGAAGTTACGAAAGTTCTGTTTGTAGCTGTCGTATTTCATGAGACAACAAATGTTTCGGAACAATGTCAAATGGTCCGTGTTCTATGGCGCATATGGAGTGAAGAAACGTTGGAATAATTTGGGAATTCTGTACTGCAGAAATCAAACTACAGAAAACATATCAAAATGTGTTTTAGAGCCATTGGACATAATTCTTCAACGAAATGGGAAAAACAGATACCCCATGCATTTGATGGTGGAAATGACGCGAAAGGCGAAAACAAAAACGTTCAAGCAAAATAAAACTAGCGTTTCAGTAACGTACAGTGGGTTCCCTGCTATACACTTAAACTGAATTTAATAATGAGAAATACAAGTATTACGCCTGTCACAGGAATATTTTTCTCTAACGTTTGGCTGTTTCAACATCCTTATCAAGATCACCATAACTTGTTTCCATTTTTCCATTCTCAAGAAGCACATGGGAAGTCAGCATTCCACGATCGTCTTCTACAAGATTAAACTTCAGCATATGACCCATAAACATTGTTCACGGAAATCTGCAACCTTTAAAAAACTGTCTTACTGAAATTCAGTCAACATGCAATGAAGATAAAACCAATGTAGCAGGTACAGGAAATATGATATTTGAATTTTTTAGTTTTTTTCCAAAGATTAAGCCTAATGTTTAAATAATGTACATCTATTCTTGAGAAATTAGTGTGTTTATAGCTAACGAAAACACTGAAATTTTCAAAACCGCTATTCTAGATTTAAGAAAAAAATCAGGTATTCTTATAAGACACTCATGGCAGAAGGTAAGCGAAGGTGCATTTTTATATTTGTTGATCTGATGGACATATATTACTCCTGTAAACACTTAATAACTCCCAAAATGTTCAACAAGAAATGCTTCACTAGCTTTAGATAGTACTGAACAATCAAGAGTAGCTTGTTTGACGAAGATAAGTTTGAAACTCATCTAAATTTTCTGTTGTATGTCTGGTCAACTTCATTGAACTGCTGAAATTTTCTTGGAAAACAGTTTACTAGGAAAACGGTCTATATCAGGGCTGGGCTCGTGGCTGGACCGCGGGCGCTATGAGCATTTGAACCGCCGTGCGGGCATGATGCGCGCGCAGTTCGCATTCTCTTACTCGCGTACGGGACCGAAGACTGCCGATAGTTCTCGACCGACAGCTGGCGCTCGAATTTGTAGTCTTGTTAGAAGTATTCTTTGCATTGTTGTAACAGCTACTGTGCTACAGCGCAATGAATACGTATGACGCAGTATACCGTGTGCATAGTATTTGAGGAAGTGTAGCCTTAAAGATCAATCTTACGCTGTACAACATTGCAATCGAATGAAAAGTAGTAACAGCTTATAACAATTATGTCGTGAAGAAAAGCAAATGAATTGACGTTAGTGTGCATGGTTTTATGCGCCGTGTGTTCACAAAAGGTTTTTCCAGGCAGTTATTAAGCTATAAAAGAGTCGTCTTTTTTTCTGTGCTTGTTAGTGTGCGAAATTTTATTTCTGATATTTTTCCTTGTGCGACCAGCTGTACTTCATGTTCCACTTCCTTTGGAATGCGAATTTATCTAATCCCGCTTCGTTCAAAAAATCTGAAGACAGGTACACACGTTCAGACGACACCAGCAGATGGTAGGAAAGCTTTTGACAGCCTGCATTTCGGTAGAGGCGCATCACAGCAACGAACAAAGAAATAAAGAACAGTCTTTCCGCTGCGGAATGTAAAGAGTACTGAAGCACCGCAAACAGTACACTGCACAGCTCGACGGCAATCAAAAGCAGTGCAAAAGGTTTAACTTTCTGTCGCCCAGTTCAGTGGAGAAGTGGAGAGGAAGGGAGCGAACAGAGATTAAGGAAAAAAGTATCATTCTCGTCGACTTAATTTCCTGGTCACAAATACCAGGTATAGAGCAATGATCAAAGAACACTGGCTTTTCTTTATTAAACATCTATTTACTCATGACCTTTAATCTAACACAGAAGCGTTAATCCCAAAACTGCCCTACTACTTATGAAAGAGAAGGAAACTTCTATTTTCATTTTAGGATCTCCATGACTGGAGTGAGAATACTCGTCAACAAACGCATTGCTTAGGCCAGATCAACGTCGGTAAAATTACTACTAAGCTTCTATTTTTGTAATTTCATCGCTGAAAAAGCACTTTCACACAAGTATATGGTCTAGAACATACTGCAGACTCGAGCAGCTGTTCGAGACAACTACGCGAACTGTTCTGGAGCGAAACATTTCAATACGTTTTGCAGTGCGACACCGCTCCCTCAGCACAGGACTACGTTGAATTTCAGGAGGAGCGCTTCGAACGCCCACTGAAAAAGGAGTTGCATATTGATTTAAGTCACTACATCTAATGTCAAAGTTTTCTAACAACGCCGGTTGCAATTTAACAAATTCAAGAAACCGTTCAATGTATCCTTTTCAAGATATATTTATTTTATAAAGGGCGAAAACTTTGGAAAAGAGCACAGTCGACCTTTCTGAAGGTTGGTTTACCCACAACAGCAGTTTTCTTTTAAAACCAAAATCTGTCTCAAAAACATCAGTAATTAGTAGAGGATCATCTAGAAATGTATTTCTCGTGACATTAAGGTGCTTTGAGGCTTAATTTAGAAATGCAAGATCTTATACCATTTGTGGGTCATCGTTTTCGTTCTGAAGATTTAAAGTCCTTCTCAGTCATTTTCTTCTTACTAATTTTGTTCCACCACGAACACGCATGAACCTTCGACACCGACAACACATGAAACGAAACAGAAGAGCCCACCCGCGCTGGCGTATTTGTGTACTCCTGATCTAGACTAGATTTTGGTCTTCGTGACATTATGAAACGAAAAAATCCTTTTGACAGGTCCCATGACTATGTTAGAGGTTGAACGTTTGTTTCCGACATCGACAAGAATATTAATTTATTTAGCGTATGGCGCTACGCACATGGTTTACATTATGAAATTATATGATAAAATACACTACAGAATACATAAGTGAAGGATACATATTCAGATAAAATATAATAAATAAACGCAATAAAGAGTAACATCACAGCAGATATTTTGTGTTACGCAAGCCTTCAAATTCTGACGTCCAAATTCGCAATCCATTCGAGGCAGGGCGGTGTGGCGTTGAAGATGTCAGCCCGACTACCCTGGTAGGCTCTTAATTCACAGTCCTGGGCGATGTGCTGTATTGCTTGATTAGGTGCCCCACAGTCACAGCTAGGGCTGGGAAGCTTCCCCCACTTGTGTAGATTGTGTGCACATAGTCCATGTCCTGTTCGGATTCTGTTTAGGCTTTTCCATAGCTGTCGTGGAAGTTCAAAGCCCTTAGGTTTCTCTGATGGACAGATAAGTTCACTGTTGTCAGGGGAGGCACTATCATTCCAGCTCTCATGCCATTTAGTATCCATGCTGAAATTGGCAGCTGACAGTTGTTGGGCCAGTCTTAAAGGGGGATTTCTGGAGCGGAGTTGCGTTCTTTCCAAAGTTAGGACATCTTCATGGATATGAAGTAGGGGGTTATTCATTATTTTTGTGTATTCCTTCATCAGAGCTTCCTTCAATAAAAATGTTGTTCACCGACTGACCGATTACTATCCGACTCACTCTCGAGAACTCGATTTATACTTCAGCTGTTCCTTCTTATTACTCATCCCTCTCGGCCTGTTCTCCGGGGCACTGAATTTTTCCACGTATCTTGTTTGTCACTGTTGGGAGCCCAACTTGCAACCCACGCTGATAGTCACTTACACTGATTACTAAGCTTTCCAGTTTTCGTGTACCGTCAAAATTCCTGATCCTGAGAGGTGGCTCCTGTCTTCTCCAGCTGTTCTTTATTGTGACAACTGAACCAGTGCCCAGTACTGGCTGAAATCTCCCCAAGTAACTGTAAAACGGCAGGCATTCGCTCAAGTGTTCGACTGCATTTCTTTCCTGAAAGCAGCCAACCAACAACAAAGCCATTCATTTCTAACGGAGATGCCGATACTTGGCTCAAGTATTCCCAGCTGACAGTAACTAAGCAGCTTCCTTCTTGCTGTCCGTCAGATTTTACATGATGCAACCCTTCCCGACTTGTGTGAATAAAGGTCACAGCAGTTAGAACAAAAAACAAATCATGTCTTATTATATGTGATTTTTAGTAAATGCAGTAAAAGTAAAAAGTGAAACAGCGCTTTGTGGGAGTAGCCGGTCAAGTGAATTGAAGCGGCATTGGAATTCATAAGACATGGGGCCGCTCTACATGCAGCAAGAGTTGAAAATGCAGTGCTATAGGATGTGCTACGGATTTTCTCTGGATAACACAGAATAATATAGGAAAACAAGCTATTTTTACCAACTACCAGGAAACTGCCCTAGCAGAGAGTTTTCAGTGGTTTTCCTCTCACCCCTTAGGACACTTGCGAGGCAGCCTTCCATTACGGAGAACATCTGAAATTTCAAAACTGTTTCATCAAAAATTATCTGGGTACCACAGGCTCCAGAAATTTATGAGCGAACACTCTTGTGGACATTCAAGAGTACAGAGATTCAGAGTTGACAGGAAATCCATCACTGGATTCTATATCCTGTCAGAGTCAGTAGTGACAACCTTCAAATTTTTGGCCGAAAACGAAAGGGTATTCGGTACTGATGAGATTAACCTTACTCCCGATAATCATCTTTCTTCTCGAGTAATTGCTTCTAAAGGGCAAAAGGCTATTGGTAGTGCGACATTAAAGGAATAAGTAGCGGTTGGAGTGACCCGTTCATTTTTATGTTCATTGTCTACAAGTGAATTAGACCTCAAAATTTCGTCGATAATGGATTGCCGATAGGATCCATCGCCCATATGAGAGAGGCCCTATTAACGAAGAAGAATTTTGTGCAATCCAGCGAGTACTGGCCAGCTTTTCACCGGCAGTGACTCGACCCACACAAAGTTTTTGAATGTTACATGGAATACGACATTGTGGCATTATGCTTTCCCAGACATACAGTATCTTTACTGCGTTCCTAGGGCAAGCCACTTTTCAAGCCACTGAACACTTTCAATAAGAAATAGTTCCATCAATGGGTATTCAGCCACCTACGGCAGGACATAACGAGGGCACAATTTAGTTCTCTCTTGAGAGAAGCCTCCAGATAATCGGTTACAATCCCAAATGCTGTACGAGGTTTGAGGAACATGGTAAATGTCCCTGTAAATAGGCTGGCAATTCATGAAAAATTGTAGTTTTCTGAAAATGCTTAGTTATCATTCAGTGACTATCCTCCACAGTGTGAATTTGCCAAAAAATTCTGCAGATGGCTGAAGGTGGCTGTTATCAGCAGCTTCTAGCGAACACAACTCTCTCGGTTCGGAAAGACAGCAGCTTGGTTCACGTACCATGACTGATGTTAAGCTGCTATAAACTTTTTAAGAATATCACTGGGGCCTCTGAAATACAAAATTTTTAAAATCAGTTCCACAAAATATTCCTTGACTGGTTGCCACCTTGTACAATATAGTGTCGACATGTAGGAAAAATTATGGATGAAGAATGTCTCCTACGGTCGTTAGTGAAAAGTTAAACAGACGCAATGTTCAGATACGGAATCTGCAATTTTCCTGTCAAACATTACAACTTGGAGAGACGTAATGAAGCTAAGGGAGTTTTGTGCCTTAACTCAAAACGAATATTTTGTCTATTCTCTTACGCAAAGTGTTTGTGGGATCTGAATATGATGGAACAATGATTCTTTCCCCAACTTACCGAAGACTGACTGGACTATATGTTTCAACAGAATGGAGCTTCGTCCCATTGGCACCTTTATGTCGGACGACTTTTGAATCACTCCTTTCTTCAACGATGGATAGGTAACACGGAAGGAGAAGACTTGACTCTCTATGTTCTCGTTCCTGAGATCACACCTTACGACTTTTCTCGTGGGGCTGTGTAAAACGAGGCAGTTTACGTACCACCTTTACCACAACTGTCAGTAGCCTGCGGAACCATAGCACAGGTGCGGTGCACACAGTAACAAATGAGCTAACAGTTCGCGTTTGGCTACCATTAAGCTGTCTGCTACAGAGCACGAGGCGGACACATTGCCCATGCTTAACTTGTGCTTATAGACAATAAAACTTCTTGTTTTCATCTTCATATAGAAATTTTGTTTGTTACTTGTATTTCATGAAGCAAAGTTAAATAAATAGAGTTTACCTTTCCAAGTGGGTGTATATACACTGACGGAAAAATATCATAAAGGGAAGTTGGTATGCGTGTTTCTACAACTGAAAGATGATGTCTATTCAAGTTTCGCGCCAGTCGCATAACAGTGGTGCTAGTAGTAGTTGAAAGAGGTCGTGTAATAGTGCTACGAGAAGCTGAGTGTTTCTTGTACGATACCGCAGAAAGACATGGCAAGAACACAGCAACTGTACATAAATGCTGGAAGCGATGGTCAAGCGAATCTACGGTCAGAAGAAGAACGGGCTGCGGAATGCCACATGGTACTACCGACAGCGAATACCATCGTGTACGGCGTATGGCTCTGGAGCATCTACTGCGTCTGTAGCAGCAATGTGGGCAGCATTTGGCACCATAATGACACATCGAACTGTTACAAATCGATTACTTCAAGGACAGCTCTGAACCAGACCCCGTGTAGCGTGCATTTTATTAGTCCCAAACCACCGCCATATGCAACTTCCGTGGTGTCAAGGGAGATGTCATTGGAGAGCAGAGTGGATGTCTGTTGTGTTTCTGATTAAATCTGGATCTGCTTCGGTGCCAGTTGCAGCCGTGTCTTGGTTAGAAGGGTCAACCTGGGGGCCTGCAACGAACCTGCCAGTGTGCTAGACCCTCTGCAAGTACGGTTGGAGTTATGGTCTGGAGTGCGATTTCGTGTGGCAGACGGAGCACTTCCATGGTTGTCATACGCACTCTGACTGCTAATTTGTAAATCAATCTACTGTTTCGACCATTTATGATATCCAATGAATGTAACGCCATGTTCTGGTGAAGCATGGGACTACGGCTGTTCAATGTTCAATAAACACAATACCAGTCGCCATTCTATAGGTTTATTCCTCGGCAACCAGTTTAGTCCTGAAGATTACGTAGTGTAACGTCGAAACTGCTTGCATTGAAATAAATCTATACAATGGCGATTGCTACTGTTTTTAATTGAACATTTATGATATCATACATGAAGAGGATAACGCTCGCCCATGTATTGCTGTTGTAAGCTAACATTCTCTGCAGATTATCGACATGCTAACTTGGCCTGCTCGATCACCCGATCTGTGTGCTATTGTGTACATATCGGACATCATCGGATGACAACTCCAACGTCACACAGAAACTGCATTAACCTCCCCTATATTGACCGACCAAGTGCAACAGGCATGGAACTACATCCCACGAATTGACATTCGGCACCTGTACAACGCGATGAACCCACGCTTGCATGCTTGGATTCATCATTTTGTCGCTTACACCTGTTACTTATGTGCCAGAATTTCACATTTGCAATGGCCAATCTCGCGTTTACGTTAACCTGAGATCTTGCAATGTTAATCACTTAAATATGCTACCTATACAGATCTATTCTCGAAATTTCACTACTCTACATCAATTAGTTTTTGATGGTGCGAAGAAGACATACCTGTGGATTCAACTCCCTGCATCTCGCGGCCGTGCTCATGAATAGCAGCCAGGATGAAGGCATAGCAGTAGGCTATAACGCCGACTGGCAGGACGAAGCCGAAGGCGAGCAGGTAGATGTAGTAGGCGCGGTTGGCGGGCGTGCGCGTCAGGTAGTCCCAGGAGCAGGAGGTGAGGAAGCCCTCCGGGATGTAGCGGCTCCAGCCCAGCAGCGGCGGCACAGACAGGAACAGGCAGTACACCCACGCCGCGGCGCACACCTTGTAAACAAGACCAGAACTTACATTGCAAGATATGGCAAGGGGCCTGCTAGAGTTAAGGAAAGTTTCAATACAAGAGGTGAGACGGTTACGTCGTATCCATCTAATTTATTTTGATGCGTTTTTACATCATTCTTGTGATTCTGCACTCTTCTTACTTTCGAATGTAATAAACTTTTGACAATTAGGCGAATCGTTTTCTTCTTAGACTCTACTGTGATATTTGTGTACCTACATCCTTTCAATTAATCCGCCCCCACTCACTATTTCTGTATTATCTATACTTATACATAGTGGGCCCTATAAGAAATTATATCACGTTGTTAACCTACATGTGTTTTAACGTGGATGGGGCAAGAGTACGTCTGCAGCAGAGGATTATGGGCAAGTAAGACATGTATAATTAGAAATACGGACCTATTGCAGAATGTCATGAATGAATTGGACATATACGAGGAGTAATCATACAGCTGTACTTAACCTGGAAAATATTAAGTTGCAAAATGTATTTTCTGACTACTGGAAGCTCAATGAGTTGGTACACATAGGTGCCCTCATGCCATAGTCTGGTAGCCCGCAGTCCATCCCCACTTTATCAATAGGCTGAGCTTTATGTACATAGAATTTTACTCTCTCCATATTGCAGTGTTGGTGCAGTACATAGTTTTCATACCCGCTGATTGATTGGCTTCTTATAGGTTTCGAAACTATTTAGACTGCATATACGAAGACAGTAACTTGTTCTCGAAAGAACAGTTACTGCTGATGACCATGCAGCTTTTCCCTGGAATAAATGATGACTAACTGACAACCTCAGCTGCCCACAGGTGTTGTTGATATGCCTCGATGTGGACAGGTGAAAATGTGTGCCTCGACCTGGACTCGAACCCGGGATCTCCTGCTTACATGGCAGACGCTCTATCCATCTGAGCCACCGAGGACACAGATGAATAGCACGACTGCAGGGACTTATCCCTTGCACGCTTCCCGTGAGAGTCACATTCCCAACTGTCCACAATTCTACATATGTATTGTACCTCATAGGCATTTGCCCACCCACTCATTACTCAGATGGATAGAGCGTCTGCCATGTAAGCAGGAGATCCCGGTTCGAGTCCCGGTCGGGGCATACATTTTCAGCTGTCCACATCGAGGTATATCAACAACACCTGTCGGCAGCTGAGGTTGTCAGTTAATCATCATTTATTTAGACTGCTTTGCTTTCCCCAGCAGAGGAGTATACAGAAGTGTGGTTTAAACTGCCAAAAATGTGATTAATTTCTTGTTTTAAAAAAGATGTATTGTTGTAAATAAAATATTCCACTACAGTTTGAAAATTCGAAAACAACTAAACACTGCAAATGTTGGAGAAACAGTGACGTCGATGTATGTCGGCTTAAAAAGCTTTGTGCAGTTAATGTGAACAAATACTACACCCACACGACAAGAACTACTGTAGGAGCGGTAACAACAGCTGCGTGCACGCAGAGATCGACACCACTGTCAACGTATCACACGAGCCTGTGTGCTAGTGTGTGTGTGTGTGTGTGTGTGTGTGTGTGTGTCGCACATCATCACATATAGTTAAGGAGGCAGACTCTGGACAAATAAGATTATATTTTTGCTGCTTCTTTTCAGGACCAACATTAAATCTCATTTGCATGCAGTGTATGTTTCCCGAAATCGCAACCTTTGCCTGATTTGTGTTCTTAATAATTCCCTAAAGCTAAATATTACATCCGAAACCGACAATTTGTGTGATTTGCCTGCTAAATGAAGGGAGCTATTGGTCCTGGTAATAATTCAAGGAAGCAGCAAACAATTTGCTCTGAGGAGGCTGTTTGGTGACATAACCACGTAAACACAAGTGACTGTAGCACACTATTGCGATTTCCCTTGAAAAGTACGTATCGACAAAACCTTGCGGTTAGAAAGGTTATTTGTGTGTGTCTAGTAACTCTTGTCCAACAGTTCAGTTAACAAGTCATCGTAAGTTAATTATTTTTTATTTGTGGTAAGGACTATGGGACCATACGCTGAGGTCATCGGCCCTAGACTTACGCACTACTTAAACTATCTTAAACTGACTTAACGCTAAGAACAACACACACGCCGATGCCCGAGGGAGAACTCGAAGCTCCTACTGGGGAAGCCGCGCGAACGGTGACAAGACGACTGAGACCGCACGTCTACCCGGCGCGTCTCATTGTAAGTGATGAATTAAAGAACACTCAGATGAGAATTTATCAGTGAATGATTGAGTGTCCTCTGTGTTCTGTTAACTACAACTGATTTTCGGCTTGGTTGTTTAGTAAAGGTGAAAGCTGTGTTTCACATTAACAGCTTTCAATATCGCATTTCTTTCGTATGTTCTTAAATCGCCGACATTGTGCAAAAATATATTCTGTACCGAGTTCTCTGTCTATGGTATTGTAACTGTCTTTGACAACTTCAGTAGAATGGCAGGAAGAAACGCTGTGAGGTTTCGGTACCCGCAAGCCAATGAGATAAGATAGAAGCACGTAGCCGGCTGGAAAATGGTGTTCTTGAATGAACAAAGGGAGAATCCTGTCTACAAAACTCTAGTCTGACGCTGCGGCTTGAGATCTACTGGTGCTGTAAGACAATTTATAGGTATTTAAGCTCTGAGTATTAGTCTGCTGTTCACTCGCTGGTATCATGTTGTTAATGTGTGCCTATTTCTTGCTTCATATTGCAGGCTAGGAGCGTTGATATTCCCAGTATTTTCAGAACTATAGTGCCTGCTTTCTATGTTGAGACGTTACGTTCGTCTCTTTGTGGGGAGTGTGAGTTTCGAAGCGCGATACAGAACGGTAATTTCATATGATACATCATAAAGTACGATCCATTCTAATATTAAGTCACTTAAACTTGTCAAATTTCTCGAATATCCTTCGTAATGGATAGTTGGAAACGCAGCCGTTTATTAGAACAGCAATATTTCAAGTAGTCTCAGACATCAAAGACTGTTTTATAACTTTTATATTCCATTACGGATTTCGAGGCTTCATGTCCCATATTCAGACGCACATTTGCACACTTGTAATCAACGTTGATTATTAATTTCTCATGTCCAGCAGGCTGTGAACCAAATTCGCATACCGGTGTCCACATCAACAACACGCAAACGGACACCTCTCTGGTGGGACGTTACACGTGCAATTTGACTGACGCCCTGCTGCGACCGTGGAAATTATTAATTGACTTCGACTAGATGTGTACAAAGTTACATCTGAAGATGGAACATGAATCTCGAAATACAAAATCACCTACTACCCCTGCTGAACGTATGCCAGAGAGTCACCTTCGTCAATACCCGTCTGGCAGCCCGGATACCCCACATGGCGCAGATTCTGCCCATTACTGCGACAATGGCAGCCAGACTACAGGCGACTTCTGGACACATCTTCAAAGTCCAGTATGATGCTCTCACCTTACCAAAGAGGGATTGTGGCCTCGAACTGGTTAACGTGAGAGCCAGTACTGCGACACTTTACACTAATACCATGCTCCGGTTATTGGAAAAGCCAGTTTTACTGGAATGTTGACCAACGAGCTCGCACCTGTTTCAAGACGTCCGCCGACGTCTTTGGCACACTTCCCACCTCCGATGTCGCACATCGACCGTTTCTTTTTGGACTACAGCAACGTATGCACCGAGCTCCCCAATACCAGTAAGACGACCACCCGCGACATCTGCCGCCTTCTCCGAAAGTACTCACCCCGAAACCCCGTCGAAGCACGTCACCCCACGTTTCATGGCATACAGTTTGAAGAACAAGAAGCAACGATACCACACCACCGACACCACCGCGACGTGGTGCCTTCTCGTCAACGGCTAATATACGAGGGTTATTCCAAAAGTAAGGTCCGGTTATAAAAAAAAAATCTAAACTAAAATGTTTTTTCAAAACAATTGTTTTATTTACATTCCTTACATCTTTATCTATTTTTCTACATAACTTCCATACTTATTTAAACATTTGTCACATCGTTCAACAAGCTTTTGAATGCCCATGGTATAGAAATCTACTACAAGATCGAAATTTCATCGCATCGCGCTGGTGGACTCATCCCTGTGTCTCAAGTTCAATGTCGAAGATACAGATTTACATCGTTTTAAGTGTGGGCCAGCAGCAGCTGACTGGACTCTCGTACAGAACATTGTGGCGTTCTACCTCCGAGTACCCCCACATCAAGTTTCTCCAAACCTGCTTTCCATGGTATAAGTGGCACGCCATCACATGGATCAGTGGCTTGGCTATCAACCACCTTTTCCGGGACGACATCGTCGATCCGGCGGACTTTTGAACACACCTCCACCTACACCACCACACACTTCGCCGACATCGACACTAGCGGGCCACTTTCGCGAGCTATTTACAGATTATTTTCGGCAACCGCCTCGGAGCTGGAATCTGAACGAAACGGGCCAGCCAAGACTTGACGATCCCACGTTCCCCTTCCCTTCTAATGATCAATGATAGAATGGCCATTGTTCTAATGGCCCGCCAAAGTGGAGCATGGCGCAGCAAGTATTCCTAATTTCTCCCACTTTTTTTTCTTCTCATCCTCTAAGATTTTTTCACTCCATATATTTATCCTGTTCACGCATAGCCCAGCATCTGCAGCCTATTTGTTTTCTTTCTCTTGTGCTCCCCTAACAACAACAAAAAGTTGGGTCGCTGCTGATGTTGAGACTGTATACTTATCTAAAGATACAAGAAAAGGTTGTTGAGAAAATATACTTATTTATGTCTTACGTTTTCAAAAAAAGTTGGTAGAGCACTAAAACAACTAAAAAAAAGTGTGGCACCGACTGACATAAGACTTGCGCTTGGCGGCCGAACCCGAATGGGCCTCCCGGCCAACAATGACATACGATCATTTCATTTTTCATAGCAGCATCTCACAGCAAGTACACTACATTAGAAGCTTTACTGTATCACAGCAACAGAATAATGTTTTCACATTTATCTACTCTTTTGTTACTGCATTCTGTAACAAAGACCTTGTAGTAGCAGAGGTGTGTTTCACAGTAGCGGAGTTGAACAAGCGCTCGTTTCTCTCAAGAAACGCTTTTTAGAGCCCATGTTTTCTGGAATTTTTTTTCTTGTTTAGGTCGATACTACCACCTGTCAAAACATGCAATACTCATTTTTAACACCGTGTACACTGTATGTACGGAAATGGTTACTGAATACCACTTCTACTCCATGGTTGAAAAAAGCTTTAATGGCTTGTTTCAGTGTGCTTTTGATATCTTCCTTACTTCCGTTGCCGTATGTATTCTTGCTTCCTAGACCGAATCGCTTAACATCATCTAGGCTATTACTTTTTCTTTAATCAAAATTTCGTTGCAGTTTCTTCATTAGTTCTTCGATATACAGGTCAAACATCAATTTCAAGAAGTTTCATCCCCGTCTTGCACCATTTCCAGAAGTCGTAGTGCCCATTGCTGTATTACTTCTAGTTAGCTTGTTAGTTAGTATATATGTTACACAGGCTGGTTCAGCTTCACTTGCTGATGTCATTTTATGCAGCCAGCAATGTTATATCTAGCTTTCACAAACCACGTACGAAATTTTCGTACTCTGTCGCTCGCTAAGCGCCAACTATTAGTCCTACAGAAAAACGAACGGGACTATTATGTAGAAAATTTACTGTAGTTAAAGTTTGTACTGCAATTCATTTCGCTAGAGGCCACATTTGTCTAGTTATTAAAAAAAACGTAGAAAATTGATTTTAAAACTCATCTCCACACCTACACAGACCCCTCGCCAGTCACGATTTCTTGTATATTGTTCATGGAACTCCCTCGTAACACTGAACAAAAGTTTCCGACTACACGAACTATTCCTGATACTCGAAATTTTTGTTCTCTGTAGATTGAGATTTACCCCTAGCATAGTTGTCAATTTCGCTAGCATAAATAATTTAAACGTGGCTGCGATGATAATGGAAAAAAATGAATTTTGTAAACGTTACGCTAAATTTAATTACGTTGATGTTTCGATCCAAACTGAACTCTTACAATCAGACGCCTATTACATAAAACGTTGTAATTTTTTATTTTATGCCGTTAAAATTCACAAAATTGTAAGGTAAAATATACACAAATGTCGATTTTACAGTGCATAAGTGCTCGACTAGGCCGGTGGCGTAATAGAGCTAGTCAATGAAGACCAATAAAGATCGAATGTGGGAAATAAATCGTGCAGTCCAAAATTTTTGTACTGTGGTAGGAGAGAGTGCGACGAGTAATGTATTAGAAATCCCTACCAGTGGGAACTAAGTCTGGGAGTTGGGGTGCGTTTGAAGGTCACTTCTTATTTGTTTGTCCCGAATAACTCGAAAACTACAGCCTTCAGTGGCAACGTATCCCAATCCAAAATTTAATTATATTAAGTTTCCTACAAAAAGATGCATCTATTTTTTTCTGTAGGAGTTATAGTTTTTGCGTAGCGAGGAAAAGAGTACGTTATTCCTGCGCATGGGTTTTGAAGGCCAAAGTAACATTGCGGGTTGCATAAAACGGCATCAGTAGGGGCAGCTGAATTATCCTATGTATTAGCCGTTTGCCTTCATACGCTATCTTAGGCAAATAATAAAACGATATAGAATAACAGGTGAGTGCTAATATACGGCGACCTACGCGGTACCGCTTTGGAAGTGTGGACGCAGTCGCCACACACAGTAAGTTGCGGCGGCAGCCGTGTTCCGTGTCGTTAGCGCTGTTGCAGCGTTGACACAGCCGGGGGTCACGATCCGCTGATCTCAGCAACGCCTCGCTGTGGCACGTCGCCTCACGTGTCTTCCCATTAAGCCGTCTGCTGAACTTCGAGGTGAAGGTCACATTTCGCTTTCGAGGCAAGGGCACGCAATCTCACGGCAGTCTCCTTTGCCCTTTACAAAACCTCTTTCACAGCTCAGCGGGAGAACAGTACGCAATTTATTTCTTTGCAGACGGCGACCGGCGACATGAGTAGTCTCAGAAGCCCTTTATTGTATCAAAAATCATATTTTTGCACGGAACAAAAGAAACAAATCGTAACGCAAAGACTCACATACACAGTGTGTTGAGTGATGCAGTAACGTTTCTCGTAAGTACATGTTGGGACTGAACAGAACGCATGTACCTCTAAGATAAAGTGTATGAATTAACATCTGAGTTAAAGATCATGATGCACTCCTTTGCTGCAATTATGAGTGATCAATCAAATAATGTCTATTCCAAAACTCTCAGTCTTTATGAAACATAGAGCCTGATTACTGGTCCTTAAATCTGTGCTTTATAATAGTGATGGTAAATATAACTCTCTGTCTTATTTGGTTCTACGGACGAATCTGTCATCCCAACTCGTTTAATATTAGTTATCATCTTTAAAATAATCCATAAGCAAAAATCCCACAGAATTGCGCGTGGGAGAAAGATTAACAGTCGCAACCGTCGTATCGTATTTTTGAAAATGAAATAAAATTTTACCTAGGCACAGTTCGATCGGAAGCTGCAGGGTATGGCCGCTACACCACTTTCCAATAATTTCTCCGAATTACAAGCTACGTTTACTCAGTAACATGGGCAAGGAAGTAGTAAGAAGAAACTCGACGAAGTAGTATGCTCATCCAACGTTTATTCCTGACAAATTAAACTTCTATTTCCTTGCCTTAAATCTACTGCGGATGAAATTAATATGTTCCACGATTTGGACATCATTGAAATATAAGAATGTAGGCTTTCGCGGCCGGTGTCATAGTGATTAAAATTCTTCTAATATTATGCCGCGTCATTGCTAAAAACAATAATAATCTAAAACCGACAATTCGGCCAAATTGCAACGGCCTTCCTCAGGGTATGACTGGTTTTTCACGGGGATAGGTGTTTCCATTTATTACAGACTATCGATATCTGACGTCACTATTGTAAAAATATTGATTGGCCCTCTAATATGATTGGCTAGTCATGACGTAAGGGAAGATGGAAGGAAAGAGGCTATTCGTGAATATCCATGTCGTCAACGATTGGTAACTGTGCACCAATCAGCGTTCAGCTACTGCTCGGCTCCTGGTGTGCGCGGAAGTGAACTGACAGTTTCTCTACAGCTGTTTGTGCAGATACGTCCGCGTCCCGTGTAGCTTCTGCCCCCCGACCGCTCGCGGCCCGTTGGACTGGAATGGCCGGCAGCCAGGACGCCGGGAGTTTGTAGCCTTCTTCTCTGTTGATGTTGTCAGACTGCTTAATAATTCCGCTCGCCTCCGGTATTTTGCATTGTCGCATCCACGATACTTTCGCCAGTAATCGGGCTTCCTGGAACCTGATAGGTTGTCCACAGTCACGGTGGTGTTCAGCTATGTTGCTGTACATAAAAAATTGTTCGAATGGCTCCGAACACTATGGGACTTAACTTCTGACGTCATCAGTCCCTTAGAACTTAGAACTGCTTAAACCTAGTTAACCTAAGGTTCAAATGGCTCTGAGCACTATGGGACTTAACATCTGAGGTCATCAGTCCCCTAGAACTTAAAACTACTTAAACCTAACTAACCTAAGGACATCACACACATCCATACCCGAGGCAGGATTCAAACCTGCGACCGTAGCGGTCGCGCGGTTCCAGACTGAAGCGCCTAGAACCGCTCGGCCCCTCCGGCCGGCTATCCTAACGACATCACACACATCCATGCCCGAGGCAGGATTCGAACCTGCGACCTTGGCGGTCACGCTGTTCCAGGCTGTACGCGTAGAAGGGCTCGGCCACCCCGGCCGGCTGTTGTACATAGCGTTCGTGTTTTGCTATTCGTAAGCTGACAGGTCTTCCTGTTTCTCCGCACTCACACCGTAGTTCGTAAACACCTGCAGTGTTAAAATTGTTGACTACATCCATGGTGGAACCTATCATTTCGCGGATCCTGTGACTGGTTCGAAGAATCGGTCTGAAACCTCGTCGGGGGAGGACGTTGCCTAGCCGTTCACTGACGCCTTTTACATAAGGTAAGTGACCAGTGGAAGCATCTCTTCTTCTCGTGTTATGCTCCCTTTTGATTTAGCTACCTTTCTTATGATGTTGTCATCATAGCCGTTGGCACGAAACGTGTGTTGTAGCTTCTTTAATTCTTCATTGATGTTATTTTCATCGCTTACCCGGAAGGCTCGGGCAGTTAACGTATGCAGAACAGAATACTTTTGAGCTGGGTGGTGGTGGCTCTCCGCGTGCCGGTACCGATTAGTGCGCGTTGGTTTCCCGTATTCTTTGTGTCCCAGTTTACCTTCGGCAGCTCTGTATACTTCCACATCCAGAAATGGCAAGGTACCATTGTTTTCAGTCTCATGTGTGAACTTTATATTTTTGTGCAGGCTATTTAAGTGCAGAATGAAGTTTCCCAATTCCACTTCACCGTGAGGCCAGATAACGAATGTGTCGTCCACATGTTGTAGCCAACAACTGGGACGTAACGCAGCAGAAGCTAGGGCCGTTTGCTTAAAGGCTTCCATGAAGATGTCCGCAGCTACAGGGGATAGCGCGGAACCCATTGCCACTCCATCTAACTGTTCTTAATACTTTTACCGCCACGTGAAGTACGTAGATGACAGGCATAAGCGCACCAGATCGCAGACATCTGGTGGGATACTATCCTGTAGAATGCGCATAGTTTCCTCAATAGGTACGTTAGTGTAGAGAGACTTGATGTCAAAACTGACCATAATGTCTGATGGCTTTATTCGCTGTTTCCTAATCAGTTGTATGAAGTGGGAAGAGTCTTTCACGTAGGAGGCTGTTTGTCCCACAAGACGGCCTAACTTAGGTGCCAGGTGTTTTGCAACATAGTACGTAGGTGAATCTATTCCGTTCGCTATGGGCCTCAGCGGATAACTCTCCTTATGGAGCTTAGGTACTCCTTAGATTCTAGGAGGAACAGGTACCTTGGTGATTAGTCTCTTCGCGATAGCGGAACACCACCGTGACTGTGGACAACCTGTGAGGTTCCAGGATGCCCGAGTACTGGCGAAAGTATCGTGGATGCGAGAGCACAAAACACGGGAGCCGATCGAAATTATTAAGCAGCCTGACAACATCAACACAGAAGATGACTACAAACACCCGGCGTCCAGCCTGACGGCCACCCAGTCCCACGGGCCGCGAGCGGGTGCTGATTGGCGGACTACATGGACATCCACGAATAGCCTATTTCCTTCCATCTTCCCTTACGCCATGACTAGCGAATCACATTAGAGGGTCAATTAAAAGTTTTACAAAAGTGACGTAAGACATCGATAGTCTGTAATAAATAGAAACACCTATCCCCATGCAAAATCAGTTTACTATTTTTGTCAGATTTTTGCTATGACGCAGCATAATTCTCAGAAGAATTTTAATCACCTTTAAAATAATTACAACTCCTTTTTTTCGGATTAATAGATGAGCAGTTCTAGAAGATATCTTACATTCCAGATCGCTAAGCATAGAGATCCTCATTTCTCTTGTTCTATCCTAAAAGTCACAGCGTAAAGTAACAGGCGCAGACCACACAACTTCTAGAAAAATGCGCGTCCGGAGAAAGCAGACGATAACTGTTATCTCTGGCGCACTGAGTGCATGGTGAGTATTTAAAGATATACTACAGCCACGTCACGTCAACATTACGCACACTCAGTTCACTTGACCACAATGTAAAGCAGGTGCAGTCAAGAATTCGTCTCATGGGCCCTGCTACAAGTGTCATAGCTCCTCAAGAAAATAGATCGCAGACAAAACAAATTTTCAGTATTATGTCATTATTTTTGACGCGCTGAAGACATAATACATTTTTTTGTTCATCAGCCTTCCGGCGGGACTGATGCAGCCCGCCACGAATTCCTCTCCTGTGCTAACCTCTTGATCTCAGAATAGCACTTGCAACCTATGTCCTCAACTATTTGCTGGATGTATTCCAATCTCTGTCTTCCTCTGCAGATTTTGCTCTCTACAGCTCAGTCTAGTACCACGGAACTCATTCCCTCATGTCTTAACAGATGTCCTATCATCCTGTCCCTCCTCCTTATCAGTATTTTCCACATATTCCTTTCCTCTTCGATTCTGCGCAGAACCTCCTCATTCCTACCTTATCAGTCCACCTAATTTTCAACATTCTTCTGTAGCACCACATCTCTAATGCTTCAATTCTCTTCTGTTCCGGTTTTCAAATTGTCAATGTTTCATTGCAATACAATGCTGAACTCTAGATGTACATTATCAGGAATTTCTTCCCCAAATTAATGCCGGTATTTGATATTAGTAGATTTCTTTTGATCAGAAATGCACTTTCTACCATTGCTAGTCTGCTTTCGATATCCTCCCTGCTCCGTCCGTCGTTCGTTATCTTACTGCCTAGGTAGCAGAATTCCTTAACTTCATGTACTTCGATGTCCTCATTTCTATTACTTCTCATTACCTTCCTCTTACTTCGATCTACTCTCAGTCCATACTCTGTACTCATCAGACTGTTCATTCCGTTCAGAAGATCATGTAATTCTTCTTCACTTTCACTCAGGATAGCAATGTCATCAGCGAATCGTATCATTGATATTCTTCCACTTCGAATTTTAGTTCCACTCCTGAACCTTTATTTTATTTCCATCATTCCTTCCTCGATGTACAGATTGAACAGTAGGGGCGAAAGGCTACGTCCTCGTCTTACACCCTTTTTAATACGAGCGCTTCGTTCTCAGTCGTCCACTCTTATTATTCCCTCTTGGTTCTTGTACCTGTTGTATATCTATCCCCATTAGCTTACCCCTACTTTTCTCAGAAATTCGAGCATCTTGCACAATTTTACAGTGTCGAACGCTTTTTCCAGGTCGACAGGTCCTATAACGTGACTTGATTTTTCTTTAGTCTTGCTTCCATTATTAAGCGCAACGTCAGAATTGCTTCTCTCGCGCCTTTAGCTTTCCTAAAGCCAAACTGATCATCATCATGTAGCGCATCCTTAATTTTCTTCTCCATTCCTCTTTGTATTACTCTTGTAAGCAACTTGGATGCATGAGCTGTTAAGCTGATTGTGCGATAATTCTCGCACTTGTCAGCTCTTGCCGTCTTCGGAATTGTGTGGATGATGCTGTTCCGAAAGTCAGATGGTATGTCGTCAGCGTCATACATTCTACACACAAACGTGAATAGTCATTTTGTTGCCACGTCTCCCAACGATTTTAGAAATCCTAATAGAATGTTATCTATACCTTCTATCTTATTTCATCTTAAGTGCTTCATAGCTCTCTTATATACTGATTCCAATACTGGATCCTCTATCTCTTCTAAATCGAGTCCTGTTTCTTCTTCTGTCACAGACAAATCTTTCCCCTCAGAGGCTTTCAGTGTATTCTTTCCAGGTATCACCTCTCTGCTCTGCATTTAACAGTGGAATTCCCGTGGCACTCTTAGTGTTATAAGCCTTGCTTTTAATGTCAACCCAGTTGCTTTGACTTTCCTGTATGCTGAGTCTGTCCTTCTGAAAACGATTGCTTCTTCGATGTCTTCACATTTTTGCTGCAGCCATTTCGTCTCAGCTTCCCTGCACTTCCTATTTATTTCATTCCTCGGCGACTTGTATTTCTGTATTCCTGAGTTTCCCGGAACATTTTTGTACTTCTTCCTTTCGTCGATCAGTTGAAGTATTTCTTCTGTTACCCATGGTTTCTTCGCAGTTACCTTCTTCCTACGTGTGTTTTCCTTCCCAATTTTTGTGATGGCACTTTTTAGAGATTCTATTCCTCTTGAACTTTATTGCCTACTGAGCTATTACTTATTGCTGTATCTACAGCCTTAGAGAAGTTCAACCGTATCTCATCGTTCCTTAGTATTTCCGTATCCTACTTCTTTGCGTGTTGATTCTTCCCGACTATTGTCATAATCTTCAACCTACTCTTCATCGCTACTATACTGTGATCTGAGTCTATGTCTGCTCCTGGGTACGTCTTACACTCCAGTATCTGATTTCGGAACCTCTGTCTGACCATGATGCAATCTAACTGAAATCTTCCCATATCACCCGGTTTTTTTTTAAGTAAACCTCCTTCTCGTGTGGTTCTTGAACAGAGTATTCGCTATTAATAGCTGAAACCTATTACCGAAATCAATTAGTCTTTCTTCTCTCACATTTCTTGTCCCAAACCCATATTCTCCTGTAACCTTTCCTTCTACTCCTTCCCCTACAACTGCATTCCAGTCTCCCATGACTATTAGATTTTCATATCGCTTTACATACTGTATCACCCTTTCAATGCCCTCATACACTTTCTCTATCTCTTCATCTTCAACTTGGGACGTCGATATGTCTACCTCAACTACCGTTTTCGGGGTTTGTCCTGCTGTCGATTCTGATAAGAACAACTCTGACGCTGAACAGTTCACAATAACTCACTCTCGGCCCTACCTTCCTGTCCATAATGAATCCTACTCCCGTTATATCACTCTCCGCTGCTGTTGATATTATCCTATGAGCATCTGACCTAAAATCCTTGTCTTCTTTCCACTTCACTTCACTGACCCCTACTGTATCTAGATTGAGCTTTTGCATTTCCCATTTCAGATTTTCTAGTTTCTCTACCACGTTCAAGCTTCTGACATTCCACGCCCCGACTCGTGAACATTATCCTTCCGTTGATTATTCAATCACGTGGTAACCTCCCTCTTGGCAGTCCCCTTCCGGAAATCCGATTGGGGGACTATTCAGGAATCTTTTCCAATGGAGAGATCATCATGACACTTCTTGAATGACAGGTCACATGTCCTGTGGATAAACGTTACGCATCTTTAATGCAGTGGTTTCCATTGCCTTCTGCATCCTCATGCCGTGATCATTGCTGATTCTTCTGCCGTTAGGGGCAGTTTTCCCCCCTAATACAAAAGGGCGCAACATAATCGCGACTTACTTAGTTTCATAATGAAAAAAATGTGTTTCAGACACATGTGGTCGAAATATTGTAGCACTTTTGTAACCTCATTATGGAGAGGCGGGATTTTTGTGAGGTGCTGAGGTGGAGAAGAGGTTGTACCTCTTTAATTCAGACGAAATTGCATGTGAACTGGACATGCATTCGACCCCCTCATTACATACCAACTAATTGATTATGTGCGCAACGGTAACGGAAGAAAATGACGGTGGACCCTGCTAGTTGGTAAAATAAGGAATGCGCACTCACAATAATTTAATAAAAATCGTAATATACTTAGAAAAGAAATAGAACTTTATCATAAAAACAACATTAAATGGGATTCTGCATATATCTACGAAATGATATGCTGATTAAATATTACAATGGTATTTATTATACATCACAACATAAATGTACATGATTATCGACACAAACAGTTGGTTAAAGGATAGGGTATACTGAAATATTATGAGAATAAGAGTTGGCTCGAGAACAAGGGGCTCCTACTCTCTGTGAGGCAATAGATTGACGATAATGACTGGAGGGCCTAATGAATCAAATATTAATCTTCCGACTATATAGCAGTATCGCGATTAGTAGTGAGAGATCAAAAGGGACCACACGGAGAAACAAGCAAGGTGGACTTGTAGCAAAGCGAGCGCGCGTGCTGTGAGGGATTCAGTATAAAATTGATAAGGTCATACAATACCAGAGCCACAAAATACTGTACCAGTACTGAAATCTGCAGCACGTCGTCGATAGGCAGCCTCCTCTTGACGTAGGTGCCGACTTCAGCCGCGCAGCAACTCTGTTTCAGCCCCTGGCCTCGAAGGCTGTCCGAGAATTCTAAGTTCTTCCGAAAAAAAGCGACCAAGTCGCAAGACCGTCCGACTCCGACGAAGATCAGATGCCGAATTCCGCTCTGTGATGCGATGCAAGAACGAAGCCAGCATTGCTCAACTTCCTACTCTCCTCGAAAACCGAGAATCAGCATTCAGCTCTGATTCCAAAACTCCACCACACTGTCTCAGATCATCATTTTCGCCAATAGCGACCGTTCCCTCCAATTTCGAGCAGGGCTTTATGACGTCAACTAGCCTCAGTTTAAGTTGACGAATCATGCCTCTGCTATTCAGCTGAGGGCACTGAACTTGCCGTTTGACCGGCTACGAAAACAACCTGCCTAGACCACCGGCCATCCGGTGCCAGACAGTCGCACTCAGCACGGTACAGTCCACAAGTCTTCTCCGAATCAAGAGGACAATACAGCGAGCCGGTGCCAGGCATCTTTGTTCCGGACGCGCCGGAACGGTAAACATACAAACTGCGGTGACACTCAGACGTCTCGCAGGTCGTTTCGCCCTGCATAGAATAGGCGAAACTCGACCGGCGTCAGTCGTTCCGCCAGACGCTTAAGCCTATTGTACGAACCCCTTAGAATTCAGGGAAGTGCAGCTGCCAACCAGAAACGCAGTGTGCCGCGTCCTACGATGCTCGCCTCGCCCAGGCCACCCATGGAAGTAAAACCACACGTTTAGGAATCAAACGAAAAGTATTTTTTGAGCTCTCATTACAAAGACTCTCATTACAATAACCTTTTACGGTCTGTTACTACCGTGCAATAACATAAAACATTAATAAAATTGATAAAAATGAAAGGAGACATGCAAAAGAGGGCATGGAACCTCTCCACTTTACATTAGAGAAACAATGTAGATGCTAACATAGAAGGATTTGTCTTGAGAACTGGAATTGCGTTGCAGATCGGTCAGCTGCTTGTGCACACACACAGTGGCGTCTAATTATTTCAGGGACACGACCCATTCTGCAGACCTCGCGTTTTCTTTAACTCCAGTAGGCTACCTTCATAGTATCAGAAGTTATTTGTTTCTCACTTTGCAGTGTCATACTGTGGTAGTATGCAGTCAAGTCCACTTCAAAGGTGAGGTGTTTAATCCATTCTGGATGTTCTAATTTTTGTTCTTGCACTCCTTTCTCTTTCACAAATTTAAAAACAGACGGTTTACTTCGAGGTATCGTTCCACGTATGCCCCATAACTTAAGCAAGATACTTTAGAATACTATTTATACAATGTTTAAAAAGTGTCGAATACTTTGATAGGTGGTAGTACTCATCGAAACAAGAAAAATAAGTCCAATAAACGTAGGTCTGGAGATGCATACTTTCTAAGTCCAGTAAACACGCCTGCGAAAGCGCATACTTTCTGCGATAAACATGCGTTTACAGGAGGTGTTCCACGTGGTGTTCGTTCTTGACAGTTCATCCCCCTGCCCTCCGGCTTAAGGAACGACGCACCCTTTGAAGTATACCTGGTTGTTGTTGTACCTGCAGGCACGCATCAAAGACGCGACCCTGTAGTACCGGCATATCGCTGATTGGCGTAGCGTAGACCAATTTTCACAAGTGTCTCCGTTAAGGTGATTGAGGTCTGGGGAACGAGCAGGCCAAGTATGGGCATCCCCTACCAATCCAGTGGTCCCTCATTGTCTGCATCAGATGTTCACGCACAATGTGACGAAAGTGTGATGATGCGCAATCGTGCATGAACCAAATTTGTGTTAATTGCTGCAATGGCACAGTCTCCGGCAAGGTAGACAATACATATTAATGAGAAATTCCAGATAATGCTCTTCACTTCACTTTTGTGGCCCCTTAATCTATCGCCAGGTACACCTGCCGTACGTTGATTGGGAATCGGTGGTGATCCACTCTTTACTGAATTGCTTGGGTATTTACATCAGCCCAGACATGTTGATTACGGGAATTCAGAACACCAACTCTTGTGAACCCTGCCTCGTCTGTGAATAGTATCTTGGATGTGAACCGTGGATCTGTGGCACACTTCAGCAGCAGCCTTTGCAGGACCACCGTCTACCTTGATGATTCTGTGGCATTAGGGCCTGCCTGAACGCGCAGTAGGTGATATACGTACAGCAGTTTTCATGAAGTACCCACCATATAAGATAGTGAGAGGCGCCTTCTGCTGCTGGTAATTGTTGCACACTGGTGTCAGGGGTTTGTTCCAACGTACGTAGCACACGCTCCTCCATGTCAGGCGTGCGGACTGGGCGGGGTCTTCTACTGCCAGTGTTCCAAATGGTGAGTGTACCTGTGTCCCTCACACGATGGAGAAGTCTACCGAAAAGCTTATCAGAAGGCACTCTACGCTGTAGATATTTTTCTGCGTAGAGGGCACGGTCTCCATTTGTTAAACCTTAGCAGAATATACCATCCGCCATTTTAGTTGCCGAGTAGCAGGCTTACATTTCTTCGAATTGCTGGTAGAGAGAAAATGTACATCTACACTACTGGCCATTAAAATTCCTACACTAAGAAGAAATGCAGGTGATTAACGGGTATTCATTGGACAAATATATTATACTAGAACTGACATGTGATTACATTTTCACGCAATTTGGGTACATAGATCTTGATAAATCAGTACCCAGAACAACCACACCTCTGGCACTAATAACAGCCTTGATACGCTTGGGCATTGAGTCAAGCAGAGCTTGGATGGTGTGTACAGGTACAGCTGCCCATGCAGCTTTTACACGATACCACAGTTCATCACGAGTAGTGACTGGTATATTGTGAGGAGTCAGTTGCTCGCCCATCATCGACCAGACATTTTCAATTGGTGAGAGATCTGGAGAATGTGCTGGCCAGGGCAGCAGTCGAACATTTCCTGTATCCAGAAAGGCCCGTACAGGACCTGCAACATGCGGTCGTGCATTATATTGCTGAAATGAAGGTTTTCGCAGGGATCGAATGAATGGTAGAGCCACGAGTCGTAACACATCTAAAATGCGACCGAGACGTGTAATCAATGGCATCCATCACATCCGGTGATATGCCAGTATGGCGATGACGAATACTTGATTCCAATGTCCGTTCACCGCGATGTCGCCAAACATGGATGCGACCATCATGATGCTGTAAACAGAACCTGGATTCATCCGAAAAAACAACGTTTTGCCATTCGTGCACCCAGGTTTGTCGTTGAGTACACCATCGCAGGCGCTCCTGTCTGTGATGCAGCGTCAAGGGTAACCGCAGCCATGGTCTCCGAGCTGATAGTTCATGCTGCTGCAAACGTCGTAGAACTGTTCGTGCACATGGTTGTTGTCTTGCAAACGTCCCCATCTGTTTACTCAGTGATTGAGACGTGGCTCCACGATCCGTTACAGCCATGCGGATAAGATGCCTCTCATCTCGATTGCTAGTGATAGGAGGCCATTGGGATCCGTCACGGCGTTCCATATTACCCTCCTGAACCCACCGATTCAATATTCTGGTAACAGTCATTGGATCTCGACCAAAGCGGGCAGCAATATCGCGATACGATAAACCGCAATCGCGATAGGCTACAATCCGACCTTTATCAAAGTCGGATACGTGATGGTACGCATTTCTCCTCCTTACACGAGGCATCACAAGAACGTTTCACCAGGCAACCCCGGTCAACTGCTGTTTGTGTATGCGAAATCGGTTGTAAAACTTTCCTCATTTCAGCACGTTGTAGGTGTCGCTACTGGCGCTCTGAAAAACTAATCATTTGCATACCACAGCATCTTCCCCCTGTCGGTTAAATTTCGGGTCTGTAGCACATCATCTTTGTGGTGTAGCAATTTTAATGGCCCATAGTGTACTATACATCTGTACGTACAAAGAACGGAGTAACAGTAAACACATAAGTGAATTCGTGTTCAAAAGAAGACAGAAAACCTACTTATCCAGGATTGACAGTACTGCACAATAAGGCAGACAAACATGACGAAAGCTACAGCTCGAACCTTGTGGCTCACCGGTCTTAGGCGCTTTAGTCCGGATCCGCGCTGCTGCTACGGTCGCAGATTCGAATTCTGCCTCGGGCTTGGATGTGTGTGATGCCCTCAGGTTAGCCTTAGGTTACTTAGGTGTAAGTAGTTCTAAGTCTAGTGGACTGATGACATCAGATGTTAAGTCGCATAGTGCTCAGAGCCCTTTGAACCTTTTTTTTTTTTTTTTTTTTTTTAGATCACCTAATGATAGGTAGAGTATTTTAAGACATAATATCCTGCCTATACTTTTCACGGAGCGCCAATGCAATGACTGTGCTAATATGTACAACCAAGTGTCTTCCAACCCATCGTATAAACACGTGTTCATCTCGGAATGTATGCGTTTCCGGACAGATGTTTATTGAACTTATTTTTCTTGTTTAGGAGAGTACTACTACCAGTCGGAGTAGTCGACCCTTGTTTTGAATTCCCTGTATGCACGAGTCTCCATACTCTTCGTACACTTCTATCGAAAACAGTTGCACCTGACGGTGGAATGATGCACGCAACTTCCGAAATTTTACTATTCCTGCCACCAAATTCTTTCCGTACTCCATTCCTGTAAATTTAACACAAAGTGCTTCTCGATGTATAAAAGAATGAAAGTCTTCTAGTGATCCTTGTAATTTTCTGCTCTTTCATTGTCAACTAAATCTTAGAAGTCGTTCTGCATGAAATTTAATATCACATCAGAGGTAATTTGTAGTAACCATGGATTGTACGAATGTATACTAGATAGTGAGAGTTCTCATCTCTGTCTTCTGTCGTTTCCCACTGACCTGTGAACGTCCTTCGTACCACGAACAAATAGCTAAGGGTTAACGCCAGCCGCGCGGCATTAGCCGAGCGGTCTCAGGCGCTGCAGTCATGGACTGTGCTGCTGGTCCCGGCGGAGGTTCGAGTCCTCCCTCGGGCATGGGTGTGTGTGTTTGGCCTTAGGATAATTTAGGTTAAGTGTGTGTAAGCTTAGGGACTGATGACCATAGCAGTTAAGTCCCATAAGATTTCACACACATCTGATTTTTGGTTAACGCCACTCACAACACGATTCTACCGAGATGAGGAGAGTTGTGCCGACCGAAAAATGTCGCACCGCAGTACATCATAAAACGTCACGCTGTACCGAATACTTCCAAGAAGGACCGAGCAAATCTGAGACAGGGTGGGCCTCCTCACACCCGGTTCGCGAGCGTTTGGCAGCCCGTGGCCCACCCTGTTGGAAAGTGTGACACTGTTCTTAGCATATTTCGATCAATTACATATTTCGGCATCTACATGTCGAGAATGTTACTTAATTATGCAACTAATATTTCATACCGCCTAATTCTACTAACTGCACCGAGTTGATAGAATGAAGGCTTTTCACGGCAGGTGTTGTCATCACTTAAAACTGGTAATATCCGCTATATATGTCCAGAGCCAGTTAACTGTTGGAGGACGTCTTCCTAGCGGGATTAGTCATGCTCGTTGGCGAGACCACCGTTTCTGTGCGCACGGATGCATTTGAGGTCTTGGTGTCTTCTGTTGCCACAATGCACTCTGCGACCACCTTAATTAGTTAGAAAATTTTGTATTAAGTTTAACTGAAAAACAAAGTAATTGAAGAGTGTGTCAGACGAATTTATTAAGAGAAATAAATGTTTTATTTAAACTGAAAAGTATATCAGGAGACTATAATATTTTTGCAAAAAGTTGTCATACAGAGGAGACTACAATGCATAATACGGTTGGCCATTCTCAACACTCCAAAGCTGACTGTTATCTCCATTTCTTGAACTGCAAAACACCAGTCATGGTGACAGCGCTAAGAAAATTTTCATATGTCAGTAGGGCACACAAAGAACCACAAATGAAATAGGACTCTCCCACTACCATATTTCCTAATCGGATACCATGTAGATTTCTGGTCTTCTGTTAATTCATCCTGTTTGCTCTGCCTACCAGAAATTTCAGTCATTACCATTACGAAAAAACAATAAGCCATTCTCAACAGAATTTGTATTAAAGTGTTCTTCTCCTTCTTCATAATGGGATGCTTCATGATGATCATTATCATCTTAGTGCTGTTCTGAGATTTCAGTGACGTCTACCACCGCATCATCATCACTGGAAGAATCATACTCCCTAGGAGTTTTTTCAGGGTCAAAAACTTGCTCCTCTTCCTTTGATGGTCCTTTTCCCCATAACATTTTCAGTTTATACAACAGACAGTTATTACGAAATAATGTAGTAGAACGTGAACCAATACTTTAATCCGAAGTCATACGTAAATTTTATAAGAATGTTCCAAAATTATGGCAATCAAAACAATTAAAAAATATCCTAAAATTTCATTGAAACGAAATGTGTAGTTATTGATATGGGAGATAATAAAAATGATAGACAAGACTCTGAGACCCGATGGTACCTAAAGCGTTAAACGGTAAGTATAGGTCTTCTGCTTATCTTTCAACAATTTTTTATAAGTTTCTCATGTTTCGCTTTCGTATGTGCAGCTGTATTATTCTCAAACAATCCCACGGAACTCCCGACGTAATCCAATAAATCATTTTCACTGCTGCCCACCAGGAAGGATATAAAATAACAGAATTCTACTTATTGTGAACCTCTGGCAGCAACAGTGGCTCCAACAAAGCTGGGCATCAAGTTGAGTTTGGATAATAGATACGGGTATGTCATTCCGTGCTGCTTCAAATCCATACCACATCAATCGTAATGGGTAGTGAGCTTGAATCTATTCCAACTCATGGCCAGATATTTCGATGCTTGAGAGATTGGGAGAATTTGCTGTCCAGAAAGGTAACCGTGTCCAAATTACCTGTTTCACGAAATCAACAAGCTCAGTCTTTGTACCAAATGAAGGTCTATAACATCGTGCTATGTGACAGGATGTGACGATGACTATTCAATATGGCAACATCTCTGCTATACGATGGCTACAACACGATGCATCCATCCTGTTCCTGTACGCACAACCAACACTCGCCGCCAAATATGGTTAAGTCGGCACACTGTCCCTCTTCCTGGATAAAGAGGAGCCGTAACGCTATTCGTGTGGCGCGGTTGAGAGCTCCATGGCGGTAACTACTGGTCCTGAACCCGTCGCTCCCATATTCATATTACAGTCGTTACCAGTAATATCGCAGAACTACGAACTGAGTCAGGACAGGTCACTATCCAGCCGCTGTCGAATCGACGTGTGCTGGCAGAAGTCTTACTTCTTCCACGAGGAATAGCACAAACTTTATCCAAACAAGCGATAATGAAATGCGGTTTATGACTTGAGAAACACGGTATCCATCGTTATGTAGAGACGGAAACGAAGTTAGTCCTGCGTACAAGGGGAATTCAAATGACGACCGAACGCGCGCAACAACGGAACTATTCAAAAGTAATCTACATAGATAGTCTGCAAAACACATTTAAGTGCCTGGCAGAGGGTACATATAACATCCTTCACAATTTTCTATTACTCCAATCTCGTAGAGCGCGAAAGGAACGAACTCCTATATCTTTCCGTACGAGCTCTGATTTCCCTTATTCTATCGTTTCTCCCCATGTAGTTCAGTGTCAACAAAATATTTTCGCATTCAGAGGAGATAGTTGGTAATTGGAATTTCGTGAGAAGATTCCGGCACAGCGAAAAACGGCTTTGTTTTAATCATGTTCAGCCCAAATCCTGTACCATTTCAGAGACACTCTATCTCATATTTCGCCATAATACAAAACGTGCTGCCCTTCTTTGAACTTTTTTCGATGTACTCCGTCACTTCTATCACCACGCAGCAGTATTCTAAAAGAGGACGGAAAGGCGCAGTGTAGGCAGTCTCCTTAGTAAATCTGTTACATTTTCTAAGTGTCCTGCCAATAAAACGCAGTCTTTGGCTAGGCTTCCCCACAACATTTTCTGTATGTTCCTTCTAATTTATGTTGCTCGTAATTGTTAATACCTAGGTATTCAGTTGAATTTACGGCCTTCAGAATTGACTGATTTATCGTGTAACCGAAGTTTAACGAATTCCTTTTAGCACTCATGTGGATGACCTCCACTTTCCGTTATTTAGGGTCAACTGCCAATTTTCACACCATTCACATATCTTTTCTAAGTCGTTTTGCAATTTGTTTTGACCTTCTGATGCCTTTATTAGTTGATAAACGACAGCGTCATCTGCAAACAACCTAAGATGGCTGCTCAGATTCCCTCCCTAATATTTTACATAGATAAAGATCTTCAATGAGCCTGTAACACTACCTTGGGGAATGCCAGAAATATGTTTTACTCGATGACGTTCCGTCAATTACTCCGAACTGTGACCTTTCTGACAGGAAATCACAAATCCAGTCACATAACTGAGACGACATCCCATAAGAACGCAATTTCACTACAAGTCGCATGCATGGTACAGCATCAAAAGCCTTCCGGAAATCCAAAAATACGGAATCTATCTGAAATCCCTTATCAATAGCACTCAACACTTCATGCGAATAAAGAGCTAGTTGTGTTTCACAATAATGATGTTTTCTAAACCCATGTCGGCTTTCTGTCAATAGACCGTTTTCTTCGAGGTAATTCATAATGTTCGGATACAATATATGTTCCAGAATCCTGCTGCATATCGACGTTAATGATATGTGCCTGTAATTTAGTGGATTACTCCTACTACCTTTCTTGAAAATTGGTGTGACCTGTGCAACTTTCCAGTCTCTGGGTAATGATCTTTCGTCGAGCGAATGGTTGTAAATGATTGTTAAGTATGGAGCTAATGCATCGGCATACTCTGAAAGGAACCTAATAGGTATACAGTCTGGGCCAGAAGACTTCCTTTTATTAAATGATTTAAATTGCTTCACAATACTGAGGATATTCACTTCTACGTTACTCATGTTGCCAGCTGTTCTTGATTCGAATTCTGGAATATTTACTTCGTCTTCTTTTGTAAAGGTATTTCGTAAGCCCGTGTTTAGCACCTCTGCTTTGGCTGCACATCCTTCGATACTATCTCCATTGCTATCGCTCAGAGAAGGCATTTATTATTTCTTACGGCTAACATGCTTCATATACAACCAGAATTTATTTGGATTTTCTGGTTTCGAGACAAAGTTTCGTTATGGAAACTATTGTAAGCATCTCGCATTGACTGATTCGTGATGACTGGGTGTTGTGTGATGTCCTTAGGTTACTTAGGTTTAAGTAGTTGTAAGTTCTAGGGGACTGATGACCATAGATGTTAAGTCCCATAGTGCTCAGAGCCATTTCAACTATTTGAACCATCTCGCATTGAAGTACGCGCTAAATTTCGAGCTTCTGTAAAAGATTGCCAATCTTGGGGATTTTACGTCCGCTTAAATTTGACTTGTTTGTTTTTTATTTCTGCAACAGTGGTATGACACGTTGTGTGTGCCAAGGAGGATCAATTCCGTCGTTTGTTAGTTTATTTGGTACAAACCTCTCAATTGCTGCCGATACTATTATTTTTAATTCAGGCCCCATCTCTTCTACACTTCTATTATTAATTTCGAAGGAGTGGAGATTGTCTCTGAGGAGGGCGTCAAGTGAATTTTTGTGATTCTTCGATTTCTCCAGACGTATTTTATGACGAAATAAATCTCGGGTGAACAGCCTGGTATGAGTGTGCATAGAACACAATATTTCGGCAATCGACCTCGTTGTCATCATCAGGTGCGCTGATGTATTGACCGGCGGTGGTAGACACAATCCCCCTCCCGCTCCTCCCTCAGACGCTTCCTATGAGTCGGTGCGGTCCGCGCCCCGCGCGCGGTCCAGCTACAGCGTCCGTTCTCCCGCCGTCTGGGCGCTGCGTCGTAGGTCTTCTCGTTCAGGGGGGTCTGCCAGCACCGCTCTCGTTATTCTTCCCTCCTCCCCCGAAGTCGGTACACTCTGGGAAATATCCTTTTTCTTCTTAACCTGGGTGATCGCGGGTTCCCACACCTTGCTAAGGATGTAACCGTTGTCACGATTTAGTTGTGGCTTCCTAACTCTATGGCTTCTTTGATGACACAGTCCTAGTATTTGGAAGTCTGTATAAGGACTTTGGTTTGGTCATAATCCGTGCTGTGGAGTTCCGACAGGCAATGCTCAGCGAACTTCGACGTGGTATCTCTATTCACGAAAGTTCCGTTACAAGAATCCTTGGAACTCGTCAGCCAGAAATTTGGCGAAGAGACCACCAACCTTTTCACACTTGTTCTGACACCAACTTACTTTTTATTTGATGGTGAATATTACGAACAGACAGAAGGAGCAGCCATCGGGAGTCCACTCTCACCCGTTGTCAACACTATGTACATTGAACATTTCGAGGAGGAAGCTCTTGAATCAGCACATCTAAAACCCATCTGTTTCTTTAGATATGTGGATGATACCTTCGTTACCTGGCCACATGGAAGAGATAAACTTGCAGACTTTCTCACACATTTCAACTTCAGACACGAGAATATTAAGTTCACCATGGAGATCGAAACGAATGGGATGCTCCCTTTCCTAGAAGTTCTGATTAGAATACGAGCAGACGGCGCTTTGGGCCACAGCGTGTATAGGAAGAAGCAGCACACCGATTTGTAAATACATGCGAATAGCTGCCACCACCCGGCACAAAAGTATGGCGTGCTCAAAACTCTTGTACACAGAGTTCACACCATCTCCGACAGGGACAGTCTCCCACAAGAACTGGACCATGTGAAGACCGTGTTTCGGAGGAACGGTTACAAGGAAGGGCAAATTCGGAAGGCTCTGCATCCCACACCTGCAACACCGGCGGAAACTTGGGATAAACCCGAGGAGGAGGCGGCCTTGGCTATTATTCCTTTTTGTGGGGCCTGATCAGGAAAAATTGGACGCATTTTACGTAAACACCAAGTGAAAACCATCTGCCGTCCTCCAAGTAAAGCAAAGAGCCTTCTTGGTAGTGTCAAGGACAATCTTGGTCTACATAAATCAGGGGTTTATCAGATACCTTGCCAATGCGGAAGTGTATACATAAGTCAGACCATTCCTACCATTGAGGACCGATGCCGAGAACATCAACGGAACACTAGACTGCAAAAGCCCAGTAAGTCGGCAATCGCTGAGCATTGCCTGTCGGAACTCCACAGCACGGATTATGACCAAACCAAAGTCCTTATACAGACTTCCAAATACTAGGACTGTGTCATCAAAGAAGCCATAGAGTTAGGAAGCCACAACTAAATCGTGACAACGGTTACATCCTTAGCAAGGTGTGGGAACCCGCGATCACCCAGGTTAAGAAGAAAAAGGATATTTCCCAGAGTGTACCGACTTCGGGGGAGGAGGGAAGAATAACGAGAGCGGTTCCGGCAGACCCCCCTGAACGAGAAGACCTAGGACGCAGTCCCAGACGGCGGGAGAACGGACGCTGTAGCTGGACCGCGCGCGGGGCGCGGACCGCACCCACTCACAGGAAGCGCCTGAGGGAGGAGCGGGAGGGGGATTGTGTCTACCACCGCCGGTCAGTACATCAGCGCACCTGATGATGACAATGAGGTCGATTGCCGAAATATTGTGTTCTATGCACACTCATACCAGGCTGTTCACCCGAGATTTATTTCGTCACGTGAATTTTTATCTGTTTTTTTGAATAGGCATATTTTTATTTTATGTTTGGAGGGTTTGGGGGCTACAATATTCAATCTCGCTGCGACAATCCTGTTTTCACTAATCCCTGTATCCATTTAAAAGCTCGTTTTTAACTCAGAATTACTTGTTGCTAAGAGGTCAAGCGTGTTTTCACAATCGTTCGCGTGGGCTCATGAATTAACTGCTCGAAACAATTTTCAGAGAATGCGTTTAGCACAACTCTAAATGATGTTTTATGCATACCTACGGAATTAACCACGAATGTTCGCCAACATATCGAGGGTAAATTAAAGTCACCACCAAGTCGGGTACGTTTTTGAAATCACACTCAAATTTTCATTGAACCTTTCTGCAACTGTATCAGCTGAATTAGGAGGTCGGTAAAATGACCCAATTATTATTTTATTCCGGTTGCCAACAACGACCTCTGCCTATACTAACTCACAGGAACTATCTACTTCAATTTCGCGACAAGATAAACTACTTGGAACAGCAAGAAACAAGCTACCGTCAACCGTGTTTAGCCTATCCTTTCGGAACACCGTTAGGTTCTTCGCAAAAATTTCGGCTGAGCTTATCTCCGGCTTTAGTCAGCTTTCAGTGCCTATAACGATTAGAGCATCAGTGTTTTCTATTAGCGCTTGGTGTTCTGATACTTACCCAACACAGCTACGACAATTTAAAACTGTTATGCCGATGGTTCCAGTATCTATGTTGTTCCGGTGTTCAGCCTGCACTCTTTGTCACTGAAGCCCTTCTTGTGTTTTCCCGAGACACACTAACCTATAAACCCGCCCAGCCCACGCCACACAGCCCCTGCTACCCGTGTAGGCGCCTCCTGCGTATAGTGGACACCTGACCTACACTACTGGCCATTGAAATTGCTACATGACGAAGATGACATGCTACAGACGCGAAATTTAACCGACAGGAAGAAGATGCTGTGATATGCAAAAGATTAGCTTTTCAGATCATTCACTCAAGGTTGGCGCCGGTGGCGACACCTACAACGTGCTGACGTGAGGAAAGTTTCCAAACCGATTTCTCATACACAAACAGCAGTTGACCGTCGTCACCTGGTGAAACGTTGTTGTGATGCCTTGTGTGAGGAGGAGAAATGCGTACCATCACGTTTCCAGCTTTGATATGGGTCGGATTGTAGCCTTTCGCGATTGCGGTTTATCGTATCGCGATATTGCTGCTCGCGTTGGTCGAGATCCAATGACTGTTAGCATAATATGGAATCGGTAGGTTCAGGAGGGTAACACGGAACGGCATGCTGGATCCCAACGGCCTCGTATCACTAGCAGTCGAAACGACAGGCATCTTATCCGCATGGCTGTAACAGATCGTGCAGCCACGTCTCGATCCCTGAGTCAACAGATGGGGACGTTTGGAAGACAACAACCATCTGCGCGAACAGTTCGACGACGTTTGCAGCAGCACGGCCTATCAGCTGGGAGACCATGGCTGCAGTTACCCTTGTGCTGCATCACAGACATGAGCGCTTGCGATGGTGTACTCAATGACGAACCTGTGTGCTCGAATGGGAAAACGTTATTTTTTCGGATGAATCCAGGTTCTGCTTACAGCATCATGATGGTCGCATCCGTGTTGGCGACATCGCAGTGAACGCACATTGGAAGCGTGTATTCGTCATCGCAATACTGGCGTATCACCGGGCGTGGTGGTATGGGGTGCCACTGGTTACACGTCTCGGTCGCCTCTTGTTCACATTGACGGCACATTGAACAGTTGACGTTACATTTCAGATGTATTACCACCCGTTGCAGGTCCTGTACGGGCCTTTCTGGGTACAGAAAATGTTCGACTGCTGCCCTGGCCAGCACATTCTACAGACCTCTCAGCAATTGAAAACGTCTGGTCAATGGTGGCTGAGCAACTGGGTCATCACAATACGTCAGTCACTACCCTTGATGAACTGTGGTACCGCGTTGAAGCTGCATGGGCAGCTGTACCTGTACAGGCCATCCAAGCTCTGTTTGACTCAATGCCCAGGTGTATCAAGACCGTTATTAAGGCCAGAGGTGTTTGTTCTAGGTACTCAGGATCTGTGCACCCAAATTGCGTGAAAATGTAATCTCATGCCAGTTCTAGTATAATATATTTGTCCAATGAATGCCGGCCGAAGTGGCCGTGCGGTTCTAGGCGCTGCAGTCTGGAACCGCGAGACCGCTACGGTCGCAGGTTCGAATCCTGCCTCGGGCATGGATGTGTGTGATGTCCTTAGGTTAGTTAGGTTTAAGTAGTTCTAAGTTCTAGGGGACTAGTGACCTCAGAAGTTGAGTCCCATAGTAGTCAGAGCCATTTGAACCATTTTGCCCAATGAATACCCATTTGTCATCTGTATTTCTTCTTGGTGTATCAATTTTAATAGCCAGTAGTGTATTCAGCGGACCCCGAAACCAACCACCCGTTGGCGCAAGTCGATGAATCTGCAGCTTGCACAACGGTCTGAGCCTCTGATTCAGACCCCTCACTCGGCTCTGTATCAGAGGTCGGCAATCGGTCCTGTCGACTATGCTGCAAATGGTTAGCTCTGCTTTCATCTTCCAAGCAAGACTGACAGCCTTTACCACTTCTGTTAGCCGCTGGAAACCAGAGAGAATCTCTTCTGGCCCAATGTGAAACACATCCCTATTACCGACGTGAGCAACCACACGCGTTAAGATATTTATCCAACTAGAGACATACCCACCCTCCCACTTCCTCGTCCGACTGAATCCGACGTCCACGCAAGTCTTTCGTCCGGTTGCCGAAGATGTGAATATCACACGGTGAAGGATCCTGGCTGTACGGAGGGTATTGCACTGTTTCCCAACCAAATCGCTGAAGCATAGCCTTCGACCGGTTGACAGTTTGGGGACGAGTGCTGTCCTGCAACAAAATGACTCCGTCCGACAGCATTTGTGGGCGTTTTGACTTCATAGCACGCCGCAGTCCCAGCAAAATGTCCTCATAGCGTTCCGCATTGATTGGGTTCCAGACTCGAGGAACTCGACCGGAGCCCCTGCAATCGAAGAAGAAGGTCATCAAGACCTCACCGGAATTTATTTGAACAGATTTGGATTTCCTCAGCTGGGGAGATGTGGGTAGTGAGATCTGGGTAGTCTCCAGTGTTGGCTTTGCTATTTGCACTCTGGCTACCGGAATGTGTCGGATGGAATCCTCCTATTGCATGAAAACGGCCTCCATCTAACTCCTAATCGGACGAAGGCTACGCTTCAGTGATCTGGTTGGGAAACACAACCACATTCGTCGTACAACCCGATTCTTTCATCATGTGATTTTTCACATCACTGGCGGCCTCAAGAAAGAAATGTGTGGGCGTGAATTTCAGTCGAACGGGAAAGTGCATTAATGGGTGCCATCAGCGGCCGACCGCCTCATACAAAAAAGGAACTCATCGCCTCGTTTCCCAGTGAGGTAAATGTTTTAACGCACATGATGATTACATTTGAAAGGAGCTATTCAATGGCCCAAGTTTACATGGTCCAGGTTTACATTAGGTACCTGTGTATCTACAATTATGCAGTGTGTGTTCTTTGTCAGTTAAGGTCATTCATTTGTGACAGGAAATTTAAAGTTTGTGATGTATATATGGAAAAAGATAATGATTCTTTAAAATAATGAAATTTTATAATAGGTGTAAGTTTGTAAGATAAACAATGTGTATTGGAAGCTAGTTCATGCTTAGGGCACTTGTGCTGTAAAATGTAAAAGATGTAGTGAAGTCCCTCCACAACGGAAGTGGCATGGCGAGATGTAAACGGTGGTTTTGGCGGTCGAACTGGGCGGATCCTTGGTGTGAACGGTACGGAGTGAGTGACTAGCCGTTGCACGGTACACATCGACGGTGCCATGGGAGGCAATTGGAAGCGTTTTGCACGGAATTTTGCCACGGATATGGGTTTGGCTGTTGCTTGTTACTCTCGGCAATAAGAAATGGCTCTAATAAACTGAATAACCGTCACCAAGAAAAAATTTTGAAGAGGATTTAAACATCAAGACTCGTGAGTATCGTTAGCCGCCACGTCGCTTGCCACCACAACTTCGCCAGTGCTCCACTAACTTCATGCATACAGATATGTATCACAGCATAGACCTGTTAATTTGTATGAGAGATTTCAATAATAATCCAGGAGCTACAAATCTGTATTTGGGACAGTATCTTCCATCCTGATCATGAACCTATGTAGGGTCCCCTCCTAAGTGTTTATAAAACTGAGTTTCCTGTGTCAAATTAACTAGTGATTTATTTATGTTTGTCAAATGTGCGAGGATCAACAAAAGTAAGGTAGTTAGAATTTTCCTAAAGTACTCTCAGCTTAATGCAAAGTATCGTTTTGCAAAAGTACTGTACCAGATTTTGTATAATGTCTAAAATACCTACTTCACAGGTGATGAAAAAGGCAAATAAGTTAAACTCGTTTGAAACATAATTTAGCCTTGATTACTATCATGAATGATTTTTTTGGTTAATTGAGCTCAGCGTTGAATAATTTGCATTGAAAAGTAAAATATAAACTATCCCAGGTGGAGTTAAGAGGTGACTTTGCTGAAATTAAATTTCGCTACTAAAATAATCATAGAGTTGGACGAGTCATACTATAATAGTTTTTGGGTCCGCACCATATTCTTCTCATATTAGAAAGATAATTGGAATGTTATTGCTGATAAGGAAAATAAATATAAGCAGCTGGATATGGACAGTGTAACTGTGGTATCATTTATCTTTATTTGTCGTTTTTACATTCCAATTAAAGCAGAGGCCCCTTTAGGTCCATCTTTAGTCCGTCACTTCTTGCATTAACATTTTAGTACTTGTTCAAATGTTCAAATGTGTGTGAAATCTTATGGGACTTAACTGCTAAGGTCATCAGTCCCTAAGCTTACACGCTGCTTAACGTAAATTATCCTAAGGACAAACACGCACACCCATGACCGAGGGAGGACACGAACCTTCGCCGGGAGCAGCCGCACAGTCCATGACTGCAGCGCCTGAGACCGCTCGGCTAATCCCGAGCGTCAGTACTTGTTCAAGTAATGATCTTGAGTGTAACTGTTATTAGTATAAGTTTCGTACAATTTTTGCTTTCTATGATTACTAATTTGTGCATTATTGGTAACTACTGCTACCCACAGCTTGGAGTGCCCTGTGTCCGCTTGTATCCTGCGTACTGTGCAAAGGGAAGTATTGATGAAATTAACGTCAGTAACTAACATTCAATTTCCTTAAACATATATTTCCAAATTCATGTGCCTAATTGGGCTGGCGACTGTTTATTGTTTCATTCGTATATGCATTTTATTACTTTCATTAACCCCAAAGTTAAAACCTGATTAGTTTTACCGTTAATTACGTTATATTCAAAATTACAGTCCGATACCTTAATCCATTAGTCACACGCGCGGTCAAATTTTCCAAATCCTCTCAGAGGGTAACATTATATTGTGTCACAGCAGACTAATGTATGCTCGCTTTTCATGTGGTTGCTCCCCATACTCCGAGCTGTTGCTCTGAAATACTGTTGGCATATCCATGCACTTATTCCATCTTATGAGAATTTGACTTTTGTTGCATGCGTCCTTATTGGCGTTACAATATTGTATACATAGTATAATGTAATACAAACAGGACGTTTCAAAACTCGATAGCAAAACTTCAGCAACGAATTTCTCGTGTGAGAACTAGGAGGAAGGTCTACGTCAAAGTCGGTCCGAAAATGCATAATTATCGAGTTATTCCTGCACATTAGTGTTACGCATTGCATGCTGACGAGTGCCGTTTGCCACAGTCAAATGTACGACGTCGGTTACAATTGTCACAGAAAGAATCAAATTGGGAATCGACATCCCTCATCACGCGCAAAACAGGTATAGTGATCGCCAGTTAAATACGCAGCTGTCGTCATATCTGTGCTTAATAACTGTGGTGTAGAATCTGCACTGAAGTGACACGTAAGAACTAGGGAAGTTAAACGTACCAGTAGCCATTAACCAAGGAGTGTATTGCGTGGTTTGTAACTGCCAATGCCCATGGTTTGTTGTCTGAAGATGTACATTAACCAAGAGCGCGTGATTGTGCGTTATATGTATGGTTTGGTGGACGGGAACGTCGGGAGGCACGTCGCTCTATCAGGAACGCTACCCATTGCGCAGATTACCAGACCAAAAATATTTGAAAGAATTCATCGCCTCCTCTGTGAATAAGGGAGTTTCACATATCCACCAGAGAGGAGTACCGTGTGGAACGTACACCACCAGAAGATGAGGAAGATCTACTCAAAACTGTCGAAGTACCTGAAATCAGCAAGGCAGTAAGTCTTCCAGAGGAATGTGCTGCACGTGACGAGTTGGAGAAGTGTACGTAAAAACGTGCTGTATCTATAACATCTACTGTGTCTAAAAGCCTTCTCTTCTGCCGATTATCCTCCAAGAGTAACTTTGTGCCAGTGGTTCTTACAGCAGTGTTTTATGACGCCCAGCTTTGTAGCACAGGCGAAGTAGCACTGGAAAGGGATAGAATACAGAATTTGCCTAAGAAGTACCTGCACTGGACGCAAATCCTCACGCAACTATACAAAAATCTCACCAACAGAGGTTCTGCAGTAACATTCGGGCAGCCATTGTTGGCGATTTCTTGTTGCAGCCCTACTTCATTCCTGGGAGAATTACTGAACAAAACTGCATAGATGTCTTGCGTGCGGCATCGCCTGAATACTGAGGAGATATGCCACTTGGTCCAGACGACAATAGAATTGATGCACGATGGTGCCCCTTCACATTTCAATCTGCTCGCCAGGAGGCACCTGAATGGACGTTTTCCTCATCGCTGTATACGTAGGGGTGGATCGACTGTTTTGTCATCCCGATCGCCTGATACAGCTCCCTGGACTTTCATCTGTGGGGGCATGTGAAAACCAGTCGTGTATTCGACTACTGTTGTGGGTGAACTCCATGCACTCATTTGTGGCAACCTTACCAACAGTGCGAACTACACCAGGCATTTTTGATCGCCTGTAGAATTTGATCTGGCGACAAATGGACACATTTATTCATACAGGAGGAGGTCACTTTGCACATTTCCTCGGATATGTAACCAGAGTGTACCAGCCGGCGTTAAAGAAGTAGAGAACTGGTTTTAATAACAGAAACTCGAATAAATCTGTTCCTTTCTGGACCCATGTGGCAAGGGATTTTTTTCTTATATGAAGAATCCATTCCTGATGTTTTGCCAACGAGTTTTGAAACACCTTGTATAAGTGTATCTAAAGATATTACCAAACTAAAGTCCTCCACTGTGTTTTTCTGTCTATTATCAGGAACCATTGCAGAGGCATAGAGTTACCCGAAGACACTGACTTCTGGTCCACCTAAAGTTATAGTTCCATCTCTCCTTTGAGAACGAGCGCCTGTTTACAGAGAAGTGCTCAATTCAGTCACACACATGGTGTTCATGTATCGACACCACGCGATTTACACGACACCGATATCTGCCCACCACGGTGATACACACTATGTGATCTAAAAGTATACGAACGTATCTGGACACCTGGCTGAAAATGACGTAAAAGTTCGTGTCTCCCTCCATCGGTAATGCCGGAGTTCAGTATGGTGTTGGCCCTCCCTTAACCTTGATGACGGCTTTCACTTTCGTAGGCATACGTTCAATGAGGTGCCGAAAGGTTTCTTCGGGAATGGCAGCCCATTCTTCACGGAGTGCTGCGCTGAGGACAAGTATCGATGACTATCGGTGAAGTCTGGTACAAGTCGGCGTTCCAAAATATCCCAAAGGTGTTCTATTGGATTCAGGTCAGCACACTGTGAAGGCCAGTCCGTTACAGGGATGTTATTGCTGCATAACCACTCCGCCACAGGCCGTACATTATGAACCTGTGCTCGATCGTGTTGAAAGATGCAGTCACCATCCCCGAATTGCACTCCAACAGTGGGAAGCAAGAAGGTGTTTAAAACATCAATGTAGACCTGTTCTGAGATAGTACAACGCAAAACAAAAAGGTTTGTAAGCCCCCTCCATGAAAAACATGACCACACCATAACACCGCCTTCGAGTTTTACTATTGGCACTACACAAGGTGGCAGGTGACGCTCACCAGGCATTCGCCATATCCACACGCTGCCATCGGATCACCACATTGTGTAACGCGATTCATGACTCTACAGAACGTTTTTGCACTGTTCAGTTGTCCATTGTTTACGCTCCTTACACCAAGCGAGGTATTTACGAGCAGCCACTCGATCATGAAATACAAGTTTTCTCACCTCCCGCCTAAGTGTCATAGTACTTGCAGTACTTGCAATGGATCCAGATGCAGTTCCTGTGATGATGGTCCGGATAGATATCTGCTATTACACACTACGACCCTCTGTGAGTCAACAGACGAGGTCGGCCTGTACGCTTTTGTGCTGTATGTATCCCTTCACGTTTCAACTTCACCATCACATCGGAAACAGTGGGCCTGTTAATGTTTAGGAGTGTGGAGATCTCGCGTACAGACGTATAAAACAAATGACACCCAATCACCTGACAACGTTCGAAGCCCGTAAGTTCCGGGAGCGCCCCATTCTGCTCTCTCACGATGTCTAATGACTACTGAGGTCACTAATATGGGGTACCTGGCAGTAGGTGGCAGCATAACGCAGATAATATGAAAAACGTATGTTTTGGGGGTGTCCGGATACTTTTGATCACATAGTGTAGATCTGATATTCATACCGCACAGAGGCGCAAGAAGCAGCTGCGTTAGTGACGCTCCACGCCGTGATAAAGTCAGTAAGCTCTGTTGGAAGCTCATCGTCACGCGCAATATCAGGCCTTTCACATTTACTCAGCTGCTCTCCCCGTTTCTCTTCTTGCTTGCTGTTGGAACTCCATCTGTGGCAAACGACGGCTTTGGCCGCTTTTACTACTCCTCAGTACGGTGCCCTAGTCCGCCTGGTAGGCACAGCAACAAGGTTTAATTGAAAGAAGACCAAGGATCTACAAGGTAATCAGTCAAGAAACATGATAATGAAGAGTCTTGTTTCATTTATGATCTTTCGTGCACCCCCATGGACAAAGTGTGTATGTGGACCAACAGGGAGGGTAAAACCGCTTACGAATACTTGGTGGATATAGTTTTTCATGAAATGAAAAAGTTTCTTGGCGTTGTGAACTTTGCTGATGTTTTGTAACTCCAGAAATTAAGATAACAGAATGGCCAACCACGTTATGCGTTATGGTCTCCTCTGCAGGCCCAGCCCACTTTTTGTAAATATTGTAATCTACTCTTATACGTTACATTTTAAATTTAAATAAAACATCTATTTTTCTACCACACTCTCTAATTGCTTCAAGTTTTTCAGTTTAAGTTTGTACTGATTACATCGTCATTGTTGCCGCGCAGGGTGGCTTCAACAAATTCCTTTTTTGATATCCTAATGTGACTAGTAAATGAGCCAACGATTTAGTATGCTGTTTCTCCCATGATGATGGCAAAATGATAGACGTCGCTGAAATCTCAGAAACACACGAAGATGATCGTGACGATGATCATGAAGCATCCGATTAAGAAGAAGGAGAGGAGCACTCTAATGGAAATTCTGTTGAGTATGACACTGTTTCCTCGTAATGGGAATGAAATATGGGCCCCATCCGCTCGAGCTGGAATTTGTGGTAGGCACAGCAAAAAGCAAGAAACGATTGAAGACCATTATGCATTACGGTCTCCTCCAGATGTCCACTTTTTTTAAATGTAGTAATCTACTTGTATACTTTATATTTCAAAATTAAATATCACATTTATTTCTGTTAGTGAATGATTCTATCATATTGCTTTTAGTTTTTCAGTTAAACTTATTCCAAAATTTTCTGCCTAATTAAGGTGGTCACAAAGTTTCTTCCCACTGCTACCCCAATATTCACTGTGGTAACAGAAGACACCAGTACCTGAAATTTATCTGTGTGCACAGCAACCGTGTTCCTACCAATTAGCATGATCGCTTATCTGTTGTTTCTGATTGGTATGGTGATGTAATTATAATTCGTTTAATGTTCTCTCTTGTTCAGTCTAGTGCTGTTGACCACTGTAATTGAAATGTGTCGACGTTCGTTTAATGATGGATATGATACAGATTCCAGACAGTTCTACAGATACTGAAATTGCATTTGATGGTACTAAAGATAAAGATGTGTCAAAAAAAAACCTAATAAGGAACTACTTTTTTTCAAGAAATAAAAGTGCACGTCACAAAACCACACATTGAAAATAGGGCTAAAAATTATTTCCGAGCGTCAGAGGTCTTTGGTTTCCATCACGGAGAACATTCTCGGACGAAAAATAAAGTTACACAAAGAAAGGTAATGGAAGTGAGGACAGATGTCATTTATGTACTAGTGAAAGCCGGTCAAAAGGAGATACATCAAAGTGGACAGAAGAAGCATAAACTGTGACGGTTGTAAGGGCTCACATGCGGTAAACACTTTAAGAAAACTACCATGTTCGGAATGTGTAGTAGATTCCGTAGAAAGTTATCAACACTTTTTCAAGAACTTACTTTATGTGTTCGAATTATATCTAAAATATTTGTAATATCTATCATTTGTACTATACTTTCCTGAAAAACTTCCTTAACAAATTTTACAATCGATATAAACAGACAGAGCAGTAGCGTTAATTTTATTGCAGTGGGGTTTCTGGTTGACTTTCGAACTTACTCTATTACATTTTGCAGCTAGTTAATCTGCGCTACAAGTAAACATCAATACGAATGTGGATCTGACATTTTAAATACACTTTATTATTCAATCTTGCAGCTTAAGGATGTCAAATCATTCTCATAATTATTCTTGTAATGCAGAATCTCATTGGCTGTTTCCACGTTCAGTTTCCAATGGCATATTATGCTGATGTAGTACTTTCTTCAGTATACCACCACAGACTGATGCGGTGCTTTGGTCCTAAACGCCAGAGCTAAACTTAATGAAAATCTCTGAATTCTAGACATAGTAGAAATTCATGTTCACTGCTCTATTCTACAGGGTTATTCGGAGATCCTCCAAGGTGTCAGAAGAATGCTGAGCGAAAACTAAAAGGCATGCAGAAAAATATTACATAACAGTCGATAGAGCATCTTCTAATTTCGATTCATCTATGCAAAGCGGCAAAGAGGCAGAGCGCACCACTAGGAAGCAGGCGCGCATCTGCTCCACATGGTGCCATCAAATTAGCTTGTGCCTGCAGGTAAGCAACACAATCAACACACTGCCGAAATGGACTGATATCGCATCTTCCTGGCAGCAATAACTCCAATGGGCTGTGAACACATATTGACGTTAGTAGTGTCACAAATGAAGCCCAATTGAGCACCCGAAATGTGAGTTAAGACATGAGGTTGCTCTACCCACTGACGTGTTTCATTTTTCTGAACGTCTTGCAGATTTTGCGCATTCGTCTTCTAAAACCCTGAAGGTACGTATGCGTAAGTTTGAAAAATTTTGCTTAAGTCTTGCAAATGGTCCACTAAAATATATATTAACTCCTATAGATTGGTTGTTACTCTGCCAGATTTAAATCTGATGTTTCGTCCTAGGTGGCTGGAGGGAGTAATACGTCCAATAGAAGATATTCCTTAGTGGTTCTAAACTTAAATTTTCGTCACAAATTTCTTAATTGTATCTTTAGTGTTTGTTCATTTTTTTAATCAGTCCTATGTCTGGTCTGATATAGCCCGCCACGACTTCCTCTCCTGTATTATCTCAACATTTTAAAGTGGGACTTACACCCAAAGTCCTCAATTGTTTGTCGGATATACTGAAATCTCTGTCTTACCGTACAGATAAGACCACTGAACTTATCCCTTGATGTCTCAACAACGCCTGTACTATCGTCTCATCCTTTCTTCTTGACAATGTTTTGCACATATTTCTTTCCAAAAATGGTTCAAATGGCTCTGAGAATTATGGGACTTAGCTTCTGAGGTCATCAGTCCCCTAGACTTAGAACTCCTCAAACCTAACTAACATAAAGACATCACATACATCCATGCCGAAGACAGGATTCGAACCTGCGACCGTAGCGGTCGCGCGATTCCAGGCTGTAGCGCCTAGAACCGCTCAGTCACCCCGGCCGGCAAGGCAATTACAGAGCTCCATGAAAACGAAGGGAAAAAGCTCACAGCAAAAAGTGAAATCATGGATCACGTCGAAGAGCACTTAGCCAACGTCTTCAGTAGGGACGGATAGATAATTTCGAAGTCATGAGAATCTTGGAGGAAATCCAACGAGCTCCAACGGACTCTGAGAGAGCCCTCCTGACATAACAAACTGCACAGGAGGAGCAAAAAGTAATTTTACAAAGCAGTGCAAAAGGAAAAGTACAAGGACCTGATACTGCTTCTCGATCACGGGGTCCCGGATTCGATTCACGGCCGGACTGGAGATTTTCTCTACACGGGGACTGGGGGTTTGTGTTGTCTTCATCATTTCATCACCATCATCATTCGTGACAGTTGCTTTATTGGATTGCGCACAAATTGGACTGTGTAAAATTTGAGACTTTGTACGGGCGCTGATGACTGCTCAGCTGCTCAGATGGGCGCCCCACAATCCACACATCATCATCACCAGGAGCTGACGGCATCCCAAACGAATTTTATATTAAGTTCTGGGATGTGATCGGAGAAATTATCACAGAAGTGGCCAACGAAATTTTAAATCGTGCAGAAAAAATCCGCCCACTTTCACGGAAGGGACGGTAATTCTGTTCCCAAAAACAAACGCAGCAAAACATAACGGCGAATACCGGTCCACAACGCTGCTAACTGCCGACTATAAACTAATAGCAAAATGTCTCTCAGAAAATATAAAAGTTTCAATGAAGAAGTCCATCAGCCAATGGCAGACATTTGCGGTGCTGGGCAGGAGCATCTTTGATGCCGTCACAACATACAGGGACATAATCTCTCATGCAGCAACAACTAATACCACTGCAGCGATCCTGTCGATCAATTTCCACAAGATTTTCGATAGGGTCACTCACAGCTACTTACTAAAGACACTCACACGACTTGGTTTTGGCTGAAAATTCATACGTATCATCAAGAACATCGTCACAGATGCCAAAATCACAATGAACGGTTGGATAAAAATACAAAAATCAGTCCGCCATGGATGCCCATTGTCCCTAGCTTTATTCGCCGTAGCATTGGATCCACTGCTACGCAAACTCAGAAGCAGTATCAAAGGCTAAAAATAGGACAGTTTACAGTCACATGCATGGCCTATGCAGATGATATGGGAGTCTTCGCCGCTGACGAGGAAGACATCGATAAAACCTTATAGATAATGATGCCGTCTGAAAAAGCAACAGGTGCGAAGACAGACCAGAGGAAAACGTCGCTGCTCCACAATGGAAGCCGAGGCCTAAGAGCTGCGAGGCCATGGTACCAAGTTGCCGACAAACTCAAAGCACTTGACGTAAATCTGCAGAAATGTCCTTTGAAAATGACAGTTGGCGTAACATTCTGCACACCACAATAGGGCTCTGCAGAACGCACGCCAATAGGAACCTGACGCTAACTCAAAGAACAGAACTGATCAACATAACGATCCTATAGAAAGCCTGGTACATGGCACAGATTATAAATGTACCAACGGAAATAGCACGCTCCCTTACAGGCGCCATGTACTACCTAGTATGGAGTACCTCAGGTAACGTGGTTCCTGACGAGGCAAGAAGGCGGGCTTGGCCTAGTGGACATCAGTCTACAGAACACTGAAAACTGAGCAGATGAATGCGAACAGTGCTACAGCCACATTCCTCAGAAGTTAAAGACCGCTGTCTGAAGAAGTGGCAGTATACACCTAGCAGTATAGACCGCACATATACACCATAAGCTGCGTCATGCCAAACACATAAACAATCGGCAAAAGCTACGTGATTGCGACGCTGCCGAACCAGAGCCGCAAGACGACGCGAAAAACCTGTATGGAGTGCTGAGGGGGAATACACCAAAAACAAAAATCGAGAGAAAGCTTTCAGACCACGTTTGGCCACAAGTTTTAAAGTATATCTCGGAGCACGCCATACCGTCATACGCCAAAGTCTCGTGGTACGAAATTGTCCACAGAATTGTGCCCACAAACGAAAGACTGGGTCAGATCAACCTGCGTCCCTTGGATAAATGCGAAGCTTCTGACGAACGAGACACGCTATAACATCGATTTCTGTGCAGGCAGAGCATTTGGTAGCACTAATATATCGAACTGACCACCAAGCCATTCCAATCACAACGCATAGCGTCCCTAATGCTAACCCCTTTCCAAGGCCTAAACGGGTAGCCACATTGTGGCTAATAGCGATGACAGCACAGTCGGTCATCACGAAGAAGTCGACGGAAGCAATGAGATTCCTAATACACTTGTGGTAGGAGAAAAGGAGAAAAAAGCAGCAGAAAAACTACCGCGGCACCTTCCAGAGCTTCCTGGAGATCCCGCAGAATGAAGCCTTCAGGGACGCTCTCCGCAACCCGTGATCGACCACGGCGCCGCCCACGCAACGTGACACCGACGCCAACGCCGCCCACGAAACCCGTGAACGACGCCGCCGACGCCCATCACGCACCCGTCACAGCCGCTGACGGCCCCTTGCCGCTCTCACCTCCCTCCCCCCCCCCCCCCAAAAAAAGTGATGTGCCTCGTGTGAAAGAGAAGTGCTAAAATCCTCTCAACCTCAAGTGCACCCAGTGTGCTACTAAAAAATGAGCGCACCTGCGTGTAACGAATATATATATATGATCAAAAGTATTCGGGCACCACCAAAAACATACGTTTTTCATATTAGGTGCATTGTGCTGCCACCTACTGCCAGGTCACTCTATATCAGCGACCTTAGTAGTCACGGACTTCGGACGTGGTCAGGTAATTGGGTTCACTTCTGTCATACGTCTGCACCCTAAATTTCCACGCTCCTAAGCATTCCTAGGTCTACTGTTACCGATGTTATAGTGAAGTTGATACGTGAAGGGACACGTACTGCACTGAAGCGTACAGGTCGATGTTGTCTGTTGACTGACTGAGAACGCCGACAGTTGAAGAGGATCGTAATGTATAACAGGCAGACATCCATCCAGACCAGCACACAGGAATTCCAAACTGGGTCAGGATCCATTTCAAGTACTATGACAGTTAGACGGGAGGTGAGAAAACCGATTTCATGGTCAAACGGCTTCTCATAAGGTTCAAATCGATCTAAGAACTACGGGACTTAACATCAGTCTCCTACACTCAAAACTACTTAAACCTAACCAAGCTAAGGACATCACACACATCCATGCCCGAGGCAGGATTCGAACCTGCGATCGTAGCAGCTGCGCGGTTCCGGACTGACTATAACCGCTCGTCCACAGCGGCAGGCTTCTCATAACGCACACATCGCGCCGGTAAATGCCAAACTTCGCTTCGCTTGGCTTAAGGAGCGTAAACATTGGACGAGTGAACAGTGGAGAAATGTCGTGTGGAGTGACGAATCACTGTTCACAATGTGGCGATCCTATGGTAGGGCGTAGGTATGGCGAATCCCGGTGAACGTCATCAGCCAGGGTGTGCAGGGCCATCAGTAAAATTCGGAGGTGGTGGTGTTATGATGTGGTCGTGTTTTTCACGCAAGGGGCTTGCATCCCTTGTGTTTTGCGTGGCACTATTCCAGCACAGGCCTACATTGATGTTTTAAGCGTTTTCTTGCTTCGCACTGTCGAAGAGCAATTCGGGGATAGCGACTGATCTTTCAAAATGATCGAGCACCTGTTCAAAATGCATCGCCTGTGGCGGAGTGGTTATACAGCAATAATATGCCTGTAATGGACTGGCCTGCACAGAGTCTTTGCCTGAATCCTACAGAACACCTTTGGGATGTTTTGGAACGCCGACTTCGTGTCAGGCCTCACCGACAGACATCGATAGCTCTCCTCAGTATTGCACTCTGTGAAGAATGGGCTGCCATTCCCCAAGAAACCTTCCAGCACTTGACTGAACGGGTGCCAGCGAGGGTGAAAGCTGTCATCTAGGCTACTGGTGGGCCAACACCATATTGAATTCCAGCATTACCGATGAAGGGCGCCACGAAATCGTAAGTCATTTTCAGCCAGGTGTCCTGATAATATATATATATATATATATATATATATATATATATATATATATATAAGTGTCTGTATGCGTAATAGAGTCTCGTACTCTTTTTGTTCTGGATCCTCTTTCTCTAAAAATGTTATTGATTAACATTGTTCTCAAACAGATAAACGGGCGAATGCTCTTTCTGTCTCTCTCTCTCTCTCTCTCACACACACACACACACACACACACACACACACACGCACAAACTCTCTCTCTCTCTCTCTCTCTCACACCCACACACACACATACACAAACACTCTCTCTCTCTCTCTCTCTCTCTCTCTCTCTCTCTCTCTCTCTCTCTCTCTCTCTCTGTCCCTCTCTCTCTCCCTCTCTCTCTCTCTCTCATTCACTCCGTCCTCTTTGTATATATTCTGCTTTTACGGTGTATTTTCAATTAACATTCCGTAATACGTAACTTTTTTATTCCACCTTTATTTGCTCCGCTAATTTTATATGTTAACATGAAACTGTGTCATGTCTTTGTACTACTATGCAACCTAATTGCTAGTTACCATGCCGTCTACCGCCTCATTTGCCTTATAGTGTATAATTGCCTATCACCAATATGTTTCTTCTCTCAATTCTCCTATAAAATAAGCCATTCAAATTTGTTTGCTGCATATCCCTTTCTCCTCTGCTTTCGCTTAAAGTAACTCTTCCCAAAACGTACTTTTGTATGCCACCATTATTTGTTCCACTAATTTTACGTACCAAGATGATAAATTCTGTACCCGGTTTTTTGCTTATTATTATGCACTTTGCTCAACACGAGATAGTATTCCTCATTATATCTTTGGCATATACTGCATATACTTTTGTCAGCAATAAGTTGTTCTCCCGACTCATAAAAGGACAGGAAACCAATATTCAGAGGACTCCCCTCATCAATATGTCCATTATCAAAGTAGATTCGTAGATGTTCTTCCCCAAAATGTTTTTACTGAGACGACAGCAAAAATTAAAACCTGAAAACAAAAATCAGCTGCTAAAGATAGGAGAACTACCAACAGCAACAGAAACTATATGATATAAAAAAGCAGATAACCGAAAAGACAGGAACTGATTATCAAATGTAACCTGTCACAAAGTAGAAACGAAAACAAAACCTTGACCTCACCACTGTGGCAAAAATGAAACACCTGTAAATACATGTACTGTTTATTTTTTAAATAAAAGCTTATATACGGTGAAAAAAGCGATGTTGACAAGTTGGGTGCACTCAGCACTTGTAGGGCAAACTGAGGAGCTATTCCACTGAGAAGCAGCGGCTCCGGTCTCGTGAACTGACATACGGCTGGGAGAGCGGTGTGCAGATCACATGCAGATCCATATCGGCAGCCATTGTCGCCTGCGGGTTGAGGATGACACGGCGGCCGCTCGGTACCGTTGGGGCTTCATGGTCTGTTCTGGTGGAGTTTGGTTTAGTTTTTTATTCAGAGCCGACTTTATTAACACACTGACTATTTCTTGATTGGGAGGTTAACACAATTTAACATGAATCCCCGTCTTCTAAGTGTAAACGGAACTGTCTTTCCTACTGTATTGAAATGCAAATTTATAACATACAGATTGTATCAGGAAAAGTTGTCAAGTGCTTTTCACAACCTATGGCACGACATCAAATACATTCCACCTGCAGATATGAAGGATGGTCATTCTCTTACAACATTGGCCAGTTGAACTGGCTGTACGCAGAGGATAATTAAAAAAAAAAAAAGATTACGAAAACCGCTCCCGTCTTCCCCACCCTTTCGCGCCCTTCAGAATGGATTCCCGTTATCTTACGAATTTGTTCCTTTTCTGGAAAGAATGGTCATTGCCGGTTGTAGAGTTCTGCGGACGATTCTTGGTTCTTGTTATCCCTCACAAACAAAATCACTAAGAAAAAAAAATATTAGTTACAATTTGCATATATTGCTTAATGATAAGCTATCCTGTGGAATCATTTTTCTTTTCGTTTTGCCTGTTGAAATTATTTAAACTACAATGTATCTCGCGTAGTAGTTGTCCCATGGCCGGCCAGAGTGGCCGAGCGGTTCTAGGCTCTGCAGTCTGGAACCCCGCGACTGCTACGGTTGCAGGTTTGAATCCTGCCTCGGGCATGGATGTGTGTGATGTCCTTAGGTTAGTTAGGTTTAAGTAGTTCTAAGTTCTAGGGGACTGATGACCACAGCAGTTAAGTCCCATAGTGCTCAGAGCCATTTAAACCATTTTTTGAAGTTGCCCCATGGGTCGTAAATATTTAAGGTCATTTTCATGTAATTCCGTGAGCTGTCACTACATAAACGTTTATTTAAAACTCGGCTGAAATAAGGGCCGTATTAGTAACTACGAGAAAGACAGGCGGTGGCGCGTACGTCAAGAAGGAAGACCTAAATTTAGCAGAGAAAATACTTTTCCAAACCTGTTGACTCGCAGCTGGGTGTGTATGTGGATCTTCTACTGGAATCCGCTATTATGAAGTCTTACTGATTACCAGTACTACAACAAAATTTAATTTAAGATCTACACTCGATATACTCTATGTGATCGAAGGTATCCGGACACCTGGCTGAAAATGACTTTCAAGTTCGTGGCGCCATCCATCGGTAAGGATGGATTGCATATGGTGTTGGCCCACGCTTAACCTTGATGACAACTTCCACTCTACATCTACATCTCTCTACGTCTGCATCAACGTGATTACTCTGCTATTCACAATAATGTGCCTGGCGGAGGTTTCAATGAATCACCTTCAAGCTGTCCCACTCTCGAACAGCAAGCGGAAAGAACTAGCACTTACATTTTTCTGTGTGAGCTCTGATTTCTCTTATTTTATCGTGATGATCATTTCTCCCTACGTAGGTCGGTGCCAGCAGAATGTTTTCGCAATCGGAGGAGACGCCTGGTGACTGAAATTTCATGAGAAGATTCCGTCGCAACGAAAAACGCCTTTGTTTTAATGATTGCCACTCCAATTCACGTATCATGTCTGTGGGACTATCTCCCTAGTTCGCGATAATACAAAACGAGCTGCCCTTCTTTGAACTTTTTCGAAGTTATCGGCCAGTTCTATCTCATGCGGATCCCAGATCGCACAGCAGTACACCAGAATAGGGAGTACAAGCGTGGTGTAAGCATTCTCTTTAGTAGACTTGTTGCATGTTGTAAGTGTTCTGCCAATGAATCGCAGTCTTTGGTTTGCTCTACCCACAAAACCATTTCTGTGATCGTTCCAATTTAGGTTATTTTTAATAGTAATCCTTAAGTATTTAATCGAATTTACAGCCTTCAGGTTAATCGAAATTCAGCGGATTTCCTTTAGTACTCACCTGAATAACTTCACAATTTTCTTTATTGCCACTTTTTGCACCATACAGAAATCTACAATTCGTTCCGGTCATCTCGCAAGCATACGCACAATCAGGTGCTGGAAGGTTTTTTGGGGAATAGCAGCCCATTCTTCACAGAATGTTACACTGAGAAGAGGTATCGATGTGGATCGACGCTCCAAAACATACCAAAGGTGTTCTATAGGATTCAGGTCAGGACGCTGACCAGGCCAGTCCATTACAGGGATGTTATTATCGCGTAACCACTCCGCCGCGGAGTATGCATTATGAACTGGTGCTCGATCGTGTTGAAAGATGCAATCGCCATCACCTAACTGCTCTTCAACAGTGGGAAGCAAGAAGATGCTTACAACATCAATGTAAGTCTGTTCTGTGATAGTGTCACTCAAAACAACAGTCGGTGGAAACCTCCTACATGGAAAACACGACCACACCATAACACAATTGCCTCCGAATTTTACTGTTGGCACTACACACGCTGGTAGATGATGTTCACCGGGCATTTGCTATACCTACAACCTGCCATTGGATCGCCACATTGTGTACCATGATTCGTCACTACACACAACGTTTTTCCAATATTCAGTAGTCCAACATTTACCGTTCTTACACCAAGATAGGCGTAGTTTGGCATTTACTGGCATTATGTGTGCCTTATGAGTAGCAGCTCTACCATGAAATCCAAGTTGTCTCATCTCCCGCCTGTCATAGAACCTGCAGTGGATTCTGATGCAGTTTGGAATTCCTGTGTGATGGTCTGGATAGATGTCTGCCTGTTACACATTACGACCCACTTCAACTCTCGATCAGTCAACAGACGAGGTCGGCCTGTACGCTTTTCTGCTGAACGTGTCCCTTCACCTTTCCACTTCAGTATCACATCGGAAACAGTGGACCTAGGGATGTTTAGGAGTGTGGAAATCTCGCGTACAGACGTATGGCACAAGTGACATCCAATCACCCGACCACGTCCGAAGTCCGTGGGTTCCTCGAAGCGCCCCATTCTGCTCTCTCACGATGTCTACTGAGTACTGAAATTGATATGGAGTACCTGGCAGTAGGTGGCAGCACAATGCACGTATTAAGAGAAACGTATGATTTTGAGGATGTCCGCATACTTTTGATGACAAAGTGTAAATTTTATAACTGATTGTTTACAGCACTTACTCTCTTCTGATTAACAGTCCTCATTTCATACAAGAAGTGGTGCCTTATGCAACTGGTAATCATTTTGGCATGATTTTGATTTTATTGTACCCCACTACATCCTCCAAATTGTAAGTAAGACTATGGACTTCCAATCACTGTTGGACTAAAACACTAAGACTCCATAACAACAGATTGCAGTAGAAGATGCAATTCTCGTTTGTACGTACACGCCTACTTACGAAATAACAGATGTAGAAACATAGTTTGTCTGCTGAGTTGAGCGAGCGAACTCAGGCCTACCTTCGTGACGTACGCACCGCGGTCTGTCTTTCACGCCGAGTGACGTCGGATGGCGCACCGAGCAGGCGCTACGTTTGAGTCCGCCGCCTTCGCCTCCCGACAAGCGTCAATTCTCCGTCTTTGCAGTCCCGAACACGTTAATACTTAGGGTACGGATTACTTCTAACGACAGCCATCTGGAGCTTGAATTTCAGCATTGATAGCAAGGGAGAAACTACAAAACGTTGAAGGTGGCTCAGATGAAAGATGCCTCGGGGAGTCAGTGAAGGAGGCTAAGCCAACTGTAGAGCAATGACTAACAAGCTAAGACGTGTGCTGAAGAGACACGGGCTGCGACCAATACCTTACGTCCGTTAAAGCTATGATCGGTATTCGAGCTCCTGGTTTGTATAGTGTTCCCTGTGAGTGTGGGAGCGAGTAAATACGACAGACTATTTGCACTGTCGCTTAGCGTTGTACACATGGAACGTGACGCGTCGGGCGTGGCTGAATATTGCCTGCAAAATGGGTATGATGTACGATTAGAAAAGACGAAAGTTTTGTCTCAAACGTCATCATATTGAGATTGTGTTATAAAAGAAGCGGCCGAAATTAGAATAAACAGCAACAATAGATATGTGAAACATCTGCCTGGCCTCTAATCATCTATCTTCTGAAATCAAAATCTGCCCATTTCAGTACTCTACGTACTGCAATATTCTGTACCGTAGAGAGAAGGTTTGAAACTTTTCTCATCCACAACTAATGAAGATTGGAATAAAGTCGTTGTCATATTTGTGGGATGATTTCGTGCTCCTAACGAGCTCTATGGTCTTAGTGGAGCATTAAAATGGTGTGTTGTACGACAGCAGCGTAAAACTGTATATTATCTACGTGAACAACAAATGTAATCAGTGGAACTTAGGATGTAATGCAAGTAATTGTATTTATCACAGGAAAGAAGTACAGAAGGAATTTTTGCAGCCACAAATACACCTGAGTGTCACTTTGTAATATTCTTACTCTATGAGCACTAATATTCCTCTTAAAAAAGTCATCAGCAGTGACACTCCGATTAGTGATAGTTAAAAGCTATTATGTGGCACAAAAGTCTCAAATTCGCTAATTTGGATTGTTGACACCGCCTTCCGATACCGATGAAATCACTATTCATCTAGTATAAAGCTCGACGCTCATATTCTACGCGAAGCAGTGGAATTCAAGTTAGTTTACTGCAATTGAATGTATAGACGACAGACGACCTCGAATCCCTGTAAAGTTCTCGTTTTATTACCTGCCTCCCAAGCCAATCTCATTCCAGCAAAGATGGAAGAGAAGTCGCGTTGCAGGCGATGGAATTTAATTATTTCCTAATGCAAAAAGATAAGTACTGCCGTTCAGTTGCTGTACTGGAGAATCAATTATTGGACGCCCCCACGCAACACGTCAACAAAACTATTTTCAGCTGCATCAGTAATTGGAACTAAGCCAAATACTAAACGCAGTTAATAGCTTCACGTAACGACGTGGCCTAACTTATAACCTATGCATGCATCAAAACCAAAAGTTTAACCTGCTTCAATTTCTTGTAGGGGCGACACTAGGGCAGATAAAAGTAAGTACACCACGAGAAAGAACCCAAGTGAAGTGATGAAGATATGAGAACAAAAGAGAATACCCTTAACGACATATTTTCAAGAGATTTGTTCGATTATCGTAGTAATGTAAGGATCATTAAAATTAAAAGCCAAATTGATAGCGATTCTGTTCATCTGCAGCGATCAGTATGTACTTGTCCACTTCAAGACACAGACCCGGCCTTTTTTTATTTTTTTATTTTTATTTTTTATTCCCCCCCCCTCCCACCCCCCCCCCCCCCCCCCCGAAGGGGGCGGGCTCTCAGCAGCTTATTGCGCTGCTCTGCAGCATATAGACTTTTTAAAAAGTAAGAAAGAAGATAAGAAACAATAAAAGCATGCGATAAAACGGCGATTGAAACTGTAAAACGGCGGAAAATTGTGGAAAGTTAAACTATAAAGCAAAGGGTTGGCAAAGCTAAATACACAGGAAGCAGACAGGGAACAGAGTAGACAGACAATTAAAAAACATGGCGACAGCCGGGTTTCTGTTCGCAAGAGATATAAAAATCACATCCAGCGACACTTCGGGAAGACACACAACACTGAACACTCACTGTAAACACTGTACTAAAATGTTGGCACAAAGATAACACACCATAGCCGAGGGCAGATGTGGGGGGGGGGGGAGACCTCGGCCGATGGGGTGGGGGGAGAACAAGGAGGGAGGAGAGAAAAAACGAAAGGGGGGAACCAAAGGAGGTAGAGGACTCATAAGGGGGGGGGGGGGGGGCTGGGCAGACGCGAGAGGGAATGGGAAAAGGCAGAGGAGAGAAATGCAAAAGGACTCAGGGGGAAAAAAAAGGAAGACGAGCAACCAGTGGGGTGAGGAGGATAAGACGGCGGGAGGTGTAGAGAATGCGGATATGTTTGAGGAACAGGAACAGATGGGGGAAAGGAATGAGGTCATACAGGATCCGCGTGGGGGACGGGAGGCGTATACGGAAGGCGAGGCAGCGTGCATGATGCTCAAGGATCTGGAGGGACTTATAGAATTTGGGGGGGGGGGGGGCAGATACCCAGGCGGAACTGGCATAACTGAGGATGGGACGGATTAAGGATTTGTAGGCGTGGAGGATGGTAGAGGGGTGCAACCCCCATGTCCGGCCAGAGAGGAGTTTGAGGAATCAGAGGCAGTTGTGGGCTTTGGATTGGATAGAGCAGAGATGAGGGATCCAGGTGAGGTGACAGTCAATGGTGAGGCCAAGGTAGGTGAGGGTAGGGGTGAGGCAGGCAGGACGGGCGCAGACGGTAAGGGAGCAATTCAGGAGCCGGAAGGAGCGAGTGGTACGACCTACCATGATTGCCTGGGTCTTGGGGGGATTGATTTCCAGGAGCCACTGGTTACACCATGTGGCAAAAAGGTCAAGGTGATTCTGGAGGACGCGTTGGGACTGTTGGAGGTTAGGAGTGAGGGTGAGAAATGCAATGTCATCGGCATATTGAAAGAGGTGGACTGGAAGGGGGTTTGGGGCATATCTGCCATGTACAAGAGGTAGAGGAGACGGGAGAAGACCGAGCCCTGTGGCACACCTGCAGAGGGGTAGAATGTGTGGGAATTGGCATTATGGATGGTAACACAGGAGGGGCGGCAGGAGAGGAAGGAGTCCATCAGACAGATGTAGTTGACAGGAAGGGCATAGGTTTGGAGTTTAAACAGGAGACCGGGATGCCAGACATGGTTGTAGGCCTTTTCGAGGTCGAGGGAGACAAAAATGGCTGAGGAGTTGGTCATTGGCAGAGAAGGAAGTTCGAAAGCCACATTGGGTGTCAGGGAGGAGGTGGTTTTGGTGGAGGTAGTGATGGATGCGCCGGGAAAGGATGGATTCCAAGAGCTTGCTGAACACTGATGTGAGACAGACAGGACGATAGGAAGAAACATGAGATGGAGGATTGTTGGGTGTGGAGAACATCAGGATACGGGAGGTTTTCCACAGGTCAGGATAGAAGACAGTGGCAAGGATGACACTGTAGAGGGTGGCAAGGACTGAAAGGAAGGAGAGAGGGCAGTGTCTGAGGTGACGGTAGGTAATGCAGTCGTGGCCGGGAGCAGTGTTGCGTTTAGTGTGGAGTGTGAGGCTGATGTCCTGTGGAGTGATAGGAATGTTAAGTTCAGATGGTGATGTGTGGCCCAAGTACTGGAAGCTAGGAGCAAGGGGAGGAACGGAGGTATTCGTATGGTCCATCATATAGGGAAGAGGGAATAATCAAAGTGGGGATCATCTGGGATAGAAAAAACATCGTAGAGGTGAGAGAAAAAGTGGTTGGCCTTACTGAGGTTGTCAGGAAAGGGACAGTCATCATGGAGGAGAGGGTACAGGGGGGGGGGGTGGTTCCCAGTAAGGCGATGGAAAGCAGACCAATACTTGGAAGAGTTTATGGGGAGCATGGTCTTGAGGTGTGTATATGTCTGGCGCCAGGCAGGGCGTTTCCTCGCAATAAGCAAGTTGTGGATGTGTCGTAATTGTTGGTGGTACATAAGTGTATCCCAGTCACGAGTGCAGAGAAAGGAGAGATAGAGGTGGCGGGACTCTCGAAGGAGAAGGACGGCCTGTGGAGGCAGGGTGGGACAGTGAGGGTGAAGGCTTTGGTGGGGATATGAGTGGCGATGGCGTCAGACAAGGTCTGGTGCAGGAAGGCAGCAGTGCGAAAGATTTCATCAGGAGATTGGAGGGTAAGGTCGTGGCTGTCAACCTGGATGTGGATGGAGTCCCGGTAGGCATCCCAGTTGGCATGGGAGTAATCATGGACAAGTATAGGAGGGATGTCAGGCGAGGAGCGTTGCAGGGATGGCGACCACTAGAGATAGTGAGGAGAACAGGAGCATGGTCACTGCCAATGAGATCAAGGACATATGCGGTGATGTGCCCAAGGAGGTTGGGAGAGGCAAGGACGACATCGGGAGTGGTGTTGGATTCGGGTCGGGTGTGCTGACGGAAGGGAACCAGGTCTCCCTGGAGGGTGGTGATAAACTGATGCCACCGCTGGAGGTTGGCAGGATCACGGCTGTGGATATTGAGGTCGGCGGCAATCATATAGGCGGAGAAGGTGCGGTCAATGTGGGCCAGGAAATCATAAGGGATGGGGGTGCGATGGCGGACATAAATGGTTTCACAGGTGATGGTAAGGGTGGGGAAGAAGAGTCTGAAGGTGATATGCTCGGCAGGATTGTTAAGGAGAGGTTGGAGCCAGACAGGGAGGTGCTTGAGGTGACCAACAGCATGTCCACCACGTGCCAGAGGGTATGGGTTGTGGAAAAAGAGGGTGTGGAGAAAGAGGAGTCTGTGGGTGGGCAGGGAGCGAATATTGTGGTACAGGATACAGTAGGGTTGTTGTACCATGGGAGGGAAGAGTTAGACGAGGGTGGTGAGGAGGGTGAAGGTGAAGTGGGCCTGGTTGTGGGAGTATGTAGCATAGGTGGTAAGATGGAAGGTGGAACGGGCAGCGAGGGCGATTTGGCAAAGGGCGTGGGAGTGCTGAAAGGGGTGGATGTTTTGGAGCACAATGGTGATGAAACGTATGATGTCCTCTGCAGTAGGTGGAGGGTGGAGCGAGTTGTTTTGGTGGATGGGGTCATCAACAGGACAGAAAGTGACGGTGAGCTAAGGGGTGACTGGAGGTGGTTTCACTTTACACTTCAAGGAGTAGGTAGGATGTGGTTCGTTACAGGTGTTGCAGGAGGGAGGAGAGGTGAGGTTGGGGCAGTTCTTGAGGAAGTGGGAAGCTTTGCAATGGAGACAAGTAGGGGGTTCTTGCAGCCAGAGGTAACATGGTCGTTGTATGTGAGGCAGCCTTGGCAGCGGTAGGATTGGACTGGGGAATGGGAGGGTTCCACCTTATGATGGCGATTGTAGATGAGGGATCCCTCGGTGAGGAGGCGGTCAATGGAGGAGGAGGATTCTGTGAATATCCACATGAGATAAGTCGGCCCGGCATCGTTGAAGATGCGACGGGCTGAACGGATTTCATTGTTAGGCCAGGAGTTGAGTTCTGCCAACACTTCTGCCTCCATGACCATTGGCTAAGCTTCGTGATCACAGCGGTGAAGGTTGGCAGACGTTGGGGAGGTTGAGGATGGTGGGGAGAGAACAGGGTGTAGTAGGGGGTGAAGGTTGTATGTTTGCCAAATTGGATACGGGGGATGCGGGAGAGGAGATCGGTGTGGAAGAAAGCATTGGGGGATTTAATGAGGACTGCATCCTTGCGAGGAATCAGAAGGGAGATGGGGGCATTGGGGTAGTATTTCTGGATGGCTAGGGTGAGGGAGCGGGCATCAAGGAATTGAGGGTCAGGATTGGAGAGGACAAAGGTGTGGGTGGCAGGCATGGCATGGGTGGGGGTCAGGGTCGCATCCATGGGGGTGGATGGGTCACGGGGATTGGGGGTTTTCTTTGAGGAGATTTAGGGGGTAGGGTCAATATTTAGGCGCTTGGAAGGTTTCGTAGTCACGACAGGGTTAGGAGGGGGCTGGGGGATGGGTTGCAGAGGGAGATAGCCGGGGGCAGTTCCACCCTGAGCAGCGGATGACGCAGAGGGAGGGGGCGTGGGCGTCACAAAGACTGTGGAACGTCGAGCCGAAATCCGTGCTGGCTTGGAGCCTGTAGGAGGTGGAGCAGGGAGCTGTGGAAAGTCTGTAGATTTCGATGGGGCGACAGTGACAGGGGAGGGTGAGATGGGGGTAGTTACAGCCGAAAATGGCGCAGGAGTGGGGTGGACAGGGAGAGAAGGTAGGACTTTGGAAGGGGGGTTGGAACAGCGGAGAGAGAGGTGAAAATGATAGTGGTGGTGGGGTGGGACATGGTGGCGGCGCGCAAGAGGGGGCGAAGACGGCGGCGGTGGCGGCGACCGGGTGGCGGCGGCGGCGGCGGCGGCGAGGAGAAGGACCGAACGGCGTGCAGTAGTGACGGCGTGCAGACAACACGGCAGGAAAGGGTGGGGCTCTTCCACGTCGAAGATACACCCTGAGAGTAGCCCAGGCAGTGCGCGTCCTGGATGAGGAAGTGAGGGAATCACTGTATAGTGTTTTCTGATTGTTTAATAGCGAGTGCGAATAGCTACAAAAATGAATGGAATGAGTGGAATACGGGTCAGCTGTTCGATTTCTTAACATACTGCGTGATGTGGCTTCTATCAGTCATCAAGAGGATTATATTTACGAAACATTAATGATGAGTAAATAGAAAGCTTAACAATGGGGACTTCAAGTCATTTCCACAAGAGGGTGTACGCCATAACGTTAAATGTAACTCCCGCAGCGACATCTCTGGTAGTAGTACGAATCTGTACTCAACGCACTTTTGCACAGTGTATAGTTAAACAGAATCTTGTTTGTCGGTTGCAGTTTTGGCTATTTTCTCTTGCTTACAACCAGTTTAAACTCTGATAAAGTGTGTACGCCTTCTGTGGCCGTTAAGAAGCTATTAGGTTCGAATGGGTGCTTCAAGAGGTTAATGATCCGAAACATCTCAGTCGTCTCTGGAAAGCGTCGAACAAGACAATGGGGTGTCCACAATGGATACGCTTGCAGTGTCTCCTGATGCAAATCCGACCGAAAATGTTTGGTCGTATATTGACATGAAGCTTACTTAAGCAAACCCACCGTATAGTTTGAAGCAACTCTCATACAAAATCAGGACGATATTGAGATTGTTACCGAGAGAATATGCATAAAATCGCATGAAAAGCACTCAAAAAGTGCCAAGCTACAATCGATAATGTCGAAGATTGGATTAACTATTAGGTAACTGTGCAATTAGTAATAAACTGTATTTTCATGTAAACATATATTTATAATAGTGTCTTTTATTTCACACAATTAACGGCGTGCTAATTCCTGTGGAACTGACTGTACGTCGTACGGTAAGTGCGACGGTCAGAGTCGCGTGTAGAAATTGATTCAAAATTGTCGCTTCACAATTAGCCGTACACAGACTTTTAATACCGTGATATCAACGCACGTAATCACTGTATATGATTTCTTTAGATCTGTAAAACGTACGCAAGAGCAGCAGTCAAGGATTTCTGACAAAGCTGGCAAATAACTATCATTAGAATGTCAAGCAATATTGCAGATCGAGCACCATTCGACGTTTTCCACGAAGAATTAACGTAATAGATGAAGGAAACCGTTGTGTACCACAAAAACTGCGGAAACTGGATTTTGCAATCTAATAGATATATTCTTGGATTTAATGGAATCAAATATTTCAGCAACGTGGGAGGAGGACTGTAAAACCCTTTAGATACCGAGAAGTGTCCGTCACAGGAGACGAGAATGGTTAGGATATGAAAGGTAAAGCTCCCCACACTGACCAGACAGCGTGAAATTAAGATAGAAACACCATGGACACCAACTTCACAGTTAATATTTCGCACCCAGAATCTATCAGCTCATCCAACATCTCAGAAATGGCTTTGCTTCTCAAAGTTTGATACGTACTGAAGTGCTGAAAACTTTGCTTAAAACTTGGATAAAGCCCAAGGTAATAGAAATATTCAGGGTGGTCATAGAGTCTGGATCCATTTCTAAGCAATTATTAAACCATTTACGTAATATGCATACGTGTTTAGTGTCAGTGTTTAGTGAGTGCTCAAACGTACGAAACGTTGTAACAATCAAACTGGTTGAAATTTGCACATGTCGATTTAAGATAACGTAATTCACATTGAAAAATACGATGACAGAGGGAAAGAGACATCAATCGCTGGGTGTTAATGGAATAAGGGGAAGACTGTTTTCCGATAAGTCCTGAGAAAATGGAATGTCCGTTTGCGTAAAGGCTGGGAGTGTCTGGGTGCTGAAACGAGACAAGACGAGGCAAACATGGCAATCACATGCTGCGAAGTGCTGAGAAGTGGTCATCGACATGCTGAGAAGTGACGAACGTGACACAAAGTGAATGTTGGCAGTGATGGTGGAGTCTAGTGTTTTATGAGCGTGAACTGTTGTTCACGGCAGATTGAGTTACCGGAAGGCGAGGGTGCAGTGGGTTCCGAAGAAGTTCAGTGAATCACAACGGGAAGTCTATATGGTACTAGCACTGCAACATCTGTTCTGCTATCATGAAGACCATCCTTTTCTGGGGCAGATAGTCATCGGGGACGAGAGTTTGCCTTCACTTCGAGCCAGAGACACAGCGGGATAGCACACTGCGGAAGCATGTGTCACCACCTCTAACAGATTCAAAGCAGTGCTCCCAGGAGACAAGGTGATGCTCGCCGTCATTCTCGACGTCCGACAATCATCGCATTCCTAGAGCGTGGAGAGAACCGTTAACCTGTACTGTGAGACACTCCGTAGCCTACTCAAGTGCATCAAGAGCAAACGGCCTGGGCTGCTCCGCTATTACGCGCTACCGTAGGTCTCCAAACTCACACAAAGTGTAACGGTCAAATTCAAGTGCGGGCAGGTTGACCATTCACCATACAGCCCGTTGTGCAGTCGTAAGACATCGACTGCACACCGACCACTGCAGGGCCGTGAAACGGCATCAAGAAGAGACCCACATGCAAATGGAAGGAGTGGAGAGCGCCACACCTCCAGGAAGGCGGAGTTCAGCGCCCTCTGTCAACACCCATTTAATCAACCGCCTGTCGCTGATCATCCAGTTCGGTCGCAAACTTCAAGAGCATCACAACTCCGTAATAACAAGACGACATTTATCCCGCAGTCTGCGATTAGTAATAGTGGATAAACGTAATCGCATGTAGGAGGCACAAGAAGATAAGAATGTACCAGAGGTTACAATTGTAAGGATCTGTTATTTAACACACTACCGGTTTCGGGCTTTTACACGCGCATCTTCAGGTGTCGTACTGAAAATAGCAAGAGATGAGAGATAACTTTCACACGCAGCAACACACATAGAAACAAATCATAAAATATTTAAATTCATTTAAAGAACCGCCGGTCGGGCTAGGTGCTGTGAAACCTAAGTCAATGCCAAAGTGACACCAAACAGTACTACGGACGACTGCCTGGGTAAAGAAGCGGAGTAAGCCGGTAAAGTATAAACCGCCAAATGAGATATCCTCTTGTGATGATGTATGATGTTCCAGTCTCTTTAGGTCAAAACGAGATTTATGAAACAATTAGGCTACAAAATATCGAAGACATGACTACCGAAGATTTCAGAAATAAGTTTAAATTACGATTTGAAACTGGGCTTCGGGAGCGCGACGTGGTATACCACGCTGCCGAGGTTTCGGGGAACATGTGGAGAAAGCTTAGATCTATGGACAAACTTTACAATAGGTTCCATGCCATTAATGTGGTTGTGCCTCGCTGCCATAACTGCGGGGCTTAGATCATGTACACAAGTATCGTGATCAGAAGCCGGCTTGCGGAAGATCATAAAAGATAAAAATGCTGAAAAACTGAAATTTGCATTCCCTCTGCGAAGAGGACGCCATCAGTAGTAACTGCCCCACTTACACGATGTTAGAACAGAGACTAATATCTAGGATCGATTATGGGTGGGGCCACAACAGGGCACGGGAAGACAAAAAGAAAGTCCCCATGTAAAAGGAGAAGGGATACGGAAAGGGAAGAAAGGTTCAAGCAGTTCCTGAGAATGGTCGCAGAAGGCCGAACACGAAGGTGAAATGGTGGACGCCTCACGAACGGGACGCCGCCCCTCTCCCTATTGCTGGAGTTACAGGTTGCCAGAAGATCGGGCACGGCAAGAAGGGCGTCCTGTAATGGCGGGCCGACCGATGGTTGTGCAGGGGAATGTTGTACAACAGGTACAGGTGAACTCCGTGATTAGCACTAGCGTTGACATGATAACACCAGGTCAGTCAGCTATTAGAAAATTAGAAATAGATCCTATTAGAATTGACTCTAATCTGGAAAATTTCGTGCAGCTACACCGCCTGGAGAATGCATCTGTCCTGACCACAGCTCTGAGATGTGTGCTGCGTGTCGGACATAAGTATGGGCGTAAAGTCATCTTCTCGGCCATGGAAACTGTAGACTGAATCTTCCCACTGACTTCGGTGCCCTGCGTGACTTCACTTGGCGAAGAAGGTTCTTCAAAGACGAAATGAATCATTTGATCTCGACGAAATATACAATTATCAGTCCTGTCCCATAGGAGAATTGCTTTCGACTGGATAAAAACTTCCCGGAATCACCCGTTCACGCGAACTTTCCATGACAACAGAAATACAGCTGTGACTACTGAACGCACACAACAGCAGGTTGGTCATGCAGGAGCTTCGGAGGTTGCTGGAGGAGATGAGCCTTGGTCTGTCTACAGGAGCCACAATCTCTTGCTGGGAAAACAGCATTTGCCGCCGTCAACTGGTAAGTGACAAGTTTCGGTGATGAGCCGAAAGACGCAATTCTGGTAATAAACAAGGCTCTGTGAGTCACAGTTTTATCACATCTATCGAATGATCAAACGGCGTGGAGTTCCAGTGATCTGTAAGGGTAACATAGCTCATTAACATGTTCTTCCAGTATGGAAGAGAGATAGCTGTGAATCTTGACCATCTTGTACGGGTAATCATGTCTTTGAGGGTGCGCAAGATTGTACTGATGGCCGATATAAACGCTTGGTCCCTCCTTTGGTTCACTCGAGGTGAGAGAGGGGAGAAACCATCAAGGCCTTAGGGTCACTAATTTGCAATAGGCCAGGAAGGCCTCCCCTTCAGTGGTGGAGGGGGTGAGGGCACTAACATTGACACCACGCTGGTATCAGCGAATATCGCTGGAAATTTCAAAATTTGGACTGTGAGAGACAGAGTCACTGCAAGCGACCGTAATCGAATCACGTTTGCAGTCTGTGATAGTGATTGCAAGTGGGACATAGGTCATCAATGGTAGGTGGAATTTTGACTAGCATATTGACATGATGACCCAGAGGTCGTTAGAGGTTGATGAACAAACTGGTAGCGATTGGGCATAAGAGGTGTCATCTGCCAGATGATTTAGTAAAGTTACACCATAACACAATTTTCACTTCCATAGTGGGTTACGTATCAGGAGTATAGGCGCACTGGCTCACGAGCGTCATGTCTGCCAAGGCTATGAGGAGGGTGCAACGAAATATTCTCTTGCGATCAATTGGGGCCGATAAAACTTCTCCTAGGGGACAGGGGGCATTATTATTTGCCCGCATCTCGTGGTCGTGCGGTAGCGTTCTCGCTTCCCACGCCCGGGTTCCCGGGTTCGATTCCCGGCGGGGTCAGGGATTTCCTCTGCCTCGTGATGGCTGGGTGTTGTGTGAAGTCCTTAGGTTACTTAGGTTTAAGTAGTTCTAAGTTCTAGGGGACTGATGACCTAAGCTGTTACGTCCCATAGTGCTCAGAGCCATTTGAACCATTATTATTTATGGAGCTTTGTCCCTTGGATATTAAGATAAGTGAACAGGCAGCATGGTACTGGGTTAAAAAGGTGAAATTTACAAAAATGAAGAAATTCTGGGAGTTCACAACAGGGACAAGTTTGCCATCTAAAGAAGGGGTGAGGGGGGGGGGGGGGGGACTTTGGCAGAAATACTAGGATAGTGAGGAGACTGGACACTGTTATCCAGTGTTACGGAACGCTTGCAGCTTAAACACCTCAAGCCAAGTAGAGGGCTACTGCACTTCGTCACGGGACATTGACCGTAAACGACTTATTTTTGACTGTTCGGGAAGTGGGCTACTCCCTCGTGTAACTGTGATGCTGAGGAAGGCACTCAAGACAACGTGGTGTATGAGTGCCCCTTGTTCGATGATGTGGCCCACCATATTACGACGAGAATTACCTAATCATGACACGTATCACCTGATTAGAAACGAGGATAGGTTCAGAATTAATGATAGTCTCGCCAGCTTGGTATCATCAAAGGTCTCGCGAGATTATCGAAGATAAACCAGTGATTAACAGCAGATGGCAAAAGACTCCTCATACCTATCCCATTCCGTTGGGGCGCGGACTGGACGATCGCCGTGACGATCGGGATTCGCCGCGTCTTGGAATAGGGGGAAGGTTCGTCACTGAGCCGGATACGACAACGGTTGTGACATGTAGAGTTAGGTTAGTATTTAAGTGGGAAGTAATTTTCTGCAACATTATTAAGTAGTAAAGTGTGGCGACTCAAGTTCACCGCCAGCCCGGTGCCAGTGGCATGCCCGCTGGCATTGGCTCGGTGGGCACGGCCAGAAAAAAGTAGGTCTGTATTCAATGGCACACCCGTAACGTTGCAGGTAGTGTAGTTTGGTGGAGCACTTAGTTACAACACACTTAACGATAAAGAGTAGTTGTTGCCCATAGAGTTAGCTAACACGTCCTGTATTCTATTGTACAGGCCGCTGTGGCTGAGCGGTTCTAGGCGCTTCAGTCTGGAACCGCGCGACGGCTACGGTCGCAGGTTCGAATCCGGCCTCGGGCATGGATGTGTGTGATGTCCTTAGGTTAGTTAGGTTTAAGTAGTTCTAGAACTACTTAAACCTAATTAATCTAAGGACTTCACACACATCCATGCCCGAGGCAGGATTCGAACCTGCGACCGTAGCAGTCATGCGGTTCCGGACTGTGCGGCTCATCAAGAGTAGTGACTGGCGTATTGTGACGAGCCAGTTGCTCGGCCACCATTGACCAGACGTTTTCAGTTGGTGAGATATCTGGAGAATGTGCTGGCCAGGGCAGCAGTCGAACATTTTCTGTATCCAGAAAGGCCCGTACAGGACCTGCAACATGCGTCCGTGCATTATCCTACTGAAATGCAAAGTTTCGTAGGGATCGAATGAAGGGTAGAGGCACGGGTGGTAACATAACTTAAATGTAACGTCGGCTGTTCAGAGTGCCATCAATGCGAACAAGAGGTGACCGAGACGTGAAACCAATGGCATCCCACACCACCACGCCGAGTAACTAGCCAGTATGGCGATGACGAATACACGCTTCAAATGTGCGTTTACCGCGATGTCGCCAAACATGGATGCGAAGATCACGATGCTTTAAACAGAGCCTGGATTCATCCGAAAAAACGACGTTCTGCCATTCGTCCACCCAGGTTCTTCGTTGAGTACACCATCACAGGCGCTCCTGTCTGTGATGCAGCGTCAAGGGTAACCGCAGCCATGGCCTCCGAGCTGATAGTCCATGCTGCTGCAAACGTCGTCGAACTGCTCGTGCAGATGGTTGTTGTCTTGCAAACGTCCCCATCTGTTTACTCAGGGACCGAGACGTGGTTGCACTATCCGTTACAGCGATGCGGATAAGATGCCTGTCATCTCGACTGTTAGTGATACGAGGCCGTTGGAATCCAGCATGGCGTTTCGTATTACCCTCCTGAACCCACTGATTCCATATTCTGCTAACACACATTGGATGTCGACCAACGCGAGAAGCGATGTCGCGATACGATAAACCGCAATCGCGGTAGGCTACAATCCGACCTTTATTAAAGTCGGAAACGTGATGGTACGCATTTCTCCTCCTTACACGAGGCATCACAACAAAGTTTCATCAGGAAACGCCGGTGAACTGCTGTTTGCGTATGAGAAATCGGTTGGAAACTTTCCTCATGTCAGCACGTTGTAGGTGTCGCCACCGGCGCCAATCTGGTGTGAATGCTCTGAAAAGATAAATCATTTGCATATCACAGCATCTTCTTCCTGTCGGTTAAATTTCGCGTCTGTAGCACATCTTCGTTGTGTTGCAATTTTAATGGCAAGTAGTACAAGTTGCTTGAAATTTTTAGTCGTCGTGCCGCCTAGTGGAATGGTTGGGAACAGGTGCGTACTACTTGCCGGAATATTTGACAGCCGGCCAATGAACTGCTTAAAGTGTCCACATACGTGCGTCTATTGTTTGTGAGTTCCGCCAATATTTGTTCTTTATATTAGGCGCAGTGTCCACATGCGCGCGGCGCACTTTTTGCGGTTATCGGCCGCCTGTGGCGCACACAAAGTTCGCCTGCGCTAGAGCGGCTACTAATCCCCCACAACTAGCCACGAAACCTATCCCGTTAATGGAGCACCGGGGAGCGTCTGCTGGTGAACTGATGCGAGCGAGATGCGCCACAGGTACCGACAATATTGGAGTCAGGTAGTAACTATTCAAACTATGAAACTAACAGTTACTCTCAATTTGTTTTCACAGTTTCTCTATGTTTTACTCTATCTCGCTAATGTCCTAAGTGATAATATAGTTTTCCATTTTCAGAACATTTCCTGACCCCAATGTCATTCTAAACGTTACCTCCGTTTCCTCTCTCTGCACGAAAACGCCTGTGAATGAGTTTCTTAGTTTTGAGTACACTAACGAAAGAAATATAGAAACAACTTTGAGAGTTACTGATTTATGATGCTTAGCTTGCAGTCAATTCTGAGTATTATTAGTAACTACGCTCCAGTCCCTAAACCAAGTTACAGAAATGCGAATCAGACGCACTACGTATTCCAGGCCGTAGCAGCTGCGACTTGGAGACACCAGCTATGGTCACTTCCCAGCCCGCTGTAGGATCACATCGATTCGTCTTCTTCCTGCTGGTACTGTAACTGAGATATGGCAACAAGGCAACGTATGTTTGGCAACTCTGTGATCGACGAGTTACTTCCTGGTGTGCACAGAATTAAGCCTCAAAGTTCACTTGATTTCACCTGTCATTTCCATTGAATAATCTGAGTTATTATCGTATGAGGTGTAACAAAAGATTCTAAACTTACGGTTTTCAGCCCAGGAAAATCGTTGCAGGTGGAAATCGCAACTAATCTCGTTCTTTAAATATCTGTTTATGAGTTCAAGACTGCAACGTTTTTATCCCTTCTGTGAAAGAGCTACAAGCAGTCAGATCAAACATCAATAAGGAAATCGCAAGAACATACTTTCGGCTCATAGTGCAATGGTGAAAAACTTACAATGCTGCACAACAGGTAACGCCTCTTTCCGCTGCTGACAAGCAAATTTTGGGTTTCTAGAAATACATAACTATTCCACATTTGCATACCTCTTGAGTATGACACAGCATACTAATTAAACACAGACCCAATCAAAATTTAAGTGCGTAGTATTTTACTAATTCGTGTCGATAGAGGCACGCTTGTGTACAGATACTCAGTTTTATTAAAACAGACTTTCGTCGTAAGGTTATCGTGGGTAGTTTTATTTCATTTCTTATAATACAGTACACAATTTTCGTAAGGTTTCCTTTAGTGTTGTTGAAACAATAGTAAACATGAGATCGAAATTAATCATCAACGATATATGCGAATTCTCTGATGTTATCTGTAACAGTCTGACAATGCACATGCAGTTTATTGTTTACATGCATGTAGAAAACTTGTTCTGAGTTAAAGCTGTCAAACAGTGTTTGAAGAAGAATAAAATGCCACTACCACACGACAGCTAATGTAGAAAATACTTTTCTGACGTATTTGGGCACGATGCGATCTCCCCATACATGCTACAAAAGCTTCAATATGCATCTGTTGCCTGCCTGTCTATTAAACCTGAAAAGAACAAAATGTCGCAGAAGTTAGCTCTTTTTCCACATGCGACTATTTTGCGTTGAGAAGTGAAGGGAATTATGTTCAAAGTTCCAATAGATTGGTAACTTCAGCAGACAGCAAAATTGCGTTTTAAAAAAAAGTAGCAGTAAATGTAATCGAAGTCGCGACATCTTATCTATGTTGCACGACACTTACCATTACGCTTCTAGCTGACACATACTTACAAGAGCTCCAGAGCTTAACAACAATTCTTCGAGAACTTCTGGATACCACAGCGCTGCGAGATAATGCAAATGGCCGGGTCTAGACTTCTGAGAGAAACAGTTACAGTTCTTTTGCGCTGCACGACGTTTTCTACAAACAGATAGCGCAATAGAATAGCTCAAGTGGAAAGGAACACTTCCTATTTAAATTTCTGCATCCTACACTGTTGGCAGTTCTGTGTAGATGGCAGTTATGTGATTTTATTTCGGTCATTACAAAATAGAGTCGAATGTATGCACTGGGTAGCCGAGGCAGCTAGTTCATGGTGATTCGTTCAACCAAGTAAATGAATTTACTGAACATGCTGCAATTTACTACAGGGAGCCTTTGTGTCGGAATTTTCATCCTGTGTGGCGCAACGGTGTTATGGTAGAAAAATGAGTCACGGAAATGAGGATTTGGCGGTCTGTTGGACTGATGATAGATTCTTGTACCTGTCGTCTGGGTTCTATTCCCATTTCCGTCAATGATTTTAGATGAGGAGAGAAAGATTCCATTCTCTTCTGGCTACACCAAGTGAAGAAGATATAATGGCAGTGTGGTCTGAAATTCACATTAAAGATAATATTCCTTCGCTGCCAAGTAGACGTTAGGTTGAACCACAATAAAGTCTGGAGTGGCGACATGTAGAAACTCTAACACCGGTAACCTTTCTTATACTAGTTATTTATTTCTAGTGACGAAACAAACGCTATGTAGGGTTACAGGACACGTATTCCACCTTTTATCTGAGTTTCTGTATGTCGATAAAATTGGTTCTGAACTGAGAATGCAACTCAGACTGCCCTTAACACGGAATTTGATCCCTTCGTGACAATACAGCTCGCCTACAATTTGTTGTGTGTTCAAAACTGCAGATTTCTCAACATTTCCACATATTACGCGTGAATGGGTTCGAATCCTGGCCCGGCACTAAAGATTTAATTATGTATTATCAAGCTCTAGCATGAGAACACCTATCTGCTGGTGGATAATAGTTTTGATTTTTAACGTGTTTTCATTCGTTGTCAACGCTAACGATATCTGACGTTTTTGACTCCCAGTGGGATACAGAACTATTTACGAGATCACTGTAAGTTCAAGATGTTATTCCGAGCTGCTGGTGGAGAAAAATTCGGTAGCTGACGTCTCTTTGTGCGTAGTCAACAACGATATGTGTGGGGCTCTATTCCCTGTGAGCACTGAACTCTTCGTCATATTATTTCTAGTTCAAACATGCTCACATGTCGCTGCTGGTGCAACAAATCCATATTTAACGTTCGTTTTCTCTAGAATATAACAGCGACAGGGGCAGGGTTGGAGTCCTGGGAAGGAAAAAATTAATGTTTCGTATCGTCATTTCAGTTAAAACATCTAGTTACTTCCGAGAAAATCCGATATGTCACAGTTGATTGTGCTTCGATATCAATCCGATTAGGTTCTGGGTTCGAATCCCTGTCCAACAGCAAGGCTTTACATCACGGAATTTCAAGTAAGTTGCTTGTGAAGAAGCAATATTTAACATCTCTGGTAGTTCGTTAACAGGGACAAGAGATGCTGGGTTGGAATTCGCGTCCGTTAAAAATATTTGCGTTATGTACTTTAAAGTTGATATTTGCTAACTGATACTGTCTAAAATCGAGGTATAGCACTCTCTGTATGCCTAATCAGGAATGACTGTCAGTTTGCGTCAATCACGAAATCTTTGCTTAGTCTGCCTGACCTGGGTTTGAATCCATATGCAGAACGAGACGGTTCTTCGTGTCATTTGGAGTTCATACATATTCTCAACTAGCTGCGCGCGGATAACTTACATTTTTAATGTCATTTTGTGTTAAATAATAAGTTCGGTATGTTACTTTGAAGAGGAAATCATGAATACGACGACCTTACTACGTGCATTACCTATCTGACGTAATAATGAGAGTGGTAACATTTCAGGTATGTCATTTATTGTAATAAATGTGAGCTTACAAGCCTTAAGGACAGTCTTATCTGTGATAAGGTATTCCCTGATATTTGTAGTATCGTGGTATTAGTTTACATCTTGAGTTATTACGATACAGAGCAGTGCTTCTAGTGGTGACTTGTTAGAAGCATTTTCAATAGTCCAACGACTGTACCGAGGAGCGATAAGAGGACCTGCTAGACAGCCGTGTTATGCCGGTTGCATGCGAATCAGGCAAAATGCAATTCAGGTCGTTCGGATACTTTTGAGCACGACTGTACATCTAACCTCTCTATTCATCTAATAACATGAATAAATAAATAAATATTTATTCACTTTAGTACGTCTTCATTTGGTACGTTAACTGCCCGTTTCATTTATAACAATCTTCTGGATTAACGTATTTCATGTCTTTGTAGTGTCTCTTCTCTTTATTTTCCATGTTCCACGTTCCATATCAGTATAATAGTCTTAACGCACTGATCCACATACTTTTTCTCCATTTCTATATGATGAAGTATCCCTGGGGCCCTGTTTCACACACTAATTCTCCAACTTCATGTCAATATTTAATACCAGTATACATATTTTTTTACTTCAGATTTTTTCTTCCACCTCTTCCTTATTTTAACGCCTTCGTTGTTTCAGCAATTCCGTGTAATCGTGCAACCTTGGTGGGTTTAAAATTCTTCTTCTACCAGACTCTCTTCAACAAGTATGAAATTTACCGTGTCTTCGATCGTCTTGCTCCTACTTTTCTCGTGGTTCGTCTTAGTTTGGTTCTGCTCGTATACAGGGTTTGGTTTTGCTCGTATCTAGGATGAGGCAGGAGGAAAGGTACACGCTTCGAGGGATCATAGTATCAGTAATTCTGAACAACTTCATAAGGACATATTCCCAATTCCGACTGCTTCTGAGATGGAACATATTTATTCTAGATTGTTGTTTATTTTCAATATTATTTAAACAGTGTTGTTGTTTAGACGTACCACATTACTGGAGAGGAAGGTGAGATGAGAAATATGGTACAGGAGGCTTTTGGTCTATGAATTCAGGAAATGACTCCAAATTGACCTACGAAAGCTACCTAAGTTACAGCGCATGCGCGTCGCGCGAGGTTTTGTAATCTTCTCGCATTCTCTTCGAATGAACTATTAGTTCTAGAGAAAAATAAATTGGATCTTTTTTGTAGGAAATTTAACGTAGTTCGATGTTGTGCTGCGACAACTTCTCACTGAAGGGTGCAGATTTTCGAATAATTAAAAACACTACTGAAGTGATATTAAAAGTGTTCTATTCGGATTAGGGCTCGTGTCCATGTTAAATTTTTTAATCCTGTCTCCCCTCAAATCATGTACGTTTCCTCTTGACGTACACTGTATAGTCCATTCATTTTTACAATTCCACCAAGTATTCCATGTTTTCGGTTAGGAACTGTAGCTTTGGTATCAGTTAAATTTGTTGTTTTATTTCTCTTACATACAAACGTCTCAAAAATGAGATCGGTAAGAAGTACAAAACTGCTAAGCAGGAATGGCTAGAGGACAAATGTAAGGATGTAGAGGCTTATCTCACGACGGGTGAGACAGATACTGCCTGCAGGAAAATTAAAGAGACCTTTGGAGAAAAGAAACCACTTGCATGAATATCAAGAGCTCAGATGGAAACCCAGTTCTAAGCAAAGAAGGGAAAGCAGAAAGGTGGAAGGAGTATATAGAGGGTCTATACAAGGGTGTTGTTCTTGAGGACAATATTATGGAAATGGAATAGGAGGTAGATGAAGATGAAATGGGAGATATGATACTGCGTGAAGAGTTTGACAGAGCACTGAAAGACCTAAGTCGAAACAAGGCCCCGGGAGTAGACAACATTCCATTAGAACTACTGACAGCCTTGGGAGAGCCAGTCCTGACATAACTCTACCATCTGTTGAGCAATATGTATAAGACAGGCGAAATTCCCTCAGACTTTAAGAATATTATAACATTTCCAATCCCAAAGAATGCAGGTGTTGACAGATATGAAAATTACCGAACTATCAGTTTAATAAGTCACAGCTGGAAAATACTAACGCGAATTCTTTACAGACGAATGGAAAAACTGGTAGAAGCGGACCTCGGGGAAGATCAGTTTGGATTCCGTAGAAATGTTGGGACACGTGAGGAAATACTGACCCTACGACTTATCTTAGAAGAAAGATTAAGGAAAGGCAAAACTACGTTTCTAGCATTTGTAGACTTAGAGAAAGCTTTTGACAATGTTGACTGGAATACTCTTTCATATTCTGAAGGTGGCAGGGGTAAAATATAGGAAGCGAAAAGCTATTTACAATTTGTACAGAAACCAGATGGCAGTTATAAGAGTCGAGAGACATGATAGGGATGCAGTGGTTGGGCAGGGAGTGAGACAGGGTTGTAGCCTCTACCCGATGTCATTCAATCTGTATATTGAGCAAGCGGTAAAGGAAACGAAAGAAAAATTCGGAGTAGGTATTAAAATCAAAGGAGAAGAAATAAAAACTTAGATGTTCACCGATGGCATTGTGATTCAGTCAGGGACAGCAAAGGACTTGGAAGAGCAGTTGAACGGAATGGACAGGGTCTTGAAAGGAGGGTAAAAGATGAACATCATCAAAAGCAAAACGAGGATAATGGAATGTAGTCGAATTAAGTCGTGTGATGATGAGTGAATTAGATTATGAAATGAGACACTTAAGGTAGTAAAGAAGTTTTGCTATTTGGGGAGCAAAATAACTAATGATGGTCCAAGTAGAGAGGATATAAAATGTAGACTGGCAATGGCAAGGAAAGCGTTTTTGAAGAAGAGAAATTTGTTAACATCGAGTACTGATTTAAGTGTCAGGAAGTCGTTTATGAAAGTATTTGTATGGAGTGTAGGCATATATGGAAGTGAAACATGGACGATAAATAGTTTAGACAAGAAGAGAATTGAAGCGTTCGAAATGTGGTGCTACAGAAGAATGCTGAAGATTAGATGGGTAGATCACATAACTAATGAGGAGGTATTGAATAGAATTGGGGGGAAGAGGAGTTTGTGGCACAACTTGACTAGAAGAAGGGATCGGTTGGTAGGACATGTTCTGAGGCATCGAGGGATCACCAATTTAGTGCTGGAGGGCAGTGTGGAGGGTAAAAATTGTAGAGGGAGACCAAGAGATGAATACACTAAGCAGATTCAGAAGGATGTAGGCTGCAGAAGGTACTGGGAGATGAAGAAGCTTGCACAGGAAAGAATAGGATGGAGAGCTGCATCAAGCCAGCCTCAGGACTGAAGACCACAACAACAACAACATTTTCCTTTAGTTTCTGTCGCTCCTTTACATACAAAACACACTACGTGAGGCGAATGTCCCATTTTGTACATGCAGTCTAAGTGTAATGCGGAGTTAAGAATTCATATGGCTATGAGTTCCACGTTTCAATAGGCCGACTACAAGATGGTTTCCAATTCTCAGCTTTATCCTCCTGGCACCGTCTACAATACATCGAAGTTTCCTTTCATCGCTTCCAAACATCTTCTAAAATTCTTCTTTAAATGTTAATATAGTCGATTCGTAACAGTGTAAACGATTCATTGTGTGTCAAAAGCGAATGACTCTTACGATGATCATTAGTGAAGCAATTACTTTATACTAGTTATAGAAATATCTACGCATCACATGCGCAACTGCAGAAGTTTCGGCGGCAGACATGATGTTATTTAATAAAATTTAGCGAATAGAAACTTATACAAGATAAACAGTAAAATGTTGATCATCATCACACTCAGCGCCAATTCTACTATCATCATTATCGTACGGCGTTACGGAACATCCATATTTACATACACAATGTACTTAGTTGAGAATATTTAATTTTTTAATCGAAATTGATGCTTTCGGGTCACTTCATTCAAGCCTTTCATTTCTCCTTCAAACGCATCTCTCGGACAGTTCTCCACAATTGTTAGACAGTCTGTTCCTCCACACACAGCATACGCTACCCTGTCTCATGCCTGTCAAAACCGCTAACGGTTCCCATGGGCTCATGCAGATGTAAATCTATCCTATTTTATGCGGGTTGTTTCCCTAAGCAGAGTACAATCAGCGGAGTACCCTGGTGAAATACCAGCACTGCGTAGCGTATCTACATTATCTTCTCAGTTATTTCCAGCTATTTCGTCGAGTTCATTTACTCTTGAACCAAGCTTCTTTGACATGTCATTGCAGTGTTGCTTCAGTGGAAGTATCCGATGTTTGCGTTAGCAGTTATGGGCAAAGTAATTTCTGTTTTCCTTTTAATTATGGAGGTGAAACTTCGTGACTTCTGCCTTACCTGGGTTTGGCTCGAGTTACCATTTGCAAAAGTACTCATTCAGTAAGGTGAGATACTCTCACAATTCTTTGTTCTGATGTACTATGCCAGGTGGAATGGGAGTTAGGCATTATTGAGACAGGCCATTGTTCCAGATTCTGCATCTGCTAGTGTTTCCATTTAGAAGAACTCAAAGGATCAAATCATACGGGTTGTTGCTGAGTAAAACTGGTAGCTTCAGACACGGAATTAGATGAACAATCAGGCCATCTCTTCATATTATATCTTACGCTGTCGTCAGATCCACGAAAGCTGCAACCAAACTGAGGTCTCACTGAAATGGAAAGGTCACCATATGGTCGCCGTAAACTCGACATTTTTCTAAAGCTATATGCACAATTGGGATTATCTCGTGAATGAAATCTGGGATGCAATTGGTAATTAGCGTCTCTAGCTATTTACAGGTCAAGCCGTGTACATACGTAGACCGGTACTCGATAGTTATGCACATCTTTGCCTGACTTCAAACATGCGATTACTTTAGCTTTCCTAAATATCTTTTCCTTTTCTAATATTTCGTTGAAGAAATCTGGGAGATAGTTTCTCGCTCCGGGGCTTACAGGCTTAAGAAAATAGAAGTACGTTTTATAAAATACGGTAGCTTCACTAATCTCTCCAAAGATTGTGTAAATCTCTCAAGCAAAGAGTTAAATATCGGCCAGTTCTTCAAATAAGTGTTGTTACACAGCGCCTATTGTAATAATGATACAGTGTCACACTGCTTGCGTGGTACGCGCTGTATACACTTGTAGAACTGATGTAACCATACTGTCTGTTTTTTATTTTCTGGTTTCTCTGTCTTGATACGATTTATTCCTCATCAGGTATTAGTTATATGATCCAGTGACACCCGCTAGGCACCATAAACTCTGGGCACTTGTGAAAGTAATCGTCTCAACATTCACACGGAACCATTTGCTGGAGCCGGCCGAAGTGGCCGTGCGGTTAAAGGCGCTGCAGTCTGGAACCGCAAGACCGCTACGGTCGCGGGTTCGAATCCTGCCTCGGGCATGGATGTTTGTGATGTCCTTAGGTTAGTTAGGTTTAACTAGTTCTAAGTTCTAGGGGACTAATGACCTCAGCAGTTGAGTCCCATAGTGCTCAGAGCCATTTGAACCATTTGAACCATTTTCTGGAAGCAAATTAAACACGAATCAACATGGTAAGAAGTGTGTTTGATTAGGAGGGCCATTACTTCAATTCAACAACTGTGGGTGATTTGTCTCTATGTCGTCTGTATATTCATTCGCCAAAGTAGTCGAGTACGTCTTGCGTGATTATAAGAGTTTAAAAATTCATCTTTCCCTCATCTCCATTACTGAACCATATTTAGTCAATCATTTGTGCTTTAGCTTCTGATATTTTATTGTACATAAGCAAAATTCGTACTCTAATACTGTTACATGTTACTTGATTATGTTATTTTTCCGATTTACTACGAGAAAGAGACGAAACTGGAGAGTAGTTAACTAATAATAAAAATAACAATGCACCATGTTAATGTCTAGGGCCGATGGTGTTCAGCTCGTTTCGCATAAACCCATCAACATGTGCGACACTGCCGGATATACCTTCGTAGGCGAGAGATTTGACACGTACTGCACTCATGAGCATTTCCGAACATCATTTTTGTTTTCCAAGTATTATTGCAGCGACTACATTGAAAAATCTATTGACACAGGCAACTTTGAGAAAGGGTAGATTGTTACGGCCCAACGCCTGGAAATGAGTTACTCTGAAATGGTGAAGTTGTTTGGCCGTTCCCGTTCTACTGTCGAAATAATTAATGTAAGGTTATTGTGCTTAGCAGTGAATTCAATCACAGGGCTAAGAGGTCTTCCTTCGAGATCTGATGCGGAAACAAAGGTGTAACTACAAATAGCAGAAATCTGTCCATGGCATTCTACAGCCCACCAGTTGGAAACTTTCACTACAAAAGACCTTTCTAATTTATACGCCCACAAAGACAAAGCTCTTAATTTTTCTCTGGATGAATAACTGAGCTATTCCACTGACATCCCTCAGGCCCCCGGCAAACAATAGCCTCACAAGGCCTATTGACGACGACCGCGTAACGCTACGCAGCCTAACTCTCAGGGGCGTCTCTATTCTTCGCAACAAGCAATCTGTATACACTGGAAAATTCGTCAGCAGAAAAAACAGGCTATTAAAGCCTCCCAAAGGAATCCAGAGGCGTCTCATCCTCCACATTACATAGGAATCTGAAACATTCAGCAGAATATTCTTTTGCCGAAATATCGGAACCAATCAGTATAAATATTTTAGTACAACATAATTAACAGCAACGCGTTTCTGGAGGTTATATCCAATCATCTGACTATCTAAGCTCATAGCAGATAAAATGCACTTTAAAAGTATTGAAAGTTAAAGTATAAAAACAAATAAAATTATTCGGACACTGATCCTATCTTACCATAAATAGACTCATATGTTTAGCAACTACCGAACTACCGCAGTTGCCAGTATAAAAACATCCACATGCTCTGTATATCTTGTCGATGATTTCCTACCTGTTTGTTCTGTACAGAATGTCTTTCCTTAGAGTCGCCAGGCGTATTTTCTCTGGTGTTTGGGCAGATACATGAAATTTTGTTTTTGCGTTTTGTAGCTGGAGTCAAACCAAACAAATAGAATTCAATACCTTCTTCATACGATGCCCAGTGTCGACAGGGAGCCCTGGTAGGTTTACCGTTATAAACAAAATGATTTTTAAAACAGTAATTTTCATGCCCATTCGAAAGTGTGGTTCCAGATTAGTCTAGTGCGATATTCGTTTTATCGATACGTGTTAAAGGGGACAGTAAGACTCGAAGAATAACCGGCACTCCGTTAGAGCTGCAACGGGAAGCATGTAGCGCTACTGAATCGCTGTTGGATTCCTGTTTATTCTTCGATTTTTACTGCCCCTGTTAAAACATGACGATGAAACGATTATGGGACTAGACTGATAACGGAGCTCTATATCGAATCCGAACGTAAAATTCCGATTTAAAAATAATTTTGTTGGTGTTGAGAAACAAAACGACGTTTTCTGCTGACACAGTCAAAGACGTGACGAGCAGTAACTGTTTGCGCTGACTCGAGCTACACAATGCATAAAGGAAACTGCAAATCTCTTCCGAAACCCTACAGAAAATGCGGCTGACGCTTCTTAGTAGAGGAACTGGTGTATTTTGCTTCACGCGTTTGACATTCTATTTTGTAATATTTTATAATAATAGTAATAATACTAACATGGTCACCCTCGGAGAGAAAAAGAGAGGACTCAGTGGTGACACATGTAGATAAGAAAGGAAATAAACCCTACCTGTTGAGGAAATTGAAATAATAATCCCGTGGATTATGTTTGATAACATCTTTAATGTACAAACTGGCGAGAAAACTGAATCTATTGGATTTGCTATTGCCGTAGAACGACGATAGGTATTTGATAAGTCTGGATATTTATTAAGCATTCGAGTGATTAAGATACCAATGAAGTAAACAGAGCGTGTGAAAATTACGTCCTGTGTCCGTTTGCATCAAGCCAAACTAAGCAAAGGCAGGAACGACGTGACGATACAACCAAATGCTATAAACTTATCAAAAGCTTCACAGCTAGCTCGAATCATGAAGAGTTTTCATTATCTGTACGGTGATGATCTAAATAACACTAGTAAAGATTTGGCAAGATTCAAGACAGACCAAGTTTTATTTCGGGACGCAGTTCGGATGTTGCGATTGATAACAGAAGCAAGACTTCAAAAAAATCCAGACACACTCATAGGATATCAGAAAAAGCGTTCGACAATATAAAATAGAGTATGTCGTTCGAAAGTCTGAGAAAAATATGCTTGAGCTATAGGGAAAGAGATGTAGTGTATAACATGTAGAAGAACCTCGAGATAACAAAAAGTAAAGGAGAACAAGAACGAAGTACCATAGTTAAAAAGCGTGTAAGACAGGAATGTAATCTTTCAACCGTACTATTCGATCAGTAGAAGAAATAATGACCAACATACAAGAGATTTTCAGGATTAGAATTAAAGTTCAAGGTGAAAGATAATCGATCACAAGATTCGCTGATGACGTTGTTAAAGTCAGTGATCCTTAAGAAGACCTACAGAACGAAGTAAACGGTTTAATACGTACAGAATATGTACTGTTGGCTGAGAGTATACTGGAGAAGGATTAAAGTTATTAAGGCCGGAATAAATGAGATTAGCGATAAACTTAACATTACAACTTTGGACATCGCATTAGACAAAATTAAGGAAGTCTTCTAACGTGGAAGTAAACTAACACACATCGGACGAATGAAGAGGACAAAGAAAGTAGTTTACCACATCAGAGACAGCTTTTCTGGTCAAAGCAAGCCTTCTAGTAATAAACGTTGACCGTAGTATGAGAGGAAATTCATGATAATCTACGTTTGGAGCACATCATTGTCTGATAGTGGATCATGAACCTTCTGTAGAAGGATGTTGAAAATTAGGCTGATAAGGACTGAGGAGGGTCCCCGCAGAATCGGTGGAGAATGGAACATGTGGAAAACACCGACAGGAAGAATGGGGAGGATGGTAGGACTTGATTTAAGACATCAGGGAATATCTTCCGTGGTACTAGCACTACCCGTAGAGGGAAAACCTGTAGGGGAAGACAGACACTGGAATTTATCCAACTAATAACTTAGGATGTAGGGTGCACCACTCGTCTAGGGATAGCATAATTTATTAGTAATCAAACGGTCCTGCGTCCCAGGTACGATCGCAGCCAGTGCTTAAGTTTCGGAAAAGAATTATCTACAACGGCGGCCGAAAACTTCGCAAAAAAGTGAACCTTGTTCTTCCAACAGCCCTATCAGAGAGGGCCAAGGAGCGGACAGATGTTCATATAACATTCTTGCCCTTCGAGTGCAGAACTGCACCTCAAATGCGGAATAATCGGCAGCATGGAGATCCAGAACAACGTAGAAACCTTTGCAACTATTCGGATCTCCGTGAAGGTACTGCCGAGGGGGAAATAATCATGAGAGAAAGATTTAACAACCAATGAAAGGGTAACACTCTACGAGTCTGGGCGTGGAATGTCAGAAGACTGAAGCTAGAAAATCTAAAAAGGGAAATGCTAAGGGTTAATCTAGATACAGTGGAGTTAGTGCAATTAGATGGAAAGAAGACAAGGATTTTGGTCAGATGTGTATAGGTCAATGTAAACAGCAGCAGAAAAGGTATAAGGGGAGTGGGATTTGTAATGAAAGAGAAGGCAGAGCAGGATATGAGTAACAGTGAACGGTAAACAGGGTTGTTCTCAACACCGACAGTTATAGTTTAGATTTACATACAAACGTCGCAATCAGAAGACAAAGGACTAGAGAGTGTACAAGAAGATACTGAACGGGTAATTCACTACGTATAGGGAGATGAAAATATAATAGTCGTGGAGAAATGGAATGCGGTTGTAGGGGAAGGAGATGAAGAATGGGTTACGGAAGAATATGGTGTTGGTGGTAGGAAAGAGAAAGGACAAAGACTAATTGAGTTATGCAGTAAATTTTAGCTATTAATCGCTAATAATCTGTTTAAGAATCAGAAGAGAAAAACGTAGGTACAAAAGGGATACCCTGGGTAACAAAAGAAATACTTCGGTTGATTAATGAAAGAAGGAAGTACAAAAAGGTTCAGGGAAATACGGGAATACAGAAACGAGGTCGCTTAAGAAAGAAACAAATCGGATCTGCAGGGAAAGTAAGGAGAAATTTGCACGGAAAACTTGAAAATATCGAAAAACAAATGATTCTCGGAAGGACTGAATTAGTATATAGGAATCTCAATACATACATAAGTACAATTTTAAAACCGAAAACGGTAGCATTAAGAATGCAGTGGGAGTTCTCCTGTTGAACGTAGAGGTAAGAGCAAATACATGGAATGAAGACATTTAAGGCCTTTGTGAGTGGAAGAACTTGCCTGATGACATGATAGAGAAACAAAGAGTCTATAGGGGAAACATATGGGATCCACTATTAGAATCGTAGTTTAAACGAGCTTTGAAAGACTTATGATGAAATATGGCAGAAGGGATAGGTGACGTTCCATTATTGGGGGAAATGGCAACGAAGTGTCTATTCACTTTGGTGTGCGAAATGAATGAGACTGGCGCTATACCATCAAACTTCGGATACACGTTATAAAACACAATTACGAAGATCGCAACAACGGATATGCGCTAGAATTACGGCATAATCACCTTAACAGCACACACATTCAAGTTGGTGAGAAGAATAATATGCATAAGAATGGAAAAGAAAATTGTGGAACAGTTAGACGACGATCAATTTGGCTTTATAAAAGGTAAAAGAACCAGAGAGGCAATTCTGATGCTGCGGCTAATAATGAAAGCAAGTCTAATGAACAATCAAAACACGTTCAGAGCATCTGTCAATCTGGAAAATGGCAATGTCAACCTAACGTTGCAAGATGTTCCAAATTCTGAGGAAAATAAGGGTAAGCTATAGGGAAAGACGGGTAACAAACAACATTTACAAGAGCCAAGAGGGAATATTAAGCGTACATGACCTAGAACGAAGTTCTAGGATTAAAAAGGGTGAAAAATCGAGATATCCTCATAAGGTTTATCGACATGGTAAAAGCTTTCAAAAGTGTGAAATGATGCAAGATTTTCGAAATTCTGAGGAAAGTACGGCTAAACTAAAGGGAAAGACGGGTAGTGAACAATATATACAGGAACCGAGATGGAGCAACAAGACTGGAGGACCAAAACGAAGTCCTTAGATTAAAAAGCTTAAGATGGGGATGTACTCTATCACACCCCCTGTTCATTCCACACATAAAAGAAGCAAGGACGGAAATAAAACAAAGGCTTAAAAATGTGATTAAAATTCAAGGTCGAAAGATAGCAATGATAAGATCCACTGATGACATTGCTATTCTCTGTGAAAAAGAAGATTAATTACAAGAGCTGTTGAATCGAATGAACAATCTAACGAGTAAAGAACGTGGACTGAGAGTAAATCGAGGAATGATGAAAGTAATGCGAAGTGGCAAAAATGAGAACAGCGGGTGACTTACCATCGGAATCGGAGATTATGAAGGTGCACACTAAGAAAAATAAGCCTTGACGGACGGAGTAAGGAGGGCATAAAATGCAGACTAAATCTAGCGAAAAGGGGATTCCAAGTCGAGACAAGTCTACTGGTATAAAACATAGGTCATCATGTGACAAATCCCTGAGAATGTACGTTTGGAATACAGCATAGTACGGTAGTGTGACATGGACAATGGGTAAAGTGGAACTGAAGAGAATCGAAATAGTTGCGATGTAGTGCTACAGAAGAATGTTAAAAAATTTGGCGGACAGATAAGGTAAGGAATGAGGATGTTCTCCGCAGAGTCGGCGAGGAAACGAATTTATGGGAAACACTGACAACAAGCAGGGATAGGACGGTAGGACATCTGTTAGGACGTTACGGAATAAATTCCATTGTATCAGAGGAAGCTGTAGAGGATAAAAACTGTAGAGGAAGACAAAGATCGGAATACGTCGAGAAAATAATGGAGGACGTTTGTTGCAAATATTACTCTTAGATGAAGAGGTTTGTACAGGAGAGGAACTCATGGAGGGTCACATCAAACCAGTCAGATAATTAAAGACTCCAAAAAATTTAATTAACCAAATTACTTTACTTAATTGATCGTATTCTGCTGTTGCCTAGGAGGTACATACGCGTCTCCACAATTTTAAAGCAAGACGAGTTAACTTTATTAATGTGTATTGAGCGGAGAAGTTAACGTGTAACTGTTTCATTATTTAAACAACAAGAAACTGTGGATGAAGCATGAGTATTGGAACTACTCTTACAGCTGTGAGCAACAAATTGATTTATTGTGTTGTATGGAAAGTAAATATAACAGTAAAGCCCATGAAATGGAAATATTAACATTACTTTCTATGATGAATGTGATGTGGATGGGGAATTAGTAGCATCATTTGTCTTCAACGAGAAGAGTAACTTTCGGGGCAGACCTTATGTTATCTACTTCCAACAATATCAACGGAATCCATTGCGACACAAACACACTTCTGTTCGTATAAAAGTGAACATCAAGCTCACCCATAGGACGCAGAATAACTGTACACGATTATTTATTATTTCTTTATTTATTTATTGTTCCATGGGACCACATTAAGGAGAAGTCTCCATGGTCATGGAACGAGTCAATACATGAAATTATAACACGATTGTAGAAACAGATAAAATGAAATATAAGAAATATATTCAGGCGACAAGTCGTTAGTTTAAAAAAAGAAAATCAAGAATGTAACACTGGAATTTGCTTCATTTTTTGGCTCTTCCAGGAGCTCCTCGACAGAATAGAAGGAGTGAGCTATGAGGAAACTCTTCAGTTTAGACATAAAAGAGTTTGGGCTACTGCTAAGATTTTTGAGTTCTTGTGGTAGCTTATTGAAAATGGGTGCAGCAGGATACTGCACTCCTTTCTGCACAAGAGTCAAGGAAGTGCATTCCACATACAGATTTGATTTCTGCCTAATATTAACTGAGTGAAAGCTGCTAACTCTTGGGAATAAGCTAATATTGCTAACAACAAACGACATTAAAGAAAATATATACTGTGAGGGCAATGTCAAAATTCCCAGACTATTGAATAGGGGTCGACAAGAGGTTTTAGAACTTACACCATACATAGCTCGAACAGCCCGTTTTTGAACCAAAAATACCCTTTTTGAATCAGAAGAATTACCCCAAAAAATAATACCATATGACATAAGCGTATGAAAATATGCGAAGTAGACTACTTTTCGTGTTGAAATCTCACTTATTTCAGATACTGTTCTAATGGTAAATAAAGCGGCATTTAGTTTCTGAACAAGATCCTGAACATGGGCTTTTCACAACAGCTTACTATCTATCCGACGCCTAGGAACTTGAACTGTTCCATCTCGCTTATAACATGCCCATTCTGTCTGATTAAATATCAGTTCTTGTTGATTAGTGAGTTAGAAACTGTAAAAACTGAGTCTTACTGTGATTTAGCATCAAATTATTTTCCATAAGCCACGAACTTATTTCATGAACTACATTATTTGATAATGTTTCAATATTATACCCAGGATCCTTCACTACCAAGCTGGTATCATCAGCAAACAGAAATATTTTTGAATCACCTGTAATACTAGAAGGCATATCATTTATATAAATAAGAATCAGCAGTGGCCCCAGCACCGACCCTTGGGGAACGCCCCATTTAACAGTGCCCCATTGGGACTGAACATCATTACCACTCTCAATATTGCGGAGAATTACCTTCTGCTTTCTGCTCTAAAGTAAGAGGCGAACCAATTCTAAGCTACCCCCCTTACTCCATAATGTTTCAACTTCTGCAGTAATATTTTGTGGTCAAAACAGTCAAAAGCCTTCGTTAAATCAAAGAAAACACCTAACGTTCGCAACCTTTTATTTAATCCGTCCAAAACCTCACAGAGAAAAGAGACTATAGCATTTTCAGTTGTTAAGCCATTTCCAAAAACCAAACTGTGCATTTCACAGAAAATTATGTGAATATAAATGCTGCAGTAACCTCGTATATACAACCCTCACGATAACTTTGCAAATACCGATGGCATAGAAATAGGTCTATAACTATTAACATTATCCCTGTCTCCCTTTTTATAAAGTGGCTTCACTTCCGAGTACTTTAATCGGTCAGGAAACCGACCACTCTTAAAGGAAAAGTTACAGATACGGCTAAGTACTGGGCTAACATACATAGAACAACACTTCAGTATTCTGCTAGATACTCCGTCATATCCATGAGAGTTCTTGGTCTTTAGTGATTTAATTATTAACTCAATCTCCCTCTTGTCAGTATCATGAAGGAGCATTTCAGGTAAGAGTCTCGGAACACTTTTTTCTACGAGCGCTATATGATTCCCTGTTGGGACTAGGTTTCTATTTAGTTCACCTGCTATATTCAGAAAGTGATTATTAAGTACTGTACATATATCCGACTTATCAGTAACACGGACATTCCCACAATGCACTGATTGTATATCCTCGACCTGTCTCTGCAGACCAGCCACTTCCTTTACGACTGACCATATCGTTTTAATTTTATCCTGAGACTTAGCTATTCTATCCGCACACCACATACTTTTTGCCTTCCTAATAACTTTTTTTAAGCACCTTACAATACTGTTTGTAATGGGCTGCTGCATTTCTATTGTGACTGTTTCTAACGTTCTGATATAATGGGCACTTTGTTCTGCAAGATATTCTTATCCCTTTAGTCAGCCACCCAGGCTGCCTGTTTGTGCTAGTACCCTGTTTTGAAAGTTCTAACGGAAAGCAGCTTTCAAAGAGCACGAGAAAAGTCTTGAGGGAAGCATTATATTTATCGTCTACTGTATCAGCACTATAAACATCTTGCCACTCTTGTTCCTTGATAAGGTTTACAAAAGTCTCTACAGCAACTGGATCAGCTTTCCTAATAAGTTGGTAACTATATTTAATATGTGTTGCAGCACAAAAATCTTTCAGACTTAAAATATGTGCATCACGATCTGAAAGGCCATTCACCTTTTTGCTAATAGAATGCCCTTCTAGTAACGACGAATGAACAAAAATATTGTCTATGGTTGTTCTACTGTTCCCTTGCACTCTCGTTGGAAAGAATACGGTTTGCATTATATTATATGAATTAAGGAGGTCTACCAGAATCATTTTCCTTGCACCATCACTTACACAATTAACTAACTTTTTGTATTTCCTATAAGTGAACCAAGAACCTCCTCTAGCTTTAGCAAAAATGTTGTGATATCGGAGTCTGGGGATCTATAAATAACATCAGTAAGAAGTTTAACTCCACTAAACTTAACCACACCTGCACAACATTCAAACACCTTTTCAGTGCAGTACTTTGAAACATCAATTGACTCAAATGGGATACCGTTTTTCACATACATGGTTACTCCCCCACACCGCAAAGAGCTCCTAGAAAAGCTGCCAGCCATCCTGTAACCTGGTAAAGGAAGCCTCTGAATTATCTCCTTATTTAAGAAGTATTCAGATATACCAATAATTTAAGAGTCAACATCTATAAGCAGTTCACTAAACTTTATCTCTAATGCCTTGTATATTTTGATGAAATATACTAATTCCCTCATTAATCGGATACCTAAGCTTTGTCGAAAGTGGTTTCTTTGTTAGAGAGACTTCCCCTAAGGAGGAATACCTATCAGCTAACTTCAATCTAAAAAAGGTACAGCTCTAACACCCACAACTACCGGAATTTTCCCATCAGTGATCCCACCAACCCCACCTACGCTGTCACCTATAAGCTTTGCCAACCTCCCCTTTCCATACCTGTTGAGGTGCAGGCCATATCTAGTGAAACCCGTCCTGCTGATAGACTCCACCGACACCACCGAAATGTGACTCATCGGCGCAACCCCAAGTCTCATGTTATTACGCCTGACGGCTGTATTAAGATGAGGCCGATCGTGACGCTGAAACAGTTCCACGAAATGCACATTCGTGTTGCCAGTCTGAGTGGATATCTTTTCCAGGTCACCATCTATGTCATACTCCCCATCCCTATCAATACTATTACCAGCCCCACCCCATTCACTACCTAAACCTCTTTAGTAAAATCCCTACATAACCGCTCTATGTTAAAAGTCACCTGAGCCAATCCTGCATTAGGCTTCACAATGCTGGTGACCTGGCACTCACTCCCCAACACTTCCTGCAACTGCTGGCCTACACCTCTACCATGAGAACTACCTAACAGCAGAACCTTCTTCTTCCTCTTAGACTTTGCAACTATCCTAGCCACCGTAACTGCTGAGGTCTGCTGCGTACTTCCTACATTTGCAGCTACTAGAGATTCCTCTCCACTAGACTCTGACAGTTGGTCATATCTATTACAAACACCAATAGTAAACTATCTGAAAATCTCCTTCTCCTAGCAGATCTCTTGCCAACAGCCAGCTCCCATTCCCCAACCCCCTTCTCCCTCCTCATCCTATCTAGCTCCTCCTGTGCGTTTTTCAACTGCACCTGAAGGGCACAGATCTTACGCTCCCGCTCCTCTATCAACTTACTCTTGCTACATAACCTGCAGTTCCAGGAGAGGATCTCACCAGAATGCCCACTTGCTTCCCCACTGCATTCCCCCCAGTGAAAATACTTTGAACAAGTCTCACACCACAATCCACTACTCACGAACCTACGGCAAAGCCCACACTTCTCACTCACGGTAAAGTTTTACAGTTATTGAAACAAGAAAACAACTTTGTCTAAGTTCCGCTACTACAATAAGAAGATGTTAAAAACTTACTACAATAATTACAAACTTCATCTACAAGGGAAGTAACTACTATTATTGACAGTATTAATCAACAACAAATGAGAATATAACAATATACTAACACAGAAAGAAAATCAAACGTCTAATGACACAGTAACGAAACTGAAAGCAGATTGCAAAAATTTCTTCTGAAGTTATTTCACCGGAAAACACCAAGAACACCGGTTGAAGAGTACTAAAGTTCCTAAATAAGCTACTATACACAAACAATTAATTTGTACTTAACTTTCGATGCGCCGCTACAGCTGCAACTGGTCAGCGCGGAATGTAAACACGGGTAAGAGGTTAAGTTGCTCGATACGAAACACAAATATCAGGTCACAACACAAGAAAGGCAGAGGTGAATGAAGAAACCACTAATAAGTCACTTATATAGTAAATGTTATCACAAAAACCGTTAAAATATGTATCTGAAACCCAAAAATAGATGAAAACTTAGAGAGCGATCTCACACGCAGTCACGCGCTTATAACGTCACACACAAAAGGGAAACGACACAATACTCTTTCCTTTATTTTGCAATCTTCAATACGTTCTGCAGACCTGTAGCGAAAAAATCCACGAACTGTTGTGCGACTGACTTGTGAATAAAGTACAATCGATTAATTTGTCTCTGTAGAAAAATTCCAACTTCCACAATATCTACCGTTATGCTGAGCAGTCAAAGAGTTTACAGACGCTCACTAATGAAAATTACGTAGTGGTATCCTTGACGCCATGAAATTAAATCGGCGTCAACGATTATACCTCGACCTCTCCTCGTTGATTCCATTCCGTTGCATATTATTTGACATAGTCCTCTGTAATCTCCGAACATGAAGTTCCCGCTTCGATTAACTACTGAATGCGTAATCCGTATCTGTGTGTGAGTTGTTGGTACACTTTATAATTTCCAGGCACTTTCGGACAACTGATACGCAGCATGTGCCGGTATCTATATCTATGAAAATATACACTGAAGGTATAGAGTTTCATTTCGGTCCTACAGATTAGTTTGCACTTTCCATAAACTAGTAGCTGGCCTTAACTGTTGAGCACAATTCACGATTTACTGACCACTGCCAAAAAGTAATGCATGCATACGAAAATAATTTATTTCGACATGAACGTTGTTTCATATAGAACGTCGAAGAGAGATCAGCGATGCAGAAAACTTGTGATATTCACTGTTCAGAAGCTCTTTCAAATCATGTGCGTCATTGAAAGTGTAACTGGAAGAAAACAAAAGTTTCAACATTATGATTTGTTACGTTGTAGGAACCGCGTGACAGGAACACTATCAGTTACATTATCATCGTCTTAAAGCACTGATGTTGTTTATTGGAAGTGGAATTTGATGTAAACACAGTTATTGAGCATCACAGGCGGTAATTGTGTACATTATATCTTTCAGTCTTTTTATTTTATGGTTTGACTACTTCAGTCTATCATGAAACTGACTATACCTGAAAGACACGTTGTGCAGATGAGTAAGAAAAGGATTAGTATACGGTTCACTTCATAATCCGATTTGAAATTAATCATAGCGATGGGAATCTTTATCTTTAGTTATTTAACAATTTGATTGTTTCCTGTTGCTGCATTTGATAAGATAGTCTCGGAGTCAGGAGATAGTCAGGAGTTTTTCATATTTACCAGCATCAATAAAATTTTTATTTAACTTGCCTACTACTAACAGGAAGATATTATTAAACATTTCATGCAACTCTGGTGGGTCATGAACCGTTTAGCGTCATAGAAAGTACAAACTGCGCTCACAGATCGCGGCTATTTGCAAAACGTATCTCCTCTGGTCTCCTTGTTGCACATAACACGACACACGGCGACGAGAGGCAGTTAATCACAGGTGCTACTAACTTCCACCTAAGTAGCATGAACAGGGATTAGAGCAAGCGAGAAACTTCCGCTGGAAACACTTAAGGCTCCTGTGTTTATTACGAAGTTGTCACTGTGGTTTCCAGAAACTGCTGTCAAAGTCATTAACTACGGAGCTCCGTCTAAAGGTTTAGGATTATTTGGTGTTTAACAAGAGATTTTGAAAAATTAAACATCTCGGTTATTGGGCTCTCTTGAGTCACAATTATTTCTTTGAGTGCTTATTAATGCTAATGTTGTTCCTGTTGCGATACTTTAGTTAGAAGTGACACAAACGGCAAAATCTGATGTCTCCCTAGACAGCTGTTACAAATCACGTTAACTTTTAGGAATTAAGAAAACAAATTATGAAACGTAGCAGAGAGATCTAGAATCATCGGTGCCAAAAGGACACAATGATATATGTCGATATTAAATTATTTTCCTGTGCCTCTCTCGCCCGCTTGACCATTCCGTAAGACTCTTTCTGCGTTGTCGCTGCCGTTGAGTTCTTATACATATTACAGGAAATGGCAGCAAAAGGACATGGTGAGGACAGGTTTGGAATAGGAAAGGGGCAGCGATAAGTTATGGGACACACTTTGTCTGGCTCCTCCCCTTTGGCCTGTGGCACTAATACATCAAATAATGTGTATAATCGGAACAGAAACGAACTGGGAACCATTCTAGGGACGACACGAGCCGTAAATTGGAAAATCCACTGGCATGAGAGACTTTGTCAAAGGGAAGATTGCTATGGAGTGGAGCTCGTAGTAGTCTGTTCGCGTATTATTGTCTTGAGAGCGCATGGTATGTGTTTGAGGGACGGCATAACAACAAGTAGTCGACAAAGTGCAGAACTTGCGTGGAACACGGAGGTCGGAGTTTGTAAAACACGATAGACGGCAAGCTGTGGCAGTTCTGACAACAGTATACAATTCTGTTGCAAGCACAAGTGTTTCACAGTACATTCAGTGTCTGACGGAGACGAAACATACATTCTCCCATGTTGAGTCGACTACATTGTTAACTATGATTGGAGTGTTCACCAGGTCATCTAGACTGGACCATGGATCAAAAAAATGGTTCAAATGGCTGTGAGCACTATGGGACTTAACATCTAAGGTCATCAGTCCCCTAGAACTTAGAACTAGTTAAACCTAACTAACCTAAGGACATCACACACATCCATGCCCGAGGCAGGATTCGAACCTGCGACCGTAGCAGTCCCGCGGTTCCGGACTCATCGCCTAGAACCGCACTGCCGCCGCGGCCGGCACCATGGATCAATGGAAACGTATCGCCTATCCGCAGGAATCACGTTATTGTTACACAAGATTCATAATCGCGTCCAGATGAGCTACCACCGAGGAAACTGGCTGCTGGGAGCGTGCACAATTCTACAAATGCAGGTCGATGGGGGTGTATTATGTTATGGCAGATATATATCTGGGATTTTGTGGGACCTCTAGTCACTACGACAGCTGCGGACTACGCGAAAAAAAATTTTTTTCCGTAATACCTGCATCCCTTCATGCGTAATGTCTTCGTCGACGGTGATGACCTCTTTCAGCATGATAATGGCTCGTGTCGCATGGCCAGAATATTGCTGCAGTGATTTGAGGACCATGACCACAAACTAGAACGTAAATGTCTTGGCATATGATTTTGCATGATCTGACTTCGGGATGCTACCTGTCACCAGCTCCGCTCCCAAAAGCCACCAACCATCAATTTACGAGAGTTCCGTGACCTGTGCGTGGGCATCTAGTGCCACATACCTCCGGAAAGCAACCACGTACCTGTGGAATTCATGCCAAGGCGAATCACTGCTGAATTGCGTGCCAACACAATATTCAGGGTCGTGGGAGCGTGTAATGTCAATTCAGTCATGTAGGGAATTTCATGGAACATTTCTTATCTTTCTATTGCTTCAGGTACGCACTGGAATGCCATCTTAAACTCCGATAAGTTGTTAAAAAGCCTTTTATTCATATGCAATGCAATGTACGAATTTGATTAATTTAAATATCACAGCAATACACACAATTCTTCAGTCTTCGTGTAGTTGCGTGATACAAGGACTGCAAGGAATGCTGTACAAAATGTAGGCGATGGTGTATCCCAATCGCCTAGGCTTTGCTCAAAGGTCTAATTGAAATAAGTGATCGAAACTTATTAGTATGTGAACACATTATTTCTTCGAAAAGAATAGCTATTGTGCTGCTGTCAGAAGGCACGATTATCACACTTTGTGTAGGCTGCTCCGTCTCATGACTAATCACAACCACGAATAAACGTTCTCAAATATGTAAGAAACATTAATGAGAACTCGGTTCTTAACCATATAATCTTTTTCATTTTTGTCTTCATTCTTCTTGTTGTAAGTTTTACTTTTGTTTATTGTTATTATTTTATAAGCTGCGAAAATATAGCCTTTTATTGTTGCATAAATTGTTCTGCTTCTTTATTGTAAAAATGTAAAGGAAGCAAGAGAATGCTTGGTGAATGAAATTATTAATTCACGGTTTACGCGGGAAGTGTATACATAAGTACACAAGAAACAATCGTTTGAGGTGGCTGAGTCCCTTTGGATGTGGCAGGGAAAGATGACACATCACTTTATTGTCATGTTCTCTGGTAATAAATGTTTTTCTTGTACGTTCGTAGCATAAGTCAGTCAAAACGCTACAAACATGAATTTATGTTCCTGTATTGATGTTTGAATATATATACCAGCAAACTCAAAGCTCTAGTACGAAACTATAAAACAAGTGCTACTTGACGTTAAGGTGGATATTTGAGGGAGAGCCTGTAGTTGCCAGATAAATCAAACAATTTTCGCTTAAATCACAGTCATTCCATAAATATTTCCGGTGATATTTTGGATAAACTGTATTAGTTGTCTCTAGCAGAAGGGTTCGTATTTCACTGTGCCATGTATCCGCCATTCACCTACGGCGATCGGCAAGCATCACAGGTTAGCATATGTACAAGGCGTTGCCTTCTCGGATTGCGTCGGTCACAACGACGACAGACGCCAGGACAAGCGCCACCAGAGGTTTCCCGTGAAAGGAACCTATTTCCTCCGCCGCGTCAAGTGTGCTGAACTGGATCGGCACGAATTCCTCCGCGCTCTGGCTATAAAGAGCGGCGCAAGTCGACACGTCGGCAGTTCGCTCCACTGGAGCTCTGGGCCAATTCATGCTCGGTTCTTAGCAGCCCATCCCTTGAGCCCTGTCAGAAGATACTACAGTAGGACTGAGGACTTTCCAGTGATATCCCGAGATGTATCTGTTGGCCGAATATGCCGAACACTGAACCTTCGTCGTTAGGGATTATCAGTAGCATAGGCCTCACGACCACTTACGTTTATTCATTGTGTGCTACATGTATATGCTTGTTAGTGTCAGAATTTGTATTACTTTTTTGAGGAGAGTTTTCCTTTGTTATTAAAAATCCCTACTGTGGTCGTAGCAAACCCTTATGCCTGTTTACTTTTGTCTGATTATTTCGTATCAAGCATGTCCCTGTGGGAATTGTGGCAGTGATTTGGAGCCAGGTGATCACGCGCGTATTTTTCTGTTCCTTACTCTCAGGGATCATCTGATATTCAGTTTCTTTTTATTGTTTTTCCATGGATGAACAACCAGAATCCGGACACCATGACACAACGCAATAAATGTTGCTCTCTCTGTGGGCCGAGCAGGGTTGATCGCCTGGTAGCGAACTTAACCACAGCGTCCGCTGTTGGCTTCAAACGCCATTCTCAGCAGGACCTCACGGCTGAAGGCTTCCGATCCACCATTTCCACAAGAAATCTGAACCTTGGACGAACTACGTGGCGCGCCTTGAGCAGCGTTACCTGGCGTACGGTATTTTAGTCGACGCCCACCATAGGGCGTTTCCCTCGACTATGCTGGACCACAGGTTTACCTCCTTCTTCAGCAAATGAAACCTGAACTAGAACCGCATGCCCTATTACATGATCAAGAATATTTTGATGCTCAGATACACGTTGCTGCGCCACGGTACAAATTTTTCAGCTGCCATAAGCAATATGGTCGGTCCTATCTGGAATGTATCAAGACGCTTCACGGTCGCTCTCGGTAGGGACAACGTCACCCTGACGGATAAGTTACCGGTGAAGCGGCAACGTTTGCCAGACGTCGGCATCTTGACGGCTGTTTCCAGTAATAATTGGGTAATATCTATCGTGTTGGTCAACAAATCGGATGGCTCCCGCCGAATTTGTGACGATTTGAAGACGACGATAAACGCATAGTCTACAGTGAATGCTTAACTTATCTCAAAGGTCGACGGGCAAGATATTCCTGAAAACTGACCTCAAAGACGCATATCTACAGCATCCGCGGAATCCGGGGTCACACGATTTGCTGGTAACCGACACACCTTTCGCTCTCTTCCGCTACAACCCCCTCCCCTTTCGGACTGCGAGCATCTCAACGATGTTTCAGCGACATTTTGAACACATTACATGGGGAGTGCTGGGTCCAGCCAACTACCTACCCGACACCTTGCTGAAGAATGGTCCATACGGCTGAAATCTTTTCATCATCCTACTAGCTGAAAATTTTAATTGTAAACAGGAGACACGGCAGTTTTTTGTTCCTCGAGAGGAATACTTCGAACATATCCTCAGTGCCTCAGGAATGTGGTTGAACTGCAATATTTCCAGGCTGTGCATTATTTATCAACACCGACGAATGTCGACCAACTTCAGTCGGTGCTAGTCCTCTTTAACTACTATCACAACTTCATCCTCCATGTTGCAACTATTAGTGTTCCACTGCACTGTCTCTTACCCCAGAATGTGGAATGGCGTTGGAACACGAGTTGTGACCTTACTTTCCAGGTCCTGAAGCGGGCATTGTTTTAGCACACCAGGCTGATGGCTTATGATCCATCACTTCCTCAGGTCATAGCGGCAGGCGTACCCGACTATAGAGTAGGAGCCGTCCTCTCGCTTATAGTCGATGAGGTGTCTCGAAGAGATTGACATCGAACCATTGCAACTATGGACAAATAGAGAAATAAGCCTTGGCTTCTTTGCTTTAAAAATTTCCGTATAGTCATTTTACCATACAGACCTACCACAAACCATTGCTGTCACTATTTCACTCCAATACCAGTCATCCATCGTCGACGCCTTTAACGATGGCTCTGTCTCTCGCCAGTTTTTCACACGAAGTTCACTACCGTTATGCGGCTCACCAAGCCATTAACGATCTATTTTGTGGTTGCTAGTGGATCAGGACTATACATTTGATTCCGATACAGAAGTCTGTGGCCGCTTACTGAGGCAAAAGCAGCTCTTGCTTCAAAATGGTTCAAATGGCTCTGAGCACTAAGGGACTTAACATCTATGGTCATCAGTCCCCTAGAACTTAGAACTACTTAAACCTAACTAACCTAAGGACAACACACAACACCCAGTCATCACGAGGCAGAGAAAATCCCTGACCTCGCCGGGAATCGAACCCTGGAACCCGGGCGTGGGAAGCGAGAACGCTACCGCACGACCACGAGCTGCGGACGGCTCTTGCTTCACTTTCTATCAATGCCTAGATCGTGGCCCAGCATACTGTGGGAGACTTATTTCTTCACGAACTTCTCCTGCTGGTCCAGAATGGATGGTCATTGAACTGCTGGCATGTAGCCATCCCAGACAACCTAAGTTATTTTCATCGCCAGATAAATTCTCTGCCCTAAATGGTGTCTTGTTGCTTCAGGGCGAAAATGGCCACACTCGAGTGATCATCCCATCTTCTCTTCAACGCCAGGTTCTACACTTGCTTCACCAGGGTCATAGGGGCATCACACTGACGAACCCCCTGGCGCAGCACCATGCATATTGCACATCTTACTGAAGGAAACAAGCAGCTACACTGAGTCGCTATTTTCCATGGCTTTGGTTTCCCTTTTCTCGGCCATTCGTGGTTCATCGTGGTCGACGCCAGAACAAGTTTTCCATATGTCTTCTACATCGCCCCAGTGTGTGACTCAAGCCGTGACTCTCATCTTCACGACTCAAGGTCTGCTAGAAGCAATAGTCGCCGACAACGGGGACTCAGTTTACATAAGCCGCGTTCACATCTTTCTGCTTGTTCATTGGTATTGCTCTTGTCCACACAGCGCCTTTCCAGAGGGCACCCAACGCTCTGGTGGAGCATTTTGTTCGAACATATAAGGGTCAATTGTCGAAGCTTCACAATCACCACCCTCTGTACTATCGATCAACACCATAGCCGGGGTTCATTTCAGCTGAACAGCTCCATGGATGACCGCAGTGATCCCTCCTCTATTCGCATCAGACGAAGGTACCACCAGCACAAGGTCATTTACACCACTTTTCCAACCGTGATAACGTGTGGGTCCTACTTTCTCCCGAAAAGGCCTCTGTGAGGCTCCACCGGTAGTGACGCAGATGTTAGGACAGGTTGTGGTGGAACTACAACTCTCGAATGGTTCACGCAGTCACAAACATCTGAACCTCGGCCGCCCAGGAACCCACCGTTGGAAACCAACACGACTCAGGACCTTTCCTTGTTTATGTTCATATGCACCACAGCGGTACTCCGTTCCCCACGCACCTCTTCTGTCACCCCTTCATCTTCCCCTGCGGACAGAGGTTTTCCTGTGCCCATCCCCAGTCCAACACCAACGGATGTTGAACAGAAAGCTCGGAACCGACACCCGCCAGTGCCTCTGCTGACCCATAGAAATTGACCCTGACGGAGAACTCAACTACTGTCTCTCTCATACTCTTGCCGGGAAGATAACCTATGTACTACTAGCCGCTCGGCTTAAGGGATCGTCAACCCCTCAGACACTGAGCATCACGAGTTTACATATTTGCAAGGCGCTGCCTCTCCAGTCTCTGTTGATCACAACAAGAACAACAAATGGCAGGACAAGCGCCACAAGAGATCCTCCGTGCCAGGGACCTATTTCCTCCATCCGTGTCACGTGTGCGGAACTGGATCGGCTCTAATTCCTCCGCGCCTTTGCTGTATAGATCTGTGCAAGCCAACACATCTGCAGTTCGCTCTTCCAGAACTCTGGGCCTATTCATATGCCGGCTCTTAGCAGCCCATCAGTCAGAAACCGGTCGGAAGTCACCACAGCGGGACCTACGACTTTTCAGAGATATCCCAAGACGTACCCAGTCTGAAAACTACGCCGATTTTCAGCCTTCTTCGTTATTGATTATCAGTGGCATCGTCTTCACGTTCCACTACGTTTATTGGCTGTGTGTTCCAGATATACTCCTTTTAGTATCTGACAATTTATAGTATTTTTTGTTAAGAAGATTTTTCCTTTATTATTATATCTCTCTACTGTGGTTGTAATAAACCAAAGTTCTCGTGTACCTGTGTCTTATTTCGTATCATGCATCTCCCCATAGCGGCTATAGCACATACCTCCTCAAGCACAATAATACTGCTAGACCAAAGACACACATCTTAAATTCCTTGTAGGAACATTTAGATATAGTGACGAAATACATGTTTTTGCTGTTGATTGAGCAACTTATTTTGTTGTAGAAAACTGGTGGACAAAAGGACTATTGTATCAGTTGTGAACATAGTAAAATACTCAAGACTTACGACAGTATTAGTAACTGGCGACACTAGTTTGGACATTACGAGTACCAGTTCCAGAAATTTACTTTCCCTGCGTCATGTCTGCATTTTGTGGTAATCATGAAACTGTAAGTTCTTTAGTCTTCAAATTGATTGCGTTATTAAATCGCTCATCAATGCAATAAGTCATAGCTGCAGCATAATGAAAACCTTTATCGTGCATGTGGCCTCAAGGGACAGGACATGTATGTCCATGTGTACCAAAACCTCTTAATCGGTATACACTTCCAAAACCAATTGAGTAGTTTTTTAATGACACGATTCTTAAATGCCCTGGATATGCAGATTCTTCGCACATATTCCCTGTTCATAATAACCGTTTCCATTCCAGCACAACATACTGTACTTGTTGTGGCCACATACGTGTTTTATACACCGTATTAGTCATCTATTTGTCGTCACGAACAGTCTTAGGTCATTGGTTCACATAAATGCGAAATAATAAAATAATAATTATAAGAATTAGGAAGGGTTCCATAAGGTTTTGTCTGGAGAGCATCCTCGTACGGAAGTGAAACGAGGAGAATACACAGTTCTGACAAGAAGTACTACATTTCGTTAAGTTTTATTTAACTTAAGGAAATGTGGTACTACAGAAGATTGCTGAAAATTGGATTTGTAGCTCGAGTAACTAACGAGAAGGCACTGAATTCAATTGAGGAAAAAATTATGGCACAACTTGTTACAAGAAAGAATTGGTTCATGGGACGCATCCATGAAGAAATCATTAACTTAGTCATGGAGGGAAGTGTGGGGGCAAAAACTATAAAGAAAGATCAACAGTTGAGCACAGAAAAAAGGTTCATACGGAGCTATGTTTGTAGTAGTCCTTTGGAGAGCAAGAGGCTTGCACAAAATAGAGAAGCTTAAGGAGCCGCAAGAAATCACTGTAACAAATCGTTGTGGCCACGTCTGACTGTTACAGTGAGACAGAAATTTTACTTTTTGCTCCTTTTATTTCTTACATGTAACACTCTACTTTCGCACGGAGAGGTGTTCTCGGTCGAACATTTGTATTTTATTCTCTCTCCCTCTCCCCCTTAATCATACCATGCATGTGTGTGTGTGTGTGTGTGTGTGTGTGTGTGTGTGTGTGTGTGAGCGAGCGCGCAAGCAGTTTTCCATCTTCTAGGGTATGGCATGTGTTTGTACTAAGTTGAGGGTGCATTGTACGGAGATAGATGTTCTAATTTACACACGCCATCGACTTATTTAACTGCAGCGACTCAAACATTTGGATGGAAAATGTAGAGATGATGTCAAGTCATCGTAGAAAAAGATTGCTTTCGAACAAAAGTGACCGGCAGAGCCCATTCATCAACACTGTGAGCATCAATTATCTGGTCGTGTGACGCGTGAAAAGCTTCATACATTCACCTCTCATCTGCAAAGGATGACGGATCGCTATTTCTGACAGTGCGTAAGAGACAAAAACGAAGCTGAATGGTACTAAATTTTCTTTCTTCAATGAACGATGGCTGACTGAAACAGGCTGACAGTCTAATGGCGCTAGGCTTGATAGTCTCATAATACGGAGAAACAGCGACAATGAAGGAGTAAGCATAATAAATTCACTGTTATGATTGAACTGTGCGGCCCCTGCTGTGAATAATAAATAAAGGTCCATCGGCTGCTAAAGCACCCTAAATTATTGCCTATCAAGGAACGCAGAATAGTACAAAAATAAGTTTCCATTGCTCCCCTAGTTTTTAGTGTTGCTTCCTGAAGTGCGAAGCTAATTAGGAACGTACATTTTTATCAGAGTATCCGTAAAATTAGCTACTTCCTTGTAACGGAGTGCTTGTCTAACTATTCTGATTTTAGGATTTTGTTATACTTTCGTGAAAGCTACTCGACACGTTATTTATATTGGAACATACAATTCGCAGTGCAAACGGAAATAAAATGTTGTCTCTCTTGGTAGCTAATGTTTATATCTTGGTTATCAGCTTCTCATCTTATTTCAGTACATCAGTAATCTAACATTGATTATCATCCATCATCAAAATAGTTCTTGAAATTCGTAAGTCTGATGAATATAGAAAACAGTGTTCCCTAAAATCTTTCGCAAAAAGGAATGCTACATTCTCCAATGATACAGTAGTAGTGTTTGATATAGTCTTTCACAAGTTGTACATATTTTTTCTCGCAGCATTCCACGAAACACTAACCAGAAAGCAAAGTGTCATCTGTCTGACAATCTCCTCAACCTAAGAGAAATATAAGGGTTCCCAAGCTATCAAAGCCCTCACCAGACCCCAAGGTGGGCCCAATTTATATATATTCCTGTCTGCTTCCTACGTCAACTTTCGGTACAAATTCATCGGAAGTTAATATATTAGACATGATGTAAAACATTGTTCACATTTGTTGGTCATTTGCTATACTGATGTTCTATGAGGTTCTTTTGACAAATTCCTAAGTTTAGCCTTCCTTGTTCTGACAGATAACTGTCCGCATTCCAATTACCCTCTTCTTGATGTGTGACCACCTCATGGTATGGAAAACCACTGATGTTTCGGCAACTATTTCAGGAAACCTCACGCGGTCACACGCTCTGAAGAATCTTATTGAAATAGACACTGGCGGGGAAAGCCTACGCTCATAGAAATCGTTCTCACTCTAATTACGTGAATGTATAAATTTTCCCAAGTAGTGAAAACTCCCTCAAAATTTCGTAAAGGAAGCAATCTAAAGAAATAAAACTACGGTAAGCAAAGAAACGAGTGTTTATGTGAATGATTAGTGACCATTATTTAGTACACACCAATAATTTGAAACGTGTTTTTACAACGTGTGTTTAAAATATTCAGGAACATTCGTAATTTCGCACCAGTGGTGTTGGAGCGAAATGTGGTTAGCATCCGTGCATACGCCTGCACTTCATGTGTAACTGCCGGGAGTTGCATTGCTGTATGTATATTATTGTTCAGTGCTGTATAGAGTAGAACTTTACGTCGAGTTAGAGGAGCAATACGTCTGCATTAAATTCTGTGTGAAGCTCAAGGAAACCTTTACAGACACCAAATGGTGCAGGAAGCCTATGGTGATGAGTGCTTAAGCCGTAATGATTCACACTGCTTAAGAATGGTCGGACGGAAGTTAAAGGTGTCCCTCATTCAGGACGCCCCTCGGCGTCTACCGGCGACATTCGTGTCAGGAACGTCAACGAAATTGCGTGTGCCAATAGCAGACTGACTGTCCGAGAGGTTGCAGAAGACTATAAAATTTAAGTTGCATTACGTCATCATATCCTGCATCGTGTCGCCGCCAAGTTCGTCCCACGGCTCATGAGTGAAGGCCAGAAAAACCTTCGCCTCGCAATCTGTGAAGAGCTTTCGGAGCGGGAAATGAGAACGAGATATTCATTAACAGGATCATAACTGGTGATGAAACTTTGGTCTAGAGTTTTGATGTTGAGACCAAGGCCGGAAAGGTTCTTCAACACAAAAAAATAGATCGTCAGGTCAGGTTCAATGTCAAAGCCATTCTGATAGTTTCCCTTGACTTTGAGATTAGTTCATAATGAATTCGTGCCACAGAGACAGATTGTTAACATATGGTGCTATCGGGACGTTTTGCGACACCTGCGCGAATATGAGAAGGAAAGAGCCTGAAACGTGGCGAGACAAGTCATGGTTCTTGTATCGCGATAACACACCCGCACATTCATCCCTGTTGGTGTGTGACTATTTTAGAAAAAAACAAAATCACTGGGATTCCTCATGCTCCGTACTCTCCAGACCTAGTCCTTTCGGACTTTTTTAAGTTGAAAATCCCACTGAAAGGACTATGATTCGAAGACGGCGAGTTGCGCGATCCAGCAAGAGACGCGCCATGACTGCTTTCGGAAGTGGAAAAGGCATTAGCAGTGGTGTATCAATCGTGGAGGAACATATTTCGAAGGAGACCATGCACAATAAGTAAAAGGTAAGCGTAGAAAACTCTTTTGACTAGACCTCGTATGTCAAACAAATTACTCTTTTTCCCGGAGTTCTGGAGCCCTCTCAAAGATAAATGCGGTGATTTGACAATGCTCAGCGTCAAAAGACGTTTCATGAACTTAAAATAATACGTTTACCATGCTGGCTTATGTACTGCTCCCTTACGCAAAGTTCAGAGGCGAATATAACTGATCCAGAAGGGGCTTGGATGTCTGGATCTCAGGTGATGAAACTGCAATTGCTGGTGCGGAAGTTAACCTCCAACGAGCTGTATAGTCCTTATAGCATATCCACAAACAGAAGTTAAGTTGTAGCCTTCTGTGGAAAAGAATTTCTTAGAGATAAAAGCGTAATCAGGAATAACATACTAGAACGAGCCAATATATACTGTTACGTCAGTTGTAATATCTCTTATGTTTATGAAACCGACCCTGAAAAGAAATTGAAAATGTGCTTATACTCACCAGATACGACTAAAAGAACTTTCCTGCATTAAATCAGGAAACTTAGAATATTTAATTAGTATAATATTATACTTGTACCTTTACTTCATTACGGATCCTAAAGTATGAACTTAAACGGCCAATCAGTTATAGAGAAGTAAAGCGGCAGAAGCGGGACTTCTAAGAATTTTTGCTGCATGCAGATTACAAGCTCATAACAGTAACATTGAGATAACAGAGGAGCTCCATGTTACAAGTATACTAGAAGAGATCCATCTGTATAGAAAGCAGTGGCATGATAAACTGCTCTGTGTGGATCAAGCCAGATACCGAAAGATAGAAGAAGGGTAGGACGACTACGAAAAGGACGGTGCGCTCAGGTTTCAATTGTTTGATTTATGAACAGACAACGATGTCTAATCCGAAAATTTACATGGACCTCTTATACCAAAGACGAGAGTTATACGAAATCGGTCGGCTTTTCTATCGCTGTTATATGTTATTCACCACACATCACTAAATTCCATTTCCCTCCAGGCCCCACCTTATACTTGGTCAACGTCAACTCGTAATGATATGGCAGTCCCTTTGTGGCGTTTACGATGTATGTTATTCCACGCAATAATCCAAGTGTTCTTACAGCTCAAGGAACCTGTAGTATTATTAAAAAAAATTACAGTATACACGGCGTAATAATAAAATTCTCCATGCCGTTACGTGAGTGTTAGTTTTATTCGTTTTAACTTTGAGTTGTTCTATCAAATATCTGCCGAGGATAATGATTTGCAGGTTACAATTTTCGTAGCATGCGAAGTCTTAACTCAAAAGTAGTGCCGCGCAGGGTAGCCATGTTCGCGCGGCTTCCCCCGTTGGAGGCTGGAGTCCTCCCTCGGGCATGTGTGTGTATGTTGTACTTAGCGTAAGTTAGTTTAAGTTAGATTAAGTAGTGCGTAAGCCTATTGGCCGATCACCTCAGCAGTTTGGTCCCATAGGAACTTACCACAAATTTCCCTTTTTTTTTTCAGAAGTTGTAACATTATGGCACCATCTACTTGCTGTTGATGAAATAGTACTAGAAGCCACTCAAGAATTAAAATTGCCGTGTTATAATACGGCTTCTATATCTTGGCCGTATCAGAAGTTGGGTAAATAGTTCAGGAAGCAGTATACCGGTACGGAAAATAGTTTAAAAGGCTATAACAGGATATGGGACTAGAAATAGATCTGTTTCAACACTACACGCATTTGAAACTAAAAAAATGGAAATGAGTGTTTAATGCAATTTATTGGTACAATATGCTACTAGCACTTTGTATTAAATTTTCAAAATTCTAACAACTAGCAAGTAAATGGTCCAACCTGACAATAAGAATCCCAACTTGAAATTCTGTAGGCAGAAAGAGTAAACGAAAGAATTTCACTCCCAATAATGTAGCTGCTAAGACGCACTGCAAGTACTATTTAAAAATTGTTCAGGTTACTCGTTTGTGTTGCACCAATAACAGCTTATGGCAGCGGTTTGTACAGTCCTGCCTGCTTAGCACAGAATCGGCGGTGACAAGATATCGTAGCAGCGCGCAGTGCTAATAGCACGAGTGCCACAAGCGAATCTGAAGCACCTACAACATCACAAATGTTTTGAAACAGAGGTAGTTTGTATTGACAGCTAAACAGTTACATAAATAATTTTACCAAAGGCGACTGTTCGAAATGTCTTATGTTATACTGAGACGACTTCAATCAAAAATGACTTTAATTTATTGGAATGAAGTATTTCTTACACATAAATCATTTTATACCATATCCTGTAGCACAGTTCATTTTATAATTTTTAGTAACAATGAAACAGTTCCTCGTTTATTCCCCAGAGGCATCACAATAAACTGAAGAGTAATTGGAATGACGAAAACAAACATTTTTCTTACACAAACAAACATGACAAATTAAAAATTAATGTTTTCAGGGTCGTCACCGTAATTACAGGTTTCATTTAGACAGAACTGCGGTGGAGTACAAAATGGGCCTTGTCACTGTTCGGCTTGTTGTACTCCGTAAGCACCATATCAAGGCAATTCGTAAAAAAATGGCTGTAAGCACTATGGGACATATCATCTGAGGTCATCAGTCCCCTAGACTTAGAAATACTTAAAACTAATGACATCACACACATCCATACCCGAGGCAGGATTCGAACCTGCGACCGTAGCAGCAGTGTGGTTCCGGACTGAAGCGCCTAGAACCGCTCTTCCACAGCGGCCGGCAATTCGTAAAATGTGCAGGTGCAAACTGATAACGTACAAATGCCTGAAATTTGAGGATACAGTTCTCCTGATATACCTCAAATGACGTGGATGTATCGGAAATTTTATTGCCCACCAGGTTCCTTAAAAATGCATTCCACAATCGAAAAAATTCAGTATTGGGAGTCACATGGGCTCTTCTGGGACAGAGTGGGTGGCGCTGTTTTTAGCATACTGGAGTCACATTCGAGAGGACGACGATTCAAAACCGCGTCTGGGCACCCATATTTAGGTTTTCCGTCGCTCCAGGCAAATTCCGCGATGTTTCCTTTCAATGTAATGTTAAAAATTATTCTGTCCTATTTTTCCAGATTTTGACATGTAGATTGTGAAATTTATGTCACTAAACAGTCGTTTTCCTTAATTTGGGTTCTAGTATGTGTTGATGTCCTTGAAGAGAGATACAAAGCATTAATCGCTTTTACAGGAGACTCTCTCTGTTTAGCCTCGTAATGATAAAGTGCCGTTTGCTAGCATTTTTTTCACGAAGTCTGACTGATCGGATTTAGATATGGCAGATGTGGGGATAAAAGCAACCTTCGTCTGCCAGTCAGCTACGAATTAATGGAATCACCTCTACACTTTTACTTGAAACAAACTTCGTCATTTTGCGACTTACTAGACTGTATAATGTCTTGAATCTGCTGAACCACTTCGAACGAGACTTGACATCAGCAATGTCCATATCAATTCCCATTCGGAGGGCCCAGTCTTGTAGATACCCATCGGAAACCCTGCAGTGTCTCTCACAAGCAGCTTCTATCAATAAAACTCCTTTAAAGAACTGATATTCATTTGATTCATTCTAGTTTGGGATCTTATGTCTGTTATTAATGGGAAGTAGAGCTCTAGTAGAAGTTTACAGTTGTTTCTGTCTTGTGTGGCGTATTTAGTAACTGTTTATCGTCACTTGCACAAGAAACCGTCGGGAAATGAAAACACGTTCCTATAAGCCCGCAATAGACTACTTCATAAAGTGAATGTAGCACTGTTAAGTCCGGTACGTAACGAAGTCGGCGTAACAATAGTACAGTTCCCAATCAATAACCACTCGAGATAGGAAACGAACTGAGTCAATATGGCTGTGCAGTGGCGCGATACGAACAGCTGTAAAGTTCAGCAGAGCGAGAGCTAGAGCCAGATACGGCCTGCACGCTCAGCGGAAAACAGTTGCCACCGGATAGTGTCACGTGACACCCATATTTCGGTATTCGCTTCCCTTACGACGGCAGCACGCTGCCGCCGTTCACGGGCTTAGTACCTCGTCTGCGCTAGCCGGGGAATCCCAATCACTGTCGGATACAAAACAGGTCTGCGGCCACGTGGCGAGCTATGAATATGGCATCTTTCAATATGGAATATTTGCAGTCCGTTTTAGTGGAAAATTTGGAAGTTGGTGGTATGATCTTATGAGCTGAAACTACTGTGGTCATCGGTCCCTAAGCTTACAAATTACTTAGTCTAACTTAAACGATTGTCCTTGAGGTTCTTGATTGATTCGATTCGATTTACTTTCATTCCAATTGATCCGTAGTGAGGAGGTCCTCCAGGATGTAGAACATGTCAGAAAACCAACAACACATGACAAATATTTACAACTCAAACAGATAAGCTAATGTACCATTCCACAGGTCCCAAGTGGAATGATCGTCATGTTTTAATGAACGCTATATGAAATAATAATTTTACAAATATTAATGCACTGAATTTAAAATAAAAAAGTTTTCTATTGATTTATAAGGTAATAAACGTGTAATACAACCACTAAATACTTATTTACAATGAACACATTACTGCACTGAACTGGTGCAGAAGTTAGATTGTACTTACACACACACACACACAATTACAGCACTGAAACTGTGCAGAAGTTATATATATATATATATATATATATATATATATATATATATATATATATATATATATATATATATATATATATATATATGGAGTAGAAGGAGTTGGCCACCAATAAATCCTTTAGGCTTCCCTTCAACTGAATTTCATTGGTTGTTAAGCCTTTTATAGCTGCTGGCAAGATATTGAAAATGTGTGTTGCTGAATAATGCACAAATTTTTGTACAAGACTAAGTGACTTTAAATCCTTGTGAAGATTGATGATTTCTCTTACTTCTTCTATGAATGACGCTTCGCTGTCTGGGTTTGTTGCGAGTTCCTCTGTGTCCAATTTGTCTGCTGGTGATTCTGCGTCTATGAGTATTTCGCTAGGAGGTTACAGGACAAAACACACACCCATGCCCGAGGGAGGATTCGAAGCTCTGACCGTGACAGGGCGGCCTCGGGCGCGCGGTTACCCCGCGCGGCAGTCCGTTTTAGTGCATAAATATTTAATAGGGTCTCTCTTTTGGCGTATTCTTCCCGCATAAAAAAATTCTGCGGCATTTTTTCACATGTCAGATTGGCCCATCCCTTTGTAAATTCAATAGATACATTGAAGCTCTTATCAACAATTTGCACTTCGTGCGGGACACCTTAACGTGCTGGTATGAGGATAGCGCTGTTTACAATGTTAGCAATTAAATCACCTTTTGCGTTTACTTATTCCATATAGCGTTAACCTTCATCAACAGACCACTCAAAATATTAGTCTCGTTTGGTTTAGACATAGCAGCTGCCACTGCGTCGTTAGTTAAACGCTTATACCCATTATTTTGAACTTATGCAACAACATATTGCAGTTGTCTCTTCATTCTAGTCAAAAACCGTATAAATGTCCATATGAAATATTTACACTACTGGCCATTAAAATTCCTCCACCACGAGGTAATGCAGATGATAAATGGATATTCATTGGACAAATATATTATACTACAACTGACATGTGATTACATTTTCACGCAATTTGGGTACATAGATCCTGAGAAATCAGTACCCAGAACAACCACACCTCTGGCACTAATAACGGCCTTGATATGCTACAACTGACATGTGATTACATTTTCACGCAATTTGGGTACATAGATCCTGAGAAATCAGTACCCAGAACAACCACACCTCTGGCACTAATAACGGCCTTGATACGCCTGGGCATAGAGGCGAACACAGCTAGGATGGCGTGTACAGGTACAGCTGCCCGTGCAGCTTCAACACGATACCACAGTTCATCCAGAGTAGTGACTAGCATATCGTGACGAGCCAGTTGCTCGGCCACCATTGACCAGACGTTTTCAGTTGGTGAGAGATTTGAAGAACGTGCTGGCCAGGGCAGCAGTCGAACATTTTCTGTATCCAGAAAGGCCCGTACAGGACCTGCAACATGCGGTCGTGCATTATCCTGCTGAAATGTAAGGTTTCAAAGGGATCGAATGAAGGGTAAAGCCACTGGTCCTAACACATCTGATACGTAACGTCCACTGTTCAAAGTGCCGTCAATGCGAACAAGAGGTGACCAAGACGTGTAACCAATGGCACCCCATACCATCAGGCCGGGTGATACGCCAGTATGGTGATGACGAATACGCGCTTCCAATGTGCGTTCACCACGATGTCGCCAAACACGGATGCGACTATCATGGTGCTGTAAACGGAACCTGGATTCATCCGAATAAATGACGTTTTTCCATTCGTGCACCCAGGTTCGTCGTTGAGTACACCATCGCAGACGCTCTTGTCTCTGATGCAGCGTCAAGGGTAACCACAGCCATGGTCTCCGAGCTGATAGTCCATGCTGCTGCAAACGTCGTCCAACTGTTCGTGCCGATGGTTGTTGCCTTGCAAACGTTCCCTTCTGTTGACTCAGGGATTGAGACGTGACTGCACGATCCGTTACAGTCATGCGGATAAGACGCCTGCCATCTCGACTGCTAGTGATACGAGACCGTTGGGATCCAGCAAGGCGTTCCGTATTACCCTTCTGAACCCATCCATTCCACATTCTAACAGCCATTGGCTCTCGACCAATGCGAGCAGCAATGTCGCGATACGATAAACCGCAGTCGCGATAGGCTACAATCCGACATTTATCAAAGTCGGAAACGTGATGGTACGCATTTCTCCTCCTTACACAAGGCATCACAACAACGTTTCACCAGGCAACGCCGGTCAACTGCTGTTTCTGTATGAGAAATCGGTTGGAAACTTTCCTCATGTCTGCACGTTGTAGGTGTCGCCACTGGCGTTAACCTTGTGTGAATGCTCTGGAAAGCTAATTATTTGCATGTCACAGCACCTTCTTCCTGCCGGTTAAATTTCGCGTCTGTAGCACGCTATCTTCGTGGTGTAGCAATTTTAATGTCCAGCAGTGTATCTAGAATTTGTACGTATAACAGTTTCCTTAAATAACTAACGTTCCTACTTAAATGCATTTTGTTAATAGAGCTTCAGGCATCTACTGCAACTGACAGTGCCATGAAAGGTTATTTATTATCATCTAACGCTTCTAACTACTCTTGATGTAACAGCGGCTGCAGTTACAGTGTACCTGAACACTGCGTTTACAAGTCGTTATTAAACCTTTCAATATTGTTCACCGCATTCCATTATTATTCCCCTTAAATTCGCATTACTAATACTAACGGATTTTGCTATTATTCTTTTATATATCCACAAAGTGTTTCCACCTGTGGTTTTACCATATTTTTACACATCCTCGTGTTTTTTATTAACAACACATTCAAGTATTTACATCTACATGAAGCAATGTATCTAAACATTTGTGACCTTGTACCAGTTCCTTATTCCACATCAACACTATATTCACTAATTCCAGAATAAATAAAACGTATGGAAATGTTTCTTGTAATTTCAACACACCATTCGTTGACTGGAATTAATGACAAGTCACTAGCATCTGTTATCTCGACATCAAGTAGTAACAACATACATGAAGATTAAGGTTTATAGCGAGGAAGGATTCCTTAAGAAACTTTTAAGGTGTGAAGCATTTGTCGTCCCTAAAATTACAAATATATTTTCCAGCCACAAGAAAATACTTTTATTTAAAGTGCTCCACCTATATCTTGCAACGGTCATTGCAGCAATAGAATTGAAACAGCAGTGTATCGGCAGACGTTTGAATGTCTGTTGATTTTCTCACATCGCATTGTTTGTACGCTACAACCTTTTCGCTACTCTCTGCAAATAATAGACGAGATTGGAGAGCACTCCAGCACACTAGTAATTAACAGCCGCAGCTGCGCCACATACGATGACGCTGTATGTTTGTCGGACGTACCCAATGGCCTTTACTCTTGAATGTGCGCAGTGCACAACACGTGGCTTCCACAGTCATTCGGAAAGAGGGATCAAAGTGACAGTGGACACCAAAATAGTTTGGTTGTCATAGAATTTATGAATTTGAAAGAAAAACCCCACTCAGAAATTGTTTACCACTATAAAGGTACTATGGGTTATCCACTACCGGTACGTGAACAGCATGTCATAATTTTCAGCTAAGTAAGTAAATCAGTCATCAATCCGAAGACTGTGTTGATCACCGCAACAGTTTGCTAAGCATCATCCTCTTGGAGATTGTATGCCATTGCTTTACTTCGACCTTCGAAAAGACTTGCCCAGCCAGATATACTTGGACATAACGTTTAACGGTGCAACTCGTTATTTTTCATTTCAACAAACACTGCCAGATGTAAAATAAGTGTTAACTGACAGTGTTCTAGGACTGACTGGGGATAAGACGTGAGATCTTTGGACATGTAGTCTGCTACTTTACCACAGATTTTTGGCACAATGAAGCAAATATTATGTACTACCTGAGTACCAGTCATTACCCACATTTGCATTTAGTCCAGATTTCTAATGGGCCAAATCATCCTTCCCCCTCTCTCTATCCATCTCCTCTTCCCGCTGTATATCCATCTGCTCCTACCCCTCTCTACACCCTTTCCTTGTTCATTTCATTTCCTTTCTTCCCTTTCTCTGCCCATTTCCTCCTTCCTCTGGGTTGTTCATCTTCCCTTTGCCATTCTCTCTTCTTCTCCTTCTCTCTGTCCACCACCTCCACCCTCTCCCTTTTCATATCCTTATCTTCCGTTCCTCTGTCCATTTCCTCCTTCCCCTCTGCTGTTCATCTTCAACTCCCCCCTCTCTCCTCTTCACCCTCTCTCTGTACACTTCCTCCCCCTCTCCTCTCCACCTGTTCATCTCCTTATCTTCCCTTTAGCTGTCCATTTCCTCCTTCCCCCTCTGCTGTTCATCTTCACCTCCCCCCTCTCTCCTCTTCTCCCTCTATCTGTCCACCTCCTCCCCCCTCTCCTCTCTGCCTGTTCATCTCCTTATCTTCCCTTTCTCTGTCCATTTCCTCCTTCCCCTCTCCTGTTCATACCTCTCCCCTCTTTCTGGCTCCCTTTATCTTCTCCCTGTCTCTGTTCATCTCTTTGTCTTTCCTTTCTCTGTCCTCGTCCTCCCACTGTCCATCTCGCCCTAACCCTGTATCTCTAAATCTCCTCCTCCTCCTCCTCCCCCTCCCCATCTGTACCTATCTCATTCCTCTCAGTATCTTTCCAGCTCTCCCCACTGCCTTCTCTCTGCACGATACCACGCTCACCCGAATAGGAGACTGGTGATTGATACGCCCACAGTTTTAGTTTCCATATTGTAACTAATATGGCTACCGAATTAGAATGAAGTCGTTCCAGGGGTTTAGAAAGAGCTTTGCCCGCGTACGCACATGTCAAATTATTTAACACCTGTTTAATATATTTCACAAGTAGCTGTACTCAGTTTCCGTCTGAATCTCTATAAAATTTCGCCCGGTAGTTCCACTTCCCCGCAGATCGATGTTTATGATACCGTATCTCCTGAACTACACTCTGTGCAACGATACAATTGTGCAGGAAAATCCAAAGAAAGTGTTGTGAATAGAGATAGTGGTAATAAGTAATAAACTCGTACTTGATACAAATGTTTTCCACGTATCTCCTGAACTGAACGTCATAAAGTGCGTATTTTTCTAGGTACATTCAGCAACATATGTGAATACTACCCAGGAAATGCGTTGCTTATAGCTAATACTAGAGAAATATAAAATTAAAACGTCATGCAAGATGTGGAAATGTTTCACATATCTCAGTTTGTATAACGACATACTTTGTGAACTATGTGTCGTAAGGTTATAAAACTTTTCTGGTACATTCAGAAGTATATGTCCACTGTCTACAAAATGTGTCGCGAATACAGTAATGAGTCACCCACTAGTTCATCTCTAAGCCTATATTCTCCTTTTTGTGCTGCGATAGGAGCATTTTTCCGATGGTTCCCTTCTTTATCATGCCGCAGCAGAGCATGTCACTCATATTAAAAGAACTTTATGGGCCGGTAAATTATGAGAGCTTATTTTTGTGAAATTGAAATAAGGCAAACTAATTTCATCCTCACACTGAATTTAACGTGCACAAAACCTTTGCAAATGCTTCATTGCCACAACGGGGGTTTCCGTAACCCTTCTGGTGATGATAGATGCACTTTACAGCGTACTACTGCGTGCTACGTCACTTCAAAAACACGTTCTCTCCTCACACCGGATATTAGGAAAATGTAGTAAAAATTTCACACATTTGCTGTACATATCCGTCTTGATGTCTGCGGCTCGATTTTGGTACAAAAAGTTGTAAAAATCTTTTATTGAATTTTCAAAGGTACTGCCCAGAGCTAATGATGCCTCCATAAGCCACTTAATTTCCATCATATTCCACATCAAATATAACAAGAACCAACGTCCGTGTTAATCATACTTTGACTTTCATATGTAGGATAGTGACACTAAGACGATCCTTCTGTTAAAGAGCTATCCAAAACACTGGGCCCTTTCTTTCTGTCACCAACAGAACCCGAGGTGTCAACTGCAGAAGAATCCCATTTTTACGAGCAGCCTATTCAAACATATTGTGTAACACAAGCTCTCGTATGCACAGCGATAGTTTTTCAACGAGAAAGTAAAAACGCAATCAGTTTTCCTGACTTTCTAGCAGACTCCATCTGCGAACCGACTGCTGTAGCTGGTTCCAGTGGTTGTCTGTTACTCAAGATGTGGTTGGCAGAATCGACTCAAGAATCCATTGGATACGACAAAATTGCTCATTAACTTTTCCTTGTAAACTTTCAATATGTGAATACGTTACTGTCGGCAGTTAATACAACGCAGGAACGAAGACAAGACTGTCACTGAAAAAGAAGCACAAACTGGAATTGGGGGAGGATTGGGAAAGAAATCGAATCTGTCCTTTCGAGAAGAACTTCTTTTGCCGACAAACTACCATTGAACTTGCGTTAAGCGATTCAGAGAAACCGCCAGTTCTCCTACATGTGTGTCCAGTGTGCTAACCACTATTCCATGTAGATCATTTCAAATACTCTAGATAGAGGATGCAACAAGTAAATTCATCTACCGGGCAGTCGCTTTCCTTCGTCTGGATTCTTAGACGAAAACGTCCTTTCCACTCTCCTTCGGATAGTATAGCATCGATAAATGCCTTCGTGCTGCAGCAAAAGAAATACCTCTCACCTTGCGTTCCCATTCCTACTTCCCAATGTGCAGTCTTTGTGATGTACATACCACCAACAACATTTTGTATTAGGAAGAGGCTAATTTACCTATGCTTCTGCCTTCAATTTTACCCGTGGTCTAGGCGTAGCGGCTTTCATTAGTAATCAAAACGTCCTCGGTCCCGGTTTGAACCCTGCCAGTGCTTAAATTTTTAATAATAATAAGCTTTGGCGGTCCGAGACTTCCGGCATAAAAAGTCACCCTCCCTCTGCCAACAGCCTTGTGAAAGAGAGTGAAGGAGCCAACGCAGCTTCAGGGGACACACTTGCAGTTGGGGTGGGAAACTGCCCCTAAATTCAGATGAATCAGAAATCGTCAACGGCATGACGCTGCAGAAGTCCATGGAAACCATTGCATTAAGGACACATAATTGTGTATCCATAGGACATGTGACCTGTAACAGAGAATAGTGCCATGACTACCTCCCAACTGTCAAAAGATTCCGGAATAGCTCCTCATTTGGATCTCAAGGAGCGCACTGCCAAGAGGAATAAACCATGAGTAAAACACTGTATAACTAACGATAACGTTCTACGAGTCGGGGCATGGAATGTTAGAAGTTTGAACGAGGTAGAGAAGCTAGAAAATCGGAAAATGGGAATGCATTGGTTCAATATAGATATAGTGGGGATCAGTGAAGCGAAATGGAAAGGAGTAGGGTAATAGCACCAGCAGCAGAAAATAATATAACGGGATTACTATTCTTTGTGAACAAGAAGTTAGGGCAGAGAGTGTTTTACTGTGAACAGTTAAATGGTAGGGTTGTCCTCATTAGAATCGACAGCAAACAGACACCAACTACGATAGTTCAGTTATACACGTCGACGTCGCAAGCTGAAATGAAGAGATAGAGAGGATATATGAGGATAGTGAACGGGTAATTCATTACATAAAGGGAGCTGAAAATCTAGTTCAAATGGCTCTGAGCACTATGGGACTTCTGAGGTCATCAGTCCCCTAGAACTTAGAACTACTTAAACCTAACTAACCTAAGGACATCACACACATCCATGCCCGAGGCAGGATTCGAACCTGCGACCGTAGCGGTGGCGCGGTTCCAGACTGTAGCGCCTAGAACCGCTCGGCCATTCTGGCCGGCGCAAATCTAGTACTGGGTGTTGTGTGGTGTCCTTAGGTTAGTTAAGTTTAAGTAGTTCTAAGTTCTAGGGGACTGATGACCATAGCTGTTAAGTCCCACAGTGCTCAGAGCCATTTTTTTGAAAATCTAGTAATCGTGGGGGACTGGAATGCGGTTGTAGGAGAAGAGGTAGAAGAAGAAAAGGCTACGGGAGAATATGGACTTGGCCACAAGAATGCGACAGGAGAAAGACTAACTGAGTTCTGTAATAAATTTCAGCCAGTAACAGCGAACTCTCTGTTAAAGAATCACAGGGAGATGAGGTATGCTTGGAAAAGGCAGGGATATACGGAAAGATTTCAGTTGGATTACATCATGGTCAGGCATAGATTCCGAAATCCGATTCTAGGTTTTAAAGCGTGCCCAGGAGCAAGTATAGTCTCAGTTCACAATTTATACTAATGAATAGTAGGCTAAAGCTTAAGAGGTTAGTCAGGAAGAATCAACACCCAAAGAAGTCGGATAAGGAAGTACGAGACAATGAAAAGATACGGTTGAAGTTCCCTAAGGATAGGGTTACTGCAATATGGCGTAGCTCTGTACACAGTACAGTTGAAGAGGAATGGACATCTCTAAAAAGAGCAGTCACAGAAGAAAACCATAGGTGCAAAGAAGGTAACTGCGAATAAACCAAGGGTATCACATGAAATACTTCAGTTGATGGAAGAAAGGAGGAAGTACAAAAATGTTCAGGGAAAATGAGGAATACAGAAATAAAAGTCACTGAGGAATGAAATAAATAGGCTGAGGAATGAAATAAATAGTGAGTACAGGAAAGCTAAGACGAAAGGGCTGCGTGAAACATGTGAAAAAATCGAAAAGAGATATTTGTCGGTAGGAATGACTCAGCATATAGGAAAGTCAAAACAACCATACGTTAAATTAAAGCAATGGTGGTAATTTCAAGAGTACAAAGGGTAAGCCACGGTTAAATGTCAAGGCTGATTGCGGACGGTTTGAAAGGTTCCACTGAACGCTTCCATGCGGTGAAAGATTTGTCTGATGTTATAGAAAAAGAGTAGGGAATCTAACAGTGGGAACTATCAGAGAGGGAGACAAAGAACAAACTGCATGCATTAAAGAGTGTCTAACACCGGGATGTAATCTTTCGCCCTTACTGTTCAATCAATACATCGAAGAAGCAATGATGGATATAAAACAAAATCGTATTATAATTCAAGTTCAAAAGTTATCAATGATACAATTCGCTGATGGCATTGCTATCCTGGTGAAAGTGAAGAAGGATTATATGATTTACTGAATGGAATGAACTGTTTAATGAGTACAGAGTATGAATTGAGAGTAAATAGGAGAAAGACGAAAGTAACGACAAGAACCGAAAATGAGAACAGGGAGAAACTTAGCATCAGGATTGATGGTCACGAAGTAGATGAAGTTAAAGAATTCCACCACCTAGGCAGAAAAATAACCAATGACGGACGAACCAAGGAGGGCATCAAAAGCCGACAAACACTGGCAAAAAGCCGTCTACTAGTGTCAAACAAAAGTCTTAATTTAAGGAAGAAATTTCTGTGAACGTCCATTTGGAACACAGCATTGTATGATAGTGAAACACGGACTGTGGGAAAACAGGAACAGAAGAGAATCGAAGTATCTATGATGTGGTGCTACAGATGAATGTTGAGAGTTAGGTGGACTGGTAAGGTAAGAGAGTCTGTGCATAATCGGATAGGAAAGAATAAGTAGAAAATGCTGAAAAGAAGAAGAGACGCAGGGTAGGTTATCTATTAGACTTAATGGAATATCTTCCATGGTACTTGAGGGAGCTGTAGAGGGTAAAAACTGTAGAGGAAGACAGAGATTGGAATACACTCAGAAAATAATTGAAGAAATAATTAAAAATTAGGTTGCAACAAGAGATGAAGAGGAGAGTGAGGAATTCGTGAAGGCCGCAGCAAACCAGTCGGGAGAATAAAGATTAAAAAAAATTGCGAATTAACTGTTTGTGAAATTTTCTCGCTGATCCCTGAAATAACTCGGGGGCGTTTTCAATATAATGTTAGCCCTTTTGTCCCATCCAGTAATCTTCACAGCTTGATCGGAAGTGTATATGATTGTAACTGTAGAAGCATTTTAAATCTTTTTTCCAAACGATCTAGAAATTTTAAATATAATGGCGAGTCAAGCGAGAAAGAGATAAACGGAAAAGACAAGTAAATCGTTTAGTAGTTCAAAATTAATTGCCATAATACTATATTTGTTCCATTGTCAGACAAAATGGTCAATGCCTTCTTGGATAGAAATCGATGACCACGAATGTCCTTCATCCTTAGGGTGACAAAACCATGAAAATCGCATGAGGAGAAATGGGGACTGTATGGAGGATTTGTAAGGGCTTCCCAGTGAAACATTTTCGATGTAATCAAAACAACTTCGGCAGTATATGAGCCCTCACAAATGGGGCTGGACCCACAACACGAGGATGTTGAAGGAACTAGAGAAGACAGTGACAATCAGAGAGCTTTTACAGCAGTGGACTGTGGTGGTGTTCTCAATATCAGCATTGTCCTAAGATCAAATTTGGATGACCTCACATGAAGATGAATAGTCGCAAAACTGGAGGAAGCACAAAGTGTGATGAGAGAAGTCCAGAAGTTTTGTATTTCTTGCAAACAGTGATTCAAGTGCATTGCTGCCCCAAGAAGAGAAGGTAGTCGACCACTATCAACAAGTGCAGCAGACGACCGCTACATTGTGCTACAGGCAAGAAGGGACCCGTGTCCAACAGCGGCTGCAATTGGAACCACATTTAAAAGGACTGCGAGGAACACTGTGCCCCGCTCCAAATTTGCGCTGCAGTTGCATGGGAGTAGCCTCTTTGCCTGGCGATCAGTACGTTATGTTCTGTTCACATCTGCACCTCAGTGGCACCGTTTGTGACTGCGCCAAGTGAACAGAGTGTGGACCGACGTGGAGGGGGGTTACGTACTTTCCTCATATGAGTGAACATTCAATACGAGTAATTATTCTGGAAGTAACGTTACAGAGCGAGTATTGACAATATGTAGTGCGCCAGAGAATATAGTCGGAAATGATCGTTTCCGTTGTCCAGTTGCTTTGAAGTGGGGAGGCATAATGCTGCATGGTCGAACCATCATTGAAGGTAGAACGCTGACCGATCAAAGCTGTTGTGACAGTGTGCTCCTAGCGATTGAAAATCTTTCCCTGGGTGCATGCTTCCCTTACTTCATTTTTATGAGTGGCAATGCACGACCGCAAACATCTGTGTGAGAACTCTTAGAAGGGGAGATACTTGACGAATGGACAGGCACGCCATTCCGCACAACTTAATCTCATCGAGCACGTACCAGCGGTAGCCAACAGGGTTGGTGGGAGAATAGGACGCCCTACGATAATAACTCCTAACCTACCTTGCGCCGCCGGCAGTACCCTCCGTAAGGATCACGCACCCTATAAAGCACCGTGTTCCGCCTTTTATAGTATCCAGGAAATGACCATAAATGGCGGCGAAATGTGCAATTATTGCCTTTGAGTAAAAGCATCGTTCCTGTTCGTTCCATTACGTATTTATTTCATTTAATTTCTGGATTATACTGCAGCATTTCTTTCTACGTATGGTCCAGCTATTACTCTCGTCCTTAAGTTTTGCTCACCACAATATATCACAATTTTCGCTAATATGCCATGCAATACCAATTTTAAACCGATAGCACAGGCACACACACACACACACACACACACACACACACACACACACACACACACACACACGCACACGCACACACATACACACATACACACACACACACACACACACAAACAATTGTTAAATGAGAAATCTGAATCACTTTAAATCGGGGAGCTGAATCCTTCCCGAACCAAATGCCAGTCTGGTACGCTAAATATTACACGACCTTGCTTTGTGTCTTTGAGACTACAATTGTTACCGGCCGGGATGGCCGAGCGGTTCTAGGCGCTACAGTCTGGAGCCGGGCGACCGCTACGGTCGCAGGTTCGAATCCTGCCTCGTGCATGGATGTGTGTGATGTCCTTGGGTTAGTTAGGTTTAAGTACTAGGAGACTGATGACCTCAGAAGTTAAGTCCCGTAGTGTTCAGAGCCATTTGTACCATTCTGAACTATAATTGTTGTACGAGTCAACGTGGTCAGCATATCAGTCTCTTCCACATATTAACTTAACGTCCTCCGTATGGGGCCTTTACTTAAGGGTGTTCTGTTATCATTTCCACTGGTGTTTCTCATTCCTTTTGTATTAAAATAAGGGAAATTAAATATTCTGAAAGATGTAAATCGTTTTGTTCCTATGAAGTAGTGAGTATGGCACTCTCAGGGATCACGATTAATTAATTAATAACTCATTACAGAAGATTAAATGTCTGGATATTTGGATGAGAATGGAAAGATTGGCAGTGGGTCTGATCTCCCAGGGGGTACCCTGGTTGCACGTTTACTGCAAGGACGGATTTATGGCCTTGTGAAGCTGTGGAGGAGGGAATGAGCCAACAGACAACAGCATCCCACCCCTCAACAGCCCTCTCCTACAATCCTCCCCCCGAGTGATAAACGAGCTAGCAGTGAGTGACGGACAAAAAAGAGGAACTAACGATCGCTTCGTTTGTTTACTGCGTTGTCTGCTTGCACGCCGTAGCCAGCCGACGCAATTACGGCGTGTGACAAGGGCCGGAATACCGTAGCAGGTGTAACCCGGCCGCGTAAAGCGGGAAACAAAATCTCTCAATGCTCTAACATCACAGAAAGAGTACAGGCGTGATGATCAGGATTACTGCAGTAAAATAGAATTCATCTCTACAAAAAGTGAAATTAAATTTTTTCATGAACCAATAACTGTGACATTTTATTTGTGAGAATTTAATACACCCTATTTTTAAAAAAGACACAAACCACGAAGGAATTATCCAGATTCACATGTACTGAGAAATAAATCATTACAATTTCAGGGAAATCTTATGATTTATTCAAGAGAGAGAGCTTGAGAAAGTGAGCAAGTCAATAACGCGTTGGTACACCTCTGATTCTTATGAAAGCAGTTATTCTGGATGGCGTTAATTGAGAGAGTTGTTGAATCTCCTTCTGAGAGATATTCTGACGAATTCTGCCCTAGGGTGGCGTGTTATATTGTCAAAATTCCGAGCTTATTGGAGAATCCTGCCTATAAGGTTCTAAATGTTCTCAACTAGGGAGAAATCTGATGACCTTGCTGGCCAAGGTAGGTATTGACACGCACGAAGATGAGCATTAGAAACTCCCGCCGTGTGCGGGTGGACATATCGTGCCGAAATGTAAGCCCAGGATCGCTTGCCATGAAGAGCAATAATATGGGTCGTAGGCTGTCATCGACGTATCGCTGTAAGGTCTGTAGGGTTGCCGTGGATGACAACCAAAAGGGTGCTGTTACAAATAGAAACGACACTCCAGACCGACACTCCCGTTTAGGACCTTATGGCGGGTGATATTCAGGTTGGCATCCCACCACTGACCAGGGCGTCTACGGACACGTCTTCGCTGGTCATCAGAGATCAGTTCGAAATGGGACTCATCTCTGATCACAATTCTACACCAGTGAATGAGATGTCAGGCCGAAGAAACGTCTTCGTGCCATCTGCGGCACCCTTACAGCACAGAGGTACATCGACAATATTCCACGACCCGTTTTGTTGTCTTTGACGGTCAGCTGTCCTGCGCTTACATTTCACCAAGATAATGCCCGCCAACACACTGCGAGAGTTTCTATCACTTGTTTTCGCGTTTCCCAGACCTCACTTTTTCCAGCGAGTTCGCCAGATCTCTCCCCAAATGAGATCGTTTGGAGCATTACAGGAAGAGCCCTCCAACCATCTCGGCGTTCTGACGATCTAACGCACCAGTTGGACAAAATTTGGCACGATATCCCTCAGGAGGACATCAGGCAATTCTTTCAATAAATGTCAAGGCGAATAACTGCCTGTATAAGGGCAAGAGGTGGACCAACGCGTCACCGTCTTGCTCAATTTATGAAACTCTTTCTCTTCGATAAAACATCCAATTTTTCTGATATTATAATCATTTGTTTATCTGTGCATGTATCTATTTATTTCTGTCACCTTCGGATAATTCCCTCGTGGTGTGTCGTTTTTTCCCTTTCTTTCCTCAGATGTGTAACCACTCGGAACCAAAAACTACTGAACCACAAGAAGACTTCAAACTAATACTCATCAATTTGGAAAGGAAGACTACCAACAATCTTCTTTCTGTAAGCATTACGGTTAGTCCCCGTATAGGTACCAAACTGCGGAGATTCTGAATTCTACGTTACACCCACTATACCAGGAATTCTAAATCAAGTAATGTTCAGGTGTCCATTATAATTATCCAGGCTGTTATGCCGTGGTCGATTGATGAATTCAGTCAGTAGCGAGCCGGTGGGTGTGTTGGACCTTCCATTGAGCTACAGACCCCCTTGAAGATGTCTCCCGCAGTCGGAGACGAAACGTTGGGAATTGACACAGAATTCATCAACCGACCACGGCATAACAACCCGGATAATTATAATGGACATGATATTTCCGGCCGTGAAAGTCTACATTTTAGTATAATGTTCAGGTGGTTAATCGGACTACTCGAGTTGCAACAGGTATTTCGCAAATCAGGAATGTATATGTGCAACATTGTTTTGTTGAAACATTGGAAGACGGGTGTGTCCACAGCGTACTCATTGTGAAGATGTAAGATTAAGGTCAGCACCTTATCACCGAGAATGATGAGATAAACTGAACCATTGCGCCAAAGTGGCGGCACAGGAAAAACCTTCAAAACTTCACACGGCCACCTCTGGCCTGAGCTGCACGTTCCACACACTGCGCGTTAAACACATCATTGGGCCGTTGGAGGACTCGACCCTTTACATATTATGACAAGACACGAAATCGTGACGCAACGTACCACACAAATAGGATACGCCCCAAGTTCCTGTGTGTTCGGCCCATGGAGGATTCACAGCTGTACGTGCCTCTTTGGTCAATCGCGAGTTATTCGACTGCAGATGTCCTTCCCGTGCAGTTCCCTTCGAAATGTTTGCTCCAAAACTAATTGGATGGACTTCATTTCAAAAACAGCAGCAATTGTTATCCGCATTGAAACATGTTGTCGTTCACGTGGCTTAGTACTTATGTCCTGTATGTTTTGGTTAGAACCTTCTTTTTTTTTTTTTTTTTTTTTTTTTTTTTTTTTACAATCAGTGTTTTAGGTTATGTTACATGACTTCCCTGCGAGAGTTACAACGTTCCTTATGGACAACTCAGACAGTCGACGTTGATACGCTAACAAATCAGGCAACTTCATTCACAGTATGGTAAAGGTACGTCCAAACGTGATGGCTCCTTCCTGTAATTCTGTCACGTCGCCATGTCAATCCATTTTACTGTACTGATTGTATGCAACTCAGAGGCCTTCACACACCAATTCACTACCACTTACGTCAGCGTCGGAGAGGCCAAAAAATGACTTGCACCATTCCACACTACCTGCAGCGCTCAAAGGTAACCATTGTGCGGTTTGGATGGGGGGCCTCCTCTCGTTTTTCTTCTTTTTTTTCCTTTCAAACTAACATACGTCGATGACGGCTATGTCAATGTTATCGTGATGGGTGACACTAGCAGTTGCCTGGCTAACAAATAACTTATTTGATATTAACTGAATTTTGCATTGGTGCTTGACAGAATATGACAGCAATATTAAAAAGGGAAACCACAACCTAATGTTTAGAAAATTATATTTATTTGGCCATGAACCGCCTTTCGGCATCTCAGGTGACAAGTGATTGTCGCAAACCCAGAAAAACATAATGCGCGACTTACACAGATATTATTCCTGTTAAAAAATCAGTATATTAGTCAATCTAGTGGCCTTGCTAGTCCTGTATTATCTGAAATTTTCACAGACAATTTCTTACAGAAAGAGCCATGGAATTGCAAAATTAAGTACTGGTTCAGATATATCGAACAGGTGGTGTGTTTGTGGTCCTTTACCAATAGACAATTAGATACATTACCACACTAGTTAAAATCACAACATAAGAAAATTCAATTTACAATGGAAATAAAAGGTTCTTCGATGAACTTACGGACCTTAGATAGATACTAGCACAAGGAAACACGTATTCAGCATTCACAGAAAAACATAGCTACTGATACAGTAACCGCCTCACTCTAGCAGAATCCACACAGCCACAAATATGCAACCCTCCATCCAGTGGTGTATCTGTTCCGTTATCTAACTCAACCCTTCAGACTGGACTGCAAACCATCAAATAAATAACTTGCAGCAGTGGTTACAGCTCCGCTCTGATTGATCATATCTGCGAAAACACAAAATGCATCAAACTACAACACTTCTGTACTCTGGCTATAGCAGTCACTCAGTAGCTACAAAGCACGGTGCTAAATTCCATGTACTCGCCACATTTCAGACAATCGGGCAAAAAAGTTAAAGTCTTACGACTCTAGCCCGGCATTTTATAGTATCAACAACATATCAGAACCTTTACAAACTGCAACCCTCGACGCTGCGTGGTGTATATAAAATCACTTGCAAGCAGAGTGAAAAACTGAATATTAGTTAGTCAGGCAGAGTTGTGGCCATTAGGCTTTGTGAACACGAAAAAAGATGGAGATTAAGGAAGAAAGATTGAATTTATGCCGACCTTCTTTCAGCAGAATACCAGGCCGCAAAGTTTTATATTCTGTCAAAGAAAGAAGAAAGACGATGATACTGGAAATACTGGGAACCAAATAACACATTATACAGACTGTAATCCTACTATTAAATCATCAGACTCAATTCTCATTTTCCCCTTTGTTAAATTAAATTTTCATTGCAAAAACTAGATTCAGACTGTACATTCATTATATTTATCATCAACTATCAACTGTATAAAAGTATTCTTACCCCCTTTTTTGTGAAAGTAATTATTTCCATGTGATAAAAAGAAATGAAATGTTTTGCATATGTAAAAATTCTGTCACGTTTGTATCTTCTGTACAAATAATATATGAATGAGTCGCACATCAATTTAATCTGTATTTGCGACATACTGTTGTAACATGAAGATCGCCTGAGAAGCTGGAAGCCTGTTCGTGGCCAAATAAACATAATTTTTCTGAACCCAAGTGTTTTTTTCACTTTTAATGTTAATAACTGATTTCCTCCCACAAACGTTGCCGTGATGTTGTACACAGGATTATCTGACTCACTGGAGATTTAATTCATAAAGTTAGTACTCGTTCATAGCTATTTTCGTTCCATAAATAAGCACATGCCGTTCCAACATCTGTGCACCACCGTTTATATCGTCGTTTATGTTGTTTGTCTCCTTGATTTTCCACCGTGGAAAAGATAAAATCTTTGAGAATCGCGCTCACAATTTGTTTCTACCAACTCTGTGAGTTTTTTGGTCGAACATCAGACAAAATCCCATACGCTATATTGGCGGAAATTTAACAAGCTAAACTACATAAAGGACGCTCGAGGCTTATGCATCCCACAGTAACGGTCAGTAAGTTTTGAAGCTTCTTACTGTGTCTAAAAGGTGAAAAAGGAGAATCCAGAATGATATTTTCACTATGCAGCGGAGTGTTCGCTGATATGAAACTTCCTGGCAGATTAAAACTGTGTGCCGGACCTTTGCCTTTCGCGGGCAAGTGCTCTACCAACTGAGCTACCCAAGAACGACTCACGGCCCTTCCTCACAGCTTTGCTTCTGCCAGTACCTCGTCTCCTACCTTCCAAATTTTACAGAAGCTCTCCTGCGAACCTTGTAGAACTAGCACTCCTGAAAGAAAGCATATTGCGGAGACATAGCTTAGCCACAGCCTTGGGGATGTTTTCAGAACGAGATTTTCACTCTGCAGCGGAGTATGCGCTGATATGAAGCTTTCTGGCAGTTCGAGTCTTGGTCCGGCACACAGTTTTAATATGCCAGGAACTTCTCGAAAAAGGAGAATGATTGCCATTTCTTTCTTCAGTTTTCCTTGTAACCGAATTTATTTTATTTATTTATATTTTTTGTTTTATTTGAACAGATCTTAGAGTCATTGTGCTATCTCTTACATCAGACCAAGGTATGACACTTACAGAACTGGTTTTACATTGTAGTTTCCTACAGATAATGTTCAGAACAACGGCAATCATTACTGTTACTTTAGTGGATATTTTATTAACTGTCTCTTAAAACTGGAGATGTTATTCAGTTGTCTAATATAATGTGGGAGGTAATTCCGGAGGGGGGTTCATGCTAGTGAGAAGGGCATCGAGAAAGTGTCTGCACGATGGAGAGGGACAGAAAGGATTTTGTCCTGTCTGGAACAGTTGTTTCTGCCGTTTGTCCAGATACGGACATTAAGGTCATGGCGAGATTTGAGTGGCAGTGTTCGTTGATAAGACAGTAGAGCAGACGGACGGTACAGAAGCCTCTGCGCTTGTGTGCACGCAGCCAGCATTGATGTGCATATGATGGTCAAAGAGTCGAACATCCCAAATACAACGAACACAAGCATTTATAGCCAGTTCGCGGCGCCGTGAGCTTTTCCAAGAAAGGCCTTGCAGGATAACATCGCTGTAATCAATACCTGGAAAAATTAGTGTTGGTACAAGTTTATTTTTCAGGTCAATGTTTTTTTTTTTTACATTTTCGTCTGTTATTACTCCTAGATCTTTACTGAAGGAGAGAAGTTGATATTTGTTCCACTCAGGGCCAAAAATGGTAGCGATTTCAGATATTTCGCACTGATGAGCATGGATTGACGAGCCCCCTGGGTTTTGAATGGGTTGAACTTTAACCCTACACCATGTGCCAATTCTGATAGTGCACACAAGTCGGTAATGAGACACTCTATAGCTGTCTTCATGTTTACTGGTTTTGCACTTAGATACAACTGGAGATTATCAGCGTACATGTGCTATTTTCAGAAGGCCAAAAGTGTTGACACATCATTTTCTTAAAATGAAAAGAGTATAGGACATAACACTGTACCCATGGGGACGCCTCATACTACCCGCCCCCATTGTACTTGTATGGTGCTGCACATGACGCGCCGCTGGCGAGACGTCAAGTATAAGCGAAATCACTGTTCTGCAGTTGGCAAGAAGTTTAGGCTCCAAGGCAAGTAAAATGAAAAAGTCAGCAGAGTCTTAATAGTTGTCTCTTGTGCATCCATGGCAAGCTTCGGGTCATGCCTTTATTAAGGCAGATGTTGTGCAGCCGTGTTTAAGGAAGACTGATTAGTATTCATGAAATTACAATGAAATCCAGGCCATTAGTTGTGAACGGGAAGTTCGCTACTCGTCAGAGGCTACATTCCATTCATCTGACGGACGACAACTTGTGTCTGATATGCTCAGTCGTTCACTCGGATGCACACCGCCTGAGTTGTGCCGTGACCAACGAGTGCTGATTACTCACGCAGCGCATGCAGGCATTACTATTGTGGCGATTGCTGGAGTCTGTCTCCCGTGATGATATACTGCGCCCCGACGGCGTATACTTTCCACCGACCAGGATCGAACGCCGTTAACTGGCTAAAAGGCCTGCCCCTTTCCCACATATTGTATGAGGCTCAAAAAGGTACACTCTATTTTTGGCCCCTACTGATGTCGACACATACGGGCTTCTGCTGCCACCCGAAGTACAGAACCGATTTCGCTAATTTTTTAGGTTAATTATTGGCGGACCTACCTGCTCACTGGGGCATTCCGGGTATGACATGCTGCCATTTAAGAAGATTCATCGAGAATATTGATCCCATACGGACGGAATAGGAGGGAACCATACCAACAGACGAGGAACGACTCGGACATTCGGCTACGGCAGCTGTAGGATCTTTTTTTAATATAAACAAAATTACGTCCATAAATACAAAAAAACAATAAAAAATAAACTAAAATGAAAATAAAATTAATAAGTAAAACACCATAGACATAGACAAACTCGCAAAATCCTTTCCCCTGATTCTTCGATCCACACGTTGCGTGGGTATGGCGACAGATAGTCAGGCCGCGGCTGTCGACCCCTGCCCTACCCATGGTTCTGCTCCTGCAGCGGTTCGTTAAAAAAAAAAAAAAAAAAAAGGAAAAAAAAGTCGGATAGAGCGTCTGCCATGCAAACAGGAGATCCTGGGTTCAAGTCCCGGTCAGCGCACACATTTTCAACTGTCCCCGTTGATATTGATCGACGCCTGTAAGCAGCTAATGGTCTGGATTTCATTGTAATTTCATTCTTCGAGAGCTGCAAGATCACCAATGCCATTTGTACTTTCGGCACATGTCCGAAAGATTAGTATTCTTCTAGCAGGTGTTTGTAGTTAGGTAGTTTGTTAGCTGGTAGTGGACTATATATTCTAAGGCCTAGGAGTGCGCAGGAAGAACGCAAATAGTTCGGTAATCAGAACGTACTGTGGCAATGTCTTTTTCAGATAATGGCTTACCTATTCCCCATTTGCAGACGTCCTTGTGGCCAACGAATAGTTTGACTGAATATGTTATAGTAAGTAGTAGTAGGCCAATAACAATCTTCATCACACGGACTGTAATGCCATCGTGTCCAGTAAATGATGATACGATACGCATTATGGCTGGTTTGGCGGTATTGCAAGTGGCAGGTAGATGCCGTGTTTGTTGACTTCCGCAAGGCGTTCGATACAGTTCCCCACAGTCGTTTAATGAACAAAGTAATTCTGTGATTGGACTGAAGAGTTCCTAGATAACATAACCCAGCATGTCATTCTCAATGGAGAGAAGTCTTCCGAAGTAAGAGTGATTTCAGGTGTGCCTCAGGGGAGTGTCGTAGGACCTTTGCTTTTCACAATATACATAAATGACCTTGTGGATAACATCGGAAGTTCACTGATGTTTTTTGCGGATGATGCTGTAGTGTATCGAGAGGTTGTAACAATGGAAAATTGTACTGAAATACAGGAGGATCTGCAGCGAATTGACGCATGGTGCAGGGAATGGCAATTGAATGGTTCAAATGGCTCTGAGAACTATGGGACTTAACATCTATGGTCATCAGTCCCCTAGAACTTAGAACTACTTAAACCTAACCAATCCAAGGACAGCACACAACACCCAGTCATCACGAGGCAGAGAAAATCCCTGACCCCGCCGGGAATCGAACCCGGGAGGCAATTGAATCTCAATTTAGACGAGTGTAATGTGCTGCGAATACATAGAAAGAAAGATCCCTTATCATTTAGCTACAATATAGCAGGTCAGCAACTGGAAGCAGTTAATTCCATAAAATATCTGGGAGTTGGCATTAGGAGGGGTTTAAAATGGAATGATCATATAAAGTTGATCATCGGTAAAGCAGATGCCAGACTGAGATTCATTGGAAGAATCCTAAGGAAATGCAATCCGAAATCAAAGGAAGTAGGTTACAGTACACTTGTTCGCCCACTGCTTGAATACTGCTTACCGGTGTGGGATCCGTACAAGATTGGGTTGATAGAAGAGATACAGAAGATCCAACGGAGAGCAGAGCGCTTTGTTGCAGGATCATTCAGTAATCGCGAAAGCGTCACGGAGATGATAGATGAACTCCAGTGGAATACTCTGCAGAAGAGACGCTCGGTAGCTCGGTACGGGCTTTTGTTGAAGTTTCGCGAACATACCTTCACCGAGGAGTCAAGCAGTATATGGCTCCTTCCTGCGTATATCTCGTGAAGAGACCATGAGGATAAAATCAGAGAGATTAGAGCCCACACAGAGGCATACCGACAATCTTCCTTTCCATGAACAATACGAGACTGTAATAGAAGGGAGAGCCGATACAGGTACTTAAAGTACCCTCCGCCACACACCGTCAGGTGGCTTGCGGAGTATGGATGCAGATGTAGATGTAGACATGCTTTAAATAGAACTTTTCGTGGCAACACTCGTTTTTCCACATGAAATAATCAATTAGTGTCGGTTTTGTTTATGTTGGAATTGTGGTTGTCGGTACTGTGAATCACCGCATTTCTTCGGCTCGGACAGTCTGATCAGCTGTAATTTTTTCTTTGCCTATACTAAGACCACACAGTTTTTTCAATAGGACAACTGGTCTGTTTCTGCTGTCTGTTGCTCTGTCCACTTCTCTTTCCCTTCTTGTCTGTCAGCAAGTGTGGAGTGTTTATTTACTCCAATCTGTGGTTGTTAATGAGATAATTTGACCTGTTATTGCAATGTTACATCGAGAAAATCTCATTCCCATGTAATCGAGACCGGAGCATACAAATTACAAACTATTCACAGAGAGAATTACGCAAGCTGAGCAGCGAACCTGTAGTTCCATTATCCAAATTGAAGGAAATAGAACGAAATATACACAGTTGAATGTAATACTGATTGCAATTGAGTCTCAAACTGTTGTAATGTCTCCGTGTTTCTAGAAAAATGGTTCAAATGGCTCTGAGCACTATGGGAATTAACTTCTGAGGTCATCAGTTCCCTAGAACTTAGAACTACTTAAACCTAACTAACCTAAGGACATCACACACACCCATGCCCGAGGCAGGATTCGAACCTGCGACCGTAGCAGTCGCGCGGTTCCGGACTGAAGCGCTTAGAACCGCTCGGCCACCGCGGCCGGCATACGCTTCCTCATAGGAATTGTGACAGCAGCAGACTGCGTAACGATGCAAGAAATAGTACAAAAACAGGCGGAAGGGCCGTGTGTTGTTACCATGTACGTACTCCTGTAGTCACGTTGGCACGATATGAAGCCAGAGAGTTGCGGTGGATGTGGCGCTGTTGCTCCTTCAGTTGAAGTACACCAATTTGAGCACGTCTCAACGCCAATATCGTAGTTTTGTTGCTGCTATGGTGACGACCAATGGCTTGTGTGTCATGTCGCACTTGTGCCTGGTAGGCCAGTGATGCGTAAAATCTGCAGAGCTGGCAGAGCTGCAAGAGACGCTCATTTTTTAATGGCAGAGGTACGTTATGTTGGAATAAATATGCGAAAGCTATTTATTTGTGGTTACCTTAGACGTAATCCTGTTGTCATAACTGCTAACCATTCATCGCACATTGAGACAAGACGGTCAATACCTTCATGGAAAAATGTTTACGGTTACTTACGGAACCATGATTATATGCACCTCTTCGCTGGAAACAAGCCGACGGCCAGGCTTTCCTTTCGGCAGTACTCCAAAAATATGGAACTCGCTCGGGAAGAGATCAGGATTGTATGGTCTGTCTGTGTGTGTGTGTGTGTGTGTGTGTGTGTGTGTGTGTGTGTGTGTCACGACTTTCCAATGAAGCTTCTGCAGTGTACTCTTGGCCACTGTTGGCATTTGGCTGGCAATTTGTTTCATCTATACTCAAGAAGTATCCTCTGGAAGCCTTTATGCATCGTCCGTACAATGCCGATATATTCCCAATCAATTTATATTTTTGGAGGCCTGATAAAAGGTATTCATGGCCGTCGATATGCTTCGAATGAAGAGGTGCACGTCTCTGTACAATCATGGTTCTGTAGGCAACCGCACACATTTTTTCATGAAGACTTTGATCGGCTTGTGTCACAGTACGATTAATATATTAGCAGTTGTGGAGTTTATTGTTCAAATAATAAAGTTTCTTTTTCTTCAGCCAGTCTTGTTTTCGTGTGGCTGCCCTCTTTATGTTACTTAGCAGTGACACTTAATGTGTAAGCTGCTTCCAGCTGTAAGTTTTGCACACGATGGTATTTCTAATTGTTTAGTGAACAACTAGTTATTTTCTATTTCTGTGCTATGTAACGTGCATTACAAGTCAAGATACAACTTTGCTTATTTCATGATAGATTTGGAACTATCAATTGAAATACACTGCTGCAGCTGTTCTTTTGTGAAGCTTGTTCGGATCTCTGCTTTCTCTCGGTACCTTCGTCAACGGGTATGAAGAAAGTGGATATGTAGATTACGTCTTCTAGATGTTTGCAGATAAATTCTTATGTTTTGGAGATATGAAGGAAAATAAATTGTCATGTTTCTCGACACGTGCTCGGACTTACTGCAGGTGCCGTTCTGACTTTCTGCAGACGATCCAGCGTACTGCAAACGCAAAGGTTTCCAGCGTTGTCCATCCTCAGCTGCTCATGCCACTAAAACGTGACCTCGTTGTACGTAGTTCCCGACAATAGCGTTTGTGCAAAGACGATGGAACATGTATTTTACAAATCGTTAAATGTTTCGATAATTTTCGAGAGATTTCAGCAAAACCTCTCATATAAAGGGTGGTCCATTGATAGTGACCAGGCCAAATATCTCACGAAATAAGCATCAAACGAAAAAACTACAAAGAACGAAACTCGTCTGGCTTGAAGGAGGAAACCAGATGGCGCTATGGTTGGCCCGCTAGATAGCGCTGCCATTGGTCAAACGGATATCACCTGAGTTTTTGTTAAAATAGGAACCCTCATTTTTATTACATATTCGTGTAGTATGTAAAGAAATATGAATGTTTTAGTTGGACCACTTTTTTCGCTTTGTGATAGATGGCGGGGTAATAGTCACAAACGTATAAGTACGTGGTATCACGTAACATTCCGCCAGTGCGGACGGTATTTGTTTCATGATACATTACCTGTGTTAAAATGGACCGTTTACCAATTTCGGAAAAGGTCGATATCGTGTTGATGTATGGCTATTGTGATCAAAATGCCCAACGGGCGTGTGCTATGTATGCTGCTCGGTACCCTGGACGACATAATCCAAGTGTCCGGACCGTTCGCCGGATAGTTACGTTACTTAGGGAAACAGGAACTGTTCAGCCACATATGAAATGTCAACCACGACCTGCAACAAATGATGATGCCCTAGTAGGTGTTTTAGCTGCTGCCGAGGCTAATCCGCACATCAGTAGCAGACAAATTGCGGGAGAATCGGGAATCTCAAAAACGTCGGTGTTGAGAATGCTACATCAACATCGATTCCACCCGTACCATATTTATATGCACCAGGAATTGCATGGCGACGACTTCGAACGTCGTGTACAGTTCTGCCACGGGGCAAAAGAGAAATTACGGGACGATGACAGATTTTTTGCACGCGTTCTATTTAGCGACGAAGCGTCATTCACCAACAATGGTAACGTAAACCGGCATAATATGCGCTTTTGCGCAACGGAAAATCCACGATGGCCGCGACAAGTGGAACATCAGTGACCTTGGCAGGTTAATGTATGGAGCGGCATTATGGGAGGAAGGATAATTGGCCCCAATTTTATCGATGGCAATCTAAATGGTGCAATGTATGCTGATTTCTTACGTAATGTCATACCGATGTTACTACAAGATTTTTCACTGCATGACAGAATGGCGATGTACTTCCAACATGATTGATGTCCGGCACATAGCTCGCGTTCGGTTGAAGCGGTATTCAATAGCATATTTCATGACAGGTGTATTGGTCGTCGAAGTAGCATACTATGGCCTGCACGTTCACCGGATCTGACGTCCCCGGATTTCTTTCTGTGGCGAAAGTTGAAGGATATTTGCTATCGTGATCCACCGACAACGCATGATAACATGCGCCAGAGCATTGTCAATGCATGTGTGAACATTGCGGAAGGCAAACTACTCGCTGTTGAGAGGAATGTCGTTACACGTATTGCCAAATGCATTGAGGTTGACGTACATCATTTTGAGCATTTATTGCATTAATGTGGTATTTACAGGTAATCACGCTGTAACAGCAGGCGTTCTCAGAAATGATAAGTTCACAGAGGTACATGTATCACATTGGAACAACCGGAATAAGTTGTTCAAACGTACCTACGTTCTGTATTTTAATTTAAAAAACCTACCTGTTACCAACTGTTCGTCTAAAATTGTGAGCCATATGTTTGTGACTATTACAGCGTCATCTACCACAAAGCGAAAAAAGTGGTCCAACTAAAACATTCATATTTCTTTACGTACCACACGAATATGTAATTAAAAAATGGGGGTTCCTATTTTAAAAAACCGAAGTTGATATCCGTTTGACCTATGGCAGCGCCATCTAGCGTGCCAACCATAGCGCCATCTGATTCCTCCCTTCAAGCTAGACAAGTTTCTTTCTTTGTAGTTTTCTCGTTTGACGCTTATTTCGTGAGATATTTGGCCCGGTCACGATCAATGGACCACCCTGTATATAAAATACACATTAGCAGTTTATGGTGTGCTTCTTGTACATGGGAATCCATATTGCTGAAAAGATACTCGGAAAACTAGAGATTATTAAATTGTACGTGATTTTTAGGAATATGACTGTACGACAGGAATCTTATATTGAACCAGGATTTCAATGAAAGGCCTCACTGAACGTATATATTTGTGTAATACAATTTGTTGCACAAAAGAACAGAACACGTAATCTTGGTCACCAAACTATGTGGTATTACTTTGGCCGTACTCCCTGTGAAGAAAAGGATATACCATTGAATTGCCGATTACAGATCAAATGTATATCTCTACGAAGCATTGGAAGGAGTAAAACGTTCGATGACCCAGTTAACACACATTCGATTCTTTGTCTACGTTTGAGATTACTGCTTGGAGATCAGATTTGGAGATAAGTAGTAAAACATTTCCCCTGTAAATTTGCGCAAACTCGTCAAAGTACATCTAGTCTCATTTTGCTGTTATTGTCTAGAATTAATCGAAACATTTTTATTCAGTCTCCTCTTCGGTACTTACGCTTTTTTTGTTTGTCAGGAGAATCTAATTAATTTCTCCGTAAATGCTTTTTTGTTGTCCGACTTCCTGTTTTTCACGATGGACGTATGTCAATTTCATTCCTGGCGGCACGCCAAATCTGAAGCTAATTGAAATACAAAGGAGATAAGTTTCTAATAGTTTTCCGTGTTTATCATCAAATATGACGACAAAAGGGAAATTCTGTGCGTGTTCTCTTGTATGAAGAAATGACTGTTGCTTTTATTTTGCATTACTTTAAGCGGCATTTAGCTTGTTCTGCATGTAGTATGAAAAGTGGCACGTTTTTGTGTACTACAAATTTCGCGGATGACATTCTACTTATTTTGTGTCAGAATATAATGCAGTCAACACTCGTATATTTTCAGAGAACGTTTATTCTCGATAATAGAATTTCTGTTCTTTCAAATGAACTGTCCCAACATGACTAATCACAAAACGATGGTGGTAACTGGACAAATAACAATTCTGAACAACGACACTAATTCATTTCTACGTTATTCATTTGCAATTTTACTGAGCAGAATCGTTTAATGTTTAAAGCGGGCGATTTATGGACAGGGAGTAATCGTTCATCTTCAGTGAGACACAGTACGCCTTTGTTATGCAGCCGTGTGCTTGAATTTTGTTCACCATTTAGCCTCTGCTACTGAAATTACCTGCTTCAGTCTTTATCCACAGTAAAAATGGTAGTTTTTCTTAACGCTAAACGCCTACCTCGACGTTTGTGTTAGCAATAAAAAAAATGAAGTGGAAGTATCTGTTTCTAACACAGATGGACTTCCTTTTTCGAAACCCTGTTGACATTTCATTTTACGAGTGACCACTCTTTGAAATTAGCTATCTTCCAATGTGCAGCTCTTTTTTGATCTCGTGGATCCTACTGCGTAGGAAAAAATATTTAAATGTGTGTGAAGTCTTATGGGACTTAACTGCCAAGATCATCAGTCCCTAAGCTGACACACTACTTAACCTAAATTATCCTAAGGACAAACACACACAGCCATGCCCGAGGGTGGACTCGAACCTCCGCCGGGACCAGCCGCACAGTCCATGACAGCAGCGCCTAGACCGCTCGGCTAATCCCGCGCGGCTTCTGAGTAGGAGAGAAAGGTTTGATGAAAGCAGTTTGATACGATACTCAAGAGCATCTTACTTTCTGCATTCTGTAGTTATCAAATTGATGTCTTCCCTTAGATTCAGTACTTGGACACTTTTTCTTATTCTAAAACTGGCACTGCACCTCTATATTTCTGCATCCCGCAGGCTGTGTTTGTCTATTCTTCCCTGGTATATGCTCCGCACTTGCCCAATGTATACTATGAAAACCTAAATTGGATACGGATTATACAGATGGCAATACCTTAGTTTTCGATGGTACGACATTCAAAAAAATGGCTCTGAGCACTATGGGACTCAACTGCTGAGGTCATTAGTCCCCTAGAACTTAGAACTAGTTAAACCTAACTAACCTAAGGACATCACAAACATCCATGCCCGAGGCAGGATTCGAACCTGCGACCGTAGCGGTCTTGCGGTTCCAGACTGCAGCGCCTTTAACCGCACGGCCACTTCGGCCGGCGGTACGACATTCAGACATGAAAATTCTACGCATATTGGGATGCCTGAAGATAAATATGTAGCATACTACCTAGTTGCCTCAGTTGAGCATTATTTCATAACAGCTGTAAATCCAACACAGTCCTTAAAATAAAACAAGTTCTTCAGATGCCATGAGTAAAATTACTTAATCCTTCCTTCTCTCTTTACAAGTATACTGGAGCAGAAGTGTTACAATGAGAGGGTGAGAGTTATCTTGTAGCACATAGTAATTTTGCGTGTAATATTTTGAAAACTGCCTGTTCATTCGTATTTTCGTTTTTTTCCCACAATATTTTTTTTCTGTTTTAGAACTAGCAATACCGGACTTCGCTGTACGTCTTGAAATACCAAACTGGTCATTTCTGACGTACAGTAAGGAACTACTTTTTTGTTGATATTTGGGTAGTGTTTCGGATGTCGCCACCTTAACAATAAGTTCAGGAAGAGACTAAAGTGTACCCAAATTAGATAATTAGGTCTCTAAAATGAATAGTACAATGCCAAAAATAACTTTTCAGTAATGACCGTTGTTTAGTTTAAATTTTAAACAAGAAGTTCCTCAGTTTTTATGAAACATCGTTAAAACAAGTAAGTACAAAAATTTTACAAGGTTTTACTTTATAAGAAAGATGAAACAAAGCCAAAACACATTCTTTATATGAGTACTATCAGCATTTTTACTTTTGGAGACAAATGAAATAAGTACCGAGTATGTGTAATGCATTCTATAATGCAGCACGTAAATAAAATCTTTGTGTACATTTTTGCTTATTGCAATTAAGGAACAGAAGTATAAGAACAAACACTTTCACTCTAAAATAATAATTATTTGGAATATTTAGCTGGTATGGGCTCACGGTTCAGACATTCGACAAGAGATTTGGCTTGGCAGCTTTTACACACATAATTATTGAACTAGAAACATACGCGTGGTTTTTATTCCCCATTTGTTCTTTGTCTGTTTCCATGTTGGCCAGCGACGGCACCTAATGCCTACAAGGGGAGATTGACTCCTCTCCGTAGTTTGTAGGGGTCAGCACGCTCAGCTGCTACTCTGAGGACAAAGTCTCCCCGTGAAATCTTCTTAGAAGTGAGTAACTTAAAAATGGTATGACCACTGATCACACGAAGGTCAAAAATTCTGTGAAAGATATGCACGGTGGGTGCCAACTCGGACATTATAGGCCAGAGCTGCACAACTGAATTGTAGTCTGGGACCAGACCAATCTAGTTTCTAAAACGGCGGCCACGGTAGACTTGTTGGTCGATTCTGTTTAGTATCATCTTTAAAATTTATAATAAATAATGATTATTACAACTATTTATTATTACTTTATTACATATTTTCGTTGAACTGTGACGTAGAAATAGCTGTTGCACTATATAGATATAGACTGTGTAAAGTAAACAGCAACTCAGAATATTAAACTTCGTGAAATACCACAAAATTTATATTGAACTCCTGAATAAATACATTATGCACAAAAATTTTTTGTTAACAAACATATTTACCGACAACGAGGAATGATTCTTTTAATAGCATACTAACATGACAAACTGTTATTTGTGAAAACAGTATAATACGATAAAACACTAAAACACAATTTTAATGTGAGATATAACACAAGTTTTCCAAAGTCTGGAGTCATAATTAACTGTGAAGTTTTTGCTGTGTGTTCTAAGTGTTCGTCAGTTACAGAAGAGCGAAATTTGCTTAAGGTCAGATATGTAAGTGCTGCGAAAGATGCTGAATTCTTTTATTGTTGCTTATCTTGTGCTATGAAATTTATTTTTCTCCAAGCTTTTATAGGAATCAAGATCATGTGCCATGTGCTTGGTTTTATAGATTGGAAAATACTGAATTTCCCTGATCTCCAGTCTGGTATCTCTTCTGAGATTAAAGAAAAAGGATCTTCAGCCACTCTGAATAGGATTTCCTCCTGTTTCGACGACGCAAATCTCTTGAGAAATTCTTCAATAAAGTTATCAACGTCGCTAGAAAATTTCCTTCCTAGTGCAGCGTATTTATGTGAAGAAATTGTTTTCCAAATACGAAAATGAGTTATGTCTACTTTCAACAATTGGGTTTTGAAGAGAGCAAATTTCATTTTGAAAGCACGTACTGTTGCCGACAATGGAAAATAAACAGCGCTTTTTTTATGTATTTCTGAGTTCAGCTGCCACACCAGTGAGAAAATATAAGTCAATATTCCAATTTCCGTCTTCCAATCCAGGAAAGTCGTTTGGGTCGTTTTTATGAAATCAACTTTTTTTCTGTCTTAGTGCAAGAAAGCGCTGCAATAGTGTCCCCCGCGTTAGCCAACGAACGTCTGTATAATACAATAAATCCCCAAATTTCGAGCCCATTGTTTCTTCGAGGAATCCACGAAACGTCCGGTATTTAAACACGTTTGATTGTATGTAGTTGATAACAGAAACCGCAGTTGATATTATATGGTCATATCCCAGAACCCTACTGCATAGAACTTGTTGATGAACAATACAATGGAATTTGCTTATCGTTTTTCCGACAAATTCTTCCAGTAGTGATACTGCACCAATCTTGTTTCCACACAGAGAAGGTTCTCCATCGGTGAAAATGACCACAACATTATCAAAAGTCAAATCGACTTTCTTTCTTACACATTCTTTCACTCCATTAGAGATGTCTCCACCGGTGTTCATCCTTTCGTGGAACACAATCCTGCCTATTCTTCTGTGATAGTGAAATTGTCATCAACACCACGGATTAAACCTAAAACCTGTGCGGTGTCATTTATGTCGGTACTGTCGTTCGTGGCTATTGAGTAGTTTGTATCAAGATATCTGAATTTGAATTTGTAACGAATAACAATAATTTTCTTCTTTAATTACAACTACGTCAGCAATATTAATTCCACAAGGGTACAACAGATACAGAGGCGGATATATGAATCAATTCTAATGGTGTGATGTAAAAATTTGTCAGAAATTAAATTAAGATATAATGTGACGACCTAACCACAGGACACAGACACTATAGTATAGTGCAGTCTTCGCAGTTTTTCCTCCTTCAACAATCTTAAGTACTGGAAATACTTCACACGACGCTTTAAAGTGCAGCAGTCACATGCAGTGTTTGTTTGTGAGTGTATGAAATAACTACCTTATACCCGCGACTTTGTGCGCGTGGTAGATCAGCCGATCCAGCAGTTTCCCCACGCTGTATCACCACCTGCGCCCTACTTGGCAGGTGCGCACACCTCCTGTTTAGTGGAGAACATTAGCTGTGGAGTTTCTGTTCTGACCACTGTTCAGTGATAGCAACACTTGAGTCAAGCTCACAAATGCCGTCTTGTCGCAAGCACGTCAATTACTAGTAAGTTTAATAACATAAACCTATTTTAACCTAGCTGTCTCCGGGACTGCCATTTCTAATATATCATTATCACAATGCATTCATCTAAAAGAAATATCATTATACAAATATGGAACTGATCGTTCATCGAAACTTCTCCCTTGAGCCACAGTGCGATACGTAAAGGGCCACATGTGGGCAGCGGGCCGTATGTTGTGCACCCCTGCTGTAGAGTCTAGTCAACTGGTCAATTGTATCAATACAGTCTTAGTTTCATTATAAAACTTCATAGTTTCTGGAAGTTTCTTCTCAGTATTCTCATTGATCTGAAATCCAGAATGCGTGTTACAATAAGTACTTTTTCTTTTTCCCTTTTATACAGTATAACGCATCGTCTCCACTACGCGCCGCAGGAAGGGCCTCTTTGAGTGATCTCCGAAGAGTGCTATCTAAACTTGTTACTTTTTGTTTCAGTTCATTCGCCACTTTCGTGTAGTCGAAGAGACTCAGTCGTGATGTTACGACCACAGCTCAGTAATGGATGTGCCAGATTCATAACGACATTGTGACCAAGACCCTCTCTCGGATTGTGAGTTTCGTATTTGCGACGGTCCGTTCAAGTAGCAGCGCTTGTTAACAGCACCTAAGAGCCGGTATTTCAACCCAGACATACCAGGTTTACCCGGCACGTATTGCATAAATCGGCACTTTCACTTGCACGAATACCGCTGCCCGTCGACTGCCGTTTTCTCACTTGCCTTCTAATAGACAACGAAATCGTCAGTAAATAGATTCCATATTTCTGAAGGAAGGCAGAATTTATCACTTTCCTTGCGTTGTCTCCTTGATGACAAAGAATCAGGTCGTGCTGATACGAGGCTTGGAACTTTCATAGTGGCAACTATTTATTTACAGCTCGTACAAAATAGATACGTGTTTCAAACTTTTACTGACCTTTAAAGTATTCACCAGCATTAGGTTTAACCCGTTGCCAGCGATGTCTTAGTCGTAGGGTACTCTTAGCAGTGCCAGTTGTGTTCAAAGTTCGCGCGGCGTGGTCTATTACCCGACGAACTTGTAGCAGTTCTGGAGCGAATGAGTTGAAGTGTTTCCTTCAGTTTAGAAATCGAGATGAACTTACAAGGCCTTAAGACAGGGGAGTGCAGTAGGTGGTATAGCACTCAGCAGCCCCTTCAGTCAAACAAATCAGTAACGGCTTGCACTATACGTGCTTGAGCCCTGTCCTGCAAAATTATGGTTAGGTCCTGCATAAAGTGTCATCACGTCTGTCTCTAAGCTGGTCGTAGGTTGTGTTCGAAAGATGAACAGCATAGAGACTGAAGTGATGACACTTTCTGCAGGACCTGACCATCATTTTGCAGGACAATGCACTATACGTGCTTGAGCCCTGTCCTGCAAAATTATGGTTAGGTCCTGCAGAAAGTGTCATCACGTCTGTCTCTAAGCTGGTCGTAGGTTGTGTTCGAAAGATGAACAGCATAGAGACAGAAGTGATGACACTTTCTGCAGGACCTGACCATCATTTTGCAGGACAATGCTCAAACACGTACAGTGCAAGCAGTTCAGCGCGGCGAAACTAGGCTCGTAGTTTGCTTCATTTTCGTTAAATAAAAGCTAATGGTAGTATTGGGTAATATCTTTCTATCCGTCCTGTTGCAGATTGAAACTTACCATCCTGCATCACATTATAAAAGAGCTATTACCTTGCTATAAATCATTAGTTTGTTTGATCAAACTTTTGTTACACTGAGAACCCATGCGGGATTCCTGAACCGTCTGCACACTTTTGAGACTATAGGTATGTTATCCCTATCATTTGCTCTAACCTATTTCATTTCAGTCAGATCATTTCATGCCGCTCTACATGTATGTTCCGCTATGATATAAACAATGAACTTGACTAATTACGTTCTACCACTGCACAATTAACTTCGGCGACTGCTTTCTTGATACGACAAACATGGAATTAAAACACGGAATGTACATACAAAATTTCATACAGTTGTATTATTCTTAAATGATAGAAATAAATTGACAGAGAGAAAATTCTTCATTGGCCATCACCACCATCTATCAAACTTAAATACTTAAATGTCTAACTTTATAAAATTTTTGTACTATGTAGAAGTATCTTTGAAGTAACTCCAGAAGTGTGCCATAGCTGTACACATATCATGGTCTTTGACACATCAAGTAAGCACCAGATGTAATCAACTATATCCACCAACTTGGTTTTAGTTGAGTTCATTGATCAGTATGTATTGCAATAGAAAATCAAATCTCTGTCTTATAATATGTAAAGGACGGCTTTTCGGGAAGTAAGTACAATGTCAGGAGCAAATATAAGTGTAAAACAATGTAATAACAAAAACTTTGCTATATTTTAGGACGCAAATGTGAATTCGTTTGTAAACTATGCATCATCAAACTATTATATTTTGGGACACAAATGCAAAACATGCAAAGAAGTCAATGCTACTATCTGAAATGGTTCATTAAAATCATTTTAAAAATAAACTTGTGGCTGGTTGCAGTAATTCCTACAGTTCAGTTTTCGAAAAGAGCTGCGGTGTTCTAAAACCAAAATAGATAATATAACGTCGATAAACATCGTCTCTGACCACAAGTCATACACGAGGCTCAAGCAATGAATATCATCTACTGAAGGCCACTTTAAAAAAAATGGATCAAATGGCTCTGAGCACTATGGGACTCAACATCTGAGGTCATCAGTCCCCAGAACTTAGAACTACTTAAACCTAACTAACCTAAGGACATCACACACATCCATGCCCGAGGCAGGATTCGAACCTGCGACCGTAGCAGTCACGCGGTTCCGGACTGAAGTGCCTAGAACCGCACGGCCACCACGGCCGGCGGCCACTTGACTGACAGATATCTACAAGTGAAAATTTTGATCTAGTGAGGAGTGAGAAAGTGGTATACAACTTTAATCCCTCAGAAGTTTTATAAATAATTCATTTATCAATTCTTCGTTTGATATTTGTAGCATAGGTAAGGTTCATGTGTGTGAGAAACAATAATTACTCTCGAAACAGGAAGTAATGCGTCTGTATATCAAAATATCGTATGTATAACAAAAATAAATAGTTTCGTGAACGCAATACATTACTTTTCATATGTGTGCTAGCTTTCCCCTCACGGCTTTCTGTTGTATTGTGGTGCAGTCTCCTGAGGTGTCTGAGTATGCATTGAGAATGTGACAATAGTTAATTGGATGAAAGAAAGTTTAATAAATGGTTAAATTCCTATCTGGCATAATATCGTAGTGGTTTAGTGAAGAGCAGGTAACCCCAAATCTCGTATCAGCGTCCAACAGCACATCATACGTAATCTTACATTATTCAGTTTTTGAAATCTAGCTAGCAAGCAAAGAGCTTCTACTGATTATTATGTATAATTCTCAGTGACTACGCTGCAGTTGAGTCGAAAATCATCAGAGTGACAGTGAATAGCGTATTTGAGCTCCGTTGCAAGCTAAGATGGAGGAACTTTTAATAAAGCAATTATACAGGATAGTATGTTCCTGGTAAATAAGCTCGTAATGTACTTTCAGTGGTTAATATATCGACATTTAAAGACAGCTGACACAGTTTACAGTCTTCTAGGTATAATCCTACTTCACCATACAAGACAGCATCCTAGTAAGTGTAATCCAGAAGCATAAGGACATTAAGTAATCTTACGGTCCATTCTCATTTAACATCAAGATTTTAAGATCTCACGGAATGAAAAGGAAGACAAAATGACATAGTAATGGCTTTCCAGGTATTATTAATTCTCAATTTTACATCAGCACTGAAAATTAATTGGGCAAATCTTACCAGAGATATTGATTGTTCACCTCCATGGCTCTCCATCAAACACAGAACTAGTGCCAGACAGCACTGACACGAAGGACCAAATGTAAGCTGATGTCAAGACTAACAACGATCGTCTACAGAAGCATGCAATTCACTCCACTATCGTTCGTTTTAAAATGTTTCACACTCGATTAAGTTTTCTTTGATGCTTCTCTGGTGGTGCATGAGAAGAGCATGCGACCTCTAAATCAGGTCTGCAATTTACGGCGAGAACCAAATAGACGTAGCACTGCAAAGCACTGTAACGTAACGACGAACTTCCTTCTGACAAGGAAGCCACATGAGTTGCAATAACACAGACGGGCGCCACTGTGAGGGAACCATCGACGTTGTCAAAGCTTCGATACTGATGTAATGACTTTGCAAAGAGTTTGCGAAAATGTCTGTATTGATATACAGGTTGTTAGTTTTATAAGTGGAGACATTTTCAGTGGTGACTGAAGAGCGCTACGTGTGAAGCCTCATTCTGAGCGTGTGCTAACAAGCGACGAAACTATTAGCAACCGTCATTCAAATACTTCGAAGGAGAGATAATGATGTTTTATTTCGACTGTATGTTGCAGCCTGGTATCATTGTTTGCAGTTTGGTGACTTGAGGCACACGGGTGCGACACTTCCAGGTTCCGGTCCGTTGGAGGAGACGCACTCGGCGTGCTGTACCTGAGGAGATCTCGAACTGATGACGCTGTAATCTGAAGGTTCGGACTAGTGGTGGACCGATGGAAGCTGCACGTAATACGTTAACGGCATCTGTTTCCTACTTCGTTTAATGCACCACCAGAGAAGCATCAAAGAAAACTTAATCGAGTGTGAAACATTTTAAAACGAACGATAGTGGAGTGAATTGCATGCTGCTGTAGATGATCGTTGTTAGTCTTGACATTAGCTTACATTTGGCCCTTCGTGTCAGTGCTGTCTGGCACTAGTTCTGTTTTTCATTATTCCTGGGGTGTGGTCCCTAAGGACACACCGAAATCACAATCGAAATGAGTTGTAGTTGCCACACACTTCTTTATCACAAACATATTGCTCATAATACATTCACAGTAACCATAATTAGAACAAAGCTTGTCTTGTAGAACAAAAAATTCTTTTAAGATATCTTCCACATATCGTTTCCTTTCAACCACTTAGATTAATTTAAACCATTTCCATGGATCCATAATTAATTCAATATGACTGGCAAATAAATCACATCTACTTCATCACTTACATGGAAACCCTTTTACCTATCTTTTCATCACATCCAAGTTAGGAGTTCAACAGACAGTACTGTTTTAAGACTTCTTTTATCAACTTTTCATAATTTAAACGCAATATTCATAAAATATGACTGGCTTGAATAGTTCAGATAAAAGTTCTGAGTTCAACAAACACCAAAATTTTAAGGGTTACTCGGCCAACTTTTCATTAACTAATACAAGATGCATAAAATCCTGATTCAGGAAACATGACTAACATGAGGAGCTCACATCAACATTCTGAGTTCATCAAGCCCCAAAATTTTTAAAGTTTACTCGGCCAACTTCTGATGAATTAGAACAATACGACTAGCATATACCAGGTACGTATGATTTCATCACCTGACTATAACGAGAAGATATTCCCAATAAAACTTGACACGGGCCGCTTCCACTCTACATGACGATTAGTGATGGATGCGAGCACACCGAAAGGTTTTAAACAATACAAGAAATCCACGGGACAGGAAATGAAATAAAAAAGTATTCAACTTTGCACTGCGATTGAGCTTCAGAAACCATGACTCTCCACCGAAAGGATGGAATTACAGGGCAGTAACAACATAACCCAAGAAGTGGATGGGAGGGGGAGGCCCTTAAATATCACTCACTATGGCACCGTGGTAGGCCGATCCCAGTTTGCTCGCGTCAACCACTGCCAACTATCTGCAACATAAAACACATCATCGGCAGACAATATTCTGAGGCATGAGATGCACAATCCTGACTGCACAACTAGTTATCAGTATCTTTAACTGATATACTCCACAAATCAAACCAACAGAATTAACCTCCGTGACCTACTTGGGCAGTCACGGCTCTTAAAATTTGGTTAGCCAGTCCCTTAATAACATCACTAAAATAATGGCATAAAAGTTAGAACAGCAAGGATAATCTCGGTGCACATTTAAAGGCCAGACTAAAATAATGACATAACAGGTAGAATTGGAAAAATATTCCAGCGTAGCTTGGAAAGCCAAACACAGACTTACGCACTACCTAGTTACACTTCTAGCGACGTGTTTAGCCATGCTTCGTGTCTGTTAGGTAGGCGTCGTTACACTCCTTTAACTGCCCCCAAGATATCAAGTGACGACACCAAATTCAGTAATAAGCAACTGGAACAATTCCAAATACTTTTTAGTACACTGGAATATTTAGTCAACATGAACACCACCCACCGAAGCAAGTCGACGACTCCAATTCATTCGGCCTGTGTAACTTTTAACCAAATCGACGGAACTTGTCCTTCCAACCTCGAGGAAATCCCAATCACTATGGGCAGAAAATTTGCCTTGTAACGGTGAAACTCTCCTTCGTCGTGCCGACTCGGCCTCTCGCCGTGCTGCCTACAAACACAGTCCCACGTCACTCCACCTCACACCGAGGATACCCGCACACCAACCAACAGCAGAGCGCGCGCACTGAAGTTAAAATCCCCCGCCGCCAAAGATGTGAAGAAGACAAATAAGCATCGAAGTCGACTCAAAGGTAAAAAGACAATCGATGGAAACTGGCGCCAGCTACGCACCAGCTCATTTCTCCAGCCGGAATATAAGAAAAAAATGTATTCGTTAAACTATATCTGGTTATTGCGTCGTTGGCGTCCGCATTGGTAATTTCTAAGATCATTTTCAAGCGATATATATACAGCACGTGACTGTCGTGGTGGCAGGTATAGATTAGTTATTGATTTTGTCGAACTGGAAAACGGCCCCTGAAGTGTTAGCTTGCACTAATCTTAGTTGGAAGGAGATAATTACGAGAATGTGTACTGTAGACAGTGATTTGTACTATTTTTCGAAATATTTTTTACTGCCGCATAACGATTTTAGGGATTGGGTGGATTATCATGGGGAAACGTGCGTGAAACATGGTAGAAAAATGATCGACGTTGATATCTCTTTTCAATTACTTTGTACGAAACGTCACAAATGAACTACGACAAGGACAAACTCATGGTTCGATATATGTAAATTGACGATACAACAGCTTATTATTTTAGCCTCTTACCGGGTTAAACAACATACGCTACAAGTAACTTCTTCAGAAACTAGATATCTGCAAATACTGTTTGCGAGTGCTGTGGTTTTTGTTATAAGATGTTTTACGCGATTGTGATGAACTGTAAATACTTCAGTAACTGAAATGTCGATGACGACAGTACCTGAAATGTCGATGATGAAGAACTGAATGACGAGTAAGATTAGTTAAAATACTGAGGTCTTTTGGCACTATTGTTGACAGTGGTGTAAACCAAGTGGGTACGTGCCGCCATTACAGCCACGTGATCGATATATATCGCAAGCAAGTGATCTCGCAACTAACATCGGCAGTTATTCCTATAGGTATATATGATATGGTACTCAATCTAAAGTACTTCGTTTGGTGATTACAGTTTGTCAAGATGGATGTCTGCAATTTAAGAGTATTTATTATTTTTATATTTATTATTTTTATTTTTATTTTATTTTATTTATTTATTTATTACATTTTTTTACATTTTTTCTGTTTCTGTATTTTGTACCGAGTGAGGTTTCGCAGTGGTTATGATACTGGATTCGCATTCGGGAGGACGACGGTTCAAACTAGCGTCAGGCTCTCCTGGCATAGGTTTTCCATGATTTCTATCAATCGCTTCAGGGAAACGCAGATTTCCTTCCCCTTCCTTCCCCAATCCGAGCTTCTGGTCAGTCTCTAATGAACTCGTCGTAGACGGGACGTTAAACACTAATCACCTGCTCCTCCTCCTTGTTTTATGAAAGGTTTTCAACCGTTTTAGTTAACAAATGGTTCAACTGGCTCTGAGCACTATGGGACTTAACTTCTGAGGTCATCAGTCAACTTAGAACTACTTAAACCTAACTAACTTAAGGACATCACACACACCCATGCCCGAGGCAGGATTCGAACCTGCGACCGTAGCGGTGGCGCGGTTCCAGATTATAGCGCCTAGAAGCGCTCTGCCACCCCGGCCGGCTTTAGTTAACAGTTTAATGACGGGGAAAACTTTTAAAAGTGCTCCATCTTACTAGACGAAGTGCACTTCAGGACTGTTGGTGCCAGAGATTAGCTGCCTACTACAAACTGGTTGCATTATCACACGTTTTACAAGGATTTAGGGTCTGTTGAGCACATGATTCTGTTCATATGTACTGTTGTTAAGCACGACGGTAATATACTTGTGTCCGTTTTACTGTTTTCTGTAGACATCAAGATTGACTTCGAGTCGAATAAAATAATTTTTTTTTTTTTTTTTGATTAATGGAGGTTCAGTTCCAACATGCTATCTCTCTACGTCATCATTCCTCACTTGCAAACATCACCAGTATTTCAGCGTCTATATTGTTTGTCAGTTTGTTTTATTGGACTATTCACCTTCTAGGCTACATTAATAACTTCGCAGCTGATCTGACTACCCCTCCATTCGTATACAGCGGCCGGCCGTTGTGGCCGAGCGGTTCTAGTTGCTACAGTCTGGAACCGCGAGATCGCTACGGTCGCAGGTTCGAATCCTGCCTCGGGCATGGGTGTGTGATGTCCTTAGGTTTAAGTAGTTCTAAGTTCTAGGGGACTGATGACCTCCGAAGTTAAGTCCCATAGCTCTCAGAGGCATTTGAACCATCTGAACCGTATACAGCGATAACTGCTATTGTTTTGAATGCAGTTATTTGTGAAACAGAAAATTTGGAAAGGCAATGCTAGTACGATACATTTCAGTCACAGTTGTGGAAAATGGTTTCATGTGACTCGCACGTCTTGTCGACCAGGGAGAACCCCCACTCCGTGATGTTCGTGGCCCGATAATCACTGTACGCCACATTAAACATCTCGAATGAGTGCATTTCACGTTCAGAAGCCAATTTTACGAACTCTATTTTAACTGATAACGAGTGTGGTCATACTCATAAAATATTGCATGGAGTGGGATTCCAGTCTCTTCAGCTCAAGGTTTTACGATCTTACAGAGTGAACGACACCTCCCTATTTAATCCACTGGTCAACTAAAGTATCATTTGTTGTAGTATGCGAGATTTTTATATGAATTCCTCTTTGTCATAGAACGCTTTATAAATGACGACAGATGTGACTGTAGTTCTTCCGCAAGCGAGCCGTGTATACGAACCAATCCACCATCTTCATCATAGTTATCATAGTATTGACGACGAAAGCTTAGAGGGCTTTTGTGGCGATACGGCAACTGGAAAATTAAAAAGCCTGGCTGCCTTAATCAGTCGTTTTAAATTACGTATATTCGCAATCAGCTGTAATTTCGCTATCAGTCACTTTTCCCTTTTCCTGTCCTAGTCGCGTATGGTTCACGGGTAGAACAATTGCAAGTACGCCTCCGTGTAGGCTCGAAGCTCTCGTCGAGAAATACCAAGGAGGAACCAATATATTGGTCGAATCGTCTAGGAATATGTGCTCTAGAGACCTTAACAGTGGGCCATAAAGTGGTGCAGAACGCCTCCCTTGTAGGGTCTGCCACTGGAGCACCTCTATGAAGCTTTCGTGCTGACAGAATTAACCTCTGACGAAATGTGCTGCTCTTCTATGGATCTTGTTTATTTCCGCTAACAGTCCTATTGATACGGATCCCACACTGACAGCAATATTCATGTACTTGGGGAACGAGTGTTTTGTACGCTACTTGCTTCGTTGAGGGACTAATTCCCTGAGGATTCTCGCAGTGAATCTCAGTCTGGCATCTCCTTCACTCGCGATTAATTTTATGTGGTCGTTCCACTTGAGATCGCTCCATACGAATACTCCTACTCATTTTATGAGAATATCATCTTTCGGTGATTGTTCTACAAATTTTAATCATACAATAAATGGTCTTTCTGGCTGCACTCGCAATACGTTTCATTTGTTTATGTTGAAGGTGAATAGCTACTCCCTGTACCAAACATTGATTCTCTGCAGGTCGTTCTACCTTTTATTACAATTTTCTAGCGTCGCTGCCGGCTGCTGTGGCCGAGCGGTTCTAGGCGCTTCAGTGCGGAACCGCGCTGCTGCTAGGGTCGCAGGTTCGAATCCTGCCTCGGGTATTGATGTGTGTGATGTCCTTAGGTTAGTTAGGTTTAAGTAATTCTAAGTCTAGAGGATTGATGACCTCAGATGTTAAGTCCATAGTGCTTAGAGCCATTTGAACCATTTTTAGCGTCGCTACATTTCTACACACAACAGCACGCCCAAATTTCCTTCTCTTCGCTCAGAATAACTTGCTGTTTTCTGTTTGATAGAAACTTGTGATTCCAGACGCAAGATTTGGGCTGATATTCCATATGCTCGTATTTTATTGATCAGACGGCAGTGCGGTAGTATACCGAATTCCTTTCTGAATTCAAAGAACACTGTATGTACCTGGGCGCCTTTATCTACTGCTTTCTGTGTCTCGTAGACGAATTGGGCTAGACGGTTTCCACACGATCATTGCTTTTGGAAACCATTTTGAGTCCTACAGAGGAGATTTTCGGGCTCCACACATGTAGTAATTCCCGAGTATAAAACATGTTCCAGAATTCTGCAACAGACCTTTATCGTAGATATAGGCGTATAGTTTCGTGTGTCTATTCTATTACCCTTTTTGGAAACGTGAATGACATTAGCTTTCCTTGTAATCATTAGAAACGCTTTGCTCCTCAAGAGGCGCTGCTGACAGAAGAGGGCCAAGTTCTTTAGGACATTCTGTGTAGAATCTAATTGGTACCTCGTCAGGTCCAGTGTCCTTTTGTCTGCGAAGCGATTTCAGCTTCAGCTCCTTCCCTTGGTCACTTATTTCAGTATCTGTAATTTTGTCGTTCGTGCGACGATTTAAAGCAGGAACTAGAGTGCGATTTTACTCTTCGAAAAAGTTCTGAAAAAACCTGGCGTTTCGGTTTTTTCTGTGATATTCTCTGTTTCAGTGCCGTTATGGTTACAAAGTGTCTGGAAAGATGGCTCCTATCCGTTTAAAGAATTTCCAGTGATGAGTCATTTTTAGAGCCGGTCGATAATTTCTGTCGTAAGGCTGTGTCACAACATGCGGTAGTCATCATTTATATGATGCTCCTACAAAAAGAATCTCATTCATTATTTAAAGTAATACCTGAGCTGTTCCTTTCCGTAAGTAACATGGCAAAGACGAACTGCTGTAGATGTATTCTGTTTTTATTTCAGCAGGTACGGGAGAAGTAATTTCTTATTGATGAAAGAAAGAACCATGTAGCATGGACGTCTTTCATCGAAGTTTCAGAAAGGATTTCGTAAAGCTGTATAGGAGGGACGTGCTCCAGTCTGTGGCACTTCCAGCATGAACAAGCTCTTTGCCATCGGCAAGCTGGCCCTACTTCGCAGTCGCCATGAAACTTGCACGACGCCTGCCGGCGGTCTGGCGGAATCAGTAATATGGCAGGCACGGGTTTCAACGCAGCCGCAGCACCTGCAAAGGGAACTGCCCCGTCCACCCGAACCACTAAAGCACTTAACTTTATTCCCTGTGTAATAGCTAATAACTGACTACTTGCTCCGAGCAGCAAGGCGACCGTTTAAAGTACTGGAACATTCAGCACAGTTATGAACATTCCAAAAGCTCTAACTGCATAGCACTAAAAGATAAAACACACGTTATTTGAGAAAATGTGAAGAATACATACAGTGAAACTACCAAAAATGCTGTTGGGTAAGTTGTAATTGCCTCCTTTATCCCTTTTTCTCAGCATCTAATTGAAGAGTTTACGCCCATCACGTGAGTGAGAGAGGTTCTCTATGTGTTATTGCAGGCGAAATTACTTGAACAGTGGACCTAGACAGCATGCTTACTGCTCCTTGGTGTCTAAGCAGCTATAATTAATGATTTTTCTTGAAATGATAAATTACTTCGCCAGATATACGTAATTCACTGAATGTCGCATAAGAAACACGTTTCCCATGAGCTAAAATCACGTAACACTGCGTCATCTTCAAAAGTACTCAAAACACATGATTTTACGTACATCTACTTTATAAAAAATACTTCCATTGAATATTTAATCACGATTATAGTCATATATTCCACTTTCCATTATTAGACTCGACGCACTTCAGGATTCAACTTTTGCTCGCACCTCTGCTCCCCTCGCCACCCCCCCCCCCCCCCCCCCCTCTAACTAACAACCTTAGCCACCCACCATCGGCTTAGAAATGGCGGCAGCCGAATTAAAACAATAGATGTAGTGAGTTGTACTAGGGCGTTCTGCAAAGTAAAGCGTTAGTATGTTTTATTCTGTTCTCAATATCGGTCCCTCTTCCCTGACACAAGTTGCAACCCTATGCCGCTAGAGGTCTTAGAATTGTAGCGTGTAGCGTGGAGGTGTGTGAGAAGTTTCTGAAAACACAGATTGGAAGAGTTCCTCCACACATGGAGCATCCTTTCCTTCAGCTGACAATACCAGACCACACTCGAGCGCTGCGACATTTCCAACAATTCTACCCTTAATGAGATTTTCACTCTGCAGCGGAGTGTGCGCTGATATGAAACTTCCTGGCAGATTAAAACTGTGTGCCGGACCGAGACTCGAACTCGGGACTTTTGCCTTTTGCGGGCAAGTGCTCTACCAACTGAGCTACCCGAGCACGACTCACGCCCCGTCCTCACAGCTTTACATCTGCCAGTACCTCGTCTCCTACCTTCCAAACTTTACAGGAGAGCTCCTGTGAGGACGGGACGTGAGTCGTACTCGGGTAGCTCAGATGGTAGAGCACTTGCCCGCGAAAGGCAAAGGTCCCGAAAAGTCCCGAGTTCGAGTCTCGGTCTGGCACACAGTTTTAATCTGCCAGGAAGTTTCAATTCTACCCTTTGTGTTCAGTGCCATCGATCATCCTCCGTACTGTCCTGACTTGGCTTCATACGATTTTCATGTGTTTCCAAAACTTAAACAACGCCTTCGATGACTTCACTTTGACAATGAGGAAGTGCTACAAGCAAAGGCGAGGTTGTGCCTCCATCAACAAAGTCAAGCAGTCTACAGTGACGGTATGAACAAACTGGCTTCTCATTGGGAGAAATGCCTTCGTCACCAGAATAACTAAATTTAGAAATAAATATATAGACATGAAATTCGTTTTATTTAACAAGCCTGTAAGAGTTTCGCCGCGCAGGATTAGGCGAGCGGTATTGGGCGCTGCAGTCATGGACTGTGCGGCTGGTCCTGGCGGAGGTTCGAGTCCTCCCTCGGGCATGGGCGTGTATATTTGTCTTTAGGATAGTTTAGGTTAAGTAGTGTGTAAGCTTAGGGACTGATGACCTTAGCAGTTAAGTCTCATAAGATTTCACACACATTTGAACACATTTGTAAGAGTTTCCGCACGAAAAATTGGTAGGCACTACTTTTCAGCACGCCCTCGTAGTTATATATCGGTTGAATTATTCGTTCTTTTCAGTGAAACCAATCTATGGGAGCATCTAAATGAAAACAGGCGATTCAGTAGGTTGTAGTTTTAAGTATCCGTAGGTCTGTTATTCAGTAATTTCTTTTCAGTGATACTAGTGTGTAGGAGCAACCGAATGGAACAGTCGAAGCCGTCCAGTGCATTCAGTCCTGAACGGAACGATCGTTTTGCCGTTGTTAAATCGTTATTGTTGACTTCACTCTGTTAACGCCTGTTGTCACTGTTATTGCCGTTACGACATCCGTTTTCTGTTGAGTCCCAATAAATTGCTTTTAATGCAGTCCTTCCTCAATGTTTATAAGCAGGCGTATACTTAATAATGAATTTTCCATCTGGATCAAAAGGCCGAAATGCTCAGTGTAGTGGGAGTAGAAGACATCACATCACGGAATAAAAAGTGATCAAGATAAATTAAGTATAGTTCCCAGTAGATGGAAGGATGATTCACACTATGAAAACATATTAATGAAATAAATTCAAAAAAATAAACGAATTGCCACGATTATTTTTTGCCAAAAATAACTCCTACAAGTGATAGCTCACATTTAACAACAAAGTGATTAAGTGAGCACGCAGTTTTAAAACAAATATTACATACCTTCTCTTCACGCACCTCAGCATTTACTGAAGTAGAGTTATCGGTGTTGGTGCAAACCAGAGGGAACACGGGGAAAGACCTTCAAAATTAAAACAATAACTATCTTGTTCATTTATTGAAACGTATATTTATATTGCGGAAGCAGTTATTAGCCTTTTAAAAACAACGAAAAGGCCAGCAGTGCGAAAAATTCGTATTTAGTAAATAAATATGTGAATTACAGAAAAACCTTCATTATTATAAATATATTTTTGATTCACCTGTCTTTGAAGTAAGATACATTATCTGAGTCCGAAAAAGTTCGCAACCCTAACAAGGTTTATAGCTTTATAAACGAAAACACTTAAATATAATGAAATGAAATAGCTCAAAACCTGTTGTCTCACATTAAGTTAAACCACTGAAACCTGGAGAGTGAGTGAAAACATTCTCTCTGCCCACGTGCAACAGAGACAAGGTTACTGAGGTTGTTTCATTCGACTGAAAAACTTGACTGGCCAATAGGTTTCAAAAGCCAGCCCGTTGTCTCATCATCACTATCGAGCGGCTCACTTTCACGTGCGCAATCTCCCGGGGACCTCCCCACTGTTATTACGTACCTGCAATTTACAGAACTTCTACAGCATTGGCGAGATTGCAGCCGTCGAAAATGAGCTGCTGCTATCGATATTTCAACAAAGCTGTCGGTCACAAGCTCCTTGCACGGCAATACAGCCAGTTTCCTGTTCTGTATAATATCTATTGCACGCTTCGTGTCCCAGGATTTTACGTTTTTCTATGTCTTGTTCTTCCTCCTCCATGTCTATCACCACCACATTACTGTAACAATAGTCCGATTAAAATTACTTGACAGTTGACGTTTGTCACTTGACACTACAATGTTCACACATCGGCTCAATTACAGGCGACACAAACACGGCGGGTGGGCATCGAGAGACATGACAAAAAAAAGCGAGATTCTCTGTCGATAGGTGATTTCAAGTGACCAATAGTGAACTGAGGAGGACGACGCGTTTTGTAGCCCTGAAGTTAAACTCATTTCCTAAGCTAACCACAACCTCGTGATGTGCAATGCACGCGAGAAAACGGCTGTCAGTGATCTTCGGCAGAACTAAAATCGCTATCGCTTTGCCCATAGTGGTTAAAGTTAACCTCAACGAGTGAAATCAAGAAGGAAAAATTGCGATTTCAGTGCTAAAAGCAATTTCTCGCTGACATTGATTACGTGACACTACCCTCGCATTGCTCACTTGAACTGCCGCGTTACCAACCGACGAGCGGTGCGGGTTGGCACTTGGATGCAGATAATAGGATACACAGGCAGATTCCAGACGAAAAGAGAGTGATAGGAAAAACAATAAGAGCACACAGTAATCAATTCGATCGTAGAAATCACAAATAGCGAAGTGTTAGAAATGAAAAAAAAATACATTTAAACCTATTAAGTGAACCAAAATTAAAATCAAAGATTCGTTGGTTGAAGGGGGGCAGGGAGAAAGGAACAAAACAGTGATGTCATCGGCTCAATTGGATTAGGGAAGGATGGGGAAGGAAGTGGCCGTGCCCTTTCAAAGGAACCGTCCCGGTATTTGCCTGAAGCGATTTACGCAAATCACCCGAAAACCTAAATCACGATGGCCGGACGCGTTTTTGAACGGTCGTCCTTCCGAATGCGAGTCCGGTGTGCTAACCACTTCGCTATCACGCTCTTTATATAATCAGAGACTTTTGGTTATATTTACAAATAAAAAAATTGTATTTGAGAAGATTAGAACCTGCGACCTTCTGCACACCACGATTATACGCCAATTGCTGTGAAGCGCTACACTGCTTCGAAATGCTGTATTTATCTCTGATGAGCCAGCTGCAACGATAAATTATAGCACTCAAAAATTCAGTTTCACGTAGTGTCGTAAAAACCTTATCTAACGTAAGCCAATATCTGTGTTTATAATACCTATACGTGTGATCAGAAATTATGTTTTTTGCGGAAGGATACAGTACTGTTTGGTTAGTGCTGTGTATGAAACGCGTCTATTTTGTTAGCATCGTTTTGTGCGTCTGTTGTTTTTGGTGTGCTAATCATGAGTAATGAAATACGAAATGAAACAGCCAGACTCAGGATTCTGGATTCAAACACATGAAGAAAGAACGTCGGACAAGGTACTGGAAGTGAAATGACCAGTTGCTACGGTAATTTGGCAACGGGAAAAGGTTCACGCGTGATGCTCAGTGCTCTGATTGCAGCAAACCATTTCCAGAGCATGAGGTGTCAACTATCAAGCGATTTTAATCGGACTGAACTGTGATTACGAGTATTTTTCATTGTGAGGTTGTGTCAAACCTACGTCCATTGGTCTCCATGCAGTGTGTAAGGAGTACGATTACTGCTAGGAGTACGGCGTACTACATCATTTCCATTACGCATCGCTGGTTCTGTGGAGGCTTCTTCCAGTGCGAACATTGCCTTTTGTTACGTTCAACCATACCCGTGTGCTACCAATAACATCTCAGAATGGAAGTAGAAGGTCGTCGTTTCAGTTTCGCTTGGAGCGGTCAAATGCAGTTGAGCCGCGCCAACATTATTTGAACGGTTTGTAATGTGATGAACTATGAATTCGAAACGTTTTGTCGATTGGTAAGACATTAGTGAATTATTACTCGGTTTATTCGCGGAGGGGAGAGTAACTATACACGAAATTCGTGCACAAAACTGTATCGCCATTCTTAGTCAGTAGCATCCGTTGACGGAAGATACTCTTATTTGAACAGATAACTACCGTTAACAGTTATAACGTGAAATATTAATTCATAAAGGCAATACAGAAATGGCAAACTTCAGTGTTGTATCGAGGTATTGTTGGGAAGTGTGTTACTTACGAATTCAGTAAATGGAATAATAAACAATGTACTGTTATCCCTTTAAAGCAATATTTTTTGCACCCAAATTTGAGGTCTTTCATATTCATATTGTAAGGAGAAATTTTTTCGTTTAAGATAACACGCTCAGACCGCCACTAAAAGCTTTTTTTAACCATCACGACCATGCCCTGTTGCCACAAATTAAAATGCAGGGAGAAGGAGGTACAGTTGGTTTACCGTAAGGGTAATGGTTTTCGATGATGAATAGTAATCGAAACAGTGAACCTTGGAGCATAATAATGATAAACATTCCCGAACAATATTGTGACGAGTAGCTATGCATGCAGAAAAGGCTAAAAAGTGTGCAACCGCCGAAAATATCTTGGGAGACGCGGAAATCTACAGCTTCTTCCATCACAACTACTCCAGGTCACCCACATGACAAACACAGCAACAAACAGCCGCAGAAAGAGAAGTAAGTTTCACTAAAATGTTAATAACGCATAATTCGACATCACCACCCTACCTACAGGCGAAACTTTTGAACCATGTAGAGTGTGACATAATCTGTGTGGAGTAAGATAGTTCGATTAGATAAGATAAACTTCCTTGCCAAGAACGCTAATAAAGGTTATTAGCAGGTTATCGCAGGTGCAGTTAAAAATGAGTAAATTATAAGATAGTCCGGCTTGTTTATTGTACTTTTCATTTTCACTTTTATAAATATCGTCGGTAAAAGACAAAATACCACCAGACAGTGTCATAACAATTTGGTTCGATAAAGAGGGAGAATATGATAGTGAAGTATCGAAAGATTCTGAATTGGAGAACGTGGCTAAGGAAGAACTCTTAGAACTGGAACTCAATTAAAAAAAAGTGAAATGGAATTCGTGAATGAATTTAAGGGACGTCAAGAGAAAATTACAAAGTAATTAAAAGAATTTAAATCATAATTAGATGGAAGTCAACAGAAATTCGTGAAAGACATAAAAGCAGCCTTTGACGACAGACAAGATGAAGTCATGAAGGAATTAAAGGAGGGTCCATAAGAGAAACATGTCGTCAAGTAATCTGAGCGTTAGGTTCAAGCAACGTCGGCTAGCCTTATTCTTATAAGAAAACTGGAGCTGGCTATTAAAAACAAAATCAAAAAACTATACGAAAAGAATGGGAGTTTGTTAGTGTGAGAGAAAAAACTGACGATGTGTTATCTCTGAAGGAACTAAAGGGAAGTTTGTTGTACGTGGAATTCGAGACGATATTTCTGCATAAATACTGGCTTAAAACCAAACAAGATGAGAATTTAAATCTGATGTGTAACCGTACACAGTGCAGGGGGAGACGTGACCGAACGATGTGGAATGACGGGGGAGGTCACTGTATGGGTCAACCGTATGCGAGACAAACATAACAGACAGAGCCGAAAAGGCAAGCCACCAATCGAACATTTACAAAGTCGTAAATATTATGTAACACAATAAGACAAGGAAGACGACGGCGAGGATGTAGGAGATGGTGCGGTTGTCTAATATATAGGCCAGCAATAAGATTGAGTGGTACTTGCAAAGAAAGAAACTATCAGTTTTTATGAACAGTAATTAACACAGATCTTTTTGCTGCGTTGTATGGGTAATATAAGAGCGAAGTAATCTGTTTTGCGAACGGTGGGAGTTTTCTTTATGTAACACTTACGAGAACAGTGATGGATATTTTAGGAATATTACCGGGCTGCCCTCATTTTATGCTTTCTCGGGCGTCTAGAAATTGAACCATTCAGATTTTTACATGTAATTATTGCCACACTGCTTCGTAGTCTGCTAGTACAGTCGCAGATGACAATGCCAACACTTCGAATTCATACCGACTGATTTTACTATACTTTCGGTTTCCTTATTCGTTAAAGTATCTCCCGACCGGTAACCATCACTTACTTCTTTGGTGTGATACACTGCCTTTCTGGTCTCCTAACGTCATAACAAACTTAATGCCACAATAACAGCAGCAAACCTACCACACGGCCTAGCGGTTAGCCCATTTTGCTTGTAACGCCAGTCCCCTTCGGTTTCATATCCGCTGCCCATCTATAATTTTGTCTGATGGAAAGGTCTGGAAGCAGCTCCTCTCTGTGTTGTGAGGCCATATAGAAAGCTACTTGACTATAAAAGCAACTAAACTGACGCTCAGGTCACGGAAGAAGAATTGCGTCAAAAGACTTGCCTCAGGGTAGATGACACTTAACTACACTGAAGAGTCCAAAGAAGCTGGTATACGCATGCGTATTCAAGTACAGAGGCATGCAAACAGGCAGAACACTGCGCTGCGATCGGCAACGCCTTTAAAAGACAACAAGTGTCTGACGCAGTTGTCAGATCCGTTACTGCTGCTACAACGGCTGGTTATCAAGATTTAAGTAAGTTTGTACGTGGTGCTATAGTCGGCGCACGAGCAGTGGGACATAGAATCCCCGAAATAGCGATGAAGTTGGGATTTTCCCGTACGACCATTTCACGAGTGTAGAACATCAAATCTTCGGCATTGCTGGGGCCGGGAGAAGATGATGCAAGAACAAGACATCTACGACTGAAGAGAATCGTTGTAAGTAAGAGAGGTGCAACATTTCCGCAAATTGCTGCAGATCTCAATGCTGGGTCACCAACAAGTGTCTGTGTACGAACCATCCAACGAAAAATCTTCGATATGGGCATTCGGAGACGAAGGCCCACTCGTCTACCCTAGATGACTGCACAACACAAAGCTTTACGCGTCACCTGGCCCCGTCGACAACGACATTGGACTGTTGATGACTGGAAATATGTTGCTTGGTCCAACGAGTCTCTTTTCATATTGTATAGAGCGGATGGACGTGTGGACGTGTACCGAGGCAATCTCATGAATCCATGGGCCCTGCGTGTCAGCAGGGGACTGTTCAATCTGGTGGAGGCTCTGCAATGGTGTGGGGCGTGTGCAGTTGGAGTGATATGGGACCCCTAATACGTCCACATACGACTGACAGGGATACACGTACATAAGCATCCTGTCCGATCACTTGCATCCATTCATGTCCATAGCGCATTCCGACGGACTAGGGCAACTCCAACAGGACAATGCAACACCTCACACGTCTAGAATTGCTGCAGTGTGGCTGTAGGAACACACTTCTCAGTTGAAGCACTTAGACTGGCCACCAAACGGCCCAGACATGAACATTATTGGGCACATCCGGGATGCCTTGTAACGTGCTGTTCAGAAGGGATCTCCATCCCTCGTAATCTTACGGCTTTATGAACAGCCCTACAGGATTCATGGTGTCTTTTCCCTCGTGCACTACTTCAGACATTAGTCGAGTCCATGCCACGTCATGTTACGGCACTTGTTGCGTGCTCGTGGGACCCTACACGTAAAGTAGGCAGGTGCACCTGTTGTTTTGGCTCTGGAGTGTTTTATTAATTAGCAGTAAAGGTATAAGCAGTAATTTTTTCGCGTTACAGAGTGATATGCTGGACGCAAGATTCCGCACGAGTTCTTCGGAATTTATGTACAGACAATATCGTTAGAGTAGAAAGGGTACCATTTACGTCTCAAAATTAAGGGCAAAATTTCGGTCATCCTAATCTCCACGCAGTGGTTAATTTCTAACATTGTTGGTGCTGAACGGCGCCTCTTAAACCAAACAACGCCCTCCCCATCTCCTCACACCTAATCCGACAATATAAATTACAAGTTCCGATTTTTGAAAACTTGTGATAAAACTTAAAATCAGAAATCATATTTTACAAAACACTCTTCTGAAATTCGGGTTTCTGAAACATAATTTGTTGTAACTGAAACAATACAACCACATGATTTAATATGGACAATATGGGTTACCGTCTCTCCTCGTAACAGTCGCACTTTGCTGTCTAGTTCTGCTCGACAGATACCGGCACAAGTCGGTAGTCTTCGTGACTATGACGCCATGCTTACAGCTGCTGCCAGTTGCAGTGTTCAAACAGTTCCACTGTAGCTGCTCGGTGAAGCGGAAGTATTGCGTGTCACTTGTGTGCATCCTAGGATTTAGAAAAGCTCACCATGAATTTTCTGTTGATTTAAATTCTCTAACGGAAATATTTCACTGACTAACATGGTACTGTAGTTACATAGCACTTAGTACCTCGCAGTATGCCCCCGCCCCCCCCCCCCCCCCCCGGATCATTTAATTTTGGTCACCCGTTGTCACGTTCATAGGTGTGGGCATAGCAGCAAACCGTAGTTATGCTCCTATGTTTACACGTGTACTACTTTAATTCTGCGGTAGCTACTTGTTCCAGTGAATTAAAGAAATATATCCTGGATGATATCGGAAAGCTGTTCCGCGGAAATGAAGCCGTATCTCCACGCATTTATGAAATCTTCCCCCCGTTTCCACACGATAATCTGAAGTTTTACTGTTACAGTAAAAGAGGACAAGTAAATACAGAAAAATACTCTGCATACAGTGAAACGTTGTCCGTCACTGTTCGTAGCATTTGCTCTCTATGAAACCACTGTTCATCCAGTCAAACTACTGGTCGCTTTTACTTTGACGTTTCTTTTTGCAATTCCGCAAGCAATGACTCGTTAATTTCGGAATCTTTTAAAATCCAATTTTCTGGCCTGGAAGTGAAGTTCTGTGTGAAGCGTTTGGAAAGACGTAATTACTCTATCTGATGGATTCTAGAAACACGATATTGCCTAGTATTGTTCATAACATCTCCGAAATGGCTGTGTAACATTTATCCAGAATGAAATATTGTGCGAATTTTACTTAGTCAGATATGCGGTAGACACTTCAGTCGTGCTCCAGTAGGCATCGTGTCCTTTCCTCCGCAATATGCACACCACTGGCGTAGTTAATATTTGGTGGTAAACTTTTACTTCTCCTCTATCTTAATGTCTGTACAATGAGTGCCGTTAGCAGCGTATACTCACCTCTCCCGTCGGCCGCGGCGGCCGAGCGGTTCTAGGGGCTACACTCCGGAACCGCGCGACTACTACGGTCGCAGGTTCGAATCCTGCCTCAGGCATGGATGTGTGTGATGTCCTTAGGTTAGTTAGGTTTAAGTAGTTCTAAGTTCTAGGGAACTGATGACCTCTGACCTCTGACCCATACTGCTCAGAGCCATTTGAACCATTTTCACTTCTCCCGGTGAAGTCCTTTTCAGGAATATTTTCCATTGCTTACACTGCTAGGTCGTACTGTATACCACTTTGAAGTGGAACGTGGCTGCACCTAGCTAGGTGAGCAAGGTACTTCCCACACTTCACGTACAATTTACGGCTGTAGACAACAAGCCCCGTGATACGGTGGAACAGAATTATTTTAAAATAAGATAAACAGCATATACGGTCGACATTTGCACTTTTCTACAGATATTTTCATTGCAATTCACATACAAAAATAATCAGAGGTGGAGAGCGTAAAAACTGGAATGGGACTAGATAACTGTAACGACCGACCCGAGACCACGAGCTCATCACACCAAAATTGTGTGAAAATACGAGACTGTCTGAGGAGCTGGGCTTCGCCCACTCACCAGACTCCGTGCGTAACCGCCCGTGTCGGATCCCCTCACTCTGCTGTCGCCGCACCAAACTCCCACTTGCCTTGCAGGACGCCGCAGTGGCCTGTCACAGTCGCCGACTTCACTACTAACGGGTGCAACGCTACATTAACACTCCAACTCATTAGACAGCATGCTTGATAGCGGAGTGGCTGGGACAAACGTTCTTGAATCCACTCTGCCCAAGACTGGCTAACAACGATTGCCTTTTTCCTGCGGGAAACCTGAATCCGCTTGGCAGCAACACAGAGACGCTGACTACGGCGCAAAAGTTATTTCTTTTCGATTCACGGTAGCATGATGTTTCTTTCCAATAGTTCTTGCACCTGTTCCTCACAGCGAACATCCCATTCTTTGGTAACTTCATTTTGTCACCAGCCTTCTGACTAGTTTGATGCGGCCCACCACGAATTCCTCTCCTGTGCTAACCTCTTCATATCAGAGTAGTACTTGCAACCTACGTCCCCAATTATTTGCTGGATGTATTCCAATCTCTGTCTTCCTCTACAGTTTTTTCCCCCTACAGCTCCCTCTAGTACCATGGAGGTCATTCCCTAATGTCTTAACAGATGTCCTATCATACTGTCCCTTCTCCTTACCAGTGTTTTCCACATATTTCTTTCCCCTCCGATTCCGCGTAGAACCTCCTCATTCCTTACCTTATCTGTCCACCTAATTTTCAACATTCGTCTTTGGCAACCCCATCTCAAATGCTTCGATTCTCTTCCGTTCCGGTTTTCACATAGTCCATGTTTCACTACCAGACAATGCTGTACTCCAGACGTACATTCTCAGTAACTTCTTCCTCAACTTAAGGGCAATATTTGATATTAGTAGACTTCTCTTGGTCAGAAATGTCTTTTTTGCCATAGCTAGTCTGCCTTTGATGTCCTTCTTGCTCCGTCCGTCATTGGTTATTTTACTGCCTAGGCAGCAGAATTCCTTAAATTCGTCTACTTCCTGGCCATTAATCCTGATGTTTCTCGCTGTTCTCGTTTTAGCTACTCCTCATTACCTTCGTCTTTCTTCGATTTTCTCTCAGTCCATATTCTCTACTTACTAGACTGCTCTTTCCGTTCAGCAGATCACGTAATTCTTCTTCACTTTTACTCAAGTTAGCAATGTCGTCAGCGAATCGTATCATTGATATCCTTTCGCCTTCAATTTTAATTCCACTCCTACACCTTTCTTTTATTTCTATCAATGCTTCCTCGATGTACAGTGCGAACAGTAGGGGCGAAAGGTTACAAGCTTGTCTTAAACCTTTTTAATACGAGTACTTCGTTCTTGCTCGTCCACTCTAATTATTCCCTCTTGGCCGGCCGGAGTGGCCGTGCGGTTCTAGGCGCTTCAGTTTGGAACCGCGTTACCGCTACGGTCGCAGGTTCGAATCCTGCCTCGGGCATGGATGTGTGTGATGTCCGTAGGTTAGTTAGGTTTAAGTCGTTCTAAGTTCTAGGGGACTGATGACCTCAGAAGTTAAGTCCCATAGTGCTCAGAGCCATTTGAACCATTTTTTATTCCCTCTTGGCTGTTGTACATATTGTATATGACCCGTCTCACTCTATAGCTTACCCCTATTTTTCTCAGGATTTCAAACATCTTACACCACTTTACATTTTCAAACGCTTTTTCCAGTTCGACATATCCTTTGAACGTATCTTGATTTTTCTTTAGTCTTGCTTCCATTATTAACCGCAACGTCAAAATTGCCTCTCTCGTGCCTTTACTTTTCCTAAAGCCAAACTGATCGTCATGTAAGACATCGTCAATTTTCTTTCCCTTCTTCTGTATATTGTTCCTGTCAGAAACTTGGATGCATGAGCTGTTAAGCTAATTGTCGGATAAATCTCGCACTTGTCAGCTCTTGCGGTCTTCGGAATTGTGTGGTTGATGCTTTCGCGAATGTCAGATGGTATGTCGCCAGACTCAGATATTCAACACACCAACGTTTTAACATCACTTTTGTTGCCGCTAACCCCAATGTTTTTAGAAATTCTGGTGGAATGTTATCTATCCTTTCTGCCTTATGACTTTAAGTCCTACAAAGCTCTTTTAAATTCTGACTCTGATACTGGATCCTATAACTCTTCTAAATCGACTCCTGTTTCTTCTTCTAACACATCAGACAAATCTTCCCCGTCGAAGAGGCTTTCAATGTATTCTTTCCACGTATCCGCTTTCACCTCTGCATTTGACAGTGGAATTCCCGCTGCACTCTTAATGTTACCACCCTTGCTTTCTGTACTTCCACCAATCATTTCTTTTTTGATGTTTTCCGTAGCTACAACATACTAAAATGATCATATACGGAATCGTACAGCCGCGCAGGATTAGCCGAGCGGTCTACGGCACTGCAGTTATGGACTGTGCTGCTGGTCCCGGCGGAGGTTCGAGTCCTCCCTCGGGCATGGGTGTGTGTGTTTGTCCTTAGGGTAATTTCGGTTAAGTAGTGTGTAAGCTTAGGGACTGATGACCTTAGCAGTTAAGTCCTATAAGATTTCACACGCATTTTCTTTTGGAATCGTACAATCTTTAGTTTTAAGGAAGATATGGCGCGTAAAATAAATACACTCCTGTTCAGAAAAAAGCAGAACGTCTTGATCGACTAAAGATACGACGTTCATATTCACAGGTTATGTACATCATTATGTCCTGCAGAAATGATTCGCATTTCACTCACCTCGCTTTTGCATGTGTTCTGCTGCGTAGTAGGTACAGGGTCCGCCACGGGTCCTGATAAATTCTTTTATGCGTGATGGCATCGACGCGTATAAGGCGCGAACGAAGTCCTGTTGTGCAGCCATCCATGCTTCAATCAGCTGGCTCCCAAGTTCTTGTCTGGTGGTTGGCATTGGGCCAGAGCGCTGCACCCGTCCTTTCTCCCTATCCAACACATTTTCGGTTGGCGATCAGTTTGGTGACGGGCCAGGGCAAACGCTGAAATCCTGTGACACCAAGAAGGCATGTATTCGTGCAGTAACATGTAGTCGTGCATTGTCTTCCTGAAAAATGACGTCTGGTGTGATATGTACAAACGGTATGGCTACGGGTCGAAGAATTTCATTCACGTAGATCACACTGGCCACCCAACAACTGTGATTTGTGTTGTACCCAACACCTCCCCAAACCATAAGTCCTTGAGTTGGCGCTGTACGTCTTCTGCGGAAGCAGTCACTGTGACGCCGTTCCCCCTGTCTCCGGTAAACCAAAAAGTAGCCATCATTTTCATACAAGCAGAAACTGAATTGATCTGGAAACATCGTCTGAAGCCATTCCTGTACCCAGTGACGTCGTTCCATACGCCACTGCCGTTTGGTATGTTTCTGCACATTCATAGTAGGTAGGCTGAGAAGTGGACGACGCGCAGGTTGGGGAATGCCTCGCTAGATCTTCTAAGGACTTTTTCTCATTTGATTCACATATGAGAGTGAACTGTTCACAAGCGTCTGTCTCACGTTTACTAAAGTGTTAGCTGTTATAAAACAACTTCTTCTTCGCGCTAAATAAGGGAACAATGCTTAATAGCGAGGAGGATATAATTACGGCATTATGTCAGTCGGTCAGGAAGGAGTGTTGCGTCTAGCACTTCTAATAGTAAGCTAAGCCAGCGAAGCACTGATACGTGTGGCGCAATGAGTAGTCTTCCTGCAGCTGGAAAAAATAGCTTTCCATCTTCGAGACGCATTTTACAAGTACCTTTCTCACATATAAAAAGTTGAACGAGTAAGCCTTTGACTCAGTGATTGTAGTATTTTTAGCTACATCACCATGACTAATTATTAACAAAATAATAAGTTGTATGAAATAGTTATAGTACATAAATGTTTAGTTATATGATAGGAGATCATAGAGATCCACGACGAACGCGGTATTGCGAAAATGTATGCACTGAAAGTGCAACATTGTGACGTACGAAACAGTGATACAGGTACTAAATATACCGGACAAATGGCAATGCCTGGGAGTCACCATGTTTGAGTTCATCCAGCACTGTCGTACACATCATCATCATTGATACTGATCCGGTAGATCCCAAACGCCAGATCATGTCAGACACGCAAAGACTTTTCATAGTTTGGTTCAGACTAACACATATCGCTCCCGGGATTGCCATCAGGGGATGGACAAGCGCGCTCCGCAAATTGGCAATTGTTTCAGGTGACAATCTTCGGTGGTGTTGCTAGGATTGCGATTCTTCGACCTTCTGATTAATGTTCAATCACATTTAACTCCAGCGGCCGGGATGATCAGTCGACACAGTTGATGTCCTCGTGTTTTATATACACGGACACTTTACCAGCTTCGTTCGGTCCTTCAGAAGAAACCCAGAAGCAGACACTCCGTCGAAAAGGTGCATATTCCGACGAAGATGCTAGTCCTAAAAATGCATTTCGTAGCATCCTTAGGAAACACAGGAAATAGCGTACAAGCAGATAACATGATGCCAGCGCAGAGAAGAACAGTGGTGAGACCACATTCGCTCGTTTCCAAAATAACGATTCCTGCATAACTTTTTATAGATACAAATCTAAAAATGTAGTATAAATGTAATCGAGTCCTATGTTGTACGCATATGTATGTATCTTATGTACCAAGTCATGTTAATACAAATTCAATGTAGTGTCATTGTATTACGAAGTACTGTGGCCCAATAGGATAAGAATTATCGTAGTAATTAACGTCGAGGAGGGAGACAGTTGATGCCTGTGGAGGGAGGGGGGAGTCGGAAGTAGAAAGACAGGAAGAATATAGTAGATTTTTAGTTGAGAACTGAGTTCTATTTTAGACACAGGGAGTTGTTTCTTTGTGATAAAGATCGGATCGTAAAATGTGGTGAGGAGAACCGAAATATTGAGTAAGAGGGAAGTAAATTTGGAAGTTTAGCTGCGAGTGGAATGAAGAAGTTTCCAGAAATGGGAGATGACATCATTGTTATAATGACTCATTAAATTTTACTATGAAACGTCGAGGTTTTTTGAAGTTTTGATGAGAAAGAGAAGTGATGGAAAAAGACTGAATTATTATTTGCCGACGCTGAAGATTTATCAGAAGGGTCGACGCCGGAGGTCTACAGGAAACTAGGACGTCAGAATGGTGCGGGTTTTGATCAGAGAAATGCGAGTGAAAGTGACAACAGCAGAGATAGTAGATGCATTTTGACTAAGAGAAGTGCAGAAACGGTGACCAACAGTGAGAGTAGACCTTGTAAATAGACAGTGAAGTTACCTGATTTTTGTCCTATGGAAGGTACGTTATGGCGGTGTGGTTATTAACAGAGCATTTATTGTGGGGCTCTAGTAGGTATTAATTTGGAGATATTAAACACTGGATGACTAAGCACCCACCCAGTTAAAATATAGCATTAGCATACATTGTTGAAATAAAAAACTGTGTATCCTTAAAAAATATCTAAGTGATTTTGTACCTTTTCAAGCGTCTACTTGAAGGATAACTCACTGTAATTTTCATCATTGAAGTGGCGACTCATCACCACATTGCCAGCTTACTGGTCCAACTACAACATCGTTCAAAAACATATTCCACATTACAGTTTTAGTCAATTTACAATTAATTAGGCACAGACTGTATAGTGATTTCCGGAGATTCGTAAGAGGTCAGTCATTTACAACTTCACGTTAGGATAATTCGCATTACCGACGCTAATACTCAGTAGCCCTGCCTTTGTTTACCTAGTTGAATATTAAACGTGATTGTAGCTTCATGGATGTACTTTTATATTCAGTTGTGTGGTACGATTCGTTGATTGCGCATGTCAGAACTTCTGTTTACTTTTGTTTACAAGTGAGGACGTGAGACGTTAATGCAAAATAATAAAAAGTAAGCATTTTATTGATAACCGGTTTATTCTGTTAAGGGGGGTAGGACGTCAAACGGGCCGACTTGGAGCAGGAGAGGCACCACAGGACATTTTAATTTCCACTGTCTATACTTGTACAAGTAAATTCATAAAACTTTGTCAGCATGACCAGGAAGGATTCAGGATTCACACTCGTAGCAGCGGAAGTTCAAAAACATAACAAAATAATTTTTTTACATGTGAAATTTCATCATTTTTTCACTTACTATTGGCTGCATTTGTTGCTATAGGTACACTTTTCTTCGTAAGTATGAGAGACTGTTCGATGAGTTTTGTACAGCATACAAACCATGCTCACAGGTGTCTGAAACTCTGGAATCTATTTAATTTATAAAAAAGTGATCTGCTGTTACGTTTTAAAGCTTGTGTTTAATAAAAAATCAAATTTTGTAGTTAATTATATCTCAATTTTTACCACAGTTTTTAATAGATATGGAAAATTCTAGAGTTTCATACACTTGTAAGTATGGTTTGTATGCTGTGCAAAATTCATCAAAGACTCTCTCTTACTTGTGAAGGAAAATGTACCTATAGCAACAAATGCAGCCAATAGTAAGCGAAAAAATAATGAAATTTCACATGTAAGAAAATTTATTTTGTTATGTTTTTGAACTTCCACTGCTATGAGTGAGAATCCCGAATCCTACCTGGTTATGCTGACAAAGTTTTATGAATTTATTTGTACAAGTATAGACAGTGGAAATTAAAATGTCCTGTGGTGCCTCTCCTGCTCCAAGTCGGCCCGTTTGACGTCCAACCCCCCTTAAGGTAGCAGCAAGTGTCACAATAATAATTTGAGTTTTACTCAATGAATCACAGTGAAGAAGTTAAGAGCAGTGACACAGACGTCGTTCATTTATAGTAACGTTTTTGGTGTACATCCTTTGAACGATAAGTGACTAAGCCGTGACTCGTCTAAAAACAATGCTTTACCCACTGTTCGCGAAGTCTTTCAAGAGAAAACGATACGACAAAAATGGTACACTGATATTTATGAGTGACATGTTTTGAGATATAGTAAATCAGTTTGACCGTGTTCATCTGTCGAACTGTTAACTGTATTTGAAATCACACGTTTCATAACAGTAGATAGTGTTTTTATATTGTGTGGTGCAATTGACTGTGAAGTGAATAACAATGTTGACTCATAAGAATCGTACTATAAAGGGCGAATGAGAGAAATGTTTCGAGAAGTTAGAATATCTATTAGAATAATAGTTAAGGCTATTAACGAACATCTCTAGTTAACTAACTTTAACTTACATGACTCATAAAATACGTCTCCAGATACAACATCAATTTGCATGTATACGCGTGGTTAGGGGTAAGCTGTTTGATTCATAATCAAAACGTCCTCGGTCCCGGGTTCGAAATCTGTTGCCGCTAAAATTTTAATTAATATTCAGTATTGGCGGCTGAAGACTTCCGGCATAAGAAATCACCCTCAATCTGCCAACGGTCTTCTCAAAGATGACGGAGGACATGAGGATGCAGAAGGCAACGCAAACCACTGCATTAAAGTCACATAAAACATGTATCCACAGGACATGTGGCTTGTAATTGGAAAAGTCTCGTGATGATCTCTCTATTGGCAAAAGATTCCAGAATAGTCCCCCATTCGGTTCTCTGGGAGGGGACTGCCAGTGGGGAGGTTATCATGAGAAAAAGATTGAATAATCAACGAAAGGATAATGTTCTACGAGTCGGGGCATGGAATGTCAGAAATCTAGAACATCTGAAAAGGGAAATGCAATGACTCAATCTAGATATAGTATTGGTCAGTGAAGTGAAATGGAAAGAAGACAAGGATTTCTGCTCACGTGAGTACAGCTATAAAGGTATAAGCACAGAATTTTTAAAGTAGAATACGTGGAAGGCAATACACGCCTGGCTGCTCACATATCAGCATGAGGCGCCCGCGTTAACAACTGCGGGCAGGTAAACATTACACCAAGAGTGCCATTTAGTGGCCGCAAATACAAACTGGCTACTTAACATTTAAATAAAGACAGACGAATATTATGATGAACATTTAAAAAAAAAATTATGACTAAAGCTTTTTCGCTTGGTATTTATTTTATACGTGACATGTAAGTACTGTTTCTTGTACTGTTACTCAGTACTAACGCTTTTATATAAAGAACTTCCCATAATTTTGCACTTACGTTATACGCCAAATTGAATATTTAATTTCTGATGAAGGCACTCATAGAACTGCCGAAGCCAAGTCAAAAGACTTAATTTTTATGACTGAGGGCTGTAACTGCTTTAATTTAATTTGTAAACGATCGCTGACCATGTAGCCATGTTCACGAAAATTCGGTAATACAGAAGTACAAGTCGCTGAGGAACGAAATAAATAGGAAGGGCAGGGAAGCTAACACGAAAAGGCTGCATCAAAAATGTGATGGATTCGAAAAAGAAATGATAGTCGGAAGGACCGACTCAGAATAGAGAAATTAAAAGCAAGGACTGTAACATTAAGACTGCAACCGGAATTCCACTGTTAAATGCAGAGGAGAGAAAGGATAGGTGGTAAAAATACACTGAAGGCCGCTATGAGGGAAAGATTTTTCTGATGTGAAAGAGGAAGAAGCAATAGACTATTTATAAGAGACAGGGGATCCAGTATTAGAATCAGAATTTAAGAGAGCTTTGGAGGACTGATGATCAAATAAGCAGAAGGGATCAGTAACATTCATTTAGAATTTCTAAAATCACTAGGGGAAGTGGCAAATAAAAGACGGTTCGCGTCGGTGCGTAGAATGTATGAGTCTGGCAATACACCGTCTGAGTTTCGGAAAAATACCAACCACTCGATTCCGAAGACGGCAAGAGTAGACAAATGTGAGAATTATCGCACAATCAGCATCCAAGTTGCTGAGAAGAATAATATATAGAAGAACGGAAAAGAAAATTGAGGATGTGTTAGATGACGATCAGTTTGGCTTTAGGAAAGATAACGGCACGAGAGAGGCTATCATAACGTGGGGTTGAAAATGGAAGCAAGACTAAAGAAAAATCAAGACACGTTCATAGGATTTGTCGACATATAAAAAACGTTCGACATTGTAAAATAGTGCAAGATCTTCGATTCTAAGGAAAATAGGTTTGAGCTATAGGGAAATACGGATTATATACAATATCCAGAATGAGATTTTCGCTCTACAGCGACGTGTGCGTTGATATGAAACTTCCTGACAGATTAAAACTGTGTGCCGGAACGAGACTCGAACTCAGGAAGTTTCAATATACAATATGTACAAGACCCAAGAAGGAATAATGAGAATGGACGATATAGAACGAAACGACCGGATTAAAAAGGCGTTAAACAGGGATGTAGTCTTTTGGTCCTACTGTTCAAACTGTACATCGAAGAAGCAGTGATGGAAATAAAAGAAAGGTCTAGGAATGGAATTAAAATTCCAGGTGTAAGGGTATCGATGATACGATTCTCTGATGACAGTGCTATCCTGAGTGAAAGTGAAGAGGAATTACATGATCTGCTAAATGGAATGGACAATCTAAGAGTACAGAAAATGGATTGACCATATATCGAGGAAAAACGAAATTAAAAGGATATAGCAGAAATGAGAGCAGCGAGAAACTTAACATCAGGATTGCTGGTCGCAATTAGATGAAGATAGGGAAGTCTGCTACCTAGGGAGCATAATAACCAATGACGAACACAGCAAAAAGGAAATTAAAATCAGACAAGCACTTGCAAAAAGGGCATTCCTCGCCAAGAGAAGTCTACTAGTATCAAACATAGGCCTTAATTTGAGGAAGAGATTTCTGAGAACACCCCCCAAAACATACCTTTTTCACATTGTGCTGCCATCTGCTGCCAGTCACTCCATATCAGCAGCCTCAATAGTCATTAGACATCGTGAGAGAGCAGAATGGGGCGCTCCGCGGAACTCACGGACTTCGAACGTGGTGATTGGATGTCACTTGTGTTATACGTCTGTACGCGTGATTTCCACACTCCTAAACATCCCTAGGTCCACTGCTTCCGATGTGATAGAGAACTGAGAACGTGAAGGGACACGTACAGCACAAAAGCGTACAGGCCGACATCGTCTGTTGACAGACAGAGACCACCGACAGTTGAAGAGAGTCGTAATGCGTAATAGGCAGACACCTATCCAGACCATCACACAGGTTCAAATGGTTCAAATGGCCCTGAGCACTGTGGGACTTAACATCTGAGGTCATCAGTCCCCTAGAACTCAGAACTACTTAAATCTAACTAACATAAGGACATCACATACATCCATGCCCGAGGCAGGATTCGAACCTGCGACCGTAGCGGTCGCGCGGTTCCAGACTAAAGCACCTACAACCGCTCGGCCACAACGTCCGGCCGTCACACATGATTCCAAACTGTATCAGGATCCACTGCAAGTACTATGACAGACGGGAGGTGAGAAAACTTGGATTTCGTGGTCGAGAGGCTGTTCAAAAGCCACACATCACGGCGGTAAATTTAAAAGACGCCTCGCTTGGTGTAAGCAGCGTAAACATTGGAGATTGAACAGTGGAAACACGTTGTGTGGAGTGACGAATCACGGCACACAATGTGGCGATCCGATGGCAGGGTGTGTGTATGGCGAATGGCCGGTGAACGTCATCTGCCAGCGTTTGTTCTGCCAACAGTAAACTTCGGAGGCGGTGGTGTTATGGTGTGGTAGTGATTTTCATGGATGGATCTTGCACCCCTTGTTGAATTGCCTGGCATCACAGCACAAGCCTACATTGATGATTTAAGCTCCCTCTTGCTTCCCACTGTTGAAGAGCAATTCGGTGATGGTGATTTCATCTTATAACACGATAGAGCACCTGTTCATAATGTACGGCCTGTGACGGAGTTTCTACACGACAATAACATCCCTGTAATTGACTAGCTTGCACACAGTCCTGACCTGAATCCTATAGAACACCATTAGGATGTTTGGAACTCCAATTTCGTGCCAGATCTCACCGACCGACATCGATACCTCTCCTCAGTGCACCACCTCATGAAGAATGGGATGCCATTTCCCCAAGAATCCTTCCAGCACCTGATTGAACGAATGCCGGCGAGAGTGTAAGCTGTCATCAAGGTTAAGGGTGGGCTAACACCATATTGAATTCTAGCAGTACCGATGAGGGGCGCCACGCACTTTTCAGTTATTTTCAACCAGCTGTCCGGATACTTTTTATCACATAGTGTACTTCTACATCTACATCTACATCTACATTGATACTCCGCAAGCCACCCAACGGTGTGTGGCGGAGGGCGAGCACAGCATTGTATGGTAGTGAAACATCGACTGCGGGAGTATCGGAACAGAAGAGAATCGAAGCATTTGGGATGAAGATCTACAGACGAATGTCTAAAATTAGGTGAACTGATAAGGTGAGGAATGAGGAGGTTCTGCGCAGAACTGGAAAGGAAAGGAATATGTGGAAAACACTGATAAGGAGAAGAGACCGGCTGATACATATGTTAAGTCATGAGCGAATGACTTCCATGATACTAGAGGGAGCTGTAGAGTGCAAAAACTATGGAGAAAGACAGAGCTTAGAATAATTACAGCAAATAACTGAGTACGTATGGAGCAAGTGCTATTCTGAGATAAAGAGGTTAGCAGAGGAGAGGAATTCGGGGTGGGCCGCATCAAATCAGTCAGAAGACTGATGACCAAAATAAAATAAAATAAAACAAAGCCAATAACTTCCTGCAGACAACAGCATTGTCACCGGACAAACAACGAACGCTTCTGTCACTGTGTGATAAATCGTTTATGTAGGAGTATGTAGTCATATTACATTCCTGGAGTTACATCCGCTGTTACCTTCGATTCTCTTGGACATTTGTTGTCCACTAGAATCTAAATCGATCTTCCACGAGAAACGTCCACTAAACAATCATATGAATGTGACGATAAAGCGATAGGTTATATCTTGATCGTGAGTTGACGATATAATTCATTGAAATACGATTTGCGGAATTTGTGAATATGTTGACCATTCTATTCCATATCATTGTTCAGTAACAGGCGAAAAATTAGTAAATGCGAGCATTTACCATTTGTGGTCACCGCGGACATGAAACACTGCTTCGCATCCGCATGGATTGTTATTAATTATTGAAGACTCCTTTGGGGGCTTCTGCACGCTTCAAAGCAATTCATTGTGTAAGCGGATTATGTTTTTAACGGGCTTAAAGTCTGGAAACGTTATTTGGGTACCTGTTGGCTTAGTGGGAGGAAAACGATGCACTGCGATAGCCGTCTAGCTGTAGGCACGTCACTGAGGTAGCGGCTTCGACTACCCAGAGCAGTATAAACGGTTTTGTTCCTGGTATCTGCAGACTCTTGTTGGTTGGTTGGTTGGTTTGGGGAAGGAGACCAGACAGCGTGGTCATCGGTCTCATCGGAATAGGGAAGGATGGGGAAGGAAGTCGGCCGTGCCCTTTCAGAGGAACCATCCCGGCATTTGCCTGGAGTGATTTAGGGAAATCACGCAGACTCTTGTTGTTGGAGTGCACAGGCAACGCACGTGCCCCGTAATGTCTACCTTGTACTACAACCCCCAACTAGAGAACTGCCCTGCTTCACTGAAATTACACTGAATTGTATGATAATGCCATCCGACAGTGCTTAGCGTTTATGGAGCGTAGTTCACTTACTACAGGGCATTTGGAGCCTGGTGATGTTGTCCCATCGATATTACTGATCTCACGATTTCATCTTTCTTTCTTTAAAGTTAATTTCATTGTCTGAACATTAGGCTTTGACCTTTTGTTTTTATTATCGATAAATCTCTACTCCAGTTGCTGCTAGCCTCTGGCTAATTTTATTAGTCGGGAGGCCCTCGTCACACGAAATTGTTCTCCGTAAACCAGGTATATTTCTTGTATGTAAACCACATTCCATTACACGACTTAGGTTACTCAGTTATTGAGTTCTGCCATTTTTAAATATATCATCCAGCAGGTAGCATTAACGCCAGACGCCTTCTCTGGCGTAGCAGTAATAAATTATCCACAAAAAACTTCGTTATCAATAACTCTCTCATTCAAAATGGCACCAAAATCCCCACAGTACACAGAAATTAGTATTCACATACGAACGGAAAAACACATACGGGACTCTATAATAAACTACCTGCTCAAAGGTATGCCGGTACCTGATAGAGTAAATCAAAATCAGGCGTGCCTATCTTTCGTCTCTATGACGATTTGAATTCTGGTGGAGACACTTTCAGAGAGGTTTCCGAGTGTCTGTGGAGGAGAAATAGCCCATTCCCCCTCAACTGCCGGAGCCACAGAAGGTATTGATGTTGGACTCGGGGTCTGGACCCAAGTCGTCGATCAAACTCATCCCAGCCTTATTCCATTGTGTTCAAGTCGGGAGCCTGGGCAGGACAGTCCACTGTTACTGCCTCACAGATGCTGTTTAATGACAGGATGCATCATCATTCTGAAACCATCATCGTCTACAAACTGTTCCTGTATTTTACACAATGTAGTAAAGATTATGTCATAATTTTACTTGTTTAGTGTGTCCTTAATCCCTAACCATGAGAAACATCACATTAACTCCGTATTTCACTGTTGGCGCTAAACAGATAACGTTCTCGCGGCGTTCGTCAAACACAGTACGGCGATGTACGGTTGGAACTACCATTAGTGTGCATTACAATCTCACACAGACCACATGGTTCTGGATAAAGTGGTCCGCAGCTCGTGGTCTCGCGGTCGCGTTCTCACTTCCCGAGCACGGGGTCGCGGGTTCGATCCCCGGCGGGGTCAGGGATTTTCACCTGCCTCAAGATGACAGGTTGTTTGTGTTGTCATCATTTCATCATAATTCATGCACGTGGCTAGATTGGACAGAGAAAAGGTTGGGAATTGGTAAGGCCGCTAAGAACCGCGCAGTTGAGCGCCCCACAAACCCAACATCGTCATCATTGACAAGGTGAGCAGGGCTATACTTACAAAGCAGCTCTATCAAAAAAGAGTGATATAGCTGCTGCGCTTCACGAGTATCGGCACTTTAAAGAAATGCGGAGAGGTTCTCTTTCCGCTTCGGGCTGCAGAACGTGATCCGGAAGTTCGAATTAACTGGCGATTTGAGAATTGCTCCTCGGAAAGGGGAGGCTAACGGCCATTTTCGCTACATATTCTCGAAGAATTGCTGAGAATGACGGCTGAACATTCCATAGTGTACCGTTTGAAAAGTGATGTGAATAATTGTGAAATGTCATCTAGGCTGCCGTGGATGCAGATCGTAGCTACTTTGAGTAACGATTGTAATCTCGAAAATAAACAAGGTATGCAGTTAATGGATATTACTCTGTCATGTGGAAATTGAAATACGTTCCCCATTGCCCTACGATCACTCTTTTCTCCTTGGGACCCCCTCACATAGTAAAAGTTTATCTATATCTATCCTGTAATCATTAACCGTCCTTTGAACCGGCAGACGTTATGAAATTCAGCGACATAATGAGAAAGCTCAATCCACAGTCGGACTCCTATTACTGAAAAAGATCTCGGGAAAGTAACTGAGTGATGGAGTGAGAAAAAAAGAATGTGCCCTGAAGAGCACAAATGTTTCTGCTATGCTTTCCAGACAAGAGCATTCAGATCAAGCAGACATATAAGGGACTGTGTTTTGATAAGGTAGCAGAGGAACTAAAAATATGTGCTTTTATTTGCATGTGGCAGGGATAGTTCTGCATAAGATGGGATAATACTGTCAAAGAATCTAACGTCACAGATGCAGACCATCATCACTAGTTACAAGCCCAATGATCTTTCCTCGGAAGCACATTACAGGAAAGCATCGCTGTGTTCGGCATTTGGCAATACGATCGTTTGTGCAAGTTTCTAATCAGGTCAAAACGATAGAGCTTATCCAGAATGAGATTTTCACTCTGCAGTGGAATGTGTGCTGATATGAAACTTCCTGGCAGATTAAAACTGTGGAACGGACCGAGACTCAAACTCGGGACCCTTGCCTTTCGCACGTAAGTGATCTACCGGCTGAGCTACCCAAGCACGACTCGCAAGCTTTAAATCCACCAGTACCTCGTCTCCTACCTTCCAAATTTCAAAAAAATCAAATGGTTCAAATGGCTCTGAGCACTATGGGACCTAACTTCTGAAGTCATTAGTCCCCTAGAACTTAGAACTACTTAAACCTAACTAACCTAAGGACATGACACACATCCATGCCCGAGGCAGGATTCGAACCTCCGATCGTAGCGGTCGCGTGCTTCCAATCTGTAACGCCTAGAACCGCTCCGCCATTCCGGCCGGCTCCAAATTTCACAGAAGCTCTCCTGCCGACCTTGTATAATTAGCACTCCTGGAAGAAAGGATATCGCAGAGACGTGGCTTAGCCACAGCCTGGGGCATATTTTGCTTGTTCTGCAAGCTCTGCAGGAGAGCTTCTGTGAAGTTTGGAAGGTAGGAGGCGAGGTACTGGCGGAATTAGAGCCCTGAGGACGGGTTGTCAGTCGTGCTTGGGTAGCTCGGATGGACACAGTCGTGGTCGCGCACTCGGCCAGTGCACATCGTGCAGTGACGGGCGGTCGCGGATGCCAGTGTTTACATCGCGAGCGATGCCGAGGTAGGGAGCCAAGGAGCGTATGGGAGGGTTGCTTACGTCTGTTTTCTTTATAACTGTTGTAAGTACGATGTCGATGATTACCAGAGCCAACAGCGGTGTGTTTTCGATCGCGCTGCATTGCGGCCGACGGCGTTTGAAATTCACTACTGGATTTTTGAGGATTTTAAATTTCCTGAAGATATAGTCGACACGTTTCAGTTGGACTATGTGCAGTACTCGTTATTCGTCAAATTTATTTCGAGTGACGCTTACGAGAAATCCATTGAGGAGCATGCTGGTATGAGACAATGTCGTCATGCTGACGGTAGTATTAGTAATGATCAGATCATGCCTTAGGGATACGATGTGCGAACCGTCAGGGTATTTAATGTGCCACCTGAGTGTCCTAATGAGCTCACTGCACGTTCTCTGCCTGTACAGCGTTGTTATGGCGGTTACCAATGAAAAATGCCCAAGTGGATATCGTTATCAAGTTAACAGCGGCGAGAGAAGTGGACGTACAGACTTAAAAATGCATATACCTTCGGTTGTTGTCATTGGCGGCTGTCGAGTGCTGGTAACTTACATTGGTCAACCTCCTACCTGTTCGATCTGCCATTCAACAGAACATCTGCGGATGAATTGCACACGTCGACGTCCAGTTCAGCTTCCACGGGAACGCCCTGCGGACGGTAGGGAGAGGCTTGTTCCATTATTGAGTGTGCTAGTCGCGGGAACTGTACCACAACCTCGGCATCTGGAATATGTTAACGAAGCGGCAATGAAAATACAGGTGGAAAGCAGTGACAAAGACATTCCCAGTAGGTTGGATGGTACTTCGGCCCCGTCATCCACGCCGGGACAGGTACCGCTGGATACAGACGCTGCGACGGCCACCTCTGAACGTCAGCCGTGTGAGACGCAGGAGCAGGTGCAGATCAGCTTGCCTGAACCACCCCTACCGGCAGAGACTGCGGCAGACATGAAGAACGGACGTCGAAGGAGAAGCAAAGAGAAAAGTGGAAAAGAGGAAGAGTCGGATGATTTGATAACCGTACCTATATCAGAAAGTGGCATCTAGACTGAGCTTCAGTCTTCTTGCTCAGTGCGATAAGAGAACACCGCGATGCAAGAACGCATTCGTGAGCAAACCAAACATCTGAAGGCCGAGGTGGGGAGCCGAGCAGCGTGTGGGAGCGTTGCATACGTCTGTTTTCTTTAGGATGTCGACGACTACCAGAGCCAACAGCGGTGTGTTTACCATCGCGCTGCATTGCGGCCGAGAGGGAACAGAGCGCTGTACCAGCTAAGACGAAGAGCAAGCACAGCTGTCCCTTATATGTCTCCTCGATCTCAATACTCTTGTCTGGAAAACATAGCAGAAACATTTGTTCCCTCCAGGGCTAAATTTTCCTTCTCACTCCATCACTTTATCGAGCTCTTCTCGACAGCATCAAACTAGGCTCGATTTGCAACGTCTAGAGTAGGAGGCGATACGTCACAGCCATAACGTGTCAGGGAGTGGCAGAGGGTCGTAGCGCGATAGTCATGTGCGAGGGCCGCTACCGCTGCATCTCCTCGTCCTGCTGCCAGCACGGCTCACTGCGCCGGCCGAAGTGGCCGTGCGGTTCTAGGCGCTGCAGTCTGGAACCGCGAGACCGCTACGGTCGCAGGTTCGAATCCTGCCTCGGGCATGGATGTATGTGATATCCTTAGGTTAGTTAGGTTTAACTATTTCTACGTTCTAGGGGACTAATGACCTCAGAAGTTGAGTCCCATAGTGCTCAGAGCCATTTGAACCATTTGAACGGCTCACTGCTGTCGGGGTGCAGCACGGTGCGGGCGCGGCCCTGCCCGCCACCCCCGGCTGAGTCTGTCAACGTGACCGCATCCGCCTCGCCATCACTCGAGGCTGCGACTGACGTCAGCGAGTTCCTGCGGCAGAACTATCCCTGCCACATGCAAACAAGAGCTCATATTTCCAGACACTCTGTTACTTCCACAATCTGTCAGGGATAGTTGTGCATAAGACCCAAAGTACGGTGAAACTCCGTTCGCTAACTGATTTCTTGTGTGGTATGAACGTTGACATTGGCCTGCTACAGGAGGTAGTCACGTTGTTAGATGTGCCCGGTTATGTACTTCTTGATAACGTTAATATGCAGGATGCTGTTGACACTGCTTTGGAGCGACGTATACCCTTTACGGACGTACAACGGCTGCCTAGTGGTCGTGGCATTTCTCTTCGAGTGAATGGTGTTAAGATTGTTAGCGCCCCCTCAGGTAGCAGTCATAAGAGAGCTTCAGCTTTTTATAAAAACGAGTTTCCCATGTTCCTTAGCGCTTATCGTAAACATCTCATTCTTGCTGGTGACTTCAGTTGTGTGCCTAACGACAGAGGCCATACTCCTAACACGAACAGATGTGTAGAACTTGAACATTTAATTCATGGTATGCCTCTTCATGATTCGTGGGGAAAACTGCACGGTGAACAGGTAGCGTACACCTTCGTAACCAGTCATTCTGCCAGTCGGCTGGATAGGATCTATGTCTCCGATGCCCTACAGTGACTCACTGTGAACTGTGACATAGCTCCTGTCAACATCTCTGACCATAGCGCGTACCAGTGTCACCTTAACCTACAACGTCAGCAAATCTACCGCGGTAAAGGCTACTGGAAATTGAATGTCAGCCTTCTGCAGGATGCCCAACTTGAGGAGGAGGTGAACATAATGTGGCAACAGCTCCAGTTGTACCGACGTCGTTATTCTAGCGTTCTACGGTGGTGGATTCAGCGTGCCAAGCCCAAATTACGCCTCACCATCGTGACATACGCCTGACAAAAAAAGGGGGGGGGGCTCTGAGCACTATGGGACTTAAATGCTGAGGTCATCAGTCCCTTAGTACTTAGAACTACTTAACCCTAACTAACCTAAGGACATCACACACATCCATGCCCAAGGCAGGATTCGAACCTGCGACCGTAGCGGTTGCGCGGTTCCAGACTGAAGTGCCTAGAACCGCTCGGTCACCTCGGCCGGCCCGACAACAAAGCTTTTGGCCGAAACAGACTATGGAATTTTATTATCACTGTTTGGAGAACTGTAGAGTCACACTACCAATCCTTTTCGCGATATCAATGTTACGATCAAACGATGTAAATCGAAAATCACGGCGATCCAACGCAAACGAATGGAAAGAATCATCGTTCGAGCCCACGCAAAAGACGTTGCCGCCGAAGAACGGGCCTCTCTGTACCACATTATGAGAACGACGAAACCATGTAAAGCCACGTTGATTGAAGCCGTCCTTGATGACGCCGAGAATGCCATCACGAAGCAACGTGACACCATCTCGCACGTCTATGACTATTATAGTCAACTCTACAAGAAGCAATCAATTTATGAACACTTGTGCGACGGTTTTCTGAGAACCTTGAGCTCGCCGCTTGTCACACGAGGATAATGCAATTCTGGAGTCTGTTTTCACGGAGGGCGAAATCCTACTTGCGGTCCACAGTGCAAAGAAAGGGAAATCACCAGGACAATACGGTCTCAGCGCTGACTTTTACCAGAGCTACTGTAATATCCTCGGCCCGACATTCCTCGAGATTGCGAATGAAATCTGGCATCTCGAAGTAATATCCAAGACATGCAAGGAACGTATCATCTTGCCCTTACCGAAGAAAGGTAACAGCAGGAAGGTAGAAAACATGTGACCCATCACACTCCTGAATGCCGATTTCAAAATCACTACCTGATCGATTTAAGTTTCGGATGCAAACCGTTATGCACAATGTTTGAGGTAATTACCAATACAGTGCAGTGTAAGGCCGAAGTGTAATCTCAATTGCTTGTGATTAGAGGGACATATGCTGAAACCAAATGAAATGGAGCTCTGATCTTTCTAGATTTTGAGAAGGCGTATGATCGTGTACGTTACGACTTCCTCTTTATAGGCATGGCAAAACTAGGTTTTGGACCTCATCTCATAGAATTAATTCGCAAACTTCCTACAAACGTCTCTTCCAGGATTCTTATTAATGGCTAGTTTACAAAAGAAGTTTCCATTGGGCAATCCACCCCACACGGATGTCCTCTGTCAATGATTTTGTACTCCATTGCAGTAGATCCGCTACTGCACAACTTACTGCTCTGTGGGATCGGGTTTAGCATCAATTCTGTTACTATACCATGTACTGCATATGCTGACGATATATGCGTAGCTGTTTCACCGTCACAACAAATTATGTGAGCAGAAACTTTTCTACAAGTATTCACGTTTCTTTCAGGAGCAATATTAAATAGAACTAAAACCACAGGTCTGCCAATCGGAGGCGGTATGGGAGGTATATCCCATGTTCCCTGGTGCAATGTAAACGATTGTCACAAAACTCTCGGTGTAACCTTTGAGGCCATCGTAGACAAATTCCTGACGAAGAACTGGTCACAGATGCTTGATAAATTACGCGCTGCTTTCATATTCCACTCCGACCGTGATTTGAATATGCTGCCGAAAGTTAAGACAATAGGGATCGCCATTACAAGCAAGATCAATTATTTGGCGCAAATACTTCCTACATCCGACCATCTAGCAAAGAGTATACAACAAGGGCTATGCTGGTTTCTTTGTAGAGGGCACATTTTCAAAGTTCAATTTGATACATTAACCTTACCTACTCCCAAAGGTGGCCTTAAAAAATGTGTCACCCCACTCCTACATCTACATCTACATCTACATCTACATACATGCTCCGCAATCCACCATACGGTGCGTGGCAGAGGGTACCTCGTACCACAACTAGCATCTTCTCTCCCTGTTCCACTCCCAAACAGAACGAGGGAAAAATGATTGCCTATATGCCCCTGTACGAGCCCTAATCTCTCTTATCTTATCTTTGTGGTCTTGCCGCGAAATATATGTTGGCGGCAGTAAAATTGTACTGCAGTTAGCCTCAAATGCTGGTTCTCTAAATTTCCTCAGTAGCGCTTCACGAAAAGAACGCCTCTCACCCGAGGTCCTGCAGCATTTCCGTAACACTCGCGTGATGATCAAACCTACGAGTAACAAATCTAGCAACCCGCCTCTGAATTTCTTCTATGTCCTCCCGACCTGATAGGGATCCCAAACGCTCGAGCAGTACTCAAGAATAGGTCGTATTAGTGTTTTATAAGCGGTCACATTTACAGATGAATCACACCTTCCCAAAATTCTACCAATGAACCGAAGACGACTATCCGCCTTCCCCACAACTGCCATTACATGCTTGTCCCATTTCATATCGCTCTGCAGCGTTACGCTCAAATATTTAATCGACGTGACTGTGTCAAGCGCTACACTACTAATGGAGTATTCAAACATTACTGAATTTTTTTCCCTATTCATCTGCATTAATTTACATTTATCTATAGTTAGAGTTAGCTGCCATTCTTTACACCAGTCACAAATCCTGTCCAAGTCATCTTGTATCCTCCTACAGTCACTCAATGACGACACGTTCCCGTACACCACAGCATCATCAACAAACAGCCGCACATTGCTATCCACCCTATCCAAAAGATCATTTATGGAGATAGAAAACAACAGCTGACCTAAATTGCATCAGGAAGGAAGTTCGTTCGCGGAGGTCCAGTATCATCACAAAGCTCATCCAGCGGTGGAAGCCTCAGAGCCTTGACCCACCCGTTGATATCACCGGCATTCCGTTTCATTACAGACATGTGCGACTGTACTACATGGAACTGAGCCACATCCGACACAACATCGTCGACACCGGCAGTCTGACCAACAGGAAACTTTATAATCGTCTCATGACAACGAATCACAGGAATCGTCTCGCAGACAAATATTCACATATAACATGGAGTATAGTATGGCGGAATGTGCACAGCGACATGTTACCATCACGCGTCGTAGCCGACTGGTATCATACAGTAAATGATAAAGTAACAACGAATGACAAGCTACGTAAGATAGGCCTTCATCCGACGCCCAACTGTGACGCATGCGGGAGGGTCGATACACAAATTCACAGGCTCACGTGCGGACATGCAGAAGAAATCACATTTCTTCTTCAAAGATTGTCGCTGATGACCGCACGACGCCAACAGTGTAGACCTTTTAGAGATCATTCAGCCACACATGCTGAGGTATCCACGAGCAAAATACTAAGTGGCAACGTGGGTCATGGGCCACACAGCATCGTTTATTACGCAGAATAGGCATGCTACTTAACTAGATTATCACTCTTACATCGAAACTGAACACCTTAAAATAAGCGAACATCGTGACTACAGGAGATTGTTTCGAATTATGCTGCACATCATAATCAACGGTTACATACTTCAAATCCAGTATTTCGGATAGTAGAGGCTGACACTTTTCTATATATAAGGATCCTAGTTGCTTCCTGAGATATAAGTTATTGTCGAAAGTTTAAGATATTATTCCAGGCGTTTACTTTTGCAGAAGGCAGTTTTGGTTCAAATGGCTCTGAGCACTATGGGACTTAACATCTGAGGTCATCAGTCCCCTAGAACTTAGAATTACTTAAACCTAACTAACCTAAGGACATCACACACACACCCATGCCCGAGGCAGGATTTGAACCTGTGACCGTAGCAGTCGGGCGGTTCCGAACTGAAGCGCCCAGAACCGCTCGGCCACCGCGGCTGATGAAGGCAGTTTTATTCCGCATTTAATGTTCTTACATTTCCATTCTCTCGCAGAACAGGAGAGCAAATTTCCTTCAACAAGAAAGTGATAGTCATTCATGTAACATAAGTTTTTCTGTATACCAATTTGAATAGAAGAAATATCAAGGAGAAATTTCATTTCATATATTGCGCAACGGAGGGCTGCAAATAATTCTACTCACATCCCAAATTGGATAAAATGTTTATTTTTCCTTCCTCATCAATAGAATTCCATTCTTTCCCGTTTTATTTTTTCAAATAGAATGTAAAAAAAAGAAAAAAGAGAAAGATGGTAGAGCACTTGCCCGCGAATGGCAAAGGTCCCGAGTTCGAGTCTCGGTGCGGCACTCAGTTTTAATCTGCCAGGAAGTTTCATATCAGTGCACACTCCAAGTGCAGAGTGAAAATCTAATTCTGGAAATATCCCTCTGGCTGTGGCTAAGCCATATCTCTGCAATATCTTTTCTTCCAGGAGTGCTATTTCTACAAGGTCTGCAGGAGAGCTTCTGTGGAGTTTGGAAGATAGGAGACGAGGTACTGGCGGAATTAAAGCTGTGAGGACGGGTCATGAGTCGTGCTTGGGTAGATCAGATGGTAGAGCACCTGCCGCGAAAGACAAAGGTCAAAGGTCCCCAGTTCGGGTCCCGTCCGGCACACAGTTTTAATCTGCCAGGAAGTTTGATAGAGCTCATATTTTTACAGGTCATGTGGACATGCTCGCTGCAGCTGTTTGTGTAGCCAACTTTAGCTTCTCATCTATTATCGCTACTAGACATTTTTTCTGAGTGAGCAAATTTGGTTCAAAAATGGCTCTGAGCATTATGGGACTTAACATCTGAGGTCATCAGTCCCCTAGAACTTAGAACTAACCAACCTAAGGACATCACACACATCCATGCCCGAGGCAGGATTCGAACCTGTGACCGTAGCAGTCACGTGGTTCCGGACTGAAGCGCTTAGAACCGCTCGGACACCGCGGCCGGCGCGAATTTGGTGTTCTCCCATTTAGGACTAAAGATAATTCGGGCTACTGAGCCTAGAATGACTAACCAGGAACGATTTTGGCGTCTGTGTACATTTCAGAGTGCACACAGCCCAGCACTGAAACTCCTTATAACTGTATTCAAGTTTATTGGTTAATCACTTAGGTGCAACTGGAGGTGATCAGCATACATGTGGTATTTAGAATAGGATAAATCTGACGACTCACGGGTAACTTTACAATAGAAAGTGTATAGTACCTAATATTGAACTCTAGGAGATACCTAATACTACACGTCCTCATTGCAGCTTGATGGTACCGGACAGACGCGTGGCTGTTGAGACGTCAGGTAAGACCGAAGCCCTTGCGCTGCACTTGGAGAGAATGTTGGGACAAAAAGTTTGGCGCGTCAAATGTCAAAATCGACAGTGCCAATGGCTTTGCTGAAGTCTAAGAGCCACATGATAGTCGCCTCTTGTACATCTATGGCAAGTTTCAGCTCGCCAGATTCTTTTATTAAAGCAGATGCTCTGCTGCGACGTTCGCGGAAATCTGATGAGTATTCGTCTTGCACGTGTTAGCAGTTAAGCAGTTGTTTAACAGGTCGTGGACAATGTATTCTATGGCGTAGGGAAGTGCTGCATGAATGACTAGATCGCTAACCGGAGGGTGTTGTCGTAACGTACGTTTCAAATAGTCACCTAACATGTCTCTATGTGAAAAGCGCGCGGAAAAACACTTGTGGTTTATAATTCGTGAAAGATATGTGTTACTGTGGGCAGCAGTTGGTCAGTAACAAGCTTCATCCTTTGGACTGCGACGCCTTCGCGTACAGTAGATGTTGATCTAATACGCATTACGACATTTTGACAACATTGTGACTAATGTGCTGAAGAGAGAGTGTTTCGAGGGTACCTTCATTTGTCTCATGAAGTGATAACTAAGGCTCTGTCTCGTTTGTGGTTCAGTTGTCAACTCAGTTCTTCGAATGGGGCACTGGTATCAAATGCGACTTTTACTTTCTTGTAGCACTCAGTACAAAGGTTTTCCCATCAGGCAGCTGGTCTGTGTCTTTCTTTCTTTGGCCTTTGTCCCACTTCAACTTGGGGTGGGCCTTGTTATTATGGATTTGGCAGTGTTAGGTGCAGAGGGTGGCCGGATGCCCTTCCTGCCGCCATCCTGAATCCCCCATGACGTGTGTACCCCAGTAGTCTGCGTCTAGTGTAAGCCATGAAATAGTGTGAACGTCTGCAAATATCTGTGAGTCGTGTAACTGAGGCGGAACCTGGGGACCAGCCCGGTAAACACCCAGCGGGATGTGGAAAACCGCCTAAAAACCACATCCAGGCTGGCCGGCAGACCGTCCCTCGTCGCCAGTCCGCCGGGTGGATTCGATCCAGGGCCGTCGCGCCTACCAGAGTCCAGGAAGCAGCGCATTAACGCTCTCGGCTACCCTGGCGGGTCAGGGCAGCTGGTCTGCATCTATTGTCGGTTAATATATGGGCATGCCAGAATTTACAGTTTTTTATAGCTTCATTGACCACATTCTGCTCCTGCTTGTCTTTTACACGATTTTCTGTCCTGGAGGAAATAGAACTGATGAAGAATTCTAGTAAGTACATCACGAAATTTATATCATGCGTAGACACGCCAGGAGCTGATGTTTTTGAAGTATGAGTTATTCCGTTTGCAGATTTCTTTGCAAAGACATCTACGAGAGTGTGACTACTGCCAGTGTGATGAGCAGATACAAATCAAAGTAGTGTTACATTTGGAGAAGAAAGAATGCCCTTGAATTTCGTGCTAGAATACTGTGGAACAGGAAGTTTATGTTTGTGTCACCGGTTATAATTGAGTGCACGTATTTTAATTCGAAAACCGACAGTCCACTTTCAAAGCAGGCGAACCCGCCTACTTTAGGAGACTAGACACGTGCTGTTAAGGGATTAGACCTCAGTGAACGCATTTTCCATTTGTTTATTTATATTTATAAATGTGTAGAACAGAAGGTAATATATCACAGTGTAAGTTGGGAATGCTTCATTTGAGTGTGGTCCTGGTGGAAGTATAACACTCATGTCCGTCTTAGGCTTGATATACAGTTGTATAGCGAAACACACTGAGATTAGCTGAAAAAGACTTAACGTAGGTGTGTGTGAAACAGAGCAAGGTGCATTCAGGTTGAGCACATTTCCGGATACCACTGGTTGATTTGTCATCCGGCTACGGACCAGCGCCCATTCTGGAACAAAGCAGGAGAAATGGGCAGGCGTGGGTGCTGGAGGTGGGGATGTGGGGGTGTCCAGCAAGCGAAAGTGACTGAGGCAGTTTCATGGAAGGGAGATATTGTGACCAAGATCAGCTGCGTTTGCAGCAGACATGTGACAGCGGAGTGGTGGTAGAAAACCGAATTGCACTAAAGAGAGCCAAAATAATCTGCAAGCATCAGAACGAAAAGCAAGATAAAAAGGATAAAAACAATGAACTACTCATGGTGCTAATAATGAATAACACCAATAATATGACACTAAATCAACAAATAAAATGGGATCAAGAGCGACTTAGTACAGGGACTGACTAATTACTAATATGGAAATGTAAAACAGTTAATAGATCAGTAACGTTTGGTTAACTGTTCAATACAGACATACAGACAGAACCAGAAAGAGTTGATATGTTTTTAGCTCCTAAAGCACAGGGTCTCGAGTTCATTTGTATGGCAAGCATATCTTTTTCCAAAGCAGTTGAGTTTTCGTCTTGGGGGAGGTTTTGTTTCGAGCCCACCAATCTGTGTGCGAGTGGCCCGAGTTGAACCCAGATCCTGTCTTACCCATAACAGATAATTCCGCTTCATTGCTTGTGCTATGGAGGATGAAGATAAAACTGGATGTTCGAAATTTTACGTTGGTTATTAGATTGCGAATATCTGAGAAGTAGTCTACTGAATTTATTTTAGGTTCAGACGTTATGTATGAAACAGAGTTAATCTTTAATTTGGGGAAGACCAGTTTACAATTACATCTTTTAAACAATGCACAGTTTATTTTCGAAAATGTGTGGAGGTTATACTAGTTTCTATCCAACTGAAGAAAGCTGTTCATAGCAGGACATAAATGGATCATTTGGTATTAGATCAGAAGAAGCGGTTGAATGTAGCATGTAATAAATTTACGGATATATTGACTGACAAACTGGGATTAACGAATCTTATTCTGCATAAGATTGAGCATAAAGATCCAGTCCTAGTGGCGAAACATACTTATCGTTACCTCCTCAGTGAAAAAAGGAATTGAAAATTGTCATAGAGGAAGTGTTAGAACAAGATGTGATCTGATTCTCCCTATCACCTTATTCAGCACCTATTGTCTTCATGCTGAAGGCTTCTGGCAACTCTAGAGCAGTGGTAGACTATTGCAGGATAAAAGGAAGGTAGTGCTACTAAACTGCCTGATCTGAACATCTGTTTTAAATGGTTTACTTGTGTTCAGCATTTTACTACCTTGGATGTCAGAAACTCCTACTTCCAGATTCCGCTTGTTGGGGATTTCAAACATATTACAGTGTTCTCTGTGTTGGCTTCATAGCGAGCTGAGAAACAATTAGCCACGTCACAGGCGGCCATTAGTTGTTTGGTACCTTTGGTCGAGGGGAGACTATGTTATCGGATGAGGGTACCACTTCATTTGCAGGGAGTTCATTTACATTTGGGTTAAGGGTTCAAACCTTTCCTTGATTGAGAGTTTCGGTTGGAACCTTTTCATTGTGATGATCGTGTGCCACTACCAAGATTATACAAACTAGGATGAGACATTGGAGTGGTTGGTATGCCTCTTAAACACGTCAAATATGAGGCACATAAGGACACTCCAGCGGGACTAACGTTCGCTTGTCACCAAATATCACTCATATATAACTTAAAGTCTGTAGTCAATGTACTACCTAACCGATCTATGTCCTGAAAACATTCAAGAGAAGTGGCTACAGTCCAAGAAAAACCTATAATAAGGCTATGGGAAGTAAGCTAAAGGCTGCGATTTAAAACTTACCCGGCGTACATATTGTCCCCCAAGATTTCGGTATAACTGCCGGATGTTCGTAACTTCTGCCACAATATTTCGGCGCAGAGTCTTCTGGCCATATTCAGGTGATACTGGCGAACACGCACTGAGCTCTGGTATTTAAGGCCCCGCAGGCACATGCCTTGTGGATTCACTTTAGCGTTGTGCGTGCGCTAATTGAGTGCGTTAGATTCTGCTTCGCCGCGCGCCCTCCGTTGTGTAAACTCGCCGCATCGATATCAGTTCGATTCTCTTTCCACGGTCCCATCACAGAACTACGCCGGCTACGGAGGACACGAAGTTTTTCAGCGATTGGATTCCATGCCGAATTCATATGAAAATCGCAGTCTCGATCAATAAGAGATACACAGTCAGACGGTCGTATTTCCACGGATTCAATAATAATATAACTCCAAAAATTAGACGTATAGACTACAATTTTTGTCTCACTGTAATTCATGACATGACCAGCGGAAATAGAGTGTTCGGCGATTCCAGAGTTATAAGGCTGAAGAAGGCGAGTACGCCGCTGATTTTCTACAATGCGATCCTGCACAGTACACGTCGTTTGCCCTACATAAGTTTTGCCGCATTCACACAGAATCCTGTAAACACCTGTCTTGCGCATCTCTAGGTCGACTTTGACAAATACCAACAGCGACGAAATTTTTGCAGGGGGGCGAAAAATTGCTTTCACTTTATATTTTTTTAGTGTTCTGCCTATTTGCGCTGAAATATTACCAATATGTGGTAAATAGGCAGTCGTTTTAAAGGCCTTTTCCTCTTCTTTTCTCCGTCTTTTACAGGTCTGCAGCGCTTTCTCCACTTGCTGGGACGAATACCCATTCCTCAGAAATACAGTCTGCGGTGCTCCAGTTCCGTTTGCAAACTACCGGTGCAGAGATGACGTGGGTTTGGTGAATCAATGTCTTCAATACACCCATCGTTTGTGCGGGATGGTGGCAACTAGCGGCTTGCAAGTAAAGGGCTGTGTGAGTGGGCTTTCTATATACTGAATGACCCAATGTGCCATCGCTTTTCACAGGTGTATAGTGTCCATTGCCTGCATCAGTCTTATGCAAAATGATCTTTAGTTTCGGAGAATACCTCTTGCAAGGAAACAGATAAACGTATATCAGCGGCATCCAACATGTGAAGTTACACATCATGTCGTCATTAACTCTGTAAACAGCACACCTGCCAAGCATATGTGTACACAGGGATAAAACACCTATCACTAACTTAGAATCATCTTAGTTATGAAACTGAAGCTCGATTTCATACCCAAGATGCGACAGGGACTGTAAAAGTGAGCTGTCCACGCAACATTTTTGCACCTGATGATGGAATTCAAAATTACAAGTTATTTTATAACACCCTCCCATCCATCCTTCTACACCCCCCCCCCCCTCCCTCCCCGCCCTCAGACTTACACTCCACATGCTTACAGTCTTCAATGAATGATTTATAGTATTCTAGTTCTTGAGTTTCTTCTCAATTGTTTATTACCTCTCTAAGAAGGAACTATGATCAATAATGTTACATTTATCTTTGTTATTAAGGTATAGAAATTAACCCACTTGCAGCTTTCATATGTGGTAGCTGATCACGTTGTTAACATTGCTATGTCATCTTTATATCATATAAATAAGATGTCACTACTATAACATATAAATAAGATTTATAGCACCAAGATTACAGCCATATGTATCAATACCACGGTGCACCCACGTTTATAATTGTATCTCATCAATCATTAACAAACGCTAGCATATCCCTATCCTTATATTATATTAAATTTAAATGTGACGTTTAATATGAAATCTTTTGATTCTTTTATTTTCTTCAATGCATTTATGCACATAACACGTTTACATACCTATGTTATTTGCACTTATTCCTAAGTAATGTTTCAACACATATAACAGGATTTACATGCCTGATGATACATACATCATAAATATTGCTTCTAACCTCACTCGTTAATTAATGAGTGAGTAGAATATGTAATAGCACATTATTATATTAATTGTGAATTGACGCAAAATTACACAACCTAGAGTTGACCATGTGTTAATTTCACGCACAAAGCTGTATATTTACCTACTAAAATGTACTTCAAACAACGTCAATGACTAGCTAGACTTTTATATTTATGGAGGCACTGAATATTGTCGAGAGGTTGATGCTGTTTATGTTTATGAGCAGGCGACTTCATTGTATACGAAGATAAACGCGTACTGCAAAGATGTAACAACTACCAAAGAAAATAAATTGCTCCTAGCATTTCCTATCGTACCGGACACTGAGTCCAAAGACTAAAAAAGGTCACCTGCTTGTAACAGGAATTTCATTGACCTAGACAATATGACACTTAGCCAACTGTCATTCAGTCAATATGGCGTATTCAGTAATGACACAAAGCAGTAGGCTCTGCCAGAAATATCGACTCTTAGATAATGTTTTTAATAGAGTATTCTAATACGACAATATGCCATCTTACGCAATTTATAACACTCGTAAGTGAGCATTACAAATATGTATCGTTGTATGGTTATATCACTTGTTATGTATTTCAGTGTTATTGTCTAACCTGCTTTCAGAAAACACTTGATAATTGCACTTTGAAGCCGAAATCATGATTGTGTAAGTGTACATGTAACACTATAAATAAACAACAGTCTAATGGTGGTACTGACTTTAAAGAAATATATTATGACTGTGGCCCCACTTGTGAAAAAATTGTCTCATTTGATGAACCACTTTATTCCAGTGAAAAGTCAGCATTGCCGAAAAGGCTACATACAACCTTCCCCGAGGGAGGGCTTCAGTGCGAGACCTAACTGTACACACACTAAAGAATAAATGTAACTTGAAAATATACAGAGATGTACACGGAAAAAATATCATTTGCACAACTCTGTCTTATTGTTCTGAAATGCAAATTATTTTGGGAAGCTATTATTAATGAACAGTGATCTAAGGAGCATGCTGTTTGTTGCCTTCTAATCAGCCACCTATGAGACATGAAATGTTGTAGATGGTCTATGCCATTAAAACAACAAGCATAAATGGATGTGATTTTGTTTTACCCTTGGCTGCCATGAAACGATTTACATCTCAGAGACTACGTATATCTCTGCATCTTGTCTTCCAGCGGAAACAGAAAACTGGCTGCAGCTGTTCCTTGGTCATACACGGCGTCAGTGTTTGGGCATCCTATACTGTTGAGCATGATCCACCAAAAACATATCGCGTTTGAAATCTCAAATACTAAGAAATAGTCTGATCTGGGAACTACGAAATAAACAAGGTTATTATAGCATATCAAGGGCGTTCTTCCCAGATTTTGTCGTCATTTACACCATTATCTCTCCCTCCCTCCCTTCCTCTCCCTCTCTCTCTCTTTCTTTCCATGTCTCTGTCTCGTACAATAAATCTACATATTATTGTATACGATCACTGCCACGCATACTGTTGCTCGAACTTCAATTCGAACAATTTCTGTGGAACAAAGAAAATGCTGGACACATATTTCAGTGTGGTAGCAGCTCTTCATTTGTTACAAATCCCTCTTGCGATGTAGTATTACCAATGATGACTGTCAAACAGCGTCCAGCGTACATCACAGAAAGCTGGATTTAACTGGAGCAGTGAAAATAAAGGAACGCAATCCTGATATACTTCCTCCTTTCCGTTTGATCTTGACACTAACAGCGATGTTTAATAGCTGGTAAACGATAGCAAATACAAGGTTATCGTCAAACGAGATAAACTTTTATTTCACCCGTAGATTTACTCGGCGAAGCGACGATAGTGAAACGGAAACGCTGGACGCGGAGTGTTTTCAAATGAATGAATAGAATTTCCAGAAGTGGAGCGACACGTGGCCACAAAACATTCGAGTCTAACACCCAAATTTCGCTAAATTTTTTGCCTTGTGCCGCCAAACTCGATTTGGCACCCAACTGTTTTTGTTAATCATGTGAGCTGTAAATCTTAACATATTAAAATTCTTTGCATCCGTAAACACGTAAATACCTCTGATGCGATAGTGAAGCAATTAATAAGCTCTTTCTGTTGAGAATGTGTCAATACGTAGTTCGCTAAGTGTCACAGAGAGCTTTGCAGCCTACAAGATGTATGAAAGCGTGTGTAGTTTAATGACGCTATTAGAAAAATATTTTCGTTCAATACAACCTGCCCCTAGAACTCCTGTCTACTGTAGATTTAGCGTCTTTTACTAGCAAAAAAGAAAAAAATTCGAGAATTGAATGTATATATGCAATGTTCCACATCTCCTCCTAAACTACTGTATCGGTTACCGAGCGTGGTGGCGCACTGGTTAGCACACTGGACGCACATTCGAGACGACAACGGTTCAAACCCACGTACAGCCATCCTGATTTAGTTTTTCCGTGATTTCCTTAAAAAACTTCAGGCAAATGCAGCGATGGTTCCTTTGAAAGGGAACGGCCGATTTCCTTCCCGCTTCTTCCCTCGTTCGATGTTTCGTTGTTTCTTCCACTCCCCCAAATCAACCAGCCAACCAACTGGATCAGTTTCGATGAAATTTGGTACACATATCACTTACTCTATGGAAAGAACAACTGTGGGCTTAAGGACCACTTACCTCTCAAAAGGGAAGGGATGGGTTAAACTAGAAGCGTAGTTCACCACGTATAACAGCCAAACTATATTTATCCAGTGCTAGATATTTTAAAACCTTTAGGAGACCCATTACAAAGTGATGAAAGGATAAAAGTTTATCGCTTACTATATTTTCACTGTTCATCCAGTTAAACTGGCGCATAAGATGTGATGTTTCGTTACTTCTTGATTTCTAGCTGTATTTCTCTATTTGCGACATATTTTGCACGTAGTACTCACATATATCACTGAATGTAACTGCAATAATATGTAATTGTGCGGACCATATTTCAGTAGGTATGATTTCATAAAACAAAGATACGTGAAAAACTGCAGCATCATTAACGATTACGCAGACCGTATCTACATTACCACGGGATGTAACTGCAAAATTCTTTCTTTGTACACATAGCTCAAAATTTGAAGAAATTCTCTTGAGATACAGTGGAAATGTGTGTACAAATATCGCGGAAATGGGTTAGATAAATGTGAAATATGTGACATGTGCGTATGCGCTCAAAAAAAAAAAAAAAGGTCCTTCTAAGCCCTTGGATGGATTGAACCAAATTATCTACTAGCCAGCAATTTCCTATTGCTGTGGGGTTCAAATGGTTCAAATGGCTCTGAGCACTATGGGACTCAACTGCTGAGGTCATAAGTCCCCTAGAACGTAGAACTACTTAAACCTAACTAACCTAAGGACATCACACACATCCATGCCCGAGACAGGATTCAAACCTGCGACCGTAGCGGTCGCGCGGTTCCAGACTGTAGCGCCTAGAGCCCCTCGGCCTCAACGGCCGGCGCTGTGGGGTGATAAAGTGGGGAGAGAAGAGAGGAAGATAAGATGGACAGACAGCGAAGGGGAAGCAGGAGATGGCTACAGATAGGTGAGCGGAGGAGAGGGCAGGGAGAGGGGGGGGGGATATAGACAGAATGGGAAGAGGAGGAAAGGGGAGAGAAGGTGGTGGACCGAGATAAGGATCAGGAGGAGGTGGACAGAAAGAAGGACGAGGAGCAGATGGACAGAAAGAGGGGAAGGACGGGAAGGGTTAATAGCAGATGGGAATAAAAACATACACAGGCAGCGTCGGGTAATCTGCTAGTCCTCAAATATGAGATATTCAATGTAACTGATCTAGTAAAGAAAAAAAAGCTAGTTTTGGATAAAAATCATCAACAACGGCGACTGAAGGCATGCAGCATGGAAATTTAACTTCCATAGCTAACGGCCTTGTCCACGAGGTCGGAGTGCGGACTGAGGTTCACAGATCTCTGTTGGGATTGGCGGAAATGTGAAAAGATCTCATGCTCATCTCTCCACTGGCAAAAGATTCCGCTTTAGTCCCCCAATCTGATCTCCAGGAGGAGGTGGCGATGAGGAAAAGAGGGAACAACCACTTACGGGATAACTTTCTGCGAGTCGGGGAGTGGAATGTCAGAAGTTTGAACGTAGTAAGAAAGCTATAAAATATGAAAAGGGAAATGAAGTGGCTCAGTATAGATACAGTGGGGATAAGTGAGGTGAAATGGAAAGAAGGCAAGGATTTCGGGTCAGTTGAATGTAAGGTAATGTTAACAGCAGCAGAGAATGTTACGACGCGAATAGGATTCGTTATGAATAGGAAGATACAGCAAAGAGTGAACAACTATGAACTGTTCAATGGTGCGACTGTCCTCAGCAGATTCGACATGAAACTTACGTCGAAAACGGTAGTTCAGATATACATGCCAACGTCGCAAGAGAGAGAAAGTTTATAAATGCACGTCTGAACAAAGAAGATGAATATTTAGTATATGCAGTGCAGTGGGACGCAGTAATACAGGCAGGAATCAAAGAAAAGGCTACGGAAGAATATGAGTTTGGCAGTAGGATCTACAGAGGTGAAAGATTAAGTAAATTCTGCAGTAAATGGTAATAGCGAATACTCTGTTGAAGAATCACAAGAGGCGGAGGAGGGAGGTTACTTGTAACCGACGCAGAAAATGTGGTACTTTATCGCAGATCAGTGATTTCATAGATCTTCCCTGGAAAGAAAAACCCGCGAAAGAACCATAAAACTGATGACTATCGGCTGCCCTGTGATATAAAACCTTTAACTTCATAGGCAATAAAGATTGTCTATAGCAACATTAAAATGTATTTAATGTGCAATTTGGACCCAAATGATTACACTCAGGAAATACACTACCGTGCATTAAAATTGTTACAATAAGAGAAACGCAGATGATAAACGGGTATTCATCGGACAAATATATTATACTAGAACTGACATGTTATTACATTTTCACGCAATTTGGGTGCATAGATCCTGAGAAATCAGTACCCAGAACAACCACCTCTGGCCGTAATAACGGCCTTGATAAGCCTGGGCATTGAGTCAAACAGAGCTTGGATGGCGCGTACATGTACAGCTGCCCATACAGCTTCAACACGATACCACAGTTAATCAAGAGTAGTGACTGGCGTATTGTGACGAGCCAGTTGCTCGGTCACCATTGACCAGACGATCTCAATTGGTGAGACATCTGGAGAATGTCTAGCCAGGGCAGCAGTCGAACTTTTTCTGTATCCAGAAAGACCCGTACAGGACCTGCAACATGCGGTCGTGCGTTTTTTTACTGAAATGTAGGGTTTCGCAGGGATCGAATGAAGGGTAGAGCGACGGGTCGTAACACATCTGAAATGTAACGTCCACTGTTCGATGTGCCGTCAGTACGAACATGAGGTGACCGAGACGTGTAACCAATACCAACCCATACCATCACGCCGGGTCATACGCCAGTATGGCGATGACGAACACACGCTTCCAAAGTGCGTTCACCACGATGTCGCCAAACATGGATTCAATCATCATGATGCTTTAATCAGAACCTGGATTCATGCGAAAAAATGACGTGTTGTAATTCGTGCACACAGGTTCGTCGTTGAGTACACCATCGCAGGCACTCCTGTCTGTGATGCAGCGTCAAGGGAAACCGCAGCCGTGGTCTCCGAGCTGATAGTCCATGCTGCTGCAAACGTCGTCGAACTTTTCATGCAGATGGCTGTTGTCTTGCAAACGCCCCCCCCCCCCCCCCCCCCCCATCTGTTGACGCAGGGATCGAGGCGTGGCTGCACGATCCGTTACAGCCATGCGGATAAGATGCCTGTCATTTCGACTGCTAGTGATACGAGGTCGTTTGGATCCAGCACGGCGCTCCGTATTACCCTCCTGAATCCACCGATTCCATATTCTGCCAACAGCATTGGATCTCGACCAACGCGAGCACCAGTGTCGTGATACGATAAACCGCAATCGCGATAGGCTACAATCCGACCTTTATCAGAGTCGGAAAGGTGATGGTACACATTTCTCCTCCTTACACGAGGCATTACAACAACGTTTCACCAGGTAGTGCCGTTCAGCTGTTGTTTGTGTATGAGAAATCGGTTGGAAACTTTCCTCATGTCAGCACGTTGTAGGTGTCGCCACCTGCGCCCGCCTTGTGTGAATGCTCTGAAAAGCTAATCATTTGCATATCACAGCATCTTTTTCCTGTCGGTTAAATTTCGCGTCTGTAGCACGTCATCTTCGTGGTGTAGCAATTTCAATGGCCAGTGATGTTTTTTTTATCGGTGACTGCAACAAAAGTAAAGCGAAGGAAAAGGGTAAAGTGAAATGATCGTGTGAGGTTATTGGCCGGGAGACCCCCTCTGGGGTTGTTGTGCAAATCTTCCTATTTTTCACGAATCTGTGAACTCGCCCACGAACTGCGAACGGAGAGAGTGGCATGTGTGTGTGTGTGTGTGTGTGTGTGTGTGTGTGTGTGTGTGTGTGTGTGTTTGATGTTAATGGATGATATTACGCTCATTTCGTTTTTGAGATATAAAGCCGATATAAAACATCTCTGAAAGTTCAGTTGACTATAACCGCGTATTAAATATATTTCCATATTTATCTTTGTGCAGCCTGTACCATTTTATATGGACACTGTCACACTGCAAGCAAAAATGCACAGAGATCTGCCTGTCGTCCTATGGATGGTCTTCTCTCCTGTGGTCACATCTCCACTAGATCTGCACCATGGGAGTGTGTACTCGCGGAGATTGTTTCCTTTTTCACTTTAATCAGTGGAAATAATATCTTTTGAATTGTATACCGTGGTACCAAGTAACTAGTAGCTTTTAACTTTAACAAATGTAAGGATTCCGAATGATGTATTACTCTGCAGTGGAGTGCGCTCTGATTGAAACAGTCACCACGCCTATTGTGAGGTTACAGCTGAACATTCGGCATACTCCTGTACGTGCCAGAATGACCTTACCGGGTGACCTTATCGATAAACAACTCGCACTACAGCAGGACGTGAAGTTAGTTACACGTGTCTCTTAGTGGGTTGAATTAGTTAAACAAGGACGTTGCTAACGTACATGAAACATGTCGTGCAATGGATAACTGAGTGAACTGTATTAATTAAACATAGGTGACCCTTACATGCATAAAACATGGGTGCTCTTACTCAGACTACTGAATGAGAGAATGGTCATAATAAAGCACTATTTGCGAGGACTCACTAAAAAGTAACGCCTCGAAATTTTTTACGTGAAAATATTTCAAGCTTTTAAAGTAAAACACACGTTTTAACGTTCTACATCTTTATTCATCAAGTCTACTTATTTATTTCTCAACACACTCACCGTGGCATGAACACCTTTCTCGTAACGCGAGACTATTCTGTTGATACCTTCACTGTAGAATGTTCGACTTTGATAACGGAGCCTCAACCTTACTCCTGCATGCATCGCTTCGTCACTATCAGAGCGAAGTCCTGGAAGGCTAATTTTTGAGAGTAGAGTAAAATCGAATGAGACAAAATAGGTATTTTACGGAGGATGATCAAAATGAGAGCGAACGCAAGGAGTCGCAGCGCTCGTCAGTGGTCTGGTATTGTCATGCTGAAGGAGGTGGCGCTCCATATTGGACGAACTCTTCGAATTCGAAACTCGATAATAAAACACTGTTTTTGACGCACTGACATAGTTGTTACATACCGCCATGTTACACGATTTAATTCGGAGTCCTAGAGCGGCAGCGGGCTGAAAATACATAAACATGAAAGTAAAGACGTAGAATGAAACTTCCTGGCAGATTAAAACTGTGTGCCCGACCGGGACTCGAACTCGGGACCTTTGCCTTTCGCGGGCAAGTGCTCTACCAACTGAGCTGCCGAAGCACGACTCACGCCCACTACTCATAGCTTTACTTCTGCCAGTATCTCGTCTCCCACCTTTCAAACTTTACAGAAGCTCTCCTGCGAACCTAGCAGAACTAGCACTCCTGAAAGAAAGGATATAGCGGAGACATGGCTTAGCCACAGCCTGGGGGATGTTTCCAGAATGACGTCTGAAAGACGTAGAATGTTAAAACGTTCGATTTATCACAACATTTTAAAGGAGTTTTCGCATAATAAAGTCGGAGGAATTACTTTTCAGCATGACGTCGTATTACAAGTCCGTTTAGTCTTCATGTTAAGGACAAAGTGCCCAAATAACAAAGAACAGTTACGTTCAGGATATACCTAACAGGTTACAAAGGTCAAATAATTGATCTACGGTAAACAAGTTAGAATCAGCACGCGTTTGAGAAGAAACCTAGCTCACAGAAGCCGCACAGCGACTGCCGATTGTTAACCAAGAAATAATGTAAGACCAACAGAAGGAATCATGTATGCATCTGCTGGCTTGACTGAGCACGTGTTGAGAATGTGATTCCTAATCAGCGTACGTGAAATAAAAATGTGGGAGTCCTAAAATTGATCTGGACAAGTCAATTGCCAAATGCTGCTGTAGCTCACCATGATTTGAGCTACCGGTGCCCACGAGTGGCTGCTCCCTCAGAGCCCAGAGTCGAAGTTCATCTCCCAGACGCAGTGTCTCCTGCCCAGTCTTGGATGTAGGTATTCTACAGACTGCTCCCAGCAAGAAGTGAATTTCACCTCTACTTGGTGGAGGTGTATGATTTTGATTGCCAATGAGAACGATTCTTCCGACTGCTGATCAATTAGGCACGTTCTAATAAGGAAGCAGTGTCCCTTCCATACTTAGTTTTGTTGGTATTTTTAGTGCTAGAGCTCGGAAAAGGCAGCATCTAGCTCCCACTATCTGTCCTGTTTCGTGCTTCAGCAGATAATGCGTTCTCCACCTGCGTACAGGCGAGCTCCGTTCTCCCACTCCTGAATTTTTTTAGCCTACCTGATGATTGCTTTTGTTACAGATTCTTAGCAAAAATCAGCAACTTCAATCAGCTTGTCGTAAAACTGAGAGCGGCTGCTGCCACCTTGCAAAGAGCAAAGGTGCATGATGGCCTCTTCTCTTTATACCTCTTACGCAACATGTCTAAATAGCCGGTAGCCCAGCATTCCTCACATTGTGGGGCTTCTGCAGTTCGCAGTTCCTTGCAAATCTGTATGCTCTGTCCCTGTCAGCTTGTAAGAAAACATCGCTCCGCGTCTCTGGTGTTGGTGGACACGTAACTTTAAAAACGTTTATTACTCCATAGCCTCCCATCAATTAGGACGCAAGTACTTCTGTCACCCGAAAAAGTGTGGATGGATCCTGTCTAGCGGGCTTTGCTCAGACACATTACTTCGGGCCTAGCAGCTTCCTGCATGCTATCTCGCCTCTCTCGGCAATGGTAGCATGTGTACTTCTGAAACGACCCGTAGCCCCTCAGGACTAATGGCTCCACATTGGAATTCCCATCTCTGTTCTGTGAAGCTTCACTCAATGGCATTCAGTGAGACTCTCAACTACTGATAAACTTCAAGAAGATGTAATTCATTTCGTATTTTAATACACTACTGGCCATTAAAATTGCTACAACAAGAAGAAATAGAGATGATAAAACGGGTATTCATTGCACGAATATATTATACCAGAACTGACATGTGATTACATTTCACGCAGCTTGGGTGCATAGATCCTGAGAAATCAGTACCCATAGCAACCACCTCTGGCCGTAATGACGGCTTCGATACGCCGGGGCATTGCGTAAAACAGAGTTTGGATGGCGTGTACAGGTACAGCAGCCCATTCAAATTCAACACGATACCAGAGTTTACCAACAGTAGTCACTGGCATATTGTGACGACCCAGTTGCCAGTTGCCATTGACCAGACGTTTCCAATTGGTGAGAGATCTGGAGAATGTGCTGGCTAGGACAGCAGTCGAGCATTTTCTGTATCCAGAAAGGCCCGTACAGGACCTGCAACATGCGGTCGTGCATTATCCTGCTGAAATGTAGGGTTTCGCAGGGATCGATAGAAGGGTAGAGCCACGGGTCGTAACACATCTGAAATGTAACGCCCACTGTTCAAAGTGCCGTCAATGCGAACTAGAGGTGACCGAGACGTGTAACCAATGGCACCCCATACCACCACGCCGGGTGATACGCCAGTATGGCGATGACGAATACACGCTTCCAATGTGCGTTCACCGCGATGTCGCCAAACACGGATGCGACCATCATGATGCGGTAAACAGAACCTGGATTCATCCGAAAAAATGACGTTTTGCCATTCGTGCGCCCAGGTTCGCCTTTGAGTACACCATCGCAGGCGCTCCTGTCTGTGATGCAGCGTCAAGGGTAACCGCAGTCATGGTCTCCGAGCCGATAGTCCATGCTGCTGCAAACGTCGCCGAACTGTTCGTGCAGATAGTTGTTGTCTTGCAAACGTCCCCATCTGTTGACGAAGGGATCGGGACGTGGCTGCACGATCCGTTACAGCCATACGGATAAGATGCCTGGCATCTCGACTGCTAGTCATACGAGGCCGTTCGGATCCAGCAAGGCGATCCGTATTACCCTCCTGATCCCACCGATTCCATATTCTGCTAACAGTCATTGGATCTCGACCAACGCGACAGCAGTGTCGCGATACGATAAAATGCAATCGCGATAGGCTAGAATCCGACCTTTATCAAAGTCGGAAACGTGATGGTACGCATTTCTTCTCCTTAGACAAGGCATCACAACAACGTTTCACCAGGCAACGCCGGTCAACTCATGTTTGACTATGAGAAATCGGTTGGAAACTTTCCTCATGTCAGCACGTGGTAAGTGTCGCCACCGGCGCCAGCCTTGTGTGAACGCTCTGAAAAGCTAATCATTTGCATATCACAGCATCTTCTTCTTGTCGGTTAAATTTCGAGTCTGTAGCACGTCATCGTCGTGGTGTAGCAATTTTAATGGCCAGTAGTGTAGTTTCGTATGGCACTTATTGACGTGAACTTTATCTTAATTTGTGTAGACTGTACCGCGCGTTCAATAACATCGTAACATAACCTGAAATTACGTAGACATCTATGGATCTCCGTTGCATCATCTCCCTGGTGCATTGTGAAAATATTTGAGCTTCCTTACGTGCTAATTCGCTGACTGTGGTCGTTTATTAACGTGCATTCATTCATAGTTACGTCAATTTAATCAGCCCAGGATCCACTAAAATCAAAATGATTAATCTGTGAGCTGGAATTCCATGTTGTAGACTCAGCTTTTAAGTTTGTCAGCAAAAATATGTGCAACACTATCGGCCATTTTTGATTTTAATATTCCTATAGAAAAAACTTAACATGTTTTGGTGATAGAACACAGGAGAAACGCTTAGCACATACAGTTTGCACCCAGGATTAGAAACATATCGTCGAAGTAACTAGCCACAGATCCCCGTCACATTTTCCCTCCTTCTCCACAATGAAAATTTATTGTTGAGTTAATTACCAATGTGTACGTTCCGCGACATGTTTCACTGTCTTACTAAATGCTGCAAATATTGCTAGAAATTCGATTCGAATTCACGCGTATAGAAATCGACTCTGAAGTAATTCGAGTCTTACACTACTTGGACTCGTGCTCTGTCCGCTAATCGTTCCTCACCAAACGTATCAGTCTCAGAAATTCTTCGGTTTCTCGGACACTATTAGGTTGCGTCCCTGATATGTATAAAACGAACTCCGGATTTCCGAGTATTCTGGCGATTCTGCCTGCTTAGAAATAGATCCTTTCACATGATGTTTGAGTTGCATTTCTTTCGAAAACGATAATGAATTGATCGAAGACTGATTATTTAGCTTGAAGACGATACGGCCAACTCTCCGCGATTTAGGAATGTTAAAAGATTCTAGGAAGTCACAGGGTAAGTTTGCATTTACCAAAATATTAAGGGTGTCGGATGCGTTGGTAATGATTGTTGACCTCTGGTCAGCTGTTGTACGAAATCAGTTCGCTGATTGGAACCTGCTTTCCGTGCCGATGGCACGGAATGATATTTATTTTTTACGTTTATTGAGTTTCAGCCACCACAACTCTGGAAATTGTTCACTACAGTTTGTTTTGACAATTCGGCATATGGTACAAAGTTACAAAGGTTTAACAAAGGACAGATTAGGAGATAAAACAAAATTTACGTCCACAGTACAATGAAACGAGTAAACTGGACGTAAATGTAGCACAGGGTACACAGAGGTAGTATATTATAATAATCCTACTCGTAACGCAATAAGAAATGATAAATCGCTCTTGGTACACATTTGGGATATTCCCATTTCAATCCATATTAATGATTGTGTATCTAAATTAGCAGTAAATCATTCTTTTGTGTGTCTTGTAAGAATTGTTTCAAAAACTGTGGATAGAAAACTGAAGAATTGTGCAGGTTTGTAAGTAACATGCATGCAGATCGTGAGAAAGTATACATGAACCAGATTTGCGTACTACAACCATAACTGTAGACACTCCAGAATTCATATAAAAACGTATAGGAACCACATAGTCACGTATTTATAGGCGGAGCGTTCCATATGGCTCTGAGCACTATGTGACTTAACATCTGAAGTATTCAGTCCCCTAGAACTTAGAACTACTTAAACCTAACTAACCTAAGGACATCACACACGTCCATGCCCGAGGCTGGATTCGAACCTGCGACCGTAGCGGTCGTGCGGTTCCAGACAGAAGCGCCTAGAACCGCTTGGCCACATCGGCCAGCCGGCGTTCCATATCATGCTGAGTGGCACGTGGAAATGTAATCAGTTAATTGAGTTCGGTATTCCCCTGGCGTGCTAATTTACAAGATAACAAGAGCATTATATCAACAGCTCAGGGAGCTATGTTGCTGATATGGCACTGTTGCCGAACTCGTTTAGCAATTTATATGTTGATATGTCGTTGCATGCTAACAGTGTATGGAGGCTGCTTGGGAAATGATGACCAAGAGCCGGAAGATTACTTGCAAGGACACTTATGTGATACATGTTCCGAGAACATTGTAGGAATGTATGGTTCGGATCTTCATCCTTTCCACGAACACATAGAGGGGTGGCGCTTACATTTAGCCGGTAGAGGTATTTATTGAAGCTCCAATGACGAAATTTCACAGGCTGTAGAGCAGCGTAGTAAGCTGCTGCCATCCCGCCCCCTTCGGGGGGAATTGAAAATCAATAAAGAAAAAAAAAATGAAATTTCAACCATGCTGTAACTTCTGTGAAGCTCCATATTTGTGACTTACCATATCATGGTACTCTTGGAATCGTGGGATTAATTAGTGTGTAGTGTCTGCCTTTGAATTTAGATTTCATAGACCAATCCTCTTGACAGTTTTTACAGCAGTCTGAGCATTGCTCTCAAATCTGTGAGAGGGAGTTTATCGTATTTAGGAGCTCCTTGCGGAGATGCTTTCTTTGCAAGCACATCTGCTTGTTCATTTCTAGATATCCCACAGGGCCTTTATCCATACCTTCACGCCGTTGCGATACTTTCTCTGCACTCAAAACACAGCGTCGACAATACGTGCAACTATGGGGTTGGTACAACTATTAAGATGGCTTATAATCAGTTGTAGGGCTGACATACTAACAGATATTACGACTATTGAGCCTGCTGTAGCCATCTGTGCGAATAGCAGGTTGCAAAATGGCCATCAACTCGGCTGCCATAGCCGTCCGTTGTGACCGAGCAGTTCTAGGCGCTTCATTCAGTCTGGAACAGCGCTGCTGCTATGGTCGCAGGTTCGAATCCTGCCACGGGTATGGATGTGCGTGATGTCCTTAGGTTTAAGTAGTTCTAAGTCTAGTGGACTGATGACCTCAGACGTTAAGTCCCGTAGTCTTTACAGCCATTTGGACCACTTCTTTCGGCTGCCATAATATTTGAGTGTGGATCCACCTTGTGTAGACCTTGTCGTTTGCTTCAGGGTACACAATAGGTATTATTAATGCCATCACTACACTTTGACCCATCTGTATTCACATCGCACACATTTCTGAGGAATGATCCATGATTAAATCTCATGCAAACTGTAGAATGGCTAAATCATTTTACAGGAATCACTTTCAAATGTCCTCTGATTAGTGCGTTGAAGTTATCGGAAATGCAAGTCCTGGCCTCTCCTTGTAACTCAAATCGCTGCTCGGATGAACTATTAGGATCAGATAACGTGTATGATTCTACTTCGGTGTGACGGCGTGACGCAGCTGATTGTGTGATGTTTACGTGTGACATGGAGCCGGGTAAGAATGCAGTAACGCCGTGAATATGCCTGGTGTTTGTGCTGGCAATGTTTTGTCACGGCTGGAAAGCGCAGAGAGGACTGCCGTTGCGTCAATTTATTGTAATGTAGGCACTGAAAACATTTACTCTTCGGTGTTGTTTCATTCACCCTGATCGTGCGGCATGCGCAGCCAGTGAAGCTTCCTGTTTGTGTCACAGGAAAGAAAGCTGAAACTCCGAATTTTACTGTGTAGCAAACGTCCAACAGTATTTGTGTTTACCCATGCCTTTTAGCATTTGTTTGGCACAGAATGTCGCTAACACAAAGAATTTTTGAAAGTGACAGTAAACATGAGCCTTTCTTGCATAAGTAACGGACGTCCACGCTAAGTAAATGAGAAACCTTCTATTTAGACGGACGGCTCCTTGATCAAAGCAGTGTCAGTAATGCAAGGCCACTGGCGTAATACTTGGTTACCGGTAAACGTTTACATTCATTTCTATTATGAGGGCTCGGAAATTCGGAACATTAAATATATAAACATTGACTGGAAAGGTGGAGGAGATGGTAGACATGATGGAAAGAAGGAAGTTAGACCTATTGGAGTTAGCTGAAACGAGATGGAAGGACAAGGAAGGAGAGAACTGAGGAAAGGCTACCGACTGTACTAGAGTGGAATTGAGGAGGGAAGGAGAAATGGAGTCGGAATAATAGTAAGAGATGGATTGGAAGAGGAAGTGAAGAGAATAAGTGATAGGATGATGAAGACCAAAATATCACTCGAAGGTACGACCGTAGAGGTAACACAAGTGTATGCACCGCAGGTGGGTTGCACTTCTGAGGTGAAACAAGAGACTGAAGAGGAAATGTAGAAGCAGATGGGAAGGAAAAATATGGTAGTAATGGATTTAAGCGAACACGCTGGAAGAGAAAGACAAGGCTGCGAAAGTGTGCTTGGACCAGAGGGTGGGGGCTGCCGATATGAGGAAGATCAAAGACTACTGGAGTTCTGTCAAAGGAATGATTTGCTGGTTGAGAACTCTTGATTCAGGAAAACGGAAAACCACAAGATTACCTGGTACAGTCAAGACTTAAAGAGAAAGTCAATAGTTGACTACTTCCTGTAGGATACTGACATGAATCGGAAAATCATTGACATTAAGGTAATACCATCAGAGGCCTTGGATAGCGACCACCGTTTGAGGGTTATAAACTTGAGAGGGACTAAGGATAATAAAAGGACAGAAAATCAGGAAAGACGTATAAGGGTACGAAAGTTTAAGGAGGAACAAAGCAGGCTACAGTACCTACAAGTAGTATAGGAACGCATCCCAAACGATGAACCAAAGACGATAGAAGAGGAATGGGGAAGATTCAGCGGAACGTTAGTAAGTGCGGCGGAAGCAATATGTGGGAGGACAAGCAACAAAAAATCGAAAGAAACACCCTGGTGGGATGATAAAACAAAGGATATAGTACAGAAGAAGAATAGAGCCCTTAGGATATGGTTCCAGAAGAGAACTGTAAAGAGAAGAGAAGAGTAGCAGGCAAGAGAGAAAGAAGCACAAAGAGTGGTGGCGGAGGAAAGAAGAAAGTGGACGAAACAGTGGACCAGAGTGATGGAAGAGGATAGTGATGGTTCAAAAAATGTGTTATATGGGATGATTAAAAGTAAGAGGAGGAACGGTACGAGAGATTATTCTCGAGTAGTGAACAAAAGTGGACAAGATGTAGAGAATAAAGGGGAACTCAAGAATATGTGGAAAGAGTATTTTGAAGAACTTCTGAACCCGAATGGAGACCTGGATGAGGAGGAACAAGCCGAGGAGAAAAAAGAGGAGGAACAGCGAATAGAAAAAGACCTTACATGGGGAGAAGGGGAAGAGGCATTGGGCAAGATGAAGGGAGAGTAGTCATGAGGTCTAGATGAGCTAAGTGTAGAGACGGTGAGAGCAGCAGAAGAGACGGAGATACAATGGCTATATCGAGTAATGAAAATTGTGTGGAGACAGAAGATGATCCCAGAAGACTGGAAGAAGGGAATCATTGTCACGATCTCTATTTCGTAAATATCGGATCAGAAGAAAATAATATATTGTAATTTAAGGATTTCTTTCGAAATACTATAAATGCGAAAATAACTCGGTCATTCACGTTTTCGTAATTAAAAGGCTGTACTGATTTCTATGACATGTGGTATTCGTTCAGCTAAGGATCAACATAGGCCACATCAGAAAAGGCACAGTGCAAAATTTTTGTTGGTTTGAAGAGTATTACCAGAGTTAGGGAATATATATTTACTCATTGAGAAAGCTATTTACTTTTTGACTACTGGACTTTGTAACAGTTGTGAAATTGCTTTTATTGGTTGATATGTTCGACATAATATGAGTCAACGTAATGAATACATTGCTTATACAGCCCCCAAAATGTTCAGTCCTTACTTCCATACTAACATTATTAAATACGAAAGTAACTCTATTACGCTTTCACCACTAAAATGTTGAACGGACTTCCAAGATATTTGGTGAAGCAGATAGCTTGAACTCTACGGAAAGATATACACTATTTAAGAAAGTTGAAGACAAGACTCCTAAAATGGTGAAGTAGGAAATGGTACATCCTTTCAACATCTGTGAAGATGTATGTAGCCGCGCGGTGTTGCTCCGCGGTTTGAGGCGCCTTTTCAGGGACTGCGCGGGTTCTCCCGCCGGAGGTTCTATTCCTCCCTCGGGCAAGGGTGTGTGTGTTGTCCTTAGCGTAAGTTAGTTTAAGTAGTGTGTAAGTCTAGGGACCGATGACCTCAGCAGTTTGGTCCATTAGGAATTCAGACACATCTGAACATTTAGAGGTTGTGTAATGTATAGCTACTTCAGCAGCACGATTATAGACTTGCGCCCCTGCCCACACTCCTCTGCACCCATCGCTCAGCTGCGACACTCCACGTGCCACCATATTTGGCATGTGACCAAAAATAAAAACATCTACGGCCGTCTTTATGATTTTATTTTATTTTGTTGCTACCAGTTACAAAGCTTCATTGCTAAAAGGATGGACAAACAAAATATTTTGCACGGGCGACTTGGTAGTAGGGGGTGGGGTGTATGCACATTACCAACTGTGCTTGCCGAACAAGCACACACATGAAGGCAGCTGAAGTTATTGCGTGTACAGTAGCTTACTGTATATCACTCGTCACAACAAACCTACTGATATGCGAGTGCAGCCACAGATAACAGCTAGTAGTTCAATAATATATCAGGTCTTTGTTGTAAATCACGGCCAGTATATCTGCATACTCGGTTATTCACGGGAGGTATTTACTTTTCTTGGGCAAAACGCTGGAAATACTGTTCAAGGGAACGCCAGAACGGTCGTTGGAGTAAATCAACGCTCTTCGAAGTTTGCAAAAACAGACATAATGTCTTATGGGACAACCGCAATCAGTGATTTTATAATGTTCACACCAGCACCATAGATATATAAATCGCCCTATGCCTGTTAGATCGTATAACTCTGTCGAAGTCTCAGTGTGGTTCCAGGAAAGCCAAAGTGACAAAAGATAATTGAACGCTGTCGTCTACTGCTTTTGAAAGAAAACAAACATGAACTTCTGCATGTTCTCGTATTCATAAAACATATTAGAATTTGAAAATAAATATATTATCTCAAAAAATACAAGGATTTGGCGTGCCGACAAAGTTTCAAAGCGTAAAGAACGGTTTTAGTCAGATTCAAAGATGAAATGGTCCATGAACAATTCTTAGTCGCTTAATCTGCATAGTTTGTACAACAGATATCGACAATATTGCTCATCCTTTCACGAAAATAGTACAATGTGCAGATGACATCAACAGGAAGAACATGCATGACGCTAAAGAGAACCTTGAGACAATATTAGATGCACTAATGGACAGAAATCTCACAGTGAATTACAAAGTTCATATTGAAAACCCTCAGCAATAATCTTCACAAGGCAGTTCCTTAATTATGGTACAACCTCTTCTATTGAAACCATAACGACGATTTTCTGCGACATATCGACATATTTCGACTTCTGTTTAACGTGAAAGCCTCATAGAAGCAATTCAGTGCAATCCTGTGGAAAGTTGTACTTATAATAACAGCCCTACGTCCTGTGTGGTGGCGAGCACATCTTAAAATATTATTCAGTATCTATAGACCACATAAGATCCAAAATCGACTACGAACGTTTTAAAATCCAAAAAAGGCCAAATCAGATTGACAAATTGCAATAAGGAGGACTAAGGATATGCTTATGAGTAATGGAAAGCTACTCTAACCAACACTCTGTAGAGTCACGTGTCTTCACACTCCATCTATGAAGAGAGGTGCTGAGAAATGGATATCACGCTCACAGAATGTCACTTGATGGATATCCGAAAATCAGAGCACCCGTTCTCTGCCGTCGTCAAAGCTAGTTAAAAATACCACTCCAGCATTATGCCACAGTCACGAGTTACGGAGTTATTGTAAAATGTAAGTTACTATCACTAAAAATATGTTCAGCATAGGATTTTAACTATCCTGTCGTAATGTACGATTTACCTACGAGTCTCTGATCCAGACAATGATCTTGTCAATAACCACAGATCTATGGACAGGTGCACAACATATTGCCAGGTTATTAATTCCAGTACTATTGCCTACTCGAGCATCTTAAAAGAGTACGTAGAAAATTCCTTTTATCGTCGACCAGTACCTCACTGTTTACTGCAGAATCAGTCAATTTGCTTGAAGCACTGATGCACGTTATGGACATAGTTCCAAATAAATTTACAATTGTCAACAGAAGAATCTATCACTCAACAATCATCAATAACCACAGATCTATGGACAGGTGCACAACATATTGCCAGGTTATTAATTCCAGTACTATTGCCTACTCGAGCATCTTAAAAGAGTACGTAGAAAATTCCTTTTATCGTCGACCAGTACCTCACTGTTTACTGCAGAATCAGTCAATTTGCTTGAAGCACTGATGCACGTTATGGACATAGTTCCAAATAAATTTACAATTGTCAACAGAAGAATCTATCACTCAACAGCGGAGTGTGCGCTGTTTTGAAACTTCCTGGCAGATTAAAACTGTGCGCCGGACAGGGACTAGAACCGAGAAACTAGCCTTTTATAGCCAATCCTCATGCCGATTTTTATTTTGGCGGAGAGGTCGAGAGAGCGACTCCCATCTCTCCTTCTAACCAGTGCTGTTTGTGTCCAAAAATGCCTTCTGTGACCAGCTGCTCAAGCTATTTTCTACGTTTTGTAGAGAAGTAACAACGATGGTTTCTCTTCGAAATAAGAAGAAAACTCTCCTTTTCAAATTACAAATATGATACCCCTTCGGAAACAAATACCACCCTTTTTCCAAAGCAAATAAAGCTCCATTTCTGGAACAAGCAGGATTCCTTATACAGTCTGATCAAAAGAATCCCGACACTGTTATGGAAAGTGAAATCGGTCACGAGAGGCGGCCCCTTAGCGGCACCATCGTCAGCAGAAATGTAGCGACAGCAAGTGTCAGTCTGTAGAGCTCACTGACTTCCATCGTGGACTAGTCAGTGGAGGTCGCCTGAGTAACAGATCAAGCAGGGACATTTCTATCCTTCTAACGTCGCCCAAGTCGATAGTTGGGAATGTGACTGTGGAGTGGCAACGAGAAAAAACAATCATTGCTAAACAAAAACCAGACTTGCCTCATGTATTGCCGGACAGAGAACGCCAAGCATCGCAGAAAGTGGTTGCAAAAATATCGCATGAAATCAACGGAAGGAGTCACTCGCGAGTTCCAAGTTGCTATCAGCAATCCTCCTTAGGCAGTGACTGTGAGTAGGAGGTTCGAAAGAATAGGGTACAATGGTCCAGCAAATCCTTACGAGCCACCAAGTAATCGATGACAAACGAAGCTTGGGAAAATGTAAAGAGCAACTCTACTGGACACCGAATGATTATAAACGAGTGATTCGACGTACAGAACCACGCTATACACCGTGGCAAACAGTTGGAACGGCTTAGACTTGTTGAATGTCGAGAATACATTACCTTCCACCACGTGAAGTGCCAGCAGTGATATACGGAGGAAATGGTGTTAAAGTATTGTGGTGTATCTCGTGGTTGGGGTGTGCTTCACCCCTGTCGGGGCAGCAGCATTGATTGGTAATTAAAACGTCCTCTGTCCTGGTTTCTAACGCAGTCACTGCTTAAATTTTGATTGAAAATTATCAGCAATGGCGGCCGAAGATTTCCAGCATGTGAAGTCATCCCCGTTCTGCCAACGTCCTTTCCAGGACAGAAGCTTCTGAAATATGGTGGTACGGAACAATGCTGAAGATAAGATGGGTAGTTACCTATGAGAAGGTACTGAATAGAGTTGCAGAGACGAAAAACTTGTGGCACAACTTAACGAAGAGAAGGCGTCAGCTGATAGGACACGTTCTGAAACGTCAAGTGATCGCCAATTTAGTACTGGAGGGGTGTATGGGTAATGAAAATCATAGAGGGAGACCCATAGATGAATAGAGTAAGCAGAGTCAGAAGGTTGCAGGTTTTAGTAGTTGTTCAGAGCTGAGAGCCACGGACAGAGTAAAGTAGCAAGGAGAACTGCATCAAACGAGTCTTCGGACTGGAGACCACAACAATAACAACAAGTGTAAGTGCTACTCTGAGATGGAGAGGTTAATGCAGGAGATGAATTCGTGGCGTTTCGCATGGAAACACTCGGAATACATATACTACTAACTGTTTCCATGCGAACTACTACGAATATATATGTATATGGATGTGTTACTATGGATTTGGCGATGTATGTTAGTGTCAAAGGGCGGTCGTATGCCCTTCCTGTGGCCACCCCATAACCCCCCAGGATGGAATTAATGTACTCCAGCTGTCTGCGTTTAGTGTAAGCCATGAAATAGTGCGAACGTGTTGCAAATGCCTGCGAGTCGTGTAATTGAGGCGGGACATGGGTACCATCCCGGTATTCACCTAGCATAAAAACCACATACAGCACGTTAGCGCCCTCGGCTAACCTGGCGTATATATATGTGCGCGTGTGTGAGGGAGGAGGGGGGGGGGGAGGCCTCTCTATTCCTCCTAAGGAAACGTTAATGAGCTTGTGTAGTCTGTATAGACGATGGTTGTAGACAGTGACTGATGGCTGTTTGTGTATCATGATGCACGCTGTCATAGAGCAGCGTCTTTGTCTTAAACAGACGAGTAAACTCTTTCACATCAGCGTTTCTTTTCCAGTGAAAGCAATAGAATCCTTCTAACATAAATAAGGATGTAGAACAACCAAGATTTCTTTTGCCGAATGAGCCATCCAGGTATGTCTCACGAGCTGCCCTCGCAACTATACTTTTTCCAGTATCAACTATTTCTCAAACCTGAGAAAGGCTCTCCTGGACACCTCAAGAGACTACCATTAAAAATGTGAGATTCACTCTGGGAACAGTCCCCTAGGTTATGGTAATCCAGTCTTTCCAGGAATGCTAGTCCCGAAAGTGTTTAGATACTTGGAAAATAGGGAGAGATATTGGCAAAAGCAAAGCTGCGAGGATTGGTCCTTCGTCGTGCCTGGGTAGGTCAGTCGTATATCTGCACCTACATCTGCGTCTACATACATGCTCCGTCAGCCATCACACGACGCATGGCGGAGGTACCTTTCCCGCTAATAGCCATTTCCTTTCATTTTCTAATCGCATATGGAGCAAGGGAAAACGTCTGTTCTACAGTCATCTGCAAACGCCGGCTTTCTAAATTTTCTCAACAGCGTTTTGCGATAACAACTACTTCTACCTTCTACGGATTCCCAGTCGATTTACGAAACATCTCCGTAATACTCGAGGGATAACCAAACCTACGGGTAGCAAATCTAGCAACTCACCTCTCAAATGCTTCGACATCGCCTTTAATCCGACCTTGTGGGTATCCCAAACACTCCAGCAATATTCAAGAATTGGCCACATTAGTGGTCTATACGTTATCTCGTTTATAGATCAGCTATTCCTTCCCCAAAATTCTCCCAATAAAATAAAGTTTACTGCCATCCTTACGTGTTTACTCCATTTCACATCGCTTTGCAACGTTACGCCTAGATATTTAATCGACTCGGCTCTGTCGAGCAGCACATCACTAATGTTGAATTTCAATATTGAAGGATTGTTTCTCCTACTCTTCCGATTAGCTTAAACTTCTCTACAATTAAAGAAAGCTGCCATTCATCACACCAAGCAGAAATTTTGTCTGTGTCAGTTACGATCCTCCTACAGTCAGTTAGCGACACACATTCCCGTACACCACAGCGTCATCAGCGTTCAGTATTCAGTCAGATTATTCGTGAATCTATAGAACATGAGTAGTCCTATCACAATGGGGCACTTCTGACGGCCGCGCGGGATCAGCCGAGCGGTCTAGGCGCTGCAGTCATGGACTGTGCGGCTGGTCCCGGCGGAGGTTCGAGTCCTCCCTCGGGCATGGGTATGTGTGTGTTTGTCCTTAGGTTAATTTAGGTTAAGTAGTGTGTAAGCTTGGGGACTGATGACCTTAGCAGTTAAGTCCCATGAGATTTCACACACATTTGAACATTTCACACACTTCTGACGTTACGCTTCTCTCTGATGAACAGTGGCAGTCGAGGACAACGTACTGAGTGGTATTACTTCAGAGGTCCTCGAACGATTCTCGTAGCTGTGAATGTATTACGTATGCTTTGACCTTCGTTAGTAGAATGCTCTGGATCACTGTGTCAAACGCTTTCCGGAAATCTAGGAGTATGAAATCTGCCTGTTGCCCTTCATCCGTGGATCGCAGGGTAGCATTTGAGAAAAGTGCAAGGTGTGTTTTACAAGATCGTTGTCCTTGAAAGGCAAGGTTCTAAGTTTGAAACACGGACTGGCACCCAGTATTAACGTATTACGAAGTTCTAGGACAGTGACTAATTGTATGTATTACAGTGAGTGTCATTATTAACTTCAGAAACAACTTCCATGTAGGCACGCTGTTGAGTCAGATACAAAGAAGGAACGTTTGTCGTCGTTAATCAATCATTATTAACGATGACACAGTTCAATGTAAAAAATATCCGACACTAAATTTTGTAACATTATCTGGGGAGAAAGCGGAAATTATAAATGCGAGTAATAGTCAGACACTATACATCAATTCAAAACCATATCACATGAAACTGCAGCACGTGAAGATGAACTGAATCTTGGGATTTTCCAAGCCATATGTGCCCCCTTGAACATCGTACTGTGACTGCAGATATGTAACCTTGCGGATGCTAAGACCATCTACCGCTTGTTCTCTGTTAGTGATTCAACAGGAATTTCTAATGAGGGGTCTGATAAAGTAAATTGTACCTCTCTCTGCGTCCTGCAGCACTCTACTGGAATCAACAGCTGCCGTCTATAACACAGTGAAAAATATCTCAACAGGAATAATTTATACACTTAGCAGATGTTCACAATAAATACCTGTAGACCTAAATGGGAAATAAAGTAAAATCAATGAATGAAATAATTATGGTTGTAATGTTTAATATGTGATATGATACGTTCGAAGTTATTAATCGAATCCAATTGTAAAACCTGCATTCAGTACTCATACTTATTCTGTAATCTTTTCATTGCCTCAGTTAAGCATGTTAGATTCAGTATGCATTTTCTGTAAATATGTATGTACAAGATGATTTTTGTTTATGTAACCGAAAACCAACAAAGAACCAGTCTAATCGAGATCAACTAATTGTGTTTTTGGAGATGCTGCCAGATAAATAAATATTGTGTGTTTACATCTCTGTGGGTCTCCGTCGCTGGGTGATCAGCGTGTCTGGCTGCTATGTGGGAGACAGCTTCGATGCTAGGTGCTGCCAGGGATCTTTGGTTTGTGGCAGGACTGGAACAGGGTGTATACAGTCTCGTTATTCTGAATGAGGAGCTACTAGAGTAAGAAGTAGAGGCTCCATTGTCTAATGAGATGAATGCAGCCGGGAGGTCGGTGTGCTGACCCTATGCGCCACCATTCCGCATCCAAATGACACTATTGTCATATGGTCACAGGGCGGCCAGACTGCAGTCCTTTGCTTTCCTTTTAAATCGTTCAGCTGAAATCAGATTCTACAGGATGGGCCAGAAGACACCATCGGGTACGTTTAATGTTATTGTATTGAAACAACAAGCATCATGGAAAGCAAACGAAAACATGAAACGACTCTGTACTTCGAATAGATATAGTATTTCACAGAAAAAGACACTTGAAATAATGAAATACCACTGAAACGAATGTTCTTAGATACTTCTTAAACACAATTTGTCTTTCTGTATGCGTGTTCGCATCATCAGCACTAACCTCATTTATGTTGCTGGGTCAAAATAAACGGTAACGTTCTTTCACCATCCAACTACGTATGTAGTTTCTGGGAATGTCGATATCTGCTAATCACTTCCTTGTTGATTTCTCTGGTGAAAGAAGCAGTGATACATTGAAGCGTTCAGTGACTTCATTAGCGTGGTCATATTTCTTACGTCTTCCACTGCTTGGTGCATCTGTCATAGATTCAGTTGCAGAGACATTTATTTCCAGTTTTCGAAGAATAACCTCCGTTGGCGGTTCTTCCTTGAACCATTTAAAAAAGTAGTCCACAGTTTAATAACTTAATTCACTTTTTCGTTCCGTCTCATGTAGCTGTCGCTAAGAAGAAGACGTTCTTCAGTTGTGAATCTGCTTGTATCCGCCATCACAACACAAACGTTTACATAAACGTCACCTTCGTAGCAACACAGTCAATTGCCGTAGCATTTGGTTTTCCACAAGCAAAACAACACGATCACATGCCCTAATTTCATGGAGTGACGACTTCGTTGTTATCGTTTGACACGTAGCAATTACCGCTTGCGTTGTTGTATTTTGAGTGATCTCTACCAGAAGACAGACGTACAACAAGCAGGGAACGTTATTTTCCACATAAAGTACAATCCCGGATAAACGTAACATCGAAACTATACGTTCATACTTTACTAATTTCCGATATTCTGGCTCACGCTCTATGTAGAGATATGTATGTATGAGTGTGTGTTCAAGCTGCTTTTACTATCGCATCGACTAATCCGGCCCCTTTACTCAAAGGACAACACCGACACAGCAAGCAGAACTTGCTAGTGTACTACGTTTCCTTTGCACTAACTAACAGGAAAATCTACAGGACAAGTAACAGAAGTGAAGTCTGTTTTTAACAGAATTTTATTTCCTCTAATATTGAATACAGATCAATCAAAAGATTTCTTCCTCAGCAGAATCTCATTTCGCTTAAGGGAACAAAAGTTAGTAACAAGTAATCTGCTTTCAACAGAATCTCATTTGCTCCTAAATGAAGCAAAAGTTAATCAAAAGTTAACAGTCAACCAAAATTGGCTGAATCTGGAGTTAAGTTAACGAGAAATGGGACTAAAGCTCTGGAAGGAACACTATGAAAGGAAAACTGCACAGAGGCTATAGCACCTAGGTATCCTTATCGGTGGAGCGTGCTGATGCAAGATTAACCCTCGAAATATCTCACCAACAATTTATGATATTTTACCTTTTTTAGGATGGGCATAAAGCGCCTCCCTCCTCCCACCCATTGGCAATGCGCGTTGCGGAAAATACTTTGGCATTGCTAGGTTTAAGGAACCCAAATTCGAATTGGAATTAAGTCAGCAGTTTGGGTTACACTTCCAAACCTTATGAATAACGAATTTCTGCCAGCTGTCAGCTTCCATCTATCTCGATCACCGACCGTGGTCCTCAAAATTCTGTTCCCATATGCGTGAAAAAATCCTTCTTTTTGTCCAACTTCAAACACATCAAAAATCCTGGCGGAGGGACTGATTCTATCCTCTTGCTAACGTGTTGGCTGAAAGACGTCACTACATTTTCGAAAATTCGGGGAAAAGACAGGTAAATCACCGTCCTCGAACGATTTAAATGGCACTGAGCTCTATGGGACTTGACTTCGGAAGTCAAAATTATCCTAAGGACAACCACACACACACCCATGCCCGAGGAAGGAATCGAACCTCCGCCGGGACCAGCCGCACAGTCCATGACTGCAGCGTGTTAGACCGCTCGGTTAATCCCGTGCTGACTGATTTCTAAAATATATCATTCTCGCATTCTAATTCGCTACATACTTTCGATATAAATCACATTCATGTGTTGTTTGTTGTTGTGGTCTTCAGTCCGGAGACTGGTTTGATGCATCTCTCCATGCTACTCTATCCTGTGCAAGCTTCTTCATTTCCCAGTACATACTGCAACCTACATCCTTCTGAATCTGTTTAGTGTATTCATCTCTTGGTCTCACTCTACGATTGTTATCCTCCACGCTGCCCTCCAATACTAAATTCGTGCTCCCTTGATGCCTCAGAATATGTCCTACTAACCGATCCCTTCTTCTAGACAAGTTGTGCCACAAATTTCTCTTTTCTCTAATTCTATTCAATACCTCCTCATTAGTTATGTGATTTACCCATCTAATCTTCAGCATACTTCTGCAGCACCACATTTCGAAAGCTTCTATTCTCTTATTGTCTAAACTGTTTATCGTCCACGTTTCACATCTATACATGGCTACACTCCATACAAATACTTTCAGAAACGTCTTCCTGACGCTTAAATCTATACTCGATGTTAACAAATTTCTCTTCTTCAGAAAAGCTTTTCTTGCCATTGCCAGACTACATTTTATATCTTCTCTACCTTCGACCATCATCAGTTATTTTGCTTCCCAGATAGAAAAAACTCATTTACTACTTTAAGCGTCTCATTTCCTAATCTAATTCCCGCAGCATCACCCTATTTAATTCGACTACATTCCATTATCCTCGTTTTGCTTTTGTTGATGTTCATCTTATATCCTCCTCTCAAGACACTGTCCATTCCGGTCAGCTGCTCTTCCATGTCCTTTGCTGTCTCTGACAGAATTACAATGTCAAAGTTTTTATTTCTTCTCCATGGATTTTAGTTACTACTCCGAATTTCTCTTTTGTTTCTTTTACTGGTTGCTCAATCTACAGATTGAATAACATCGGGGATAGGCTACAACCCTATCTCACTCCCTTCCCAACTACTGCTCCCCTTTCATGTCACTCGACTCTCATAACTTCCATCTGGTTTCTGTACAAATTGTAACTAGCCTTTCGCTCCCTGTATTTTACTCCTGCCACCTTCAGAATTTGAAAGAGAGTGTTCCAGTCAACATTGTCGAAAGCTTTCTCTATATCTACAAATGCTAGAAACGTAGGTTTGCCTTACCTTAATCTTTCTTCTAAGATAAGTCGTAGAGACAGTATTGCTTCACGTGATCCAACATTTCTACGGAATCCAAACTGATCTTCCCCGAGGTCGGTTTGTACCAATTTTGGCATTCATCTGTAAAGAATTCGTGTTATTATTTTGCAGCCTTTGCTTATTAAACTGATAGTTTGTTAATTTTCACATCTGTCAACACCTTGTTTCCTTTGGATTGGAATTATTACATTCTTCTTGAAGTCTGAGGGTATTTCGCCTGTCTCATATACATCATGTTCACTAGATGGTAGAGTTTTGTTAGGGAAGGCTCTCCCAATGCTGTCAGTAGTTCTAATTGAATGTTATCTACTGCCGGGGCCTTGTTTCATGTGTAATTTATATAAAAAATTATAATCACATTAAACAACGAACAAACGGCAGCGTGATGATGATATACACTGAAGAGGCTAGAAAACTGGTTCACCAGCCTGCTATCGTGTAGGGCCCCGCGAGGACACAGAAGTGTCGCGAAACGACGTGGCATGGACTCGACTAATGTCTGAAATAATGCTGGAGGGAACTGACACCAAAAATCCTGAACGGCTGTCTATAAATACGTAAGACTACAAGGAGAGCTCTTCTGAACACCGCGTTGCAAGGCATCCCAGATATGCTCTTTAATGTTCATGTCTGTAGTTCATGTCTTATAGTTTGGTGGACAGTGGAAGTGTTTAAAGTCAGAAGCCACTCTAGTGATTCTAGATGTGTGGAATGTCGCGCTGTCCTGCTGCAATTGCCCAAGTCCGTCGGAATGCACATTGGACGTGAGTGGGTGGATGTGACCAGGCAGGATGCTTACGCACGTGACACCTGTCAGCGTCGTATCTAGACGTATCAGGAGTCCCAACAGCACACACCGTTAAGTAGCCTCCACCAGCTTGCACAGTCCCCAGCTGACATGCATGGTCCATGGATTCATGAGGTTGTCTCCATGCCCGAAAACGACCATTAGCTCGATACAATTGGAAACAATACTCGTCCGACCAGGAAACATGTTCCCAGTCATCAATAGTCCAATGTCGATGTTGATGGGCCGAGGCGAGGCGTAAATCTCTTTGTCGTGCAGTCATCTAGGGTACACGAATGGGCCTTCGGCTCCGAGTGCCCGTATCGATGATGTTTCGTTGAATGGTTCGCACGCTGACACTTGTTGATGGCCAAGCACTGAAATCTGCAGCGATTTGCGGGAGAGTTGCAGTTCTGTCACGTTGAACGATTCTCTTGAGTCGTCGTTGGTCCCATTCTTGCAGGATCTTTTTCCGGCCACAGCGATATCGCAGATTTTTTGTTCTATCGGATTTCCGATATTTATGGTACACTCGTGAAACGGTCGTACGGGCAAATCCCCACTTCATCGCTATCTCGGAGATGCTGAGGCCCATCGCTTGTGCGCCGACTATGACACCACATTCAAACTTACATAAATCTTGAAAGTTGCCATTGTAGCAGCAGTAAACGATTTAACAACTGCGCCAGACACTTGTGGCCTTATACAAGCGGTGCCGACAGCGGCACCGTATTTTGTCTGCTTACGTATATCTGTATTTGAATGCGCTTCAGTGTGTGTATTTGTCAAACATAAATGGTTCAAATGGCTCTGAGCACTATAGGACTTAACTTCTGAGATCATCAGTCCCCTAGAACTTAGAACTACTTAAACCTAACCAACCTAAGGACATCACACACATCCATACCCGGGGCAGGATTCGAACCTGCGACCATAGTGGTCGTGAGGTGTCAAATATAAAATTTCATGTTTGAAACGCTCTGAAAGACCACTTGATAATGGCCACAGGGCTGATATTACAGTAGTGGTTTTTAGTAAATAATTTTACAGCCAGAGATGACCGCGACGACTTTTTAAAACGAGACATATAGTCTACTTTCACAGCTATATCGGTTACAGAGATATCGCTATCAACATCGGAACTACAAGTATATATCACTTGACCAAAGAGTCGGATTTACTCCTCAGTATCCAATTTTAGAGTCAGAATAACTACAAAATTGAAAAGTTAGGATTTATCTGGATCGAATATGGAACCGATTACTGTCTCAAGTGGTAGTTCGTGGTTCCATAACCAAATAAGGAAACACATCATATAGGGAGGAAACATTATTGTACATCTGCGATAACAGTACAAAAGAGGCACAGTGGAAATGTAGGTTTCATTCGGTCTGCGTTGTTCACGTGTGTGTTAAGCCCACGTTACTTTGAAAAATAGAAGTGTCTTCCACAAACCAAGAAAAACTAAATATGCAACTTGTCTAGGGAGAATGCTGAAGGAACTTGAAAACAATAGTTCGGCAGAACGTCACAGAAATATGCCGACGGACGGTGTCGAGCAGAATAAAAATTCAACTAAAAAAAGGAAAAACGGTGACGAGAAACCTAGTAACAAGCAGAGCGAACGAAATAGACACTCTTGCACCTGCTGTTCATAATCCACTTACTAGCTCCAGCGAAATTGCGATTGCCTCTGGAATGAGCCAACCCAGCGTTGTTTGCATTTTGCGCGGAAACAGCTTTTGTCAGAATCGTGTATCATCTTCACCAGTAGGTTTGCCTGTCATATTGCAGGACATTGTTGGAATTCTGTCGCTCGGTTCTGATAAGACAACAGGACAACAAGATATACCTTCAATGGAAACTTTACTAATGGATGCATGTTATCATGGAAGGTCTGATGTAAACAAAATGCATTACTGTGCTGCTGAGAATACTGACTGCGTGTAGACATTCTCTGTTTATTACGAAAGTGATATCGGCTGTCCTAGAGAAGTACCAGCACCACGGGTGTCCGGCTCATTGCTGGCTTGTGGCGAGGGAAGCTCTCAGCACTTTCTTAGTCGCTGGACAGGACGCTAACGCTTTATCAGTTGGCCTGCACTTTCGCATGAACTTTTTCCCTGGAGTAAACTGAAATATTAACTCTATAAACAAGTTTCGACTACCCAAAAAGGTTTGAAACATTGCACTGCTGCAGCATGTGCCTGAAAATCCTAGCACCAGCGGCTGAAGCCGTATGCTGCAGCAGACAGTAGTACCATCAAAAACGAATCTTTTCGAATCACATAAAAGGAGCCGAGCGGGATTGGCCGAGCGGTCTGGGGCGCTGCAGTCATTGACTGTGAGGCTGGTCCCGGCGGAGGTTCGAGTACTCCTTCGGGCATGGGTGTGTGTGTGTTTGTCTTTAGGATAATTTAGGTTAAGTAGTGTGTAAGCTTAGGGACTAATGACCTTAGCAGTTAAGTTTCATAAAAGGAACTTTAAGGAAATAGATACAACACTCTTTTGTCTTTTGTGATGTTCCTTTTGTATGTAATTTCTTTTGTAAGTTTGTACCTTGCCTTTAAAAGCATGACGAGAAGTCTGTATTTAACGCTACTTATACTTCAGTTTCTTGTTTTCATTCAAGTTTTCATCCGTGCCCTTTTGGCAGAAACCAGACCAGGACTCTTACCGTAGAAAACTAATGAGGTATCCCTAGACATCGCGCTGGATGACATGTAGCCAAGTGTCACTAGAGTCAGCTGGAATTGAAAGGTTTGCCAACTATTCCGCTTTTGCAAGTGGACTCTCTTAGCTGAGTCAACTGAAGCGCCCCGACAGCTTCATGCGACAGTTCTTTACAGCATGAAACTAGCGTTAGAAAGCAGTTGGTTTCATGTTCAAAACCGATAAATTCTCTATTTTAAATATTGTAATTTCTACCAACATAATGATCGGGTTTTAAATTGTGAAACGCAGCTGCATTCAACTCTCTCAGAATTAAAATACGAGGAACAAAAATTCGCATAGTTTCATCTGAAAAAGCGATTCCGATATCCTTGTAATTAATACAGCTATTTAAAGAGATCATAAGTCGGTTCCTGAGACTTTCCCCACAATTCATTTGGGCGAACAGAGAATTACAATATCTTAAGTGCTCCAGAAAATATCTGAAGTGAACAGATTAGCTGAATCACCGTGTAAGAGTTGGACTCTAATGTTTATTTGCGTTCTGCCGTTCTGAGCTCCTCGATAAGTACACTTATGAGCTGAGTTTTTACAGAAAATTCTCTTTTGTGAGATACAACTTTAAATCAATCAGATGCGATACCAGTTAGAGGCAGCCCACATAACAGGGAATAGGAGCTTTCAAGCAGACGTTCTTCCCACCTGCCATATGCATACGGAACGGCAGATGGTACAACCAACCATCATCCTCCATGCATTCCACAGTCGTTTCTGAGCACGTATGTACCTGCATAACGGACATCAGGACTGTGATCTGATACCAGTTTTGTTAACATTACAATAAAGGGCAAATCGAGTAAAGTCTAAAACAGACCAATTAACGACATTCTAATGCACATTAATTAACGAGTCCTTGCGAATTCTTTGTCAGTGAACTTTGGAAAATCACGCCATATGCATTTCAGGAATTGTAAGTTTCCATCCAGTATATGATTAAAATATGACTACAAGCAGATGGAACAGTCTTCTTAGGATTACAGTTTCATAATAAATTCAACAAAAAGAGGCATACCACAGAACTTCTGAAGCGGCTAATGAAAAGAATCTAGACACTTTAGTGAACATTAGTAGTACATGAAGAGTCAACCATTCGCCTTTCTAAAGGCCTTAACTCTGCTGGAGCTACTCTCAATGAAGTGTCTGATTGTCTGTGCACGAATGACAACCCGTTCTTCCTCAACAGCAGAAATCAGAAAACAGTGATGCTGGACGTAAGATCACGAGTGAAGTCGACGTTATAGCTCACGCCAAGGGTGTTTCTTTGGATTCTGCACGGGGCTTTAGCTGTGGTATTGCATTTCAGGAATGTTATTGTTCACAAACCATTGCCTCACAGATGCTGCTTAAAGCCGCTGCACTGTCATTCTGATACAATCATCGTCTCTTAACTGATTAGCTATTGTACGGGGTACACAGTACTGTTAAGTGTGTTCATACACTATTGCCATTAAGACTGCTACCCCACGAAGATGACGTGCTACAGACGCGAAATTTAACCGACAGGAAGAAGATGCTGTGATATGCAAATGATTAGCTTTTCAGAGCATTCACACAAGGCTGGCGCGAATGGCGACACCTACAACGTGCTGACATGAGGAAATTTTCCAACCGATTTCTCATACACAAACACCAGTTGACCGGCGTTTCCTGGTGAAACGTTGTTGTGATGCCTCGTCTAAGGAGGAGAAATGCGTACAATCACGTTTCCGACTTTCATAAAGGTCGGATTGTAGCCTATCGCGATTGCGGTTTATCGCATCGCGACATTGCTGCTCGCGCTGGTCGAGATCCAATGACTCTTACCAGAATATGGAACCGGTGGGTTCAGGAGGGTAATACGGAACGCCGTGCTGCATCCCAACGGCCTCGTAGCACTAGCAGTTAAGATGACAGGTATCGTATCCGCATGCCTGTAACGGATCGTGCAGCCACGTCTCGATCCCTGAGTCAACAGATGGGGACGTTTGCAAGACCACAACTATCTGCACGAACAGTTCGACGACGTTTCCAGCAGCATGGACTCTCAGCTCGGAGACCATGCCTGCGGTTCCCCTTGACGCTGCATCACAGACAGGAGTGCCTGCGATGGTGTACTCAACGACGAACCTGGGTGCACGAATGGCAAAACGTCATATTTTCCGATGAATCCAGGTTCTGTTTACAGCATCATGATGGTCGCATCCGTGTTTGGCGACATCGCGGTGAACGCACATTGGAAGCGCGTATTCGTCATAGGCATATTGGCGTATCACGCGGCGTGATGGTATAGGGTGGCATTGGTTACACGTATCGGTCACCTCTTGTTCGCATCGATGGCACTTTGAACAGTGGACGTTACATTTCAGATGTGTTACGACCCGTGGCTCTACCCTTCATTCGACCCCAGTGAAACCCTACATTTCAGCAGGATTGTGCACGACCGCATGTTGCAGGTCCTGTACGGGCCTTTCTGGATACAGAAAATGTTCGACTGCTGTCCTGGCCAGCACATTCTCCAGATCTCTCACCAATTGAAAACGTCTGGTCAATGGTGGCCGAGCAACTGGCTCGTCACAATACGCCAGTCACTACTCTTGATGAACTGAGGTATCGTGTTGAAGTTGCATGGGCAGCTGTACCTGTACACGCTATCCAAGCTCTGTTTGACTCAATGCCCAGGTGTATCAAGGCCGTTATTACGTCCATAGGTGGTTGTTCTGGGTACTGATTTCTCAGGATCTATGAACCCAAATTGCGTGAAGATATAATCACATGACAGTTCTAGTATAATATATTTGTTCAATGAATACCCGTTTATCATTTGCATTTCTTCTTGGTGTAGAAATTTGAATGGCCAGTAGTGTATTTCCCATATTTATCATTTTCCTATGCGCAGTAGGGTGACCTGACATTAACCACGAAAAACCATATGATAACCACACCTCCTTTGTGCAGCACAGATGCCACTACACATAGTAAGAGATAACTGTCTCCTGGAAGTCGCCAAACTCGAACACTTCAACCTAGTTGTCTCAAGTTGTAGCACGGTTCAACGCTCCTGATCACTCGTTTTCAGTCAACTACCATACACTGGCGTCGCTCTTTACGCCATCCCAAGCACCGCGTGTCACCGACTTCGTAAAGGTGTGGCACATGGGGCTCTGAGCGACCTTTGTACCACATTAATTTCATACGCACAGCACCTGTCCTAGCGGGAGTGCTGGCAGCGCGCTGCAACTTATGAGTGGTCACGTCTGCTGATTTCATGCCATTAATTGCAAACATTAGCCTCAATTCTCGATATCCCGTACCCATCAGTACATGATGTTTGGACTTACCTGTGGTTTCGTGTTTCCACTCTACAATCACGTCACCCACAATTGAGTTGTGCAGCATCAGGAGGGTTGAAATGTCCCAGTTGGATTTGCGGCTAAGATGAGATCCAATAGTCCCCGTTCGAAGACACTAAGCTCTCCTGGCCCCCATATTATGCTGTTTCTGCTTCCCTTCTGACGACAGCATATTCCTCGCCCCATTTCATGTTAGAGAGTCCACCTCTGGCCATATGTAGTGGTCAATTCTGCCTTATGTGGTGATTTTCGGATATTTTTGGTAAGGTACAGCATTTGTGTTGCAGATTTTGTCAGACGTAGGTGACATAAAAATGAAGAAGCTGGTATACATCGCTTATTTCCAGTTCATAATATCACATGCGATTGTCTTTTGCCGCAACTCATCAAAGAAATGCTAAAGTTTTCAGAGCTCGAAAACGTGTAATAGGAATTGTTTCTGGTGTGAACTAACGGACATTCTGCAGAGGCCTCTTTCTGGATGGAGGGATATTAAGTACCGCTTCACAACATATTTATTCCCTAATGAAATTTGCTATTAAAATACATATCCCTTTTTCAAATCAATAGTTTAGTTCATGGAATTAATACTAGAAAAAGGAATGATCGTGAACAAGCTTTAAAGTCACTTAACTTTGTCCGAAAGTATCCACTGAGGAAGACACATTTTCAGTAACTTTCCAGCAGCCGTAAAAAAAACTATTTATAAGATTCATTTTAAGAAGAGCCTAAGAGATTTATAGGTGGTGAACTGTATTGACGTATTTCTCTTCAGAACCAACTAATTTGTATAACTTAACTAATAAAATAGAATGACGTGATTGTTGTTACACATAATATTTCAGAACCGTAACTCGATTGTTTAAACAAATGTTGTAATACGGTTTACTGTTTCATGATGCATGGTTATCGTAGTCTACGAATTATCATATCTACCTCCGTGTATTGAACATTTACACATTTCGTGACACTTTTGCTACTACCATTTAAATCAAAATCTATTAAAGACTTTTTTTTACCTATTCCATATCCATAATCACTTCACTTGGGACATGTGGGAACTACATTAGCATATCTGTTTTTCTACGATAATATTTATTTAATTTTCTGACATGCTCTACATCCTGGCTGGAGGTTCAAAAATGGGTCAAATGGCTCTGAGCACTATGGGACTTAACATCTATGGTCATCAGTCCCCTAGAACTTAGAACTACTTAAACCTAACTAACCTAAGGACATCACACAACACCCAGTCATCACGAGGCAGAGAAAACTGGCTGGAGGAACTACTCGTTGTTGATATACTGAAACGACAAGTACACCTAATCAAATGTAATGTAACCCAGTGACTGGGATTTGGGCACAATGTGAATTGTTGAATCAACCAATTATCTTCGTGTGCAGAGCTTCAAGCGACAAAAGAACGGCGAAAACGACAAGAAAATCAAACTTTCGTTACTTACACTCCACGTCTCTTTACCGCTCCTTCCATTTTTCAAGGGTTCGAATGATAGGCGCGACGGCTGCCCTTCCCTGCACTCTGCAGCCCCTGGGCCCCGTTGCCCCCCCCCCCCCCCCCCATCTTCTCATCGGCCCTAATGGCGGCGCGCTGCATCTCCCGGGCAGAGTGAGCTACCCACAGATGCAGCCGAGGCGCTGGCAGGGGCGGCTGCAGCGGATCTTCGCTGAGACGTGCGCGCGGCTTACGAGATATTGAAAATGATTTACAGTCAGCCTCCTCGAGGGAGCTGGAGGCGCCACTAGCGGCGCCCGGGCAGTATGCCAGGGTATAGCTGTGGCAGTGGTTGCTCGTAGCGTGTGTGCAGTTGAGGAAGGAAGGTAGGAAGATTAGCATGTAACATCCCGTCCATGTCGAAGTTACTAGTGATGGAGAACACGTTTTAAATGAGAAAGGATTGGGAGGGAAATCGGGCACTCGCTTTAAAAGAAACCGTCGTGGTATTCAGCTTCAGCGGATAAAGGAAATACGAGTCCAATCTTGCCATAACGCATACTATCTCTGTGTGTGAAATTCAGATAGTATTTGACACGAAAGTTTTCTGGGTAACGTACCACGTCATATTGTAATTAAATATCTCATTGAAATCAACGTTTCGGGCACGGTTACAGCAGCCGTCTTCTGAGTCGGCCAATGTCTTTTTGCTCCGACTACTCTACTCAGCATTTTTAAAACAAGTCGATATAGTTTTTCTCTTGTAGCGGAATGAGTAGTAAACTGTGAAGAATGTCACTGACTGAATTGGCTAACACCTTCGACGGCTTGGTGTCCAGCCTGTCTTCTACAGCAGCCATGGCTGCACGGTGGATGAGGTAGATGCTCTGCGCACTTCAGGTCTCCACAAGTTGCACTGTGAATGTGGAGAAGCATACAGGGGATAGGCAAAACAATATGAACTCCTACGCTTCCTGTACTGACTTGGGAATGGTTTATTAATAAGGGGTTGGACACCCATTTGCCCGTAATACAGCTTCGATTCTTCTCGGAATACTGGCATATAACAATTGTATAGTCTTCAGTGGAATTTGATGCCACTCTTCGATCAGAACCTCTTCTAACTACTGTAGAGACGAGGGAGACGGAATTCTGCTCCGAAGTCAACTCTTCAGTACCGCCCACAACTGTTCTATAATGTTCAAGTCCGAGCACTGTGCTGGCTAGGGAAGACGGTGGAGTTCAGTTTCGTGCCTCTCATACCGTGATTGTACTGTCCTGGATGTGTGAGACAGTGCATTATCATCCTGAAATCATTTTGGGGAACAGCATGCGAGTCAGGGGGTGCACCTAATCACCTAAAATGTTCACATAATCGTTGACTATAACACAGTCTTTGAGAGCAATTATGGGACCAGCAGAATAGCATGATATGGCTGCCCACGCCATCACACTCCCACCTCCATGCTTAGCCGTTGGAATCAAGCAATCAGAATTGTAGGCTTCTTTTGGCGTTCTCCAGACGTAAACCCGGTCCGATGTTGGAAATAACGATAAAGTTGACTCGTCGGACCATATGACCTTTCTCAACTGATCAGTTGTTCAGGGTTTATGCTCCTGATACCATGTTTTACGTTTTTCTGCGTTGGTTGTCATCACTAACGGTTTCAGTATAGCAAATCGTCCACGAATATGCGCTTTATGGAATTCTCGGCGGACAGTGTCCATAAACACGGGATCTCGAAGATGGCTATTGAGGTCTGCAGTCACTTTAGCCACCGTAGTTTCGTGTTTTTTTGACACAATTCGTGTTAGTGTACGACGATCTCTGTCATTTATTTTTGTTTTTCGCCCGTTATTACATTTACACAATGAAGTCTTTCCATGTTTTGTGTAGGCTATCATGACTCATGGCCGTTGGCACAGTTTCTCTTGAAACATTCAATAAGTTGGCTGTCTTGGTTACTGATGCTCCAGCTAATCGGGCTCCCACAATTTGCCCTCTTTGGAACGCTGTTAGGTCTTTCATTGCACGTCGACCTCAATCTCTGAATGCAAATACGAAGTGTGCACTAGCCGTAAAGAACCTGCATCAGTGCAGGTTGATGCCTAGTCCGTACTGAACACGCATAGTCCAGAGCGACAAGTGCCTCACCTGCGTTGTTGACCGACAAACACAACCGTCCCGTTACTACTACTGTTCAAATTATCTTGCCTGTCCCATGTACATCGGTGAAACCGGCAGGCCAGTTGCAGTGCACATACTGGACCACGGGCGCTGGATTCGACTTAGTCAGCATAACAAATCTACAGTGGCCGGACGGCAGAAACAATGCGTCAACCAAACATATTTTAATGAAACCTTCGTACTTCCCGAGCAGTCACAGATGGTGAAATGCAATGTTAGAGATCCCAGACTGCTAAAAACACCTTAAAAACGTGAACAGATAGGATGGACTTCACTTGCAACGTCCTGGCTGCCAGCCTTCACAGCTCGCCAGCCCACATAAACAACACGAGACCAGAGCGTTTACCGGCGAGTTGTTGCCGCCGCGCGGCCCACGACCAGCATGTGGAGAACAGGTATCTACACACCCCATTCGCCGATGACCACCATTCGCGGCACAAATTGCAAATAAATAAATAAATAAATAAATAAATAAATAAAAAAATAAAATAATAATAATAATAATAATAATAGCCCCCCCTCCCTTCCCTACCACCACCACAGTAACCTATTACTAAAAGTTTCCCACTCCTCCTTCTACAAGATACCAATTATATCAACTTTTTCTTAATTAAGAGGTAATATCAGGCTTAGGCCGATATTACGCTATCGTTTTTCTTTCACAAAGAAATATTTTGAAATACTGGGCAAATTTCTTTAACAAAGATGTTTGGCATGGCGGTAAAAAGGGCAGTTGCATTGTCATCATATTTTTCGTCGAAGTTCAATATGGCGGACAGCAACAACTTGTCATTATGCGCTGCAATCGCTTGTACCACAATTGCATTGTGTGAGCATTTTGAAGAGAAGCGGCGGAAAAAAAGGAAACATAGTTCAGGGAAGCAGTGGGTTATAGGTTGTTGTTGTTGTGGTCTTCAGTCCTGAGACTGGTTTCATGCAGCTCTCCATGCTACTCTATCCTGTGTATGTTTCTTCATCTCCCAGTACCTGCTGCAACCTACATTCTTCTGAATCTGCTTTGTATATTCATCTCTTGGTCTCTTGCCCTCCAATGCTAAATTTGTGATCCCTTGATGCCTCAGAACATGTCCTACCAACCAAGCTCGTCTTCTAGTCAAGTTGTGCCACAAACTTCTCTTCTCCCCAATCCTGTTCAATACTTCCTCATTAGTTATGTGATCTACCCGTCCTATCTGTTCACGTTTTTACGGTGTTTTTAGCAGTTTGGCCTCTCTAACACTGCATTTCACCATCTGTGACTGCTCGGGAAGTACGAAGGTTGAGATACTAAAAATATTCAGCAAAATTCGTTACGAGAGATGTAAGTGGAGGACATCAAGTCTCAAATAAATCGCTTACGAGTGAATGAGAGTGCATTTTAGTATTTGCTCAATAAAGTGGCATCTCACATTAGAAAACGTAATACACACTTGAGAATTACAGTGAATGTAGAAGACAGACTCACCATAACACTGCAATTTCTTAATACAGGACAGAGGTACTCTAGTTTACAATGCAGCACTCGAGTGCCACGGTGCACACTAAACAAAATATCTCCCGCAACATGGGAAGCTATGCATAAAGCACTGGAAGAGGAATACCTGAAGGTAAATACATATTTAGTACGCTGTATTGGCAATAAGTACTATTTTTATTTTTGATTAATACAATTAATTGAATTAGGGTACTAATAATTACAAAACTGATAAGAAGTACGAAAGTGTTGATGCGCTTTTGAATTAGAGGCATACAGAGTTCAAAAATAGACAAATTGGAATGTAAGATAAGAACTATTTTTGTTATTATAGAGTGTGACCACCTCCCATACTCTGGCATGCTGAAAAACTCCCTGAATGTTTCCAGATGTAAAATCGAATGGCTGTAGCTGCAGTATATTCTTCCACCTGCCCATCAGCACACAACTAAGGTGGCCCTTGCTCACCCCCCCCCCCCCCCCGTCCTCCCCCCCTCCCAAGTAGAATCAAGGTTATTAAAAAGAGTCGAAGGAACATGCCAACTTAAACTTTGAAGCCATGTTTACAAACACACTACAGAGACGTCAAATAGCTGCAGCGATGCCAGTGCTGCAAGCGGTTACATTTCACATCGCAGTGAACAGAAGACGAATGTCTTTCATGATCAAATCTACGGCGAGGCTCTAGATTTGATCACATTTATTGGACGAAAGTCGAGATTTCACCAAGTTCCCCATCACACTATCAAATTTCTTTGACAGATACATTTGACATATTGACTCTGACAAAGAAATATTCTAGTGCAATACTCCCCTTAAGCAGAGCAGTCATGACAAAAATATGTTACTCGGGACGACAGAAACACACCTGTATGCCAGGAGAAAGTTGTCGCCACAGCGACCGAAACGTAGGTTTCAACAGAGACAATTATTAGTAATATGACACAGTACCATACAGTGAATATTTAATACTAACTGACTACAGCCGCGGAAACCTACAGAGTTATATTAGTAATTATTTACAATTTCCTGGTCTGAACGTGTATGTTTGACATATAATCGAATTCATCACGTGTTCCAAATATAAAATACATGACATATGGTTAGAACAGAAACACCTGGTTGTATATAAAATAATATAGTACTTATTGTACTGGTACAGTGTAGTAAGAAGAATGTATCGTTAAATTTGTGGACGATTTGCAGTATACAAGGTGCTCCAGCTGCCACCTCTGGGAGCAATGACGGCTCTTACCCTGCTGGTTATAAAATCAACGGAATGTGGATGACAAACACAGGTGCCTCATTGCTTCTTGCTTCAAATATTTGCGAGAATTCATTGATCATACTGGTCGACTTGCTCTGGCGTGCCTGTCTGTGATCAAAGGTTTTCAGTGGGTAAGTCATCTAGCGACAGTTCAGGCCAGAGCAACAGTAGAACACATTCTCAATCGAGGTAGCTTTGGTTAGCTTGAGCTACATGAGATCTTGCGTTATCATGTTGAACGTTACCCACAACTCTAAAATCGAGCACAGCCACTGGTCATAATACATTAGAAATGTAACAAACACTTGCTGCCCCCATTACCGGCTATGTGAACCGGAGGTGGTCCTGTTGTGTACCCAATAGAATCCAATACCATCAAGCAAGGAGCTGAGCCCCTATGACTATCCTGAAAACAGTTGTCGAACTACAGTTCTTCACAAAACCACCACACATGCATACATCCATTGTGATGTCATACGCAGAATGAGGACACGTCTCAAATAACAACTTAGTGTCCATCTGTGTCCTGTGTTGTCGTTGGTGCAAAAATTATCGGTGCAACAATCCCTGCTACTGTGTGCATTCAGTATCACTCCAGAAGTCGTTGCAACCTTCGTGTTGATACTTGCATCGCTACACACAGTCCCATGTCCTCGCTCAAGGTATGTGATTTGGCTGTACGATCTTGCACAACAGAGCGAAAAATAATATCTTATTGGAATTATCCCTATACATATCATACACATTAATATGACGTGTCCCACCCTTCGCTTTTATGATGTCTTACTTTCTGGTGGGAATACTTTCAATTTTGAGTCTGAATATCTGCTGGGGGGAAGGAGGGCCCATGATTCCTCCAGAGCCGAAACCTGCAAAGGTAATGATGTCGGACACTGGGGTCCAGACTGAAGTTGACATTTTAACACATGTGAAAGTTCCACTGGGTTCAGGTTGGGACTTCAGCTGGCTAATCCATTTCAGTACTGTAGCGGCACCACCGTTTAGGATATGGAAAGTTAATTTCGTGCAATATTCTGATCACAAGCTACAGCTAGGTGCCGGTCAGATTGCAGTGAGTTACGCATACCAACAGCTGCGAAGTGGAATAGAGGCTACAGGGCCGTCAGATTGCTGAAAGAGTATACACAGTGGTTTTGCATTTCACAAATCACAGGCAGAAGGGGCCCACTGGCCAACCTAGCATGTTATGACTACGTCACACGAAGTGGCATGTATGGCAAAACAGAGGCGCACAGCTGCGTATAAATACGTGCGGGTTTCTAACGAGATTCATTCAAGTGTGGCAGCTCTCCTGGACGGCGGGGCGTGTCAGACCACCAGCTACATGCAGCAGCAGTTGGGGTGCCAGCGTTCCAGTCCATGGCGGGTCGCTGGTTCGACCCTCTGAGGCTGATGCGGGGTCCGTAGTCAGCCAGCGGCGGGCCACAGACCGCCGAGTCAAATGCCGGCATCCTGGCGGTGACGCAACTCCACTGGCTTACAAGGTCGGCTTGACACAGCATTGCATTGCATGGGCTGCTGGGGTGCTTCCTCAGCATTGTGGAGCCCTGTGATGCGGACCAAGGTGTATGAGGGCACTGTAGTTGGAAACAATAAATCACTTGGAAAGCTCGGACGAGCCTTAATATGGTCCCTTTTACCTCTTCCCGTTCCATTTGGTCATCCTAATCCATTTGGGGGCAAAAGTTGTCACTATAGTACTGTTACTGCCATACACCACTGCTTGACACATGCTGCTTTATGACAAAATGCACTGTCATGTTGATGCAATCCTCCCTTCCTAACACCATCCTTGTTGTATGTAGTACACTATCCCGTTTAATGTGTTCATGTTCTTCCGCAGTAGGCGTTTCCTTAAGTGCAATAAGGGGACCACAAGCTAACCAGGAAAAGCACCCACCGGCCCTAACACTACCTCTTCCTTAATTCAACGTTGGCAATAAACATGATGACAGCTTTCGCCAAATCCAAAGCGATCACTATTTTCCAGTGATTCACTGCCCTAGTGATAGGAAAACTGACTGTTTGAATCTGTAAACGGTATTCTATTTCTGAATAATCGATATCTGATATTTTTCATTATTTGTTTAGTCTCGGTTACAACAGGCTTTTTTTTCACTTTCTTCTAGTATTTTTAAATATTATTTTGAGTCATCAGCCTTTTGACTGGTTTGATGCGGCCTGCCACGAATTCTTCTCCATTGCCAACCTCTTCATCCCCGAGTAACACTTCGAATAAGTGTCCTCAATCATTTGCTGGGTGTATTCCAAACTCTGTCTTCCTGTACAGACTTTACCCAGTCCAGATCCCTCTACTACATCTACCATGGAAGTTATTCCTTCTTATCTTAACAGACGTACTACCATCCTGTCCCTTCTTCTCACCAGTGTTTCCCATACATTCCTTTGTCTCCGATTCTGTGGGGACCTGCTTGGTGCTTACCTTACCAGTCCACCCAATTTTCAATATTCTTCTGTTACACCACATTCCAGATACTATGATTCTTCTTTTCCTGTTCTCCCACAGTTCATGTTTCACTGCGATACAATGCTGCGCGTCTAATGCACAGGCTCACGTCTCAAATTAAGACCTATGTCAGCTATCAGTAGGCTTTCTTTGGACATGTATACCCCTTTTGCCAATGCTACCTTCTTTTTGATGTCTTCCAAGCTCCTTCTACTGCCTAGATAGCAGTACTCCTTAACTTCATCTACTTCATGATCACCAATCCTGATGTTAAATTTCTTTCAGTTCTCATCTATGTTACTTCTCATTTCGTCTTTTTTCGATTTACTCTCAGTACATATTTAGTACTCATTAGGTATCTCATTCTATTCAGCAGATCCTGTAATTCTTCTTCATTATAGCTGAGGATACCAAAGTCATCAGCGAATCTTATCGCTGACTGCCTATCACCTTAAGTTTTAATTACATTCTCGAACCTTTCCTTTATTTCCGTCATTACCTCTTCGACGTATAGGTTGAACAGAAGGGGCGAAGGAGTACATCTCTGTCTTGCACCCTTTTTAATTAAAGCACTTCGTTCTTCGTCTTCCATTCTCATTGTTTCCTCTTGGCTCTTGTACCTTATACGAGGGTTGGAACTTGAATAGTACAACTATTTATTCACAACCGATACAAAAGAGTTACGTGTTTGCACCTGTTACTGTCCTTCAAAGTAGTCACCAGCGTTGTATAGAACCCGTTGACAACGATGTGGAAGGCGTAGTATACCGTTAGCAGAGCCTGTTCTGTTGATTGTGCGAATGGAGCGGTCTACTACCTGTCGAATCTCTGGAACAGTTCTGACGCGAATGCCACGAAGTGGTTCCTTCATCATCGGAATCAAATCAAAGTCACGAGGACGTACGTCTGGGGAGTATAATGGGTGATACAGTACTTCCCAGTTCCATCGACCGAACAGAGCAGCCACAGCTTGTTATCCAAACGCATTACGTTCCTCCACGGCAGCCCGTCAATGCACAGTACTACTGTTCGTTTTTGGAGCATCACCTGCGAGCAGCCTTGCGAAAGAAGCGGCGTCACTTTCTGCGCAACCCACCCATCATTTTGCACGACAATGAGCGGCCGCATACAGCGCAAGCTGTGGCTGCTCTGTTCTGTCGGTGGGACTGGGAAGTACTGTACCATCCACCACACTCCCCGGACTTCTACAAGAGGCTACAGTACGGTTCGCCTCTTGGTTACATGAGGAACCTCTCTTGCATAACTCGCAAAAATAAATAATTGTCGTGTGCCTTACAGTTTGTTTAAAGTTTTTTTAATCTGACACCAGGTACGCAGCTTGCTTGTCTTCTTCACTCTTATTCAGCCAAGTAGCTTCTCAATCAAATGACGTGTCTATGGAGAGCTGAAGTATATCTCTGTCTCGTGGACTTGATTGGTTGGTTGGTTTATTTGCGGGAAGGGACCAAACAGCTAGGTCATCGGTCCCATAGGAATAGGGAAGAATGGGAAAAGAAGTCGGCCGTGCCCTTTCGAAGAAAAGATTAGAAAAATCACGGAAAACCTATATCAGCATGGAGGGCCGCGGGTTTCTCCAAAATGCGAGTCCTGTGTGCTAACCACTGCGCCACCTCACTCGGTCATGGACTTGAACATCACAGCATCTTGATGAGTATTTACGTGCTGAACCCCTTTATTCCCCCAACAGTGTTTCATTCCTTGCAGTATCACATGCGTAATTTGGTGGGCAATTATTTTTTACATGCTACATGTGTTGCGACCGTAGTTCTATAAACAAATGACACTAACAGCTGTCAGAGACCAACATGCCGAACCCCTGCGAATAGATCGAAGAGGGAAGGAACATGTCCTCACGCCCATATTATTAGACGCCAGTAAAAATTCGATTCGAGGAAAGGCAGAGATGCAGTCAAATCACAATTTTTGTCTAATTTGTTTTGATGTACCACTACATTCTTAAATAATTTCCGCAGTCTACCCCTAATTTCCCGTCTGACTGTGATTCTCTCTAGCTTTGTATCTATCTTTATTCCGCATCATAGGAGACTGTAATTACTCGAACTTGTAATGGGGTTCACCATTGTTACTTCCTGTGCAGAGTCTTTACTGATGATAAAATATACTTCGTAAACATTTGTGTACATCTGTTCTTACCCAGTAGATTCACTATTTTATATGTAAGAAAAACATATGATTGGCCTCCAGAGATAAATACAACTAATGTGTAGCCTCCGGCATGTCTGCTATCTTAATTTGTTTCCTACTTCAGAAATTATGGCTTTTCGTCTATTTCTATTGGTGTAAAAATTAATTAGTTTTTAAATCACTCTTATTTTCCATTGATCGTATTATTTATTACAATTTCCATGACTGCCGCTCCGATCATACGTCGTTATCAAGTGCCAGCATTAATAAGATGAGTGAAACACATGTGAGCCTGTATGCCCCATTTCAGCATTCGTCACATAAAGCATCTGTATGACTGGTTGCATGAGCCACCGAGGTTCGCACTCACTCCCCTGATTTTTTTTTTTTCGTTAACAACTGCTTAACACTTTAAAATGATCTAAGGTCGAAACAGCAACACTGGAAAATGTAAAAAAATTATACAGTCAGTGTTAACAAGATGTCTATTGAAAAACTCTACGAGACTCTAGTCCCAAATGAGATACAACTGTAATTAATTACTTACTTTTCAGCCGTCAAAATATGCATTAGCAAAATTGTTAACAGTTTACAGAGGCTGACAGAATGCTCGCCTTTCTACTCCTTCTCATTCAGTCCTTTTACTGCAAACACCTGCTTCATAGACATGGTAAAACGGCTTCTTTATGCAGAATATTTAATAAAATCTATATTGAATGGGATCATCGTGTGAAACATTTGTGCTTTCTGGTGGGTTATATAATTGCTAACCGAGACTGAATATTCAGTATTTAAATTAAGCAACGGATAACACTGAATCAACATTTAAATTTAGGCAACGGATAACACAATCTTACAAATTATTAATTTAAATAAAGATCTTGTGGAGACTTGCATGATAGACACCAGTTCCATAAATTGTCCGCTGAGTAAATTACTGAGAAACGAAAATTGATCTTTGTGAACACAGAACACGTACACGCAGATAATTAAAATGGCCCTCACTCGTGATAAAATAAAAGAACATTCTTTGTATGCGCGACAGTTCACAACATAGCACTGTATTATTAAGATCTGAAAACCGCATGTGGTAACACGTGGTGTTAGTATACAAAGAGATATACATTTGTTCGTTCATTAAATAAGCATAGCAATTTATATTCTCCACTGCAAACAACATCTACGAAGACACAAAGAAAAATCTCTCTCTTTAACCACATAATATACCGTATTTCGGAAATCCACAGGTACTGAAAAGGAAAATATTTATTACTAATCTAAGGAATAATGCTTAATCCCTGATTCTGGTCCACGTAAGAGTGTGGCTGAGCCAAGGTCCTACTTGTTACGTTGGCTTCGTGCCTCTTTCATTGACTCTACGATCGGTTTACTGAACTTGGTATCAAGATATATTTTTGCCTATTTTCAATTACGTTGGTTAATATTGATTTTCAAAGGATGTGTCCGCGTAAACCTAAGTGTTATTTTGATTTTTGAGTTCCCTTTCGAATGAGCAAATTCCAACTTTGTGCCGGTTCTTTGAAGTGCGTGACAATGTAACGTTCCACTGGCTCATCATATTCCTTGTGAGAGACTCCTTGAAGCTAATGGTAGCTTTCTTTTCGTAGTTTACCGACAATTGTGGACCACAGAGTAATTGATAACAACATCAGTGTTTCATCTTTCCACTTCCGGAGAATGGTTAATTTCTCAAACAATTTAAGACATTTGTTTCAGTTCGCACTCAGCGTGTGGTCTGTTCTTTCAGATCACAAAAAGGTCCATCCTATTATTGACTGCAGAATCTTTAATTAGCGGAGCTCAAGCTTGCCTCCTTACGTTTGTTTCGTACACACTCTGTGGGTTTCTTTGCTAAAACATCAGTGTTCGTTTTCGTTCGCCATAGATCCTTTTGTTGGAGCATATCTCGCGTTTGAAAGATTAACATCCTCTCCAATGTAGTATCCATTCCTTCACTACACGGACTATGCCTCACACTTAGCTTTCTCTTATTTATTTTTCAGCCAGTACTCAGGTACGGAACAATTAGCTTAATTAAGTTTCTATGCTTTTGCTTTCAAATTCCGTGTTAGTTGGTCAAGAGAATATTAATAAATGTTGTAGTTCACAATGCGTCCCCGTTCAACGTAACTGTAGTCGACAGAACAAATCAAAAAGTATCACTTGCATGCAAAGATCTAGTAGTCTTCATCCTAAGGCAGTACCTTGTTAGCGTTACCTTCAGTAGTATTAGGTTCAAGATCTCCATCTTAAATTCAGGGCCAAAGTGATTCATTTTTCTGTCGATAGAAACCTGTAAGTCCACTGCGCTTGGTTGACGAACGATACAAAATTATAACAAAAATGGTGTGATTGTGGTGAGAGAAGACGCTGATATACTTACATCGGCTTGGAAAAATCAGCTGTTAACTATTCACAAATTTTGAATATTATAATCGCAGGACATTTCCAATGATTTTTACTACTATTAATTATACTAAATCAACACGTACCTTTCACCAGACATCACTGAAAATAAGAATTTTAATTCCACATTAATTGAAAATATTTCCCCTGAATTTACTAGAAACAATGTAGGTGAATTTACGTCATTAATTTTTTAAAAAAAGCACATGGTTTCTTTTTACTATTGCAACACGTCGGAGCGTTTCGATCCGCAAACAAAGTACCTACCGCAGAAGTCGTGAATACTCGAGCACACAGAAAATTACAACCGAAATGACTACCATAATTTCCGAATAACGTCCAAAAACTGAAACAAAATTATTCAACACAATCATCACTCACTTAGAGAAACTTCCAACACCTGCAACGAAACCAATAGGTTGTTGTTGTTGTCTTCAGTCCTGAGACTGGTTTGATGCAGCTCTCCATGCTACTCTATCGTGTGCAAGCTTCTTCATCTCCCAATACTTACTGCAACCTACAGCCTTCTGAATCTGCTTAGTGTATTCATCTCTTGGTCTCCCTCTACGATTTTTACCCTCCACGCTGCCCTCCAATGCTAAATTTGTGATCCCTTGATGCCTCAGAACATGTCCCACCAACCGGTCCCTTCTTCTTGTCAAGTTGTGCCACAAACTCTCTTCTCCCAATTCTATTCAATACCTCCTCATTAGTTATGTGATCTACCCATCTAATCTTCAGCATTCTTCTGTAGCACCACATTTTGAAAGCTTCTATTATCTTCTTGTCCAAACTATTTATCGTCCATGTTTCACTTCCATACATCGCTACACTCCATACAAATACTTTCAGAAACGACTTCCTGACACTTAAATCTGTACTCGATGTTAACAAATTTAACCATTAGGTAGGATCTACCAAAACACTTGTACCCTTGCTTAGTGCCGCGACGAAGTGTCGGAGAACAGGACGCTAACAGAACAGGATCCTGACCAGTGGTCCTGCTTTGAAAATGTGGTGGGGAAAACTACCAACAGAAGACAAAGTACCCCTCGCTAAATTCACTGTTATCCTCTGACGAACAGCTCGTCCGGTCAGTACAGTTAAACTTCTCTACTTTTCTATCCATGGCACTCAAATTTGGTGAAATGTGTTACAACAGACTATAGACTTACGCCACTCGTGATACATACGCATTCAGGTCAGTACAATCATACATTATGGCTTTAATTACTGGATTAGGACACAGGAAAGATACAGGTCAACTACTCGTTTACTTTTTAGATGTTTGTTACCGTCGGATACAGGCAGCCACTGGCAACGAAACAGAGAGACTTCATTATATGAAACTGATACGGCGGATCCGTTTCAATTGCTCTGCTTTAAAATATATAAAAAATTTAAACTACTGTAGAGTTTGCGTTATGAAATGAAAATAGTATCTCACGTTAAAACCACGTAATAGACGTACAGGATTACCAATTCAATTATAGGTAGCAGAAATGACTTCAGAACGAGATAACAACCAATTGCTTTATTTTAACGAAACTGTTTTATACACATATTATACAGATACTGCATGCAAAGAGTAAAACGGGTAATATCTGTAGCGAAAAACTGAACTGAGTTATTGAAATTTATGTAGCATGGATTGTACCACTAAAGAAACGAAAGGCAAAAAGTGAATAAAATACCAACAAAAACATTTTTAGAATCTGTTTTACACACCAAAGTGGCCAGTATTTGTGCGAATTCACACTCTTTGCTCTCCATCTTTTGTCCTCCTTTTGGATTAAAATTCACCACTACCAACTAAACTTGATTATTCGTGTGAGACATGTTCTGAAAGAAACTACACCCGTCCTTTCTGAAATTTATTCAACATTTGCGACACTGTTTGATTAATTATTTTGATTACAGTAAATTTATTGCCTCAAAGTGAAAGCAAGTAGAAGACGATTTTATGACGTGGATGCAGCTGTTTTCGAGGGGGAAACACTGTCCCACAAGATGTGGCCGTCGAAGGATCAGACAGAGCTCCCTGAAGACACGTCTCTGTGTGCCAGCAGGACCTCCAGCACTGGCACTCTTTAATTTTAATCTTTAGTATATGAAGCTCAGTGTTAAGACATACTTTTTCTAAAACAGTATGTCGTAGTTCTCAAAAAAGTTGAAAGGTTAATTTTATGACTAAATATACAGGGTGGCGCACGATATGTGTTACCAATTGTTTCATTCACAATTTACGACGCACATTAGATATCCCGCTGCGATTTCTACAGCAGTACCATCAGAGCTTGGAAAAACAAATGAGTTACGAAATGACGTGTAATTCACGATATTGCCGCTAGGAGACTAGTAAGCAGCAATGGCTAACAATGGAAGACTGACGACACAGCAACGATCGGCAATCGTGTTACTTTTTGATGAGACGAAAAGCCTTGTTGTGACTCAGAGGCGTTTTCGACAACAGTTTAACATACGATGGGTCCCTTGCAAGAAGACCATCTACAGGTTGTACGATAAATCTGTACAAGAAGGAACATTATTGGAAGCGAAGCTACCTCGGCCTCAACCTGTTTGTTCGCCGGAGAATACTGAAGCGGTACGAGTGGCTGTACAGAGAAGTCCCGGGAAATCGTGTAGAAAGGCAGCAGTGCAACTGGGAATATCCAGACGCTCCGTTCAACGCATTCTTAAAAGTGACCTCCATATGTACCCATACAAGATGATCTGTGCGCAGAAGCTCACTGAAGAACACAAGCAGCATAGACTACTATTTGCTCAGTGGGTGGAGGATAGGGAAGAAACTCTCAACAACGTTTGGTTTTCAGACAAGGTGCATTTTCATTTAGACGGTGTGGTTAACAAACAAAATGTACGCTTTTGGGCCACTGAAACCCACAAGTGCTTCATGGACGACAACATTATGCTCCGATAATTACAGCGTGGGCAGCAGTTTCCAGTCACGGACTTATTGGACCCTTTTTCTTTGAAGAAACTGTGAACAGCGAGCGTTATTTGAGCGTTCTTCGCAATAGCTTCATTCCACAGCTTCTTGTCCCTCAACACGCAGTGGTTCATGCAAGATGGAGCAAGGCCACATACTGCAAACACTGTGTTGGAGTTTTTACACGATTTCACTCAGGTTTCCAGGTCGCTTCAATGACGGACAAAATTGGCCCCCCAATATTCCAGACCTCAAACCATGTGACTTATTTCTTTGGAGGTACCTAAAGGAAAAAATTTTCCCGAAACGTCCACGTGATTCTATGGAGCTCAGAAGACTTATTCTTCAAGCTTGTAGTGAAGTTACGGAAAACATGTGCCGTAGAGTAATCACTAACTTCAGTGTTCTTTTGAAGGAAGTTAGGAAAAGAAATGGTGGACATACTGAGCATGTGCTGAGTTAGAAGAAATCTCCATGGACGGCTCTTCATTGTAGTATATGTTACTTTCAGGTTGTATTGACAATAAAGTTTATATTCAAAAACAAAATTGTAACACATTTCGTGCGCCACCCTGTAGTTGTCAGCAACTGAGTTTGCAGCATGGAACAAGGATCATAAATTCGCTAATTAGAATCGTGCTAATATCAACAGTTTTTACATCGAAATAATTTAATTATTATTTAAAAAGAAATATTAATTACCTTAATGCTTAGTTATATTTTCATTAAAAATAGCATCTTTCATTTTTAATAACCCTAAAAGTAGGCAAATATGACACAGTTCTTGTAACAGCCTTATAAAAACATGCGTTGAGACATTTCATTACCATATATTTGGGTTCTTGTAACATTTGTCCTTTGATTTTGACAGGAATTCTACATTTTGCAATGAAGTGTTCGGAAAATGGAATACTGTCACAATCTTTCCCACCAGCTAAGGACAACATTATGATGTGAAGTTATACCGATACACAGTACGAAATATAAAATCGTGCGACAACAAGTCAGATAAAAAACGAAGTAAAATGAAAATTGTTAAACCTTGAAATTATTGAAAGCATCACGCGGGGACTCTTAATATACGCGTACAATTAACTGTCAGAACGGTAATTTGTAATGAAACGAAATGATAACGGTACAAACAGACTTTATAAGATAACCGTATAGAATCTATCTAGCAATGTAATTGTTCTTTCACTCGCTAGTGCAAGAAACCAAAAAGACCAGCGTTATTACATACGCTCCCTGTTCTAGTCTTGAAGAAAACGCACGCTACGGTGGCCATTTCGGATTGTAAGTTCTGAATTTTAAATAATTATTGTAATTTATGCTAATTGTTCATCTTTCTTTCATGTACATGGTGACCTTCATGCAGAAGTAAAAATAAGGTTTATTTTCTAGGTTTGGAGTGTGCTAGATAAACAACAAGAACGACCGAACAATCAACCACTCTTTGCAGACATCTTGAGTAGGAAAAATTTCATTATAATTTCATTGCGTTCCGACATCAATAGACGCTTTAAAAGACTAGCATCACAATTAGTAAAGAAAAGAAAGTGCACAAATTAATTTATTTCGTACTAAAACAAACACTAAAAACTTTCAGTTAATTACATTGGCCGCTTCTCGGCAAAAGGAAGATTATTTCCTTTAAAAGAGGAAATACTTTCTCTAATTCAAAGGTTTCTTGTAGTTAATTTCGCTACTGTAAAGCAATATTTTAATGTGATAACACGAAATATAGCCCTGAGATTACGTTTACGGTTTTGTCTCTATGAACGGTCCACGTAGCCATTTCAACAGATTCTAAAAGAGCCTCACGCAGTCCTATATTAACAAGGAGATGAGTCGCGTGTTAAATAATCAGAGGTCAGAGAACTATTTTACGAAAGTATAGATTCTGCTCCCCCTTATTATCATCATTCTTTCTTGTGTCCGCTTCGCCAAATAAGTGATCTACTCATGTTCTTTCCGGGCGTAAATATCAGTAAAGTTATGCGTTAAGATTATCTTACACTCTTTTCGTCACAATCGTTGAGGAAACCGTAAGTATACTCACACGGTGTCCGGACCTAGGCGGTAGTGGTACAAAGTGTACCACAGGTTAAGCCGAGGTATATTAATTTCTCAGAAAGCTGAGCTGACCTAGTGTTCCCTTACGACACACACAGTCTTACAGATTTGGTCACTTTTATGAGTTTCCTTTAACCCACTTTAAGGAAAACATTTATTACAAAGGGATTGCCCATAAGGTGAGATTTATTTTGCAAATCTTCTTGAAATGCATATAGTTATTAGCATATACTAAATGAGATAAAATAAGAATAAAATGAGCCGACCTGAATTAAGGAACGCATTTAAACAACACAGTTACACACTTATTCACATATGTGTTCAGCGGAACTGCATGCGAGAAAAAAAGAAGTAACGACATTTACATTTAATACATATTGTCTGAAGAAAGTAATTACATCACACTATTAGATATTCTTTTACTTACAAATAACTATCATTTACTTGTATTTGTAATCTAGTCTATATAGCGTATTAATTAATTACAGATGTAGCTCAGACACGATTAAATAAATAAACTTACAAGTTTACTCGTACGAGAGAATGAAAATCCTGACACATTGAATTTAATATTCTGAGCAACTGTAGTTATATTTTAAAACAAAGTTACAATGGGAAACAAAACATGATCTTCTAATAAAACATTGAAAAATGTTTTAAATTTCATTAATGAGTCATTTTTACAACCTTAATTTCTATGCTTGTTTCTGCAGTTATGTATGTTATCATCAAGTTATCCCTTTAATCTACTGAAATAAGTTTTTTCACTTCATAATAGCTGAAGCAAATGTTACAAAATTTAACTGTTTCACTGAATGGTCAGCACATACAACTTATTTATATCGTTATACTTTCAGCTAATCAGTCCTTCAAAGTTATAGGAAGAAGGATAAAGTCTTTAAGAAACCCACAAACACATTTCATCCACTTATACGTGAAATCGCTTTGTGACCAGCTAAGATGTAATGCATGTATTTGTTCCTAATGGGAGCAATATAAGGAACGAACTGCCGTTGAGGTGCCTGTTGCCTATTCACCCAGGTTAAAGTATTTAAAAATTAATGTCTCAAGTTTGTTGTTGTCACAAAGTAATACCTTAGACACAAAATTGCCCACTTTTGCGGTATTAATCACATGAAATTGTCAGTATTTGCAATATTAAAATTTGGTACAAAACTGCAAAATCTAAAATAGAAATACAATACGCTGTGATTTACAGATTTTCGGCAGCATTGCTGATGTATACAATGTGTTTTTATTTAACAATTAGGCTTTTTGCATATTTGTCTCAGAATTTAATTGATTTTCGTACAACCAGTAATGAAAATAGAAAAGTTGTGCATTGATTGACGAAAGTGTCAGCCAGTTTATGTTAATGAACATTTATATTTGTTGGTAAGTTTGCAATTCAAATAGAAGTAAACAATATGTAGCAAATGGCGAGTTTCGAATAAACGACTGTACATTTACCGGACTTTTACAATCACCTACCGACTACTGTTTCATTAATTTACAAATATTTTATACTTAATGGCGCTCGGAAATCTTGTAATCCTCTAGCCAGATATTTTTTTTATTTTCCGTTATTTGTGTTTAGTATCAGATTAGGATATTTATGTACGGGCAATGATCGTAAGATTCTATAAGTGTGAACGAAAGGGAAGAGGACAGAGCAGTCTCTAAAGTCCCCTTGTGTGTTTTCAGAAAGACCTACCAGCTAATATCTTTCAGGCGTCTTTAACTGTCAGTCTGAGAGCTATCACGTCGTATTAGGGTTTCTGACAACCCTAAGTATGGTACAATGACCTGCCAGCTTCTGATGACTTTGGTGAGACGGGTGAGTAGTGCTAAACCTCGATACAGCTGTGCTTACAGTAGTGTCATCTTACCGAGTACCTGTACTAGGTCTGTGTCTGGATTCAAGAATTTCTTGCAGACAGAATCCAACACGTTGCTCTTAATTAACAGAAATCGACAGAGATCATTTCAGGGGTACGTAAGGAGATGTGACTCGATGTAAGGGAGCTACGGCCCCTTACTCAGAGATAATCTTATTTCTGTTGGCACATGTAGAGAGTAGGCCAAGAATCGAGTGTCAAGTGCCGAGCGCGCCCAACGTAAAGTATGTCCCCATTACCATGGGTAACCCCTCATTAAAAGCTTAAGAATTATACTGAATGACGACAAACTTATTCTACTAAAAAGCTATTATAAATACGGAGTACCGATATTACGTCTTCGCCTTTGCCACGCTGGCCAACTGATTTCAGTGGGAATATGTGCAGATTATTAGAACAGAACACCGTGTGGCGATATTTCGATGTATTTAACCTGTGTTGAGCTTACGCGTGAGCTGATGTGAGCGACAAAGGTAGTGGCTCTCTCATACTGTATTTCATGAAAACGTATAGCTCTTTACTTAGTGCAAACTTTTCTGACCTTGATTACTGCGAAACCTCTATTCCATGAGCAGAGTACTACTGAGCAGCGAAAATTCGACTTAATCAGCTTATGTAGCAGTTGCAACATATTAGGTCTTATCAAATAGGTCATGGACATTATAATAAAAGTTTAGGCTGTTACATTATTAGATCACCAAGAACTGCAAGGTTATTCGGCAGTGTTTTATCTTGGCTACCGTGCCTAGATTTGTTCCTAGGATTGGACAATAATGAATATTAAACGTTGGAGAGTATACGATGTACTTTTGAAATCCAAAAATCGCGGAAGGTTCAGAAATGGCTCTGAGCACTATAGGACTTAACTTCTGAGGTCATCAGTCCCCTAGAACTTAGAACTACTTAAACCTAACTAACCTAAGGACATCACACACATCCATGCCCGAGGCAGGATTCGAGCCTGCGGCCGTAGCGGTCGTACGGTTCCAGACTGCAGCGCCTAGAACCGCTCGGCCACTCCGAATCACGGAAAGGACAGTTCCCTTTTGCCTGTATACGGCAATGGTATCTCGTATATCGTGAGTAGAAGTGGTTTCGCGGTATTAAATAGTAGACGCAAAGCTAATTAACAGCATCTAAAAGTGTGAACCTTGAAACTGTTGTGTATAGCGGTTAAATTGAGCCATTAAGGAAGATAAATACTTTTTATTGGTTTTATGCCCGAAGTTGCGTTTTTGAACACTGCAGTGTAGTTTCAGCTCTCTGAGACTGCAGATGTGTCTGCAAGTTGCGTTTGCTTGAGTGCGTGTGTGTGTATGTGTGTGTGTCTGTGTGTGTGTGTGTGTGTGTGTGTCTACTGCTGACAAAGGCCTTAATGGCCGAAAGCTATGAGTGAGTGAATCTTTTAATTGTGCCTATAGCGACTCAGCATCTCCGCTATATGGTGAGTAGCAACTTTCCTTCTCTAGTATTGTTACATTCCATCCTGGATTTTCCATTGTTTGATTTTTGACAGAAGAGTTATTTTAGTTATTTAGTGGAATGGTGCTACATGCTAATTTACATCTACTAAGAGAATGATATATTTTGTGAGAATTCTTTACAAAACAGGCACTGCATTACTTGTGAGTTCACTCGTGCATTCCCTCTGTTGTATGATGATGGACCTTTTTGGTGATACGATTAATGGAAAGTTTGCTATAGTCCTGAGAGGAAGAATTACAAGTTCGATCGAACATACGAATACTTATTGGTCACATAGTTGCAGTGTTTCTAGGAATCTTTTTTCTTCCGAGAAGTTGGATAGAATTCTATTGCACCGCTCCACGAGTAATTATCAAAGTTATTTAATTTATATTTTTTGTCGATTTTCTCGTGTACTGGACGGAGTGGTGGATGAACGTTTTAACAGGGCTAATTATGTGGACACTCGTAGGTTGCATTTTTTCTACTGTGCAAGTACACTTCGGAATGGTAAGTATAGTGTACAGCCCATCACATGTCCTGAAAGTATCTGACTTTGGTAGTTGAAACACAGTATTAAACAACTGAAGAAACATTCTCCTTTGTCTTCTATAGCCGGTTGAACGTTCTTCCTTTGGAGCAGTTTAGGAAGTAATTACGATAAAATGCTTCTATATTCAGACCACAATTGTATACTTCGTACCGGTTTGGCATTCGTCTGTAATGTCTCTGGTTTGTGGAAATGCTTCTGATTATTTCGCGACAGATTGAACTATTTCTTCACGAGTACGATTTGGACGAGCTCCATGTTTCTCTTTCTGACCATTTTTGGCTTTCATTGCGACGTAAAATGTAGCACGGTGTCAAAGAATTTATGCGCTCACGCTTCACATGCCAATCTATGTTGATAACAGTGTGACAGAAGTTACGATTATGAGAATATTGTGGTGAGGCGGGATCATACCTCCGTCTCATGCGATGTGATTCTATGAGAATAAATAAATAAGAATATTGTTTGTCAAATCGGCCATATTCCACAGGTCTTTAAAATTATTTTTGTTAAGACGTGACAGATTTTCTTCGCACTACTATTAACTACACAGAGTTCAAGGAGTGATTCCAGGAACTACATTGCTCAACAAAATTAAAGGATCACCTTTTATTATTTAACTCCCATTGCGACGCACAAGTTGTCTCAAAGATGCATACAATTTTCCCTTATATGCCACAAAAACGTGGTGACCGCCGAAGTCACCCTCGAGCACGACGACGCTCCAAATAGCAACGCCACAAGATAAGTGAAAAAAAGTCCACAGCTCGGAAGCTCCCCCTTCCTTTGACGCGCCGTGATGCAGGTCAGACCCGTGACGCCCGGCATTGAAATCTCGTAACTTCCTTATGCACGGCCAGGAAAACATTCAAGACAAGCCGCCGCACAGAATGTGGACGAGAGGCCTAAAGGATTGGCATAAAGGACGGCAATGAAACCACCCTCCCCTTGGGTCGTTGATTCCCACACATTTCGCGGTCGGATTCGACAGTTTGCAGTACAATGAGCAACATGAAGTTCTTGACAACCATTCCCTCTGCTGACATCCTCGGACGTTACAACCTTTCTTTGAAGAGACTATGGAGCTACATCCCCATGAATGTGATCGCTCCGCTATAGAGTGGAAAATGAACTCCATTTTAGCTTTCATGTACAGGGTGGAACCACTAGGGACCATTCAAAATAAAATGAGTGGCGTGATCAGTTGAGGGGTGCGACATTGATACAGGCGTGAATAAAACGGCAGAAGGTCTCTCCCACCAACGCCCCCCCCCCCCCCCCCAAGTTAAGAACGAACATGTAGACAGGCGTCCTGTGAAGTAGTGCAAAGCACCAGGCTGGAATCATAGGGGCCTACCCTCAAGCGCCTTGGACCCGTTCCCATTAGGGCAATATTTTGCAGCCAATATTTGGAGATGACTTACGTTTGTGACACCGCCATAAGAAATTCGGTAACCGAAGCATAAAAACAAATTTATGCACCATTTAGTCAAATAACGGAAGTACTTATTTGCCAAGCTTGGATCATAGGTTCCAGGCATCTAGTGATCAGTCAAAATGTACTGATGTGTGCAGAACAACTTTGCTTAATGTGGTGGATTTGTACTACACGGGAAATGTGATATCCCAAAATGCTAGTGCTGTTGTTTTTACCAATGCGCAATGTTAAGCGGCATGGTTGATTTCCTCGCCCGCAGAAAGTCATTTTGTGTGAGATCTCTTGCTGTTACCGTGAGAGAGCTGACGCCGCGGACGTGATTACTGTGAACGCCACCTTGGCCGAGTCGGTGGCAGGGACTGTTGGTGAGTAGCAGTCAGGTGCATCAGATGGAACCAGCAACAACTTCTGGAGGCACCGTAACCGCATTGAAAGCAGTGGACAAGCCTGCAGAGCATCGCCACGTGCCGGATTGGCGTGGCGCCTGAGGTACCCATAATGGTGGGCTGGGACTGGGGGTGTTGGGTCATTTGCTGCTTGAGACGAACAAGACTGTTCCGATTAGAGACGAGAGTGAGGGTTCAGAGGAACTAGTGTGCTGCGGTACTGTCGGCCGGATTCACTGTGTAGACACAACACACAACAGCCTGCCGGAGCGGTTGGAGTGTTTTCTCGGCCGGACGGACAGTTATCCGAGGTGGAGAAAGGGCCTTCTAAGAGTGTAGAGCACAGCTACCAGAGTGCTTTTACAGCTAGTGATTGTATGATTGATACAGTGTACTGTGTGGTATAGGAGTCGTGCATTGGGTAGATTTCCTAGTGACAGTATTCTGCACGGAAATCTGTGGCTGTCGAGTAGCAAGTTGTAGTTGCTTGTCGGTGGCACACAGGTGTGTTGGCGTGTGCACCCTGAGCGAGAGTAGTTCCAGTTGTTAAACACAAACGACGAAACTGATTAATTGTAGTAATATCCAAGTATTGTGTCTAAACACAACTGTCAGAGTGTCTTCTGAGATTCATCTTCTTACTTGTTCTATTTGAATAACCAAATACTTCTGTTTTTGTATGAGATTTTATTAATATGCATGTGTAGATAGTTTAATAAAGAGTTGTGGTAGGTGTCAGTTGACATTAGTACTATTAGACTAACGTGTAGTTGTGTGATATGATGCTAGATATGTCCAAAAAAGTGTTTTACTGTCTTATTTTTTACTGCCTAAGTGATCTTAGATATGATGATTTGTTACGGCCAAGGGACAGATATTGTTAATTGTTGATGTTGTTGCCCAGATATGTACGCTCCTGGAAATGGAAAACAGAAAACATTGACACCGGTCTGTCAGACCCACCATACTTGCTCCGGACACTGCGAGAGGGCTGTACAAGCAATGATCACACGCACGGCACAGCGGACACACCAGGAACCGCGGTGTTGGCCGTCGAATGGCGCTAGCTACGCAGCATTTGTGCACCGCCGCCGTCAGTGTCAGCCAGTTTGCCGTGGCATACGGAGCTCCATCGCAGTCTTTAACACTGGTAGCATGCCGCGACAGCGTGGACGTGAACCGTATGTGCAGTTGACGGACTTTAAGCGAGGGCGTATAGTGGGCATGCGGGAGGCAGGGTGGACGTACCGCCGAATTGCTCAACACGTGGGGCGTGAGGTCTCCACAGTACATCGATGTTGTCGCCAGTGGTCGGCGGAAGGTGCACGTGCCCGTCGACCTGGGACCGGACCGCAGCGACGCACGGATGCACGCCAAGACCGTAGGATCCTACGCAGTGCCGTAGGGGACCGCACCGCCACTTCCCAGCAAATTAGGGACACTGTTGCTCCTGGGGTATCGGCGAGGACCATTCGCAACCGTCCCCATGAAGCTGGGCTACGGTCCCGCACACCGTTAGGCCGTCTTCCGCTCACGCCCCAACATCGTGCAGCCCGCCTCCAGTGGTGTCGCGACAGGCGTGAATGGAGGGACGAATGGAGACGTGTCGTCTTCAGCGATGAGAGTCGCTTCTGCCTTGGTGCCAATGATGGTCGTATGCGTGTTTGGCGCCGTGCAGGTGAGCGCCACAATCAGGACTGCATACGACCGAGGCACACAGGGCCAACACCCGGCATCATGGTGTGGGGAGCGATCTCCTACACTGGCCGTACACCACTGGTGATCGTCGAGGGGACACTGAATAGTGCACGGTACATCCAAATCGTCATCGAACCCATCGTTCTACCATTCCTAGACCGGCAAGGGAACTTGCTGTTCCAACAGGACAATGCACGTCCGCATGTATCCCGTGCCACCCAACGTGCTCTAGAAGGTGTAAGTCAACTACCCTGGCCAGCAAGATCTCCGGATCTGTCCCCCATTGAGCATGTTTGGGACTGGATGAAGCGTCGTCTCACGCGGTCTGCACGTCCAGCACGAACGCTGGTCCAACTGAGGCGCCAGGTGGAAATGGCATGGCAAGCCGTTCCACAGGACTACATCCAGGATCTCTACGATCGTCTCCATGGGAGAATAGCAGCCTGCATTGCTGCGAAAGGTGTATATACACTGTACTAGTGCCGACATTGTGCATGCTCTGTTGCCTGTGTCTATGTGCCTGTGGTTCTGTCAGTGTGATCATGTGATGTATCTGACCCCAGGAATGTGTCAATAAAGTTTCCCCTTCCTGGGACAATGAATTCACGGTGTTCTTATTTCAATTTCCAGGAGTGTATATCAGTGCAGAAGCTAGACTTCATTCTTTTAGTTTAATATTTTTGTACTGGCAATACTCAGCCGTGCTTAAGAGGCTTTACGGACCTCTACCCTGGATGGACACAGCTCCGTTACAAGCAAATGTCAAATTCATGGCTTCCATCGGTAGTGGTTGGTCATTGTTGGTTATTAACTCTGCGAAGTGTTGGGGCAGTACACTGTTGCTGCGGAAGATCATTTCAATGTTACCGGCACCTGCTTCTTCCGTATTTCGTCATCAAGTGTCCAAGGCCAATTATTAGTCATTTGTGGTAGTGTCAGTTTTTTCCAACACGCCTCTGTATTGCACTCAGATTACCTGCACTTCCTTACAATGAGAAATTTGCTTCATAGTATTTCAAATCATCTGTAGGACACAATTTATTTACCTGTTATGCAATTTTCTGTTTCTCAGAAAGCAACGGCTTTGCTTCATAACGCTGCCACGCAGTGTCTAGATGTTATGCAGAGCGCTGGCAACATTAAAGCAGTCGAGATCTACTCTAAGAACTTATAACGATATTTTAGCGTTTCGCCAAGGTGACATGAGGTGAAGTCCAAGAGACGAATATTAAATAGTGTTACAAGTGCCGCAGATGTGTCTGGAGTCATCATGATACCACAATCAGTGGTTAAATATGCTTAAATTTTTTATAACGAAAGCACTCGCAGATACCATTTTCTTTTTTTCTTTTTTTTTCTTTTTTTTTTTTTTTTTTTTTGGCGCGGGGAGAGTTTTCTATACAGTTTACACATTCATGTAGTATCCAAAATATTTGGTGACCGCTTTTATTTAAGGATTCCCTGATCCAGTCTAGGTGGTTTGGTGCAATGTTTACTTCCTGACTTCATTGTCCTGCGATTACCTGCACCGATTAAGATAACACAGAAGATTTCATATTGTCTTAAGGTACTTGCAGAACTGTTTAATGTTTATATTTAGACTGTAAGGCAGTTCCTGTTCCCCAGAATCTTTGAAAAACACCTGCCTCTATATCTTTAGTTGTATGTCATTGAATATCAAATGCCTCTGAGCACTATGGGACTTAACATCTGAGGTCATCAGTCCCCTAGAGCTTACAACTACCTAAACCTAACTAACCTAAGGACATCACACACATCCATGCCCGAGACAGGATTCGAACCTGCGACCGTAGAGGTCGCGCGGCTCCGGACTCAAGCGCTTAGAACCCCTCGGCCACACCGGCCGGCCATTTAATACCATCTTTTACATTCATTTTATTTTCATATACAGTCACGTACAGTCACAAATATATACGCAGAATACCTACCTTTTTCAGAAAACAAATTATAAAAGTATCTCACGAAACCAAAAATTCAATTCAAAAACTGTTTCCAAGATCAGTAAAAAAACATATCCATATCGGGAATATATCAGTTGAAATGCAATATATGTGAAGAAAGCTTATACTACGATATTTGAGACGAGTTACAAAGAGGATGGAAATACGGGGCAAATCATTCAACTTTACGGAAAACTTACAACGACTACATAATATCAATACCAGAGACACAGACGTGAAAATCATATGGATAAACAACAAAAACAGCTTTTCATCCTACAAGACAATTACCACAGTCATGACAACGTAACTACGTAGTAAGAAACAAGTCTTGAACCACCAGATCAATCTGGTAATCCATGTAATTTTTTAATTACTAGTCTACTTAGTATGCACAATTTAAAAATTTTAAACGTAGACATATGATCACACTTTTAGATATTTCAGGACCGATGACCTTGCTGTCTGGTGCCCTCCCCCAAATCAACCAACCTTCTACATATTTCATCCAATTATTACCCCCGGTCTCCCTAAGTTCCCATGATCTGCCTGTAATCGGCGTTTAGACCCCCCACCCGTGAGCCAAAACACAAAACACACATGCGCTCTCTCTCTCTCTCTCTCTCTCTCTCTCTCTCACACACACACACACACGTACACACACACACACGCGCGCGCCGACGCAAAAAAGACATTTTCACAACCAGTACTGGAAACAAATGAATGAAATAAACACTGTGCTGAACATGGAAAATATGAAACTAAATTACTATTTGTACTACAAACTTCTGCTAAAGGGAGATGAAGTGAAATGCAGCGCAAGAAAAACTGGCTTCAAACAGGGCAAAAAATTGATAAAAGTGAATGCGTATTTAACTTTACTTCGACCTCAACCTACGACAATAACGAAGTAAAAAGCAATGATACCATTTTAATCCGTACATACGAAAATGTAGAGACATGTTCTGTATCCATATTTTCAGAATGACGTCAGAAGACGATTTACAAACAAACGCAAAACGCTTTTGGTGAAAAATACTCTTTTACTGCGGTAAGCTTCAGATGGGGAAACCAATAATAATTAATTATAACAGTTGCTGCGGAAGATGATTGTGCAGTTCATCACTCGAAGTTGCTTTCCGTATAATTACTGAATCTATGAATCCTTGCGCTGTCGACAAACTGGTCTCCGAGCTAGTATGTATGAATTACTTCTTGGAGTTTTACTTTTATACAGATAATACGTTTAATGTAAAATTACTCTTGCTTATAGTTACGTGCATCTGTAGATGACCTGTATTACGAGTTGATACCATGTATATAAATCAGCCTGACGGTGTCTTTCTTCTACAGTGGTCAGTCACCAAAGAAACGTTATTCTCAGTTATGATCCGTTAATCCATTCGCAGAACGTCGAAGGTCCAGTAAAGTACCGCATTATTTCTAGTCACTGATGAATTAGCCTGGCCCGTACAGATGGCACTTTGGGCACTCCATCACTGGCTATTACAAAAAAATCTAACAAGGGAAACCCCAGTCGTACCCCTTCTGATGTTGCGGTAAGAAGGCGTAGGGGATATCCCATAAAATACTGAGCATAGGTCATGTATGAAAACAGAAAGAAGATCTACTGACCTGTGAAAAAAGAAGAAAAGTAGAAACAGTGAACGATCGTAGCTCAAGAAGAGCAACATCTAGCTAACTGCAAAAACCACGCAAAAATTTGCCAGATTTATTGGACTGCAAAGCTGGAGATGAGTGTTCAAATATTCCTCGTGTAATACTTCTTTCTTTTTTTCACAAAATTATGAACCTTCTGTCCGGTCGTTTGACATGTGTATTCTCCTCATGTAGTCTTGGCAGTTGTCATACTATACATGAGTTACAGAATAAGACTGACGTGGTAAGAATATACACGTATTACCGTTGCAAGTACACATTATAAATAGTAAGAGCAAGTCCAAAAATGGTCCAGATGGCTCTGAGCCCTATGGGACTTAACACCTGAGGTCATCAGTCCTCCAGACTTAGAACTACGTAAACCTAACTAATCTAAGGACATCACACACATCGATGCCCGAGGCAGGATTCGAACCTGCGACCGTAGCAGCAGCGCGGTTCCGGACTGAAGCGCCTAGAACCGCTCGACCACAGTGGCCGGCTAAGAGGAACAAAGGAATGCAAGGGACAAAACTCCCAAAACGGGACGCGAGAATCATAACATGCGATACTGGTGTAGAACAAATAGCAGGTATGTATGTCTGGAGGTCCCTTCGTTACACCTCACTGTTGCAAACGGACGCTACATCACGACACAGACACAAATCTGAATACAGCTAACAGCCATGTCAATCACCGGACGGACAGTTTATAATTTTGTGGAAAAAAAAATAGATGCAAGGGGCACGAAGGAGATTTGAACACGGATTTCCCCTTTCGCAGTCCAACACTGCTATCCACTGGCCCATCTTACCGGAAAATCTGATGGGGGGGGGGGGGGGGGAGGGTGCAGTGGAGTGTTTCCATTGTAAGCTGCGTTCCACTCTTCCAAAAGAAGCCGGCCGTTTTAGCCGAGCGGTTCTAGGCGCTTCAGTCTGCATCCGCGCGACCGCTACGGTCGCAGGTTCGAATCCTGCCTCGGACATGGATGTGTGTGATATCCTCAGTTTAGTTAGGTTTAAGTAGTTCTAAGTTCTAGGGGACTGATGACCTCAGACGTTAAGACCCGTAGTGCCCAGACCCATTTGAACCTTCCAACAGGTTGGCCTATATCAACCACGCGCGTCACCTACAGTAAAATCGCATCATAGCGAGAGAAGACGACTACTGCGACGGTTGTGCTTCCTCTGTGAACCATGGCCAGTCACTATGATTCGCGTTTAGTCAAAAGGGTTTTGCTAACACAGGCATAGGGTGAAATACCATTACTCAACTTGACAGCGTATGATTAACTGTATCTCGCGACAGAAAAGTGACGGTCCTTACGTTTTCTTATCTAAATAAATATTCCTTACCCTATTTATTTTGTAGCAAACTGCAAATACTGCTCGTTGAGTAGGAGAGAGCTAAATGCAGAGTGAGAGCATTTTACTGTTCGGCAATGGCACACCTGCCTGGAAGAGCGGCAGGGCATATCAATAAGCAGGCGCAGTGAAGGCTTTGCTGGCGACGTGCCAGATCCACTTTGCACTTCTTGCCGAGTGCCCCCTGAAACAGAAGTTTTCAACACGGCTGCATTCGCGAGTAGGGCTCTCAGGTAATTTACCTGCTTTCAGCCATGAAACATCTGGCGTTTCGTGTTTTCCGCGTAAGACGTAACTACTTTAAGATATCTGACAGTCAGAGGAACAAGAGAGTGTTTTTTTATACAGCAGACAAAGTATCTTGTTGTACCATGAAAAAGAGAAGTTGTTACGGTTTTATGACTAACCTAGAATTACTTAGACGACTCAGATGCAGGATGACTCAACCAAATACATTATTCAAGTCACAGGAACCCGTTGTAGTATTGTTGCACGGTACAAGAAAGGTGCTCTTATTTCTATCCTATACGGTTCAATACCCTCGAGCCTTTCACTGCCTATTGTCGTGTATCGGATATTGTTTGTGTCATACTGACATAAGAATAGCAAAGAGACACGAATTATTTACGGAACGACACCTGCAGTATGTTGATCGATTTCGATTCCATGTAAACAAAATGGTTCAAATGGCTCTGAGCACTATGGGACTTAACTTCTGAGGTCATCAGTCCCCTAGAACTTAGAACTACTTAAACCTAACTAACCTAGGGACATGACACACATCCATGACCGAGGCAGGATTCGAACCTGCAGCCGTAGCGGTCACGCGGTTCCAGACTGTAGCGCCTAGAACCGCTCGGCCACCCCGGCCGGCTCCACGTTAACATTGCGAGCCAGTGATAACATAAAACTTTTTCCGTTTGTGTTAAATATGTAATATAAAGTGTAAAATTCGGATGAATGTGCTACGTAATAATATTGCAGAGCTTTACATTTTTTACTGATTACAGAGATAATACGGAACGTTTGCTACCAGTAGATACGTCGAAAGAATAAATGAGAGCCTGTAATTTCTTTCGGAAACCAAAACGAATTCAGGACAATTTCTAAAAGATGAGACAATTGCAGTTTTCTTTTATTCATTCTCAAATGCCTGATTATTTTGCGAAATATTTCCTGTTCATGGAGGAAATCGAAATTATGTCTAGATGTCAGCGTACTGTTAGCTAAGAACGATATCAGATGTGTTCCTCCACGAAAACGCTCATAATTAGATACCACAGGAAGACAAAGTGAAATGCAGATCAGGTTAGGTAACTTAGTTTACTAGTGTCACAGTATCGCCTTCGTCATGTCTGGTGTAATGTTATGTTTTAAATTTTGTCCTCACTTAGAACGTCCATACCCATTACTGAAAAGTTTATTTCCCATACGAATTGTAAACTGTACTACTAGCAATCTCTGTACGTTCCTCTTTGAATAGAAGTGTTTCTCGTGAAGGGGAACAGTTGTGTGGTAGTGTAAATGCCCACATCTCTGTTCTTCCTATCAGAAATTGGCCGAATTTTATAATTTACTTAATTATAATTATGTACATAATGTCTTCAAATTTCGCAGTTGCATAGAAGTTAACAATAATTTGAAATATCAAACGAAGCTCGTACAACAATGTGCATGTCCTCATTGTGTACATTAATCTCTGCTGTGCTTCTAACTGCAAAAGCATATACTACTTAGACCCGAGAACGACAAAATGCGAAACTTTACTCACAGATTTCATTTTTTATCATTGTTACTTATGTGCTGCATGAAATAACGGGAAAAACATTAAGGTTTAACGTACCTTCGACATCCAGGTGCGAGAGACGAAGCACAAGCATGGACTGTTTCCTGGATGGGGAAGGAAATTAATCATGTCCTTTGAAAGGAAACATCCCGTCATTTGCTTGGAGCGATTTTGAGAAATTACGGAAAACCTAAATGGCCGGACGCGGATTCGAACTGTCATCCTCTCGAATGTGAGTCCAGTGTGCTAACCACCCTGCCACCTCGCTTGAAGTACTGCGTAAATTGATCCTCAACTAGCTATGAAATCAAATCAGTATCCAGTAAGCCTCATAAAATGGACGGTTTCGTATTATCCACATAAACACTTGTATATCGTAATCTACAGACATTATGTGTTAACAAATCCGTTGCGAATTAAGGAGATTTTATGTTCGTTAGTAACTGAGCTGAAAATGTCATCGCTTACTGATTGGCGTAGCTTCTTTTTAAGTCATTAGGCTATTGACTGGCTTCATGGACTCCTGCAGCTTTTCCCAACTAATTCACACATCGTATAGTCATCCTTTCCATACGTACTACTGCTGAAATGATAAGTACGTTTTTTTTTTCCAGCGAACTTACTTAACTATAGAAGTCTTCGTGTCCTTCATTGGAGACCACAGACATATCCTCACTAGATTTAACGCTATACTAGGCTCAGAGCTCTCAAAAAGCGATTAAGTTAATCCCGTTTATGGGTTTCAGCTCAACCTTTGTGCCTTATTCTCCAGAGAGTGGAGTTTTAATGGATTTACGTGAATCGTAAACTAGGTACAATATAACACTTGCTATTACTTGATGTACGTATATATTTAACATGTAACTGAAGATACCACTGATAATCAAGCAGTACAAAACAGTTGAAATTAATTAGCGAATATCTGTACCAAGCCACAAATTGTTAAGCATATATTTTTTTTTCATTTTTAAAAGTAATTACTTTGAAAATAAATCAGTGTAATGCCAATTACGCTAAAATCACTAAACTTTTTCTCTCACTTTCGGTTCTCCTTCGTTATTACATCTTTAAAATTTACTTGATCAGCAGTGTCGTGTTTAACTGCTAACGTATCCAAACTGACAAGCGCTTTTGTGCAGCAGTTGAACGGACAAAGTTCTTAACTAATTTTAACTTACAGAAATTCCATTCGTCATCTGCTACTGTTACTGGCACTGTTAGTTGTTTTATTTATCAGTTTTGAGAATGGTTACTATTTTGCCTAATTTCAATAATCTCTGAAAGAAAGTGTTTATTTGGCAACTGTCGTAAAAAGCGGTGAGATAGTTTGGAACGCGCCATATACTCCTCGAACAGGAGTTTACTATTAACATCAATTTCACCAGGAGTCCTGTTTGCAGGAAAGTTCGTTAAAATTTACTGTATTTGTGGCTGTGTAAAAACCACTACATATGCCGTTCCATTGGATAGCAGCTCGTTAGACCTTATTAGCTTGCGATATTTCCGTGTGTTGTGTTTGATTGTCCTCGGGCACAAAATATTCGACCATACAGTTGGCAGTTCCGGTTAAAAGTTTAACGGCTCTGTTATCACTCTACCTTACAGTTGTCTTGGGAGTGTTATTATGATTTTCCCAATGTGCCTGCCGTGCGGTGTAGCCGTGTGGTCTATGGTGGCTTGCCACGGTTTGCGCGGCTTCCCCCGTCGGACGTTGGAGTCCTTAGAGTAAGTTAGTTTAAGCTAGATTAAGTAGTGTGTAAGCCTAGGGACCGATGACCTCAGCAGTTTGGTCCCATATGTACTTACCACCACCACATGATGTGCGTCGATAGAATGTGTTTGAAGGGTTGCTTTTTGGTCTGCAGCACTCTTTCCAGGACTGCGTTTCTGCTTTCCGAATAGATGTTCTGTATTCGTTGCATTCCTTCTTCTCTTTCCAATATTGCTGCCTTCGTTTCTCCCTCAGCTGTATGCTGTCGTTTGTCCTTTCATAAATTCGCCTTAACGCGGTGTTTTATTTTTTTCCGCATTGCTGTTAATTCAGATATCCACCAGAAGACAGATTTTCTCCCAATTCTGTGATTCATGTAGTTCTTCGTCTTGAACGCTTAATTGCATGAGGCGTGTAAAACGTCAAGTTCTGTGATCAGAGTTTCAGTATTTGTTCTGGTTTGAATTCTTCTGGCAAATTTTTGTATATTTCTGTTATGTTTTGTAAATCTATGTTTACTAAACAAATGGTGTCCCAGGAGGAATGATCAATGTTCAGGGATGTGACAGAAACGCTTATTTGCGGCGTAAAATTTCAGATGCACACATGCCCTATTCCGACTTGTTTCTGAGATAGAACACATACAACGCACATTTGTTTTTGGGCTAGTGGCTCGAAAGTTTGTGTCTTACCCACTCCAACTCTTTCACTTTTCATTCTAACTCACATCACCTCGCTGAGGATGTTCCATTGGCCATGCAGACTGCTATGTACTTCCAGCACGACGAGCACCTTCATGTTTTACGAGAGGTTTGAGGGAGCATCTCAACCGCATGTACTGTTCCTCTGGGAGGAGTAACATTTTGTCATAGTGGCTTCAAATGCTTACTTAATAAAACGATCTATTATTCTTTGTACAAAAGACTACCTAAAAATATTAAGTATGCCACTGAGATCTATGTTTTTTAGTAAAGATACCGACAGCAGTGAAAACAACAGATATAGATTTTGATTTTCATTTTATTCTGGTTTGAATTTTTCAACGAGAAAGATACGGATGGAGACATATGTAACTTGTGACGTATTTCTGGGATATATATGCTTTTATTCATGACTAAACTTCTTTCAGTAGCATTAGCGTGCCTACACGTATGGAAAATTAACTGTTCATTTTTCAGACGTTAATAATGCGCGGTAAACCGCGAGTTACAGTTAGCATTGTAGGCCGCCATTTGCAAGACGAGAGAATCTTTTTTAAATTACTCAAGTATTACAGTGCATAAAGCCAAAATGACACAGTTTAGATTTAATTTCTCGAATAAACAGACGAAAGTAATTTCATTTATTTTGCAAAGAGTAGTATCGATATCAAAACTTATTCGTGAGGTTGCCACTTCATAGCTATTTTTTCTTCAAGTGACGAGATTTTTAACAGTTAAGGAAATGTTCATCTTTGAATTAGTAATAATTGCAAAACTCAAAACGTGTTTCTCTACCCAAGCCTACAGAAGAATAACTTATTGTAATTTTTTTCTCCGTCGTTGCGTAGTTGCTTCAAAATTCGTGGAGGTACGTTCCGTCTCTGAAACTAATTGCAGGCAATTTGTTTACTCCCATACGCGTTTCGCTTCTTTTATTTGTGAAGCACCTTCGAAGGCCATTTCAAGCGCTGTAGTCCCTGTGGGTGGTCAGGTAGATGTGTTCATTAGTCTCCTTGCTACATTCGGCTGATTTCCGGCGTTCTTTCACAAACATTTGATTCAACACATCGCATATGTCACTTGCCATATGCAGAGTGTAAAGGAACACGAACGAGAAAAAAGGGAAAGAGTAAAGGAAAAGGAAAGAGAAGAAAGAGAAAGAGTACGCGAAATCGGAAAAGAACAACCGAACAACTAAACAAGGTACTCGATACTCTTTATAAGCGTGTCGTGGATCATATAAAAGAGGAAATGTACAGAATACGAACACAAATTAAATAACTAGTTACTCAAATTAAGGATTTTTTACCTAGTAAAGTGAGTGCTCTGTACTCACAAGTAAACAGACCAAGACAGCCGGAGTGGCCGAGCGTTTCTAGGCGCTTCAGTTTGGAGCCGCGCGACCGCTACGGTCGCAGGTTCGAACCCTGCCTCGAGCATGGATGTGTGTGATGTCCTTAGGTTAGTTAGGTTTAAGTAGTTCTAAGTTCTAGGGGACTGATGACCTCAGAAGTTAAGTTCCATAGTGCTCAGAGCCAATCAGAAAAGTTATTTCTATCACGCATCTGGTCGACGTGCGTTCAAGAGCGCTTGAGGAAGCGGGATTACAGTCCCTAACCTTAGACTCCTATACAGGGAACCTGTTTAATTACTTTGAAAAGATTGGGATGAGACAATGTCGCTAAGAGATGTACTGCAAATGCTAAGAGGCAGACTACCAATTGTCATTCGGGAAAAACATTTCCCTATCACTGATCCGGACCTGGAACAGTTTATGGCCATTGTTGACGAACTTGGCCTCATACAGCGTCAGAATAGTAGACATGATGGCTGACCCACAACCAAATATGTGCAGGCGTCAGACTCCACACAACCACTGTAAGCTCAAAAATGGTTCAAATGGCTCTGAGCGCTATGGGACTTTACATCTGGGGTCATTAGTCCGCTAGACTTAGAACTACTTAAATCTAACTAACCTAAGGCATCACACATATCCATGCCCGAGGCAGGATTCGAACCTGCGACCGTAGCAGTCGCGCTGTTCCAGACTGTAGCGCCTAGAACCGCTTGGCCACCCCGGCCGGCTACATTACCTGTAACGTAACCCAGAACAATAAGTGAAGACGAATTATATTTCGTCGCTATAAATTCAAAAACAATTTTCACAGACCTCTTTTTCCTCATGCTTACGGTAGATAATTTTCATTTCAGTATAAATAGTGTTACTTACCTTTTCTATCAAAGGAAATGCTTCATTTCGTTAACTAATAACACTGTACATACGGTTAGTCTTGTTTCAATGCAGGCAGTCCGTCAATCATAAACTTAAGAAATTAGACTACGATTTTAATTGCGGCTGTTGATAACGTTTTCTTGTTGTCTAAGATGTAATGCGCGCAGTGCGTGACTGCATTTGACTTTCTTAAACACAACTGAAAGGGTAACTGCTGTCTGATGCCTGTGATAAACACAGTGTTTTTGAACTATTTCAAGAGCAAGAATGGTTGTTCATACATCTGTAAGTAGACAGGCTCCACTTAGGAGCCGAAATCACAATAAGCAGAAGAGGTCGTTGTATGAGTATCAAGACGGCTGTCTGGTTTTACTGAAGACTCATCCTAAAACCTCTAGCATGAAGAAAATTAATAAAGGATGGCAACTGTTGTAGAGCCACACGTAATTGTGAAAATAGTTCATGAAAGTAATTACCTTCTAGCCAATCCAAGGACACTAACCGTGAAAGGCCCATATCCACACTGGAATTTAAAGCCTTTTATTCTCCCTTAATAAGTTGATACTAAAGGTCTGACAGCAAGAAAACCAAAGATTACGTTTTTGTAAATAGTATAGATATGACATTTTAATTTGGTTGATTTTTATTTATGTATGTTTGTAGTATTAAGGATTTTTATGTATTGCGTAATTTATATGTGTAATGACACACTTAAACATGAGGTGTCACTGGTAAATGTCACAGCTGACTTGACTGCATTATATAGATAACGACGGTGTAGGGGCCGTGTCAGCAATTTCGAGTACACTTGAGTGAGACCTTAGCAAGCAAATATTGTATGTACCGGTGGCACTTGTTACTTATTTCCAGCTTTGAATTCTTGATCATATCGCTCTGATCTCTGATTTTGCTAGTAATTGCACCTCATGTGGGACGAGGTCTACCCTTATTTTGGACATCTGAACACAGTCATGTACGTGTCATAACTGTTACATTAATTCTAGGTGAAGCTTTCTTCTGTTATAGTGAAGCTTGACAGGATGCGACAGCGTCTTGTGACTCCAGGTTATGGAATGACCCTTTATGAATAATTGTAAAACCAAAAGAATCATTTAGTCCACATGATCTAATGGACAGATTTTCAACACGGACGGATGCTCACTACTTTCTGAAGTGGTCAAAAGTAACGACAAACATCATATTGTAAATGAAAAAATGTGACACTCAGACATAAGCTACATTCTGTGTGTGCAAACGACCCTTAAAGAGAAAATACTTACAGTGTTTCTTCTCATCATGTACAATGTGCGATCTCCATGATGTAAGAGGACATTCTAAGCATGAAAAATTGTGATCATAAGAACACTGTGTGCAAGAGATTATATTGTGAGTGGCGCTAAGCAACATAAACTTTGTAACCTCAGCAAGCGAGTGACTGACGCATCAATTAGTGATATTCAGAACTGGGACTATGCTACATATACGAGTGGAAATAGACTGTGCTCATTTTCCAAGCTGTCAGAGACAGTTGGAAACGTGGCATCTGAATGTTGAGAGGCCATGTGTGCTATTTGTGAATTCTGAAAGCGCTACATACCTGTTACGATCGTAATAAACGCTCACCATACTGTAAACCAGGGGTCCCCAACAAAATTTTCTCGAGGGCCCCCTGATTGGTACCTTGTCATATCACAGTATCAAGTACCTAAAAAATCCAAATTAAGATTCTTTTATACGTTTCCTATTTTTGGTACTTAGAAAAAACATTGACATAATCATTATTGCAAAAATATTGAGCTTAAATCTTTTTCAATTTAGCCATCATTGCTATTTTTTATTCTAATAGCATCTTGCGAACCCCTCTGGCATAGCTCACGGACTTCTAGGGGTCCACGGACCACCTGTTGGGAACCACTGGTGTACACAAACAGTGGTGGCTTGTGAAGAGCATTGACAGATAAGAAAGTAATATTCTTTTAGGTCAGTTAATACAGTTAATGCCTACAACACAGAAATGTACAAAATACTGAGTGCTTCACACCAAACACAAAATATTACACTCACATGCAAGAGTAACTGCTGGAAGAGTGTAAACTAATCACGACTCTTTTCAGCTAAATCAACAACGCTGATCATTGTATTAATGCTGTGTCGGCAACATGTTCACACGGCAACAATACGGGCGACAACACGGGCGCGTGCCGCACAAATAGCTGATTGACCCGGAGGGCGGAACTGGCTGCAGCAGCTGACCACCGATGGGGCGTGGCCGTGTTCCTGCTTCGCCGTAGCTCACCAGCCTGAGTCTACATTGCCGACGCAGATACTCGAAGAACAAACTCTCATGTATTGCGCTGCAAGGTTGTAAAACCCAATTCTCCAGCATATTATGTTACACGTGAACAGTTTACCCACTACACTCTCAACGACTATAGCACCCATTTGCATTCCTGAAATCCAGAGAACACTTAAATGAAACTGTTGCATGACTTCGTTTAATAAATATATGTTTGTATTGGTATTTTAAAAACTTGGGAGTGTGAATTTTGAAAACATCATTAACAGCTTCAATAGACTAGTTTTTAATTAAACTGGTAATTATTGCGTGAATGCTCAGATGCGAACAGTCTGCAGACTAAGGGTTGGTCTTCTTTGTCACCCTCTGTTTTTTTCCCACTGCTTGTAACTCGAATGGTCGGCTCAACAAACATCTTTCCAGGGAATGTTCAACTTTCCCATACTGTTCTCATTTGTTGCATCAGTAATGGGCCAAAAGTCATTAATATAGTGCCCAAATAATAGCAAAAAACATTAAAAAATATTATCTAATAGCTATCGTTAGATACTAACTGATGTTTCTTTAAACACAATTTCAAACTCACAACCTATGTAATCGTGTGTAGCTCAAAACGCTTGGTGAACTCGTCACCTGAAAACTGCTTGTGGGTGAAAACGATATATGAACTGACTAATTAACAAAACAAATACAATTATGAACGCAGAATACACTTGACAAAGCGCTATGAACTTGACGTTTTGTTTTTGAGACTGTGCATTGTGACAAACAATGAGGGTAATTAACAGACAGTAAGTGTTGAATGACTCTCCACAAAATTTCATATAATTGTGGTAATGTTATTCCAAGTGGCCATTGTACTGGTTCTCTGGCAACGAGTAACATTTATTTATGTTTGACATAAAATGTTTACGTAATAAAATGAATTGTTGCACTGTGTACTAAAGATCCTTATGATTTGTATGAAGAGCAGCATCGACATTTCATTATAATGAATCTGTGTTTCGTAGTAAAGACGATGGGAACAATGAAAAGAACAGAAATAGTGTTTCGTGATGTTTTTACTCTGATTTGAATTATTCTACGAGAAAGCTACGATTTGAAACGCATGTATCTTGTAACGTATTTCTGGAAAATAAATACTGTTATTGATAACAAAAGCGACATATTTCAGTAACGTTAGCTTCCCCACATGTGTAAAAAATTAATTGTGAATTTTTCGGAGATAATAAAGTGCGTTTCAGAGTGAGTTGCAATTAGTATTGTTGGTCGCCATTTGCAAGACGGCTGAATCGTTTGTAAATTACTCCAGTACTATGTGACGTACAGCTAAAAGGAGATGTTTCGCTATTAATTTCGTGAGCAAAAGACTAAAGTCAAGTTAATTTCATTCATTCTGCAAAGAGTAGTATCGATATTAAAAACATTCTTGTGGTTGTCATTTCATGGCCATCTTTTCTTCAAGTAACGAGATTTTTCACGGTTAAGAAAGTGCTCAGCTTTGAATTAATAATAAGTGTACCACGCGAAAGGTATTTCTCTACGTGGGCCCACGAAAGTATAAATTATTATCCGTACTGAAAGACAGTTTATTACAACCCTGGGATACGTCTAAAACCTTTCGCGATGTGAGTTTGTGGTCTAACAAACTCTTCTGTTCCTAACGTTTCGTCCATGATGGCGCTGGACATCCTTAGAGGTGCTCCTCCACTGAGTCTTGCCGACTGACCGGTCGGACGTCCGAGAGCTACGTATATACTGTAGGAAAGGGGGCGTGGTCGAACTAACACGTGATCATAGAGACGAAAGGATATGCACATCGGAACACCTGGTTGCTGAAATAAAACATCTCGAGCAGGCCTTCGAGAAAAATGGCTACTCAGGGAATGAGGTAAAGAGAATTTTGCGACCAAGGAACAGAAGACAGAAACACAAGGATGAACCACAACGACATAAAAATATAGCTTCTCCTCCTTTTATTAAAACAGCAACGGATCATATGGGTAAGATTTCGCAGAAACATGACATCAGACCGATCTTTAGATCAACAAAGATAATAAGTCAGGCACACCGATATATGTAGGATAAACGCCCTCCTCTGTCGACATGTGGTGTATACGAAATTCCGTGTACGTGTGGTAAAGTTTATATTGAGACTACCAAGAGGATCGTAAATATCGACAAAACGGCACAAAAGTATTTGTCGACTAGGAAAAATAGCTGTAGCAGAGCATGCTCTTCAGTCAGGAAACCACGAAATGAAGTTTCCTGAAACAGAAATTTTATCTACATCGTCAAACTATTATCCACGACTGTGTAGGGACGCCATCGAAGTTTATAAGCATCAGGATAAATTTAATTGGAAATAGGAGGTAATGAAACTTAGTGACATATGGACAGCAGCTCTGCTGAATCGCTAGACAATTTTATCTTTGACAAGACGACAATCGATACTTAAGTTTTATCTCTGACAAGGATTATCTCTGTTCATCACGTGTTCACGTGTTACTTCAACCACGCCCCATTTCCTACAGTGTATATGTGGTTCTCGGACGTCCGACCGGTCAACCGGCAAGAGGAGGAGGAGCGCCTCTGAGGATGTCCAGCGCAGTCATGACGAAACGTCACGAACAGAAGAGTTTCTAGGACCACGACCTCACATCCGAAAAGATTTACCATCATCCGGTCGTGAAAGCCTTCATACTATGATATTCCTAAAAGTTAACGATTAAGGTGCTTCACACAGACGTGTTCGTAATTTATTTTACGTCTGTACAAATATTCGTTAAGTGATTTATTTATGAGGCACTTGAATATAGAAAGCCTTAACAATATCACAGATAAAATTACTTGCCCGTGGAATGAAGTTGTAGTGAAGTGGTGCACATAGCCTTGTGTCATCTTACGATGTGTTACGAACAGCACAAGTGTACTCACACCTATTGTTCAGTGACTGTACACACACACACACACACACACACACACACACACACACACAGACACACACACACACACACACACACACACACACACATACATACATTTGTAAAATACACACCACTGACACTACGACGAATCTGCACTTCCTTATATAAACACAACGGTCACTACATGCACTTAACTAGTCGCTGGTTTCCTCGAGGTTGAACAGTTAACTGGCCACCAAGCTCGATCGACCTTACGCAACTAGATTTTCGGTTTTGTGATTGGATGAAGTCTGGGGAGTACAAACGAAAGGTAAATAAGCGAGACGAATTGCTTGCTCGCATCATGATGGCCTCCGCTGTCCTCGTTATAGAATGAGCAGACGCACTCAGACAAGCAACACAACGTGGTCCCCCAATAGTGCACAAATGCACTCAAATTGGCGGTGGGATATTCTGACTTTCATTTTGAACAATACAGCAATCATAGTGTGAGGTGTTCGATAATGCTTAGAGGTGAATGTGTTAAAATTACGTAATTTTCAGTTCGTACTTGGTCCAACACATGTTGTAATGTTTACTAACTGTTGTTCATGTAGAGAAGGGTAAACCCGACAATGTATTGAATAACACAGAAAATAAGTAAGAATGCACATTAAAATGATTTGTTCTATCTAGGAAACCGTTCGGAACAGGGCAGTTGTCCACAAGTAATTATTTGCTACAACTGATCGATCCTGTCATATCCTCAAATACCTGACCATTCCTCCTGAGACACCCTGTAGTCGAGTATTGGTTTTTCAAAAGTTAACCTTCGAAGCCTCTCACTAAGTTTTTCATCTGTAATAATAAATTCTTCAGTTTGAAGTATGCTTCCAGCAGACGAATTGGAACACTCATATGTTGAAAGTAATAATCTCATAGTCCGAGAAACTCTCTTCTTCAACACACTTGCCAACCGCTTAGCAATGGTTGAAGATGAGAAGTTGCTGTAGTTAAGTCAATATTGTTGTTTCCTTTGCTATTTACAAAAGCTAGTCCATGATTCACCTCTTTCAATAGGTGTAGATTACAGCAAGCCAAAAACTGTTCCATCTTCTTTACTGGTGGGGGGGGGGGGGGGGGGGTACATAACTGTATCATTCCACATGCTAGAACTCGCAACGCTGTCCATAGCAAATTACTAGACCAACTCCTTTATTGTCGGACATCATACGGTTTTTCCCAAGTCACCTCTGAGAGGTCTTGTGGTGTCTAAGTACATGCTAGATATGAAAAATCGGAAATCATTTTGCTACTGTTACAAATACCTAATCTTTGTTGGACAACTGACTAATCATTACGGAATAACAACTTCGTTTGTTACCGGTATTTCTTCTCTTTTCCTGATGCTGCCAGCCTTAAATATGTTACAGCCTCTTGTGATTTTACCTAAGATTTTTGGTAACGATATGGCTCTTACATGAATGCAGTGGTAATCTGATATTGCGTGGTAAGCAGCATCATATTAGTTGCTCTGGAGTGCTGTAGATTTGTTTGTGAGCACCTGATTTGATTCTGAAAAAATCAAGTCGTTTGGCTTTTATCTGGTGTTTCCATAAGCGAGTATCAATATTCTGTTTATGTAGTATGCTGTTCACTTCGAAGCTATTGATGCTGCTGCATTAATCCACTCAGGACACAGAGACGACGAATACGAGCCTGATTTAGTAGCCGTTTCTTTTTTAATCGCACTTGACAATCGCTGTAGATGACGAAGTTCAAAAAATGTGTGTGAAATCTTATGTGACTTAACTGCTAAGGTCATCAGTCCCTAAGCTTACACACTACTTAATCTAAATCATCCTAAGGACAGACACACACACCCATGTCCGAGGGAGGACTCGAACTACTGCCGGGATCAGCGCACAGTCTATGACTGCAGCGTCCCAGACCGATCGGCTAATCCCACGCGGCTGACGAAGTTCGTTCATCACTTTGCTTATTACTATTAACTAATTATTGCACTGCAGAATATCTTTAGTATACAGTCATTCAATGTCATGTATTATTTTCTGACTATCTGCTTTCAAAATGGCTTTGCATTCTTTTTGGAGACATGAGGTTACCCTGAACAACGTCTTAATGCCGGTAACGCATCGTTCATTGAATGACACACATGAATCACACATGTGGATCATGTATTTATCATTTCATCACACATATGGATCATGTATTTATCATTTCATCGTTTTGTTCTGCTGCACTAAACGCAGTTGGTACTTCAGTTGCTTCAGTATTAGCTGAAAAATGGAGCAGACTGATGAGGTAATATCGCGCTAAATTCGTTTAAATTGTTAATTTGAACTGGAAGGACTGTGACATCTTCAGTAGCCAGATTTTTAGTCTCATATTCATAGGAAAAATTATTTTTGTTGGTAACGATGCAGCTGCAGACAGTACCTTTATTACAGCCGTGAACAGATTGTCATATTTCGTGTGTTAAGCTGATATTTTTTTGTACTGTAGAAGAAAATACAGATATACTTCGCTCTTTCCATACTTCGTGGGAGGCAGAGGAATTTTAGACGATACTTCTTATACCAATGGTACGGACGTTTGGGTTGCAGCATTGTATTCGAGTTTTCGCCATTCGGAGTAGATATAACTACGAACCATCTTTCTTTATGTGACCAATACCTTTGTCAGTGATGATGTGCTATGTCACCCATGATAATGTACACAACGAAATAATTTCCTTCATAAGGAATCTGTATCGTAAATGACATTTGCTCCAGTCTTCGAATATGTGTAAAGGGAAATATATGATAGCATCCCTGAACCTTGGAGCCGGTTTTAATACCTGTGATACGTCCATGTACGCGACCGCATTTAGACATTTTAATAAGTATTACAGCATTACTAATAAATGGAAATTCTTTTGAAGAAAGAGTTCGTTTACCGGAATTTTTAAAACGCATTACTGACGTAATTACCTCTTTAGCACACAAAGTACTCTCTTACTCTGACCTTCTGTGCATGACCTGTATTTTTTGCACATTGGAAGCGTTATGCCTAATTCAAGAATTTAAGTGAAGAAAAGTACTTTGTGGATATTGACAGGCACAAATATTTTGTTTTAAGGTTTGTCAGTATAATATAAGACAGTTGTGATCCAGATGAACTTTGGAACCAGGTGAATGCAGCACGAATGGCTGTACCACAGGACACCAATCGCGCCCTATTAGCGTCGATGCCATTACACATGGAACAAGTTATCAATGTCCTTGGCGGACCCTTTGCCTACTAGACAACAGGACACATGCTGAACCGAGGTGACTGAAACGCTTCAAATGGTTCAAATGGCTCTGAGCATTATGGGACTTAACATCTGAGGTCATCAGCCCCCTAGAACTACTTAAACCGAACTAACCTAAGGACATCACACACAGCCATGCCCGAGGCAGGATTTGAACCTACGACCGTAGCGGTCGCGCGGTTCCAGACTGAAGCGCCAAGGACCGCTCGGCCACACCAGCCGGCTGACTGAAATGCTAATCATGTCTGCAGAAAATACTAATGCACATGTTCTGAGAATATGAACGTCCTATCACTAGCCCTTCAAGGTGGTCTACTTTTTCTGAACATGGGTGTATATTCTATGTTGGCCCTTACCGGGAAATATACCGTGGATTTGGTTTTACACATATTCGCGAAAACCAAAAGTATGCGACATATGTGAGTGAGCTACCGAACATGTAGGTTTGCGACGAACACAGGAACGATGGCTGCAACGTGATTTCCTTCGTAACTCAGTTTCTTATAAATTAATTGAAGCATGTATGCGAATTACATCGAATAGTAATAGAAGAGTTAATGTCCCGCGGCAACCTCTGGAATCAGATGTTACGATAATTCAAATAAAATGGGGAAGTTGTGCGAATAACAAGCAGTTTAATGTTGATATTTGGGTAACGAATGTAAAAAAAGTTTTCAGGAAAATATTGGGTCATACAAAAACGTACGGTTTTACAAAGCTTTCGTAATTAATGATGGTGAACCTCCAATTTGTGCCAGCTGCGGTTCCACAAAGAATTAAATCCTTACCCCCACATGTTAAAATACGACGTGACGAATGACATCCCTCGATAAATGAATGAAAAGTAAATGCAGAAACTGAAAACACCCGCACAGGACACCACTACAACGCAAATATCCCCTTACGTGACTTACATTAAATTAACGACTTCATATGAGAAGCCTGGTAAATCAAACGAAGTAATACGCTCAGAAAAAGATCAACAAAACAAAATTACGGAAAATTTTCAAAAAGTAAGCGCGCCTGCTGTAGAAGACAAACAACAGCTCACAGCAAGCGATATCGCCCTCAAATCTAAAATCACGACGCCGTTAATTTGGAGCAATGCCACGATGTTGCTACAGGGAAAATTTCGACCTCGTAATCTGCTGCAGTTAAAATAAGACACCATGGTCACACATACAGCTCAGCAGATGAGTTGAATCTCAGGTTCATGAAAAAATAGAAGGTACCCTGCAGTCTTGGGACAAATTTTTGAGTCCCTTTTTTCACAAGAAGTCGTCTAAGCTTTGGCGAAGCTTCGTGAGTTCAAATGCTCATTGTCATATGATGTATGTAACACCATAGCTTACACACTACATACCTTTTGTTGATTCATTTAGCTTTCTGTTTAGTTCAATATCCCATCGTTGAATTTCTGTAATTAGTGTATGATTAATTCGATACTGCAATGAAGTGTAATCTCTGTAATATGCACAATGTGAGCAAATTATATGTTTTGCGTTTCTCACATAATATCTTTGCTTATCTTTGAGGTTGAATAATTTTGTTTAAATAATTTTTTGAAGAAATGTCAGTATGAACAAATGCTCTGTTTTATTTAATATGTTTGGCTGCTGTTATGTAAACTGCTGACCTTCACTTAGGGTTCTTAGTTATTTTGTAGCTAAAAGGTGGTGTGGTTCCCCTAGGGAACGAAGCATGCAGTGCGCGCAAAATGTGGTTGCCATGGATAGGAAGGTGAAAGAAAGAGTCAGCCGGGGACGATCTACCAAACTGTCAACCGCTCATGTAAAAGTTGTGTATTGTGCTGGTGCCGAGAGAGGCTTTTCGTGCCACTTTCCAATGCCTCGGATGGACGGACAAAGAGTTGGAACTATTCTGGAATCGGTACCTATCATCCCCACCAAGAAATGACAGAGTCCAGCATTTCCGCCTGGAAATCCACCCACCGACATGCACTCGCCACCACGTTGCGCAATCACTGAAAAGGAACCAAAGAGTTGTAAATATGTAAAGTGAAGAATCACTTCACTGGATGTTTTAGTGTGCACAAATATAAGGTAACTTACAACTGAATTTATGTACCTACCTTGATTTTTTCCTTATCACAACACCTCTCAGGTTCCTCTCCGTTCGAACTATGATTACAGAGTGCCCTTGTTGAGGAAAAAATGAAAGCCTCAAAGTAAACAAGTAATTAAATACTGTTGTTTGACATTTGGTAAAAAGGGAGTATTCAGATTTACTGTGGATTTGGTAAAATTGTGGGAGGTAGTAAATGCAGCTTTGTGAAAGTCTCCTAGTGATTGAAACAGTCCAATTTAACGTTTTGTGGACTTTCAGAGTTACTTATTTAATCATTCTGTTGAAAGTAGAAGACTGTAGTAATAAAGACAATTTTCTGTTACTTTTAAAAATTAAAAGTTCTTAAAACTGTAGCTTATAAAGTTTTACTTAGTTAATGATCATAGTGCTGCCTGTTGTAAATTGTAAAAGGTGAGTCAGTTTCTTACAAATATGTCAATATTGTGTCTCACTGCAGTAACAGTCGTGACCTGCATTTGTGGAAAGTTATAGATCCATGTTTGCTAAGTGCTTGTGTATTGGAAGTGCATACTAATAGTGTAACAGGATCCACAGTTTGTCTATTGTGCTTATGCTAGGTAACAAGTAACAGAAAGACCACTATCTATGAACTTCTATTATTCAGGGGATAGTGAGGAATATTTTGTTAATGAATTTTTTCTCATGTCAATTAGAAAAGTAATTGGTAAAAGAAAGATTAAACCCATGCCAAATTTATAATTTTGCACTGAATTTTATTCACATCTCATGTCAGATAGGAAAATGTTTGAAAAGTGAGACTAAATCCATGCTTAACTGTATATTCCTCGAAACCATTCAGTTTGACCAAGCCTCGAAGGCAAAAGTGTGTGTCATTTTCGGTTGTCTTTATGCAAATAGCCTTGTTCTCCTATAACTGTTAGCACTTTCTTTAGCATCAACATCTGCTAGTGACAGAGTTCATTGCACTCTCATGTGATAAAGTATAGGCTGTATCTGTCCATTAAAGTTACTCATATCTATTTTCTTGAACAATAATCTTACTCATTCTTATGCCTAATTAGGCTGGCGACCGTTTTTATCATAATTTGGACACTGTGGATAGATAAATTATTATTTTTTACTGTTTAAATATTTACGTAATCCTGACTTTCACTTCCGATAAGCCACTCCCGTTAGGTATATCACGGTCAACATAACAAAATCCCATCCAGAGGGTAATACTTCTCTGCTTCTTTATAGTATAATTGCTTTGACTAATAATTACGCGATACAGTTTGCCTCCAGCTTTGAGGCCGTTATCGTACAACAGTAGCAGACGGCAATTTTATGTGTATCCTTCTCAGTATCCTACCCTTTTAGATTTTCGATACCACTGTTCACAAGCGTCTTCTAATCAAACTGCGTAACTATTGGCCCCTGCTGTTCTTAATCTATCTGAATGATTAGGATACGATTTGAGCAGTTCCTCAGACTGTTTGCAGATGAAGGTGCTGTTTACCGTTTAGTAAACTTGTCAGAAGGTCAGTACAAATTACGAAACGACTTAAACGAGACATCTGCCTCTGCCGCAAGTATTAATTGACTCTGAACAATAAAAAGTGCTAGTTCCTCCACATGTATTCTGAAAAAATTCTGTTACATTTCGGTTATACGACATGGTACGAATTCGAGCGTCGTCGACTTAACTAAATGCCTAGAAATTACAATTACGAACAGAGTAAACTGTAACCATCACGTACCACATGTTGTAGGGAAAACGAAACAAAAGACTGCGTTTCTTGAGAGAACATGTAGGAGATGCAACAAACTCCACTAGACGACCTAGACTACGCGTCCTTTTTCTTGTGGAGTACATCTGAGTGGTATGGTATCGTTACCAGACAGGATTGACGGAAGGCATTGGGGAGGTTCAAAAGAGGGCAACTCGTTTTATATTATTGCGAAATAGAAGAGAGAGTTTCACGGATGTGATAAGCGAGCTAAGGTGGCAATGATTAACACAAAGACGTTTTCCGTTGCTGCGAGCTGTTTCCACAAAATTTCAGTCACCAACATTCTCCAACGAATGTGAAAAAATTTTCTTGACCTCCACCTACACAGGGAAAACGAACATCGTGAAAAATAAGGGAACTCGGAGCTCACACGGAAAGATTTAGATATTCATTCTTTCCACATGCTATTCGAGAGTGAAACGGCGGAGAAATAATCTAAATGTAGTTCTATGAATCATCTACAAAGCACTAAGTGTGAATTGCAGAGATTTCATGTAGAAGTCTGAAGTGCGTAGATTTCACGTAGTTTTAGATGTAGATTTGTTCTACGTTTTGCACTTACAAAAAAATGGCTCTGACCACTATGGGACTTAACTTCTGAGGTCATCAGTCCACTAGCACTTAGAACTTGTTAAACCTAACTAACCTAGGGACATCACACACATCCACGCCCGAGGCAGGATTCGAACCTGCGACTGTAGCGCCTAGAACCGCTCGGCCACTCCGGCCGGCTTGCACTTACAGTTTTGCCTCTACTGCTTAGCAAACTTTCCACTAACTTTTACCTTCTTGTAGCACCGTCTTTCTATTACCTCCTATGCTTGCTTATGCCTTCAATTACTTAATGATTTCGTACTTAATGCGTCGACTTATTTCTTAATGTCCTTGTACATCACCACAGATTAAATGGAAAATTGAAACTTCCTGGCAGATTAAAACTGTGTGCCAGAGCGAGACTCGAACTCGGGACCTTTGCCCTTCGCGGGCAGGTGCTCTACCAACAGAGCTACCCAAGCACGACTCAGAATGAAAAGATAGGAGACGAGGTACTGGCGGAATTAAGGGTGTGAGGACGGGGCGTGAGTTGTGCTTGGGTAGCTCAGTTGGTAGAGCACTTGCCCGCGGAATGCAAAGGTCCTGAGTTCGAGTCTCGGTCCGGCACACAGTTTTAATCTTCCAGGAAGTTTCATATCTGCGCACACTCCGCTGCAGAGTGAAAATTTCAGTCTGGAAATTGAAAATTATTAAGGCTTTCGTAGCCACATGTTGACAAAGCTGCTGAACGCTTCTGTCTCGAATTCTCTGGCCGACTTTTGTTTGCTGATTTTTCTGACGTGGAAAGAGTGGTTGGCATTGTCAAAACGTTATCCTCCTTTACTGGTGAAGTCCATCATGAACAGTCGAAGGTGATGCTTTTACATTGTCACTCGTGATGGCGAAACGTTAGAAAAATCATGAAGCAAAATTCGGACAAAAAATCCGAGACATAAGCCAATAGATACTCAATTGTCACAGTTTCGGTGCTTCCCTGCTCTTCTCCCCATTCCAACATTCACAAACATTTACACAGAATACTGTCCGCCTCCGTAACAGAAGTGCCAGCGCAGTTGACTGCCATGAGTGGGACCTAGTTTCGATTCTCTGTTCTGCAAGGGTAGGACAGGAACAAGGGCCACTAGCTTCGTGATGCAAATTGACGAGCTGCTTGTCTACGACGTAGCAGCAATAGGTTTGCTAAAACGACAACGGCTGGTAGGGTTTTGTGCTGACACCACGCCTACTCTTATCGCATACCGATGACGTCATAGGCTGACGATGACATAGCAGTCGGCTGGGCCCGACCGTCCTGTCTGTGGCCAGAAAGGCATTGCTTTCCTTTATTATTCCATATAACGGTGTATTCCAGATGAACAGAGGCAGCCCTTTTTTTAAGGAGCATAATTATTCCATCGTCGGCGCCAGTCCTTTTGCGATGTCGTTCATGCTTCCAACATCTCTTATATCCAATGAATACCTGAAAGATCTAACTCATAAAGTAAGCAGTAAGTAATACGAGACTACTACAATTTTCATTTCCGCCAGCAGTACAGTGCATACCTTCCTGGCGGTGTACTGCGTCATCTTCCAGGATGCGGACAGCGGCTTGGCCGTGATGACCATGTAGCGCTCCACGGCTATGGCGGCCAGCGTCACGATGGACAGAAGCCCGAAGTGACCCACTGCGCATGCGTACAGCTGGCAGCCTGCAACAAAGCGCGCACTTCTCAATAGTCGAGTAACTTGACGGTCTATGAAGACAGGGACACGGCATCGAACAAAAAGTAATTATACAGGGTGAGTCAAAAAGAATACCACAACTTTAAAAATGTGTATTTAATGAAAGAAACATAATATAACCTTCTGTTATACATCATTACAAAGAGTATTTAAAAAGGTTTTTTTTCACTCAAAAACAAGTTCAGAGATGTTCAATATGGCCCCCCTCCAGACACTCGAGCAACATCAACCCGATACTCCAACTCGTTCCACACTCTCTGTAGCATATCAGGCGTAACAGTTTGGATAGCTGCTGTTATTTCTCGTTTCAAATCATCAATGGTGGTTGGGAGAGGTGGCCGAAACACCATATTCTTAACATACCCCCATAAGAAAAAATCGCAGGGGGTAAGATCAGGGCTTCTTGGAGGCCAGTGATGAAGTGCTCTGTCACGGGCTGCCTGGCGGCCGATCCATCGCCTCGGGTAGTTGACGTTCAGCGCCTCAAGCGAACAAATGTACAACTAAATGAAACTTTATAGCTCCCTTAATTCGCCGATAGATAGTGCTTAGCTCTGCCTTTTGTAGTTGCAGAGTTTTAAATTCCTAAAGTTGTGGTATTCTTTTTGAATCACCCTGTATTTTACTCACGAGTACTATCGGAATACAGGTATTGCACTCCCAAAAGTATCGACAGAAAAACACTTCCTGCTTCGATACTTATAGAAAAGTTAGAGGGCACGAGTAACCCCCACCCCAGTTCTTTAAGGATTCGAACACCCATTTGAATAAAGCTTCCAAGATCTGAATACAAATGAGTTAATGTGCATGTAAAATATTTAAGGTTGAAGGTGCAAGACCCTAACAACTTTTTATATGTCTTACAATTAGTTCTGGACAGACTAACGAAACTGAAATTATCGGCAAGGTTTCTTGGAAGTTGCTAAGCGCTCTCGTCATCAAACTGGATGAGTATAGTGTCGCTAATCTGCCCTCAGTTTTAAATCAAAGCTAGTTTCTCACGCATCTCAATGCTTGTAGCGTCATACCCAGTCAGGTATCAAGAGCGCGAGGAGCTGGTGCTGTCGTCACAGGGTACCAGCTCTGTGTGCGTGACACAACTTGACAACGTGCTAGTGATTTTCGCAAAAGTTACTGGATTAACAGCGATCTCAGCGTAAAATTTTAAAGTAAGAAATTTTGAAAGTCTAGATCGCATAAAAACATTTATCCCAATGGTGAACGGTTTGAGCCAATTTCCAATTTTAGCAGGCGGAGACGGGGAACGGAATAGGTACCGTCTGTTGAAAGACGAAATCATTATTCATTTCAAACACTATTAAATACACTCGATTTCAGATATATTATGCGTGCCACATTACGACACTGATCGTTTCACACTGAAGCCTTCAAAGCAATCAGAACACGACGTGAATAGTTATACCGAAAGTAAATTAGCAAGTACATCTGAGAAATGCCGGGAACGTTACTTGACCTCCACTGCCCGTGTAGTACTTGACTTGGACCACCATGGCTAGCGCTCGTGCCAAGCAACAACAATCACTTCCTATGAGAGCATTGCCAGTGGGCAGCAGTTATTAGGAAGTACAGGCCTCGCCCAAATGGGCAGTGGCTGCACCTTCTTCAGTGCAGATGCACAGGTACGTTCGACCTCCTGCGGGAATCTCAGAGTAGCGAGCACGGAGGAAATGGACAGGGAATGCTGATAGGTGACACTCGGTGAAAATGTACTGCAGGTTTGCTGTGAGGCGTGGCGATATAGTCAGCGCAGTTGCGAAGAACACTGTGTCCCGGATTTCACAGTGGTTGATACGGCTGCCTAGTAACCAGCAGATCCCTGGTTCGGCACATACTCGGCGTGTTTTTTAAGTTAAGTACTGCTTTGTCACACCGCGGCCACAGCGCTGCGGTCGGCTTTCTGCACATGCGCACTGGATACCTACGCAGTGACGCCATTACAGTCTGAGCCTTCCTTGTTTTCGTTGTGTACTGAGTGTTTATGATGCCTCCGATAATCGCGAGTCCCGCCGACTGTGAAATGCGGGCTGTTATAAGATTTCTTAGTGCTAAAGGCCTAAAAGCGATCGATATTCATCGTGAGATCTGTGCAGTTTACGGAGAAAACATTAGGAGTGATGGAATGGTACGAAAGAGGGTGAGAGCATTTAAAGATGGCCGCACAAATGTGCATGATGAGCAACGGAATGGGCGTCCTTCTGTCGTTAATGAAAGTTTGGTGCAGGACGTGTACAATAAGGTGAGAGAAAACAGGCGCTTTACTATTTCCTCCTTGTGGGATGACTTTCCTAATGTTTCTCGTATTGTTTTGCATCGCATTGTGAAAAAAAAATGGCTCTGAGCACTATGGGACTTAACATATGTGGTCATCAGTCCCCTAGAACTTAGAACTACTTAAACCTAACTAACCTAAGGACATCACACACATCCAAGCCCGAGGCAGGATTCGAACCTGCGACCGTAGCATTCGCGCGGTTCCGGACTGAGCGCCTAGAACCGCGAGACCACTGCAGCCGGCCCATGGCATTGTGACCGAGCACTTGAATTACCGAAAATTGTGCGCACGTTGGGTGCCGAAAATGTTGATGGATGTGCACAAAACCAAAAGTTTAGACAGTGCATTGCTCTTCCTTGAGCGGTCCACAACGACAGTGATGACTTCTTAAGCCAAATTGTTAAGGGCGATGAAACATAGGTGGCCTACGTCACACCAGAATCAAAGCAATATTCCATGGAATGGCAGTATTCAGATTCATCCAGGAAAGTGAGGTTTCGGCAAATAATTTCTAAACGGAAAATTATGTGCACAGTTTTTTGGGACAGAAAAGGAGTATTGCTTGTGGAATTTCTCCCTCATAATGAGACAATCAGTGCAGCAGCATACCATAAGACATTGTACAATCTGCGCCGTTGAATTCAGAACAAAAGACGTGGTAAGTTGAGCAAGGGCATCGTTTTGCTGCAAGGCAATGCCTGTCCGCATGTGGCGAATCAGACCAAAGATCTCATCACATCTTTTTGATGGGAAACTCTAGATTATCCTCCGTACAGCCCTAATCTTCCGCCCAGTGACTACCAACTGTTCCTGCACTTGAAGAAACACATGGGCGGTCAGCGTCTTCAAGACGATGACGAAGCCAAAACACTGGTGATGCAGTGGTTAACAAGTCAGGTGGCAGACTTTTATGAGCAGGGTATCCTGAAACTGGTACAACGTTATGACAAGTGCCACAGTATTGACGGAAATTATGTAGAAAAGTAGATTAAGGTACAGGCTTCAATGTAAAAATAAAATTATTGAGATATCTTAGCACGTCTTTTTTAACTTTCAAAACGGTGCTTACTTAAAAAGCACGCCTCTTATTTTCACCCGACACTGCTGATTCAGCGTAAACTCCCGATGCAGCTGGCATCATAAATCCTTTCCTTTCCTTTCTCCTCCTTACTGCTTCAATTTTTATGTATACTACAGAATCCTTACAAGGTGATAAGGTTATCTGGGCTTGCTCATCATTACACCGTGATTAGGGAAGGGGCAATATATTTCTCCATGATAAAATAGAAACTTGTAGGCTGCTCCAGCTTCATCGACTGGAAGTTGGCTACGATGATATATTTGTATATTACCTTTTCAATCCACCATGCTGTAGATTCAATTTATCATGCTCCTATGAATTATGAAGGAGTTCTATGTACTTTAAAGTCGCTTCCTGAGAACCTAATATCTCTATCGCGCGTTGTGAGACTGAATTTTACATCTGTTGCTCTAAGATCCCATGTAGGCATATAAATCTGTTTTCTTTTATTGGGTAATAATGTGCATGTTGACTAATGAATTTCTTTCTTCATTCTTTCCACTCAAAAGAAGTCATTTCTTTCAAACTCGTGTCTTATAGTATGCCATGTTGTATGGCCTCCATCATGCTGTGGATTCGATTCGCAGTCCGTGAATGTACTGTTACATCACAGGCCACATACTGAACAGCAATCGCAAAATATTAAAAATTAGTAGTTTCTCTTCGTATGCTATTAGGTTACAGATGCAGAAAAGATAGATCGACGAGTGATACTTTGACGGTTGCTGTTTGCTAAATATGTGGCGAAATGATGTTGCACATGACTGTAATGTTACGAGGAAATTATAATCATAAATTTTGTGGTGATTTTGACGAGTCAGATACTTTTTTATGCCTAAAGCTAATGATTACAAAATTGAAGAAACTTCCTCACTGGCACTGCTTCAATTAAACACTTAATCGATGCTATATCACTTTCCTGATGAATCATTATTCACTAATCAATATTTTAACGGTAGCTGTACCAAACCCACATTTTAGTTGCTCTAGATTATGTAAGTATGTGTGATTAGACTGCATTTCCAAATTTCTTTTGGGAGCATAAGCTTTACACCTGTTTCATAACTAAAACGTTCAGGGCTTAACTATCGCTACTTATGGCATTAGTGCACTTTACCTTACCCAACATACTGCTTAAAACGTGCTCGGCTATCCGGATGGATATTGCAAATATAGCAAACACCGTAGTTCAGTTTTGTGTGTGACGTTAAAAATATACAGTCTTGTTAACAAAATAAGGAACTCTCAAGAACATAAAAGAGTGCTTATGAAGGGAGATAGGGAAAAATCATGTAACACACTACTGGAGTCGTACAGGGAGAATAACCAAGAGAGATAAAAGTAAATGGCAACAGTTTAGAACCGATCTGACTAAACCAGAATACACACAGTGAACCGATACAGTGCATGCTGCATCTCGCGAACTGTAACCAGTATGACATTTGTACGTTATGTACCATATGACATCCGATCATACATCAGTTAACTTTCTCCTTTTAAGTCAGTATTTATTACATGCAACGCAATATGGGTGATTGTGGCATTTATAACATTAAGAGCACGACTATTGCCTCTCCGCTTTGAAACCTAGATAGAAAGAAGAGAAATTAAAAGCCGATTTAACATAATCTACATCTACATTTATACTCCGCAAGCCACCCAACGGTGTGTGCCGGAGGGCACTTTACGTGCCACTGTCATTACCTTCCTTTTCTGCTCCAGTCGCGTATAGTTCGCGGGAAGAACGGCTGTCGGAAAGTCTCCGTGCGCGCTCGAATCTCTCTAATTTTACATTCGTGATCTCCTCGGGAGCTATAAGTAGGGGGAAGCAATATATTCGATACCTCATCCAGAAACGCACGCTCTCGAAACCTGGCGAGCAAGCTACACCGCGATTCAGAGCGCTTCTCTTGCAGAGTCTGCCACTTGAGTTTGCTAAACATCTCCGTAACGCTATCACGGTTAGCAAATAACCCTGTGACGAAACGCGCCGCTCTTCTTTGGATCCTCTCTATCTCCTCCGTCAACCCGATCTGATACGGATCCCACATGATGAGCAATACTCAAGTATAGGTCGAACGAGTGTTTTGTAAGCCACCTCCTTTGTTGATGGACTACATTTTCCAAGGACTCTCCCAATGAATCTCAACCTGGTACCCGCCTTACCAACAATTTGTTTTATATAATCTTTCCATTTCAAATCGTTCCGCACGCATACTCCCAGATATTTTACAGAAGTAACTGCTACCAGTGTTTGTTCCGCTATCATATAATCATACAATAAAGGATCCTTCTTTCTATATATTCGCAATACATTACATTTGTCTATGTTAAGGGACAGTTGCCACTCCCTGCACCAAGTGCCTATCCGCTGCAGATCTTCCTGCATTTCGCTACAATTTTCTAATGCTGCAACTTCTCTGAATACTACAACATCATCCGCGAAAAGCCGCATGGAACTTCTGACACTATCTACTAGGTCATTTATATATATTGTGAAAAGCAATGGTCCCATAACACTCCCCTGTGGCACCCCAGAGGTTACTTTAACGTCTGTAGACGTCTCTCCATTGATAACAACATGCTGCGTTCTGTTTGCTAAAAACTCTTCAATCCAGCCACACAGCTGGTCTGATATTCCGTAGGCTCTTACTTTGTTTATCAAGCGACAGTGCGGAACTGTATCGAACACATTCCGGAAGTCAAGGAAAATAGCATCTACCTGGGAGCCTGTATCTAATATTTTCTGGGACTCATGAACAAATAAAGCGAGTTGGGTCTCACACGATCGCTGTTTCCGGAATCCATGTTGATTCCTACAGAGTAGATTCTGGATTTCCAAAAACGACATGATACTCGAGCAAAAAACGTGTTCTAAAATTCTACAACAGATCGACGTCAGAGATATAGGTCTATAGTTTTGCGCATCGGCTCGACGACCCTTCTTGAGGACTGGGACTACCTCTGCTTTTTTCCAATCATTTGGAACCTTCCGTTCCCCTAGAGACTTGCGGTACACGGCTGTTAGAAGGGGGGCAAGTTCTTTCGCGTACTCTGTGTAGAATCGAATTGGTATCCCGTCAGGTCCAGTGGACTTCCCTCTGTTGAGTGATTCCAGTCGCTTTTCTATTCCTTGGACACTTATTTCGATGTCAGCCATTTTTTCGTTTGTGCGAGGATTTAGAGAAGGAACTGCAGTGCGGTCTTACTCTGTGAAACAGCTTTGGAAAAAGGTGTTTAGTATTTCAGTTTTATGCGTGTCATCCTCTGTTTCAATGCCATCATCATCCCGAAGTGTCTGGATATGCCGTTTCGAGCCACTCACTGATTTAACGTAAGACCAGAACTTCCTAGGATATTCTGTCAAGTCGGTACATAGAATTTTACTTTCGAATTCATTGAACGCTTCACGCATAGCCCTCCTTACGCTAACTTTGACATCGTTTAGCTTCTGTTTGTATGAGAGGTTTTGGCTGCGTTTAAACTTGGAGTGAAGCTCTCTTTGCTTTCGCAGTAATAAAGTACCTGTCTTACGACACCAACGTAGTTGTCTCGCTTTGAAATAGCCATAACTCTGTTAGTCATCAATGGCAATGTTACGTTAGATAAACCACCACGATCAACAATTAAAAGCATTGCACACTCTATAAAGGACTGCAGCTGCATACTATGTCAACATCTAAGATATAGCTCAAAATCTCCTTCGTTATGAGCAGCTGTTGACCCTGTTTTTCAGAAAGGCAAATAGTGAAAAATGAAGTATGTATCAAAAATGTCGTGATTAACTGCTAAGAGCGGCAGATAGACATTTATTTATTACGCAACTTGTTTAAATCTTGCACCCTGAACAGTAAAAATGACAATGAACGAATATTTCTCCAGTATTTCTGTTGTGTAGATGTTCTATAAAGTCTGCACTAATTTTACACCGACAAGCCAAGCTGTTCAAGTATTTCAGACATACAGAGACGTTAAATTTAAAATACTGAGTAACAACGTAGGACCATTTACGCAGAATCTGTTTCAAAAAGGATCTGGTGGCCCAAAAATATGTGAAATTCAAGCACATAATACCTCCCCCCGGTGCCAAGTTTGCGCAAAAGAATGGTGAGAAAATCTTATTGAAATCTGAAGTGAAACAAAACTACAGGAAATAGCACATAAATTAGAACTGCTCTCATGTTTTTGTCAAGTGCCTTTCGCCGGCCACTGTGGCCGAGAGGTTCCAGGCACTTCAGTCTGGAACCGCGCGACCGCTACGGTCACAGGTTCAAATCCTGCCTCTAGTGTGGATATGTGTGATGTCCTTAGGTGAGTTAGGTTCAAGTAGTTCGGGGTCTAGAGGACTGATGACTTCAGATGGTAAGTCCCATAGCGCTCAGAGCCATTTGAACCATCAAGTGCCTTTCCTAAATCAAGCTCTGAGTGACAGATAAGACGAGATTAGTGCATCACATGAAAAAATTATAACAGCTCAGTCGAGTGTTAATCGTGCATCTACCATTAAGAGTCATAGAAGCCACAGATTTTTCCCGACAGTAGTCAACTCTGCATTCACTTCAATTGCCGGTAAACTTCCTATAGTAAACAAAAGCCATAAAGACAACTTAGACGCAGATCATAGTGAGAATAATGTCGAGGACATCATCTGCTCAGTAAAAATAGTAGGTAACCTTACTAAAGTGGGTAGAACTAAACAAACGGCCAAAGAGATCACAAAGCTAATTAATTAATAGAGAAACATATGCCGCCCAGAACAGATCGTGTATGCTACGGGTGCGATCAGCTAATCATCATTGTCAGTCAGAGAGGTTCGCACGTTTGCGCAGAGCGCTCCCCGCGCGCTTATTCCGTGCTCCACAGAGCGTCACGGCGAATCTCTTTGATTTATAATGTAGTCAATTATTCTCTTGCTATCGGTCTTGACGATACGTCATTATTATATCATTTTTCCGCAAAGAAGTTCTTGTTCCCCTTACGCCACTGTTTCTTGTGTAGAGCTGAGTAAGAAGAACTGCTACGACGAAATAAGTTGCCAGCGTTCTTTTCTGCTATCGCACACATACGTAACATGCATTTAATTTGTGGCCCACTAGCAGCAGTGCAAGACTTGCCTGAAACACTTGAACAAATATTCAATAAGAGCTACTAAAGAGGAGAACCAGTTGATTAAAAATAGAGGGCAATGTAGTGGCACTGAAAGCTGATAAAGGTTCCGCTAAGGTGACGATCACAATTGTATCTAGGTAAGACACTTGATTTCTTTCAAATTAATGGCATACAGAAAATCTCACATGACCATCCACAGAAGTTCTTCAAAAAACGAAAGAAGCATTGAATAAATAACGTTTCTTATTCACAAGGCAAGAAATGCAGCAATTAACAATAGTGAACCCGACAGCCCCAAGGTAACGGGCCCAAGCAAAAATCCGTAAAATTGGCCTATATCCCTCAGACTCGCTGTAAGTACTATGAACCATCCAGACTACAAAATTATGAAAATGCTACATCCAGTCTTACAAAACCGATATAAACTTCAAACATCTTGCTCAATAAAAAAATATCTGCAAGCCAGTACAAGACTATCATAAAACTTCAGGTCAAGTCGGTGAAAAACTTATTTTGCTAGATACAGCAGCATACCCATCAAACAACCGATTGAGATAATTATACGTAATGTACTGAGTAACACACAATGTCCAGAGCTGATTAGTCAGACTAATCCAGTTAACAGATCTTGCTCTCTCCTGAAACAGTTTCACATTCAGTGGATTAATGTATAAACAGGGTGTAAGCCTGTCAGTGGGCAGGACCATCAATGTGATCATAGCAGAAATTTCTTAACTACCTTCAAAATAAATTCATGAACAACAATGACAACATCACTTATAAAATTACGCACTACTGCAGTTATATTGACGACACTTATATAAGGAGCTAGAAGGAGAAATAAAAACTTTTTGTTTATCTCCACGACACGTTTCGAATGTGTAAAGCTCCGTCATCAAGTGGATTTAAATTTGTTACTTTAACAAATGTGTGCGTTGTGTTACAGTTTTGGGGGAACTTGTGGCACTGTCTAGTGGACGAAGAAAACACTCCTTCAGAACGTGGTTTTGGAGAAAAACTAAACGTGAAAATAAAACAAGTAAAACAGAATACCTTCAGTGGCCACAGGTTCCTTTCACTGCTATAACACATCACATGTGAACAGTCGTCCTTTGTAAACAAAGATGGCGTCTGGAAACTATTAGATGCGAAGAACATATTGCAAAGGAGAAACATTATCACAAAGTACAAAGAATTTACATCATAACAACGTTATTACTTCGGAATAAGTTTCAAGGGATTATGGAGATCATTGTTTGAGATACTGAATACAACATTCGTTGGAGTAACAAAGTACAAATCCGTTTCTGTCAAGTTCATAAAACTTAAATTTGATATTCGTTTATTTTATTTGTAGACTTTAAGCACAACAATTATGTTGCCATCAGTGGTAAAATTATACATAAATAACAGTTTTCGTTGCGATTCAGAGATAGGGATGAAAGGCTGGAGATGGAAGGAGGGAAATATATATATATATATATATATATATATATATATATATATATATATATATATATATATATATATATATATATATGTATATATATATATATATATATTGGAACGAGTGACTGGACGAGAGCAAACTTCCCAAAGCATGGGGTTCTTCAGATTATATCTGTTAGATGCAATAACCAACTAAAGGTTGGGGTAATACATTGGGTAATGCTTTAAAACATGCAGGTAGACGTACAATTTGTACTGTTAGTTGATGTACGTACAGTTTCAAGCTGATAGGGGGTACAAGCTGTTGGTGTGATGCTGTATTTGTATATTTGTAAATGATACCAATCTGTTGTTCATTTGGGGCATGTCATGGTAACATAACTAAATATGGTAAATACGAAGATCTGTGTATGTGTGTGTGTCTGTGTGTGTGTGTGTGTGTGTGTGTGTGTGTGTGTGTGTGTGTGTATGTGTGCACAAGCGCGCGCGAGTGCGCGCGCAATGCAAATGTAATCATGCAGGCTGTAGCTGAAAACAGAGGAGACACTGTTGTAAATGCTGTCATTTTTTACATTTAAGATGGGTTCAGGTGGTTTTCCTTTGTGGATATATATTGGGAGTGTTTCAAGGATATCCAGTTTTTGCGTTTAAACCATTTACAACTGTACTATCCAAACTGTCTTCGTTAACATTAAATTGTCACAGCCCCTCATATTGTAGCTATTTTTCAGATCATCAGCAGAAATGAGACAGTTAGGTTTTCAAAGGCAGTCCTTGTGCAGATAACAACAGGGTCGATATATCTATAGTTTAATTAGTATTTTTTAAAAAGTCCTGCACAGTATAGTTGATTGTAACTACGTGTTTTAAGGGTCCTTTGCAAGTTTCTGTATAGATGTCAACATGATACAAGGAGCCATAGCAATTGATGTAACAGAACACACAACAAGAAACATCCACTTAGTATCAACAAAGTGAATGAGTATTTTATAAAATTATGTGAACAGCAAACCAATAAATAAAGAGAATATTCTCCCGCATCACATTGTGTTTCTCTTTCTTTGAACGAAGAGTACAGGCTGTACAAACAACATTAAAATCTACATGTACCTGTGTTAAAAGATTTTTGTTTTGCCATTATAAATGGAGCTCAGGTTTCTAACTCGATACGTTTTGCTTTGTAATATAAGTTAATAAGTCAACAAAAACGGTAACGGTTCCTGATAAACCTTGTCGTGTTTCGATATAGTCGCGGTCTATTAAGTGTGACTACGGCTTTCCATTGTTGATCAGCACTACCGCAGTTATATATAAAATGAGCTTTGGAGAGAAAAGGCATTCTCTTGAAGTTTTGCAATTGGAAAATTTTAAGGTATAATTTCAAAAAAATGGTTCAAATGGCTCTGAGCACTATGGGACTTAACATCTGAGGTCATCAGTCCCCTAGAACTTAGAACTACTTAAACCTAACTAACCTAAGGACAGCACACACATCCATGTCCGAGGCAGGATTCGAACCTGCGACCGTAGCGGTCTTGCGGTTCCAGACTGAAGCGCCTAGATCCGCTCGGCTACAACGGCCGGCAGGTATAATTTTCGAGACAGTAAACAAACATACACTGAAGAGGCAAAGAAACTGGTACCCCTGCGTAACATTATGTAGGGCTTCCGCGATCACGCAGCATACCGCAACACGATTTGGCATGGACTCCATGAATCCTGCAGAGCTGTCCATAAATCCCATAAATCCGTAAGAGTACGAAGGGGTGGAGATCACTTCTGAACAGCACGTGCAGGCATCCCAGATATGCTCAAAAATGTTCATGTCTGGGGAGTTTGGTGGCCAGCGAAAGTGTTCAAACTCACAAGAGTGTTCCTGGAGACACACTGTAGCAATTCTGGATGTATGGTGTGTCGCATTGTCGTCCTGGAATTGCCCGAGTCCGTCGGATTGCACAATGGACATGAATTGACGCAGGTGATCAGACAAGACGCTTACGTACGTGTTCTCTGACAGGGTCTTATCTAGCGTATCAGGGGACTCAATTACTTAAACTGCACACGCCCCACACGATTACAGAGCCTCTACCAGCTTGAACAGTTCCCTGCTGACATGCAGGGTCCATGGATTCATGAGATTGTCTCCATAACATCACACGTCCATCCGCTCGACAGAATTTGAAACGGGACTCGTCCGCCATTAACAGTCCAATGTCGGTGTTACCGGGCCCAGGCGAAGCGTAAAGCTTTGTGTTGAACAGTCATCCAGGGCATAAGAGTGGGGCATTGAAATATGAAGTAATTTTCGGAAAGGTTCACTTCCGTCACTTGAACGATTTCTTCAGTCTTCGTTGGTGCCGCGATGTCTGAGATTTCATGTTTTACCGGATTCCTGGTACACTCCTGAAACACTCGTACGGGAAAATTCGCACTTCATCGCTATCTTGGAGATGCTGTGTGCCGTCGCTAGTGCACCGATTGTAATACCAAATTCAAACTCATTTAAATCTGTGTAACCTGCCATTGTAGGAGCAGTAACCGATCTCGCAACTGCGCCAGACGTTTGCTGACTTATATAGGCGTTGCCGGCCGCTGCGGCGTATTCTGCCTGTTTACGTATCTGAATAAGCATGCCTTCAACAATTTCTTAGACGCTTCAGTTTATGTTACCTGCTATGTATTTCGTATTTGTGACGGAAGAACATTAACAAGGCGAAGTGGAAACTAGAATGTGTGAGCCGTGGTAAAAATTGCTGTTTTGAAGAGCGCGCCGCAGCGCGTTGTGTGAAGCAGTCGCCCTCCGTTTCTGGCGGTGGCGCCGCTGTGGCAATCGCAGCTTTGGTGTCTGCCTCTGGTGGAAAATGGGAAAGGTTGCCTGTTCACGTGCATTTAAGGGTGACTATAAGCTCACCTGTGTCAGTTGGTCAGCCGGGTCAGTGTGGGGCAGTCAGTGTCAGTCTGTCAGTCTCGGCGAGTGTGGTCAATTGGTCAGCCTGGTCAGTGTGGGGCAGTCAGCGTCTGTCTGTCGTCCGGAGTGCTAGTATGTGTTAGGCCGCCAGTCTGCTCGAGCTTGTTCAGGCAATGGTCATTGGCGGTTGGATCGATCGGTTTCTCCGTTCGGGCACTGGGACACAAGATGACTTGTCCGTCTTGAGCGTCCGCGCATATGAGGTCGCCACTTCAGTCCAGTTGGCCGCGCCGTATAGCGAGGGGTAGTGGCTTCGCAGCCGACACGAGAGCAACAGGAGCCAACCGATAACATCGGTCTGGTCGGCACGAGCTGCGACGCCGTGAGACGGAAGATCGGCGCGCCTTCTACATCTACATCTACATCTACATCTACATTGATACTCAGCAAGCCACCCAACGGTGTGTGGCGGTGGGCACTTTACGTGCCACTGTGATTACCTCCCTTTCCTGTTCCAGACGCGTATGGTTCGCGGGAAGAACGACTGTCTGAAAGCCTCCGTGCGCGCTCTAATCTCTCTAATTTTACATTCGTGATCTCCTCGGGAGGTATAAGTAGGGGGAAGCAATATATTCGATACCTCATCCAGAAACGCACCCTCTCGAAACCTGGCGAGCAAGCTACACCGCGATGCAGAGCGCCTCTCTTGCAGAGTCTGCCACTTGAGTTTATTAAACATCTCCGTAACGCTATCACGGTTACCAAATAACCCTGTGACGAAACGCGCCGCTCTTCTTTGGATCTTCTCTATCTCCTCTGTCAGACCGATCTGGTACGGATCCCACACTGATGAGCAATACTCAAGTATAGGTCGAACGAGTGTTTTGTAAGCCACCTCCTTTGTTGATGGACTACATTTTCTAAGCACTCTCCCAATGAATCTCAACCTGGTACCCGCCTTACCAACAATTTATTTTATATGATCATTCCACTTCAAATCGTTCCGCACGCATACTCCCAGATATTTTACAGAAGTAACTGCTACCAGTGTTTGTTCCGCTATCATATAATCATACAATAAAGGATCCTTCTTTCTATGTATTCGCAATACATTACATTTGTCTATGTTAAGGGACAGTTGCCACTCCCTGCACCAAGTGCCTATCCGCTGCAGATCTTCCTGCATTTCGCTACAATTTTCTAATGCTGCAACTTCTCTGTATACTACAACATCATCCGCGAAAAGCCGCATGGAACTTCCGACACTATCTACTAAGTCATTTATATATATTGTGAAAAGCAATGGTCCCATAACACTCCCCTGTGGCACGCCAGAGGTTACTTTAACGTCTGTAGACGTCTCTCCATTGATAACAACATGCTGTGTTCTGTTTGCTAAAAACTCTTCAATCCAGCCACACAGCTGGTCTGATATTCCGTAGGCTCTTACTTTGTTTATCAGGCGACAGTGCGGAACTGTATCGAACGCCTTCCGGAAGTCAAGAAAAATAGCATCTACCTGGGAGCCTGTATCTAATATTTTCTGGGTCTCATGAACAAATAAGGCGAGTTGGGTCTCACACGATCGCTGTTTCCGGAATCCATATTGATTCCTACATAGTAGATTCTGGGTTTCCAAAAATGACATGATACGCGAGCAAAAAACATGTTCTAAAATTCTACAAGAGATCGACGTAAGAGATATAGGTCTATAGTTTTGCGCATCTGCTCGACGACCCTTCTTGAAGACTGGGACTATCTGTGCTCTTTTCCAATCATTTGGAACCCTCCGTTCCTCTAGAGACTTGCGGTACACGGCTGTTACAAGGGGGGCAAGTTCTTTCGCGTACTCTGTGTAGAATCGAATTGGTATCCCGTCAGGTCCAGTGGACTTTCCTCTATTGAGTGATTCCAGTTGCTTTTCTATTCCTTGGACACTTATTTCGATGTCAGCCATTTTTTCGTTTGTGCGAGGATTTAGAGAAGGAACTGCAGTGCGGTCTTCCTCTGTGAAACAGCTTTGGAAAAAGGTGTTTAGTATTTCAGCTTTACGCGTGTCATCCTCTGTTTCAATGCCATCATCATCCCGTAGTGTGTGGATATGCTGTTTCGAGCCACTTACTGATTTAACGTAAGACCAGAACTTCCTAGGATTTTCTGTCAAGTCGGTACATAGAATTTTACTTTCGAATTCAATGAACGCTTCACGTATAGCCCTCCTTACGCTAACTTTGACATCGTGTAGCTTCTGTTTGTCTGAGAGGTTTTGGCTGCGTTTAAACTTGGAGTGGAGCTCTCTTTGCTTTCGCAGTAGTTTCCTAACTTTGTTGTTGTACCACGGTGGGTTTTTCCCGTCCCTCACAGTTTTACTCGGCACGTACCTGTCTAAAACGCATTTTACGATTGCCTTGAACTTTTTCCATAAACACTCAACATTGTCAGTGTCGGAACAGAAATTTTCGTTTTGATCTGTTAGGTAGTCTGAAATCTGCCTTCTATTACTCTTGCTAAACAGATAAACCTTCCTCCCTTTTTTTATATTCCTATTAACTTCCATATTCAGGGATGCTGCAACGGCCTTATGATCACTGATTCCCTGTTCTGTACATACAGAGTCGAAAAGTTCGGGTCTGTTTGTTATCAGTAGGTCCAAGATGTTATCTCCACGTGTCGGTTCTCTGTTTAATTGCTCGAGGTAATTTTCGGATAGTGCACTCAGTATATTTTTTATATTCCTATTAACTTCCATATTCAGGGATGCTGCAACGGCCTTATGATCACTGATTCCCTGTTCTGTACATACAGAGTCGAAAAGTTCGGGTCTGTTTGTTATCAGTAGGTCCAAGATGTTATCTCCACGTGTCGGTTCTCTGTTTAATTGCTCGAGGTAATTTTCGGATAGTGCACTCAGTATAATGTCACTCGATGCTCTGTCCCTACCACCCGTCCTAAACATCTGAGTGTCCCAGTCTATATCTGGTAAATTGAAATCTCCACCTAAGACTATAACATGCTGAGAAAATTTATGTGAAATGTATTCCAAATTTTCTCTCAGTTGTTCTGCCACTAATGCTGCTGAGTCGGGAGGTCGGTAAAAGGAGCCAATTATTAACCTAGTTCGGTTGTTTAGTGTAACCTCCACCCATAATAATTCACAGGAACTATCCACTTCTACTTCACTACAGGATAAACTACTACTAACAGCGATGAACACTCCACCACCGGTTGCATGCAATCTATCCTTTCTAAACACCGTCTGTACCTTTGTAAAAATTTCGGCAGAATTTATCTCTGGCTTAAGCCAGCTTTCTGTACCTATAACGATTTCAGCTTCGGTGCTTTCTATCAGCGCTTGAAGTTCCGGTACTTTACCAACGCAGCTTCGACAGTTGACAATTACAATACCGATTGTTGCTTGGTCCCCGCATGTCCTGACTTTGCCCCGCACCCTTTGAGGCTGTTGCCCTTTCTGTACTTGCCCGAGGCCATCTAACCTAAAAAACCGCCCAGCCCACGCCACACAACCCCTGCTACCCGTGTAGCCGCTTGTTGCGTGTAGTGGACTCCTGATCTATCCAGCGGAACCCGAAACCCCACCACCCTATGGCGCAAGTCGAGGAATCTGCAGCCCACACGGTCGCAGAACCGTCTCAGCCTCTGATTCAGACCCTCAACTCGGCTCTGTACCAAAGGTCCGCAGTCAGTCCTGTCGACGATGCTGCAGATGGTGAGCTCTGCTTTCATCCCGCTAGCGAGACTGGCAGTCTTCACCAAATCAGATAGCCGCCGGAAGCCAGAGAGGATTTCCTCCGATCCATAGCGACACACATCATTGGTGCCGACATGAGCGACCACCTGCAGATGGGTGCACCCTGTACCCTTCATGGCATCCGGAAGGACCCTTTCCACATCTGGAATGACTTCCCCCGGTATGCACACGGAGTGCACATTGGTTTTCTTCCCCTCTCTTGCTGCCATTCCCCTAAGGGGCCCCATTACACGCCTGACGTTGGAGCTCCCAACTACCAGTAAGCCCACCCTCTGCAACTGCCCGGATCTTGCAGACTGAGGGGCAACCTCTGGAACAGGACAAGCAGCCGTGTCAGGCCGAAGATCAGTATCAGCCTGAGACAGAGCCTGAAACCGGTTCGTCAGACAAACTGGAGAGGCTTTCCGTTCAGCCCTCCGGAATGTCTTTCGCCCCCTGCCACACCCTGAAACGACCTCCCACTCTACCACAGGTGAGGGATCAGCCTCAATGCGGGCTGTATTCCGGGCAACCACAGTCGTAGTCCGATCAGGGGATGCGTGGGACGAGCTGGCCGTCCCCGACAAACACCCATCCGGACCCCCACAGTGATGCCCATTGGCAACAGCCTCAAGCTGTGTGACCGAAGCCAACACTGTCTGAAGCTGGGAGCGAAGGGATGCCAACTCAGCCTGCATCCGAACACAGCAGTTGCAGTCCCTATCCATGCTAAAAACTGTTTTGCAAAGAACGTCTGAACTAATCTACAGAGAGCGCAAACAAATCGACAAAATTGAAACGGTTATTAAAATACAAGATTGCCTAGTAAATGCAGTAATGCTGCTACTTGCGCACTGCTGACACTGCTCGGCGGCGGAAGGAGACTAAGCGAAATTACACTATTTAGGTACTAAAACGCGATGCTACAACTCTCAAATACTGTAATACGCCCGAAATTTATGAATTAAACAATGGTTCAAAATGGCTCTGAGCACTATGGGACTTAACAGCTATGGTCATCAGTCCCCTAGAACTTAGAACTACTTAAACCTAACTAACCTAAGGACAGCACACAACACCCAGCCATCACGAGGCAGAGAAAATCCCTGACCCCGCCGGGAATCGAAACCGGGAACCCGGGCGTGGGAAGCGAGAACGCTACCGCACGACCACGAGATGCGGGCAATTAAACAATGCAAGTACCAAAAACACGCAAAGAAATTAAGAATTAAACTATGTAACAAATGAGTGAGCTAGGAGTATACGACTTGCTGCTCAGCTGCTTATCCAACGGCAGCAGGGAGCACACTGCGTCCGTTGAAGCGGCTGCCTGCGGACGGTTCGGGAGAGCGTTTTGGGGGTGCTTCGCCAGGTCTTCGCCAGACATTGCAGTTATTAGAAGTTAAGTGATTCGTGATATGTTGTTGCATTTAATTGTTAAATTCTGCTTGTTTTCCTGGTCAATCTCTCGTCCCCAGCTTGCTCGTCTGTCTCCCATCCGCATTTGTTAGGCAGTTAGCGCCTGTCTGTCGGTATGCCGTACGTTAATAGCTGCGTCTGTCATGTTTGACGGATTCGGTGTTAACGAATTTATTGCTTAGGGTGTCAAGGCCGAATCCCTGAAACATGTTTTTATCTTGTCTATCATCTTGACAGGCAGAATAAGTGTAATGTAGAGCATGTTTGTACATTTTATGTAACACTGCATTTCATGTGTTTTTATTTAAATGGTCATTTTAGTACATAAAGTTGCCACCCTTCCACCGTAAGAGTTTTCTTTTAAAAACAAGTTGCACTTTCGGGGGCAAGTAATTTTTTAAATATGAGTGTTTTGTACCATTTCCATCCCTTCTACGGGGTGCATAGTTTATGTGTTTGTGTGAGTTGCTAAAATTTTTAGTTTAAAGTAATCTGGTGTGTTGCAGATTTGCACCAGTGTAGTCTTTCAGAGGTTGTTGTGAGCGGTCGTGACTACGGCCGTGTTGAAAGGGAGCGGCAAGCTTCTCAGCCCGAAGGCTCATACTGTCAAAAAAAAATGTTATTTCTGCCTCTGAATAAATTGTAACTTGATATTTAGATGGTGCTTTCTGATTATAAATTTTAATTTTTTTTTTTTTTTTTAAAGAAAGGGTTTTTAGGAACAAAATTTCAATTTGTTGAAAGAAATTTGTTTTCATCAGTTACCCACTGGCAACTACTTCCACGTTCACATAGTGTGATTAAATGTGTTAATGTTCTTAATGAATCGCTAGTAAATAAAGTAAATTCTTTAAGAAGATTTTGAAACTAAATCCACGGTTCAATGTGTATGTAGGCGCCAATGGATTCTCTTCAGCCACACCTGTAGATATATTACTACTGAAGTAACAATTCGAAATACTCTAGCCATGCTGTCTGCTGCGAGTTGTGGAGTACTTCTGCGTGGTGACTTATGTAACACTAGAATGAAAGGTACAACAATATTATTTACTGATGAACGTGTGACGATGTTTGAGAATGTTTTATAGTAGATGCGTAAATGTATGAGTCTTGAAAACTGAGGACGACAGTGAAAATCGCAATGGGAAGTAGTTTATCGACTAACAATGTCACTGATTTATAATTTCAGATAAATACCCGAACCTAATTTCGCTACTGAATACCACTAAGAACTACAGATATTTTGATGTTTCATATGCGTAGACATATTAATATGCCAACAAAAGGGCATGGCAAAAGACAACAGAGAAGCACCTTGAATTTCTTTAAAATCGTTAGTGTCGTGCAAATCGATGGATTTAAGTGAGTGACTGATTTAGTGTTCATTGTCAATGTTGGTGGCGAACGGTATGATCCCACACCTGTCGCATCACGCAGTATGTAATACTTTTACTTCTTAATAGTTGTTATTTTTTGTAGTCAATGATTAAAATTGATAGTCTGTCCCGAACACTAGCTAGGCAACGTATAAAAATAAAAATTTTTATTACATCTTTAACTTAGTGAAAGCAATACAATGTCAGGCAGAGACCCTGGCAGTAAGGAAGAAAGCGTAAGTACAGCACACCATGTTAATTTTCAATGCTTAAGTAATTGAAACTAAACAACGAAACGTTTCACAAGTCCAAATGCTTCTGCTCATTATTAGTGACCAAGACACCAACTGTCCAAAACTTTTCAAGTCCAAATGCGATTCTGTGGAAATGTTAGTTCACCAGGTCAAGTATGGAAATATTTGCAAGTGCAAATGAGTTTACAGCGCTCCTGTACAAAATTTGACATGTCCACAAAACTGTTACCCAAAAAATTTCAGTCACCTGAACCACTAAGGCTGCCGCACTTATGTATGCGGTTTGTCGTCTCAGATTTCTCAGATTCTTGCTCGTCCACATATTCGATATCAGTTAGGAAGAGAATTTCACAAGCTTTCATGTCATGTACTTAGATTATAACTGGACTTCTTAGTTTTCCTGCTATTCACATTTTCACTAGCGAGATTGTTAATTTGATTTTGTTTATTAATATTTATTATAAGAAATAGTTGAATTTACATTAAAGGTGGTTACTGACCTTATATTAAGTGATTTATAATTTGTCTGATATTAAAATACCTTTGTAGCTCTCGGAATGAACTTGACAAACCAATATTTATTACGTTCAAAAATTCTAAAGCAGTATTTAGATAGCGCTCTTTAGGCGCTCTATGTAGACACGGGGTTCTAAACTTGGTGAAGGGCTTTAGAAGTTTTTTCTTAAGTCAATAAGTATTTTCAAATCCCTCATCTACAATATCTTAAGCACTATTCGGTCTACTTAATGAACGAATAGACGTACTGCCTCGTCTCGTTTTACTTTTTCATTTCGTGTTGTTGCTTAACTTCTAAGTACAATAGTTTGTTACGAAATGGATTCGCAGTTTGCGAATATGTATTGACCTCAGCTGTTTGTGACTTGTGAATAATTGCACCAGACCGGTGCTCAAACCCGTCTCACTTAATGCGAGCGGTCGCCTTAGTAAAAAAATTGATGATTACAGTGTCTGTGTTTATACAGTGTCTTGTGGCATTGTAACGTGAAGATAAAAACACTTTATAAACACAAACATTGCGAAGATCAGTAGTATAAAGAGAGATATTGAAACATTTGTTACTACCTGTGTGGGATTCACGGAATGTGCGAGAATAAGGGTAGTGGACAACGTGCCATATGGAACTGTGGGTCGTCGGTCTTGAAGGCATACTAGGAGAGCCGAAGTGCTTAAGGCGACAACTAGCGTTAGGTAGGAAATCCAGGCCCGAGTTCTGGTCCGACGTAAATTTTCATGTATCACAAACAGCTGTCGTCAATACTTATTCACAAATTGCGAATCCACTTCGTAATATTTACAATAGCTATAACTGTGCATGTCTGATGTAGTGTCCTGCGGTCGGCAGGAAAGAACTTAACAATCAAGTATGAACACACTTTATTATACTTTAAAAAAACGCCTTCTTGGCATGCATTAATTTTCAAACGCAAGAAAAGCAATAAAACCGCACAGTTCTTGTGGTGACAAAACCAGAAAAGAATAGAAGACAATGAAAGAAAATAATGGCCAAATCTACTCACCAATTGCAAGATACAACGTGCTACTGTATGCTATGGCGAGTATATACTACGCTAGAGCCGGCGTAAGTGCTGACCGAAGCTGTCTTAGAGATAGATAAACACTCACCGGTCTGGCTGTCTGGGCGTGCTTATAATGCCAAGTCGCTGGAGTGCTACATGAGTCACATGAGTTCCAATTGGTGGAACTTCTGACGAAGTAGTTCCGTGTTTATTCAAAAGCCTGTTGTTGTTTACATCCACTGGCGATATTTCGATCTGAGCTCTTGAAAGGAGGTCGGCAGCCCTTCTTGCTTGTCAGCTGTGCGGGCCCTCTAACCGATAAGGGGCCGCTACGACGTCTGAGGGATATTGTGATGTGGAAGTAAAGACACAGACATTATAATCATCAGTGAGATGACGGTTTGATTTTTACTTATTTTGTGTCCTTCACATAAACTTTCGGCTCCTGTCTCCGCCGAATGTCTGCACCTCTCCACACAATGGCGCTGTAATGACCAAGTGTCCAGATTTTTCCCATCCTGCAGTGACACTCCAGGTTACCTGCTGCCCTCCTGTTAGCCTAATGGTCCTTGTTCCGGTAGGGTTTGAGAGTGTCGTCTGCTGCAAGCAGACAGCTCCAAATGCTACCTCCTCGGAGTTATAATATAGTAATAAAATAATGTTTTGAAAGATGTAAATAATGAGATGAGTTTTTCGGCGTGTTGGACAAGCACGATAAGCTGGGCTATTCATGTAAACAGATAAAGAATCTTTTCATATTAGTTCCACATAAACGTAATAGTCTTTCTCTTATTGTAGATTTATGCTTATCAATTAATAATACAACGTGCGATCGCCGTGTCCACCTACAGAATCTTGACCATTTTCGTCGTTACTTTTGTAATCGGATCTTCAGAATAAGTACACAGGTGAGCTTCTTGAGTTTTTATATATATTGCAGTACTACTTAGAATTACGATTCAAACAATTTTTCACTGGTGAAATAATACTATATTCATCCTTCTCTGCCCATCAAAAATACAGACTCTTTACTTATTCTCACAACCAAAATGATTACCTCGGATTACGCTCTAAAATAATGTACGTTTACCTTCTTTCATTAACAGAGAGCGAGTCCTCTTACTGAGGAACAGGAAAAACATATGATGTTTTTAACATCTGAAAATTAAAAATTCATGATGATAGGCGCAGGCTCTACGCTGGGCTACCGCACCACATTTTCTCTTTGCGTTTGAAGAAAACGAAAATAAAAAAGCAAGAAATGCAAAAGGTACATCACAGAGTGATGTTTGCCGGTGTCATATCTATGTCAAAACAGCGCACGTCTAGCCACACCATTGCTGTAATGTCCCAACAACCCGTCTCGGACGATTTACAACGTTTCTCATCTCAGTTACACAACCGTCACATACATTTTCAGCTCCTGACTCCGCGCCCACATGTAATATACACTACTGGCCGTTAAAATTGCTACACCAAGAAGAAATGCAGATGATAAACCGGTATTCATTGGACACATGTATTATACTAGAACTGACATGTGATTACATTTTCACGCAATTTGGGTGCATAGATGCTGAGAGATCAGTAACCAGAACAACCACCTCTGGCCGTAATAACAGCCTTGATACGCCTGGGCATTGACTGAAACAGAGCTTGGATTGCGTGTACAGGTACAGCTGCCCGTGCAGCTTCAACACGATACCACAGTTCATCAAGAGTAGTGACTGGCGTATTGTGACGAGCCAGCTGCTCGGCCACCATTGGCCAGACGTTTTCAAATGGTGAGAGATCTGGAGAATGTGCTGGCCAGGGCAGCAGTCGAACATTTTCTGTATCCAGAAAGGCTCGTACAGGACCTGGAACATGAGGTCGTGCATTATCCTGCTGAAATGTAGGGTTTCGCAGGGATCGAATGAAGGGTAGAGCCAAGGGTCGTAACACATCTGAAATGTAACGTCCACTGTTCAAAGTGCAGTCAATGAGAACAAGAGGTGATCGAGACATGTAAACAATGACACCCCATACCATCACGCCGGGTGATACGCCAGTATGGCGATGACGAATACACGCTTCCAAAGTGCGTTCACCGCGATGTCGCCAAACACGGATGCGACCATCATGATGATGTAAACAGAACCTGGATTCATCCGAAAAAATGACGTTTTGCCATTCGCGCACCCACGTTCGTCGCTGAGTACGCCATCGCAGGCGCTCCTGTCTGTGATGTAGCGTCAAAGGGAACCGCAGCCACGGTCTACGAGCTGATAGTCCATGCTGCTGAAAACGTCGTAGAACTGTTCGTACAAATGGTTGTTGTCTTGTAAACGTCTGCATCTGTTGACTCAGAGATCGAGACGTGGCTGCACGATCCGTTACAGCCATGCGGATAAGATACCTGCCAGTGTTACGAGGCCGCTGGGGTCCAGCACGGCGTTCCGTATTACCCTCCTGAACCCACCGATTACATATTCTGCTAATAGTCATTGTATCTCTACCAACGCGAGCAACAATGTCGCAATACGATAAACCGCAGTCGCGATACGCTACAATGCGACCTTTATCAAAGTCCGAAAGGTGATGGTACGCATTTCTCCTCTTTGCACGAGGCATCACAACAACGTTTCACCAGGCGACGCCGGTCAACTGCTGTTTATGTATGAGAAATCGCTTGGAAACTTTCCTCATGTCAGCACGTTGTAGGTGTCGCCACCGGCGCCAACCTTGTGTGAATGCTCTGAAAAGCTAATCGTTTGCACAACGCAGCATCTTCTTCCTGTCGGTTAAATTTCGCGTCTGTAGCACGTCATCTTCATGGTGCATCAATTTTAATGGCCAATAGTGTAGTTTTCTAAACGTTAATCGTATAATTACATCCGCTGACGTTAAGAGGGTTATTAGACTTGAAAGTTTTTATTTTCCAAAAGCTGTTTCCCAAGAGCCAATGAATAACATCGAATGTTACGCAGGCTCATTACGCAAAGTCCGGACCGGTTTCACGCTTCTGCGTTCTCTATGATCTATTAGAACTGCCGCAAAAGCGGTCGGTTTCCCGTCTGTTGTCGCTTTATCGTTTGTTACAGTTCCCACGCCGCTTTGTTTACTGGCCAATCGTCCTATGTTGTTCCGCAGAGCGCGGTAAACAACTTTATTACAGAACATATGTTTTGATTCCTACATGCCTGTGTTATTTTGTATTTATGCGGATACTGTTCGCTACACGCATTACATCATTAACAAGCTAATGTTTCACCATTGTTCGCATACGTTTTCAGAAGAGAAATATTCCCTGCTTTTGTAGTTCACAGTGACTTAGAGTTTCCTGTTGAAAAATACTGAAATCGGTTACCTGTGAGAGACAGCATCAGCGTAATATTAAACAGACAATAGGGGAAGGTGGGAAAAAATAATCACACTGAGCGAAACTGAATTTTCACGAAATCGTACCTATTAACCGAAGCTTGTGGCATATACATCTCGGATCTCCATAGTGTAAGATATCATAGGAAATATTTATAGCTATGGTAAGAGTATATTTTACAGGATATATAAACGTTTTTCTGAATGCTTATATAGTGGCCACTTTTCCCTACTTAGTGGAGTAACGCGCTCAAACCTTTGCCACCATTCCCAAATAGGCTGTTTAGTTTTTAAAAAATTAGATAGGCTTGTAGTTTCGATTTCACCATTGATTATTACTAGGAGACCAATAACACAAATTAGAAAAAAACGTGGTGCAGTTCATTGTTGGTACAAAAAGGTAAAAAATTCCTAATGATATAAACAGAGATTAATTATGGATTACTATTTCAGCCTAATTCTTTCACAATTCATCCACTCTGAAACAATATTAAGTCATGTACAAAATTCGCTCGTGAAGTTGTCGTCGTCCTCATCACGTCCAGCGCACAGTTCATGAGCCTAGCGGTTACAGCTCCGACACCTTATCCACCCAGCCTTTGCCTGCCGTTTCAGACTCTTTGTTGAAATGATGTGGTATTTTGTTGTGCTCTGCCAGTTGTAATGCTAATCGCCGCACGCCATACACTGCAATTCCATAAAATCTCTTTTATGTTTCAAAAATGTAATTAAGGATTACTTGCCCTTGTCCTTCACTGCACACTGCCTGTAAATGCCTATAATTTCATTACTGCCAACCGCACCTCTATCTTTCCCTAGAACTGTTCGTTTTAGCGTATTACGTGGCATATTGAATAGTTTTGCGGCTGCTCAAAAACACATCTTTATTGCTTCAATTACCTTTTGCATCTCATCCGGGTCCCACATTTGTTGCTCTGTTTCTGGATGTATTTTCTGGCATCTTGAAGCTCTTTCAAACTTTTGAAGAGGAGTAGGATAACAGATACTAGTTTTGCGTACAAAACGATTTCTAATGTTTGTTGTGCTATGTATAAAATACGGAATTATCTAACTCTCATTGAGACAGAAAGACTGAAAATGGATTCTCGGGAATAGTTAGCCATGTGTCGTGAAAAGTGGCCATCTGCCAGGAAAAGTGGACGCCTTCGAGCAGCAGCAAAACTATTCAATATTCCACGTAATACGCTGAAACGAACAGTTCTAGGGAAAAATACAGGTGCGGTTGGCAGTAATAAAATTCAAGGCAACTTACGGGTAGTTTTCAGTGAAGGACAAGAGCAAGTGAATAAATTGTCAGTTTTCCCGATCTGAAGCCATGTCTGTATCAGTGTCTTACACGCGAAACAATGCAACCGAAGGAAACGACAGTGACTTGTATTTGTAAGCCAAAAGGCACTTCGTGAACCCTAATATCGCCAAACGATCTGAAAACCTAAATGTTTTGCCAACGTCACTGACACCTCTAATAGTGCCAATTACAGCTAGTTTGGTCACTTCTTTGTAGAAAGCAGCACTGCTGAAGACATCAAATAACCAGTGGTGCTTTTCCAAACCTGGCCACTTTACTCCCCGCAATAAAATTTCTGGTACCAGGCCAGTCTTTCCACATTAAATCCATCTACATAGTCTATCACAAATCCTATTAATTAAATTTATCCATTAAATTTAGTATCGAAAACATTCCGAACAGGGCTGAGGGAATCTGTTCACGATGAATACTCTTTCTTCCTCGAAGATGATGCTTAAATGTAGAGTATGTGAATTAGTATGTCGTTCCCCTCACAAAACGTTCCTGCGCACTCATAAAAATGAAACATCGAAGGCTTGATGGCAGCCAGGAAGAACAGGAGAGGGGAGGGGAAGGTAAGAGGAAGCGACTATCAGGAGCAGTGACATTTGGTGCGTTGTAATTTCCGTCTGCGAATACCTAGCTGATCCAGTTAACGAATCTGTACATTAATACCGTAATAGCAGACGTAGTCCGTTCCTACCGTATTTCAGAAAATAAATTTGTTCCGAACTTTGGTTTAATGAAGAGTGCCACCGATCAGCTGTGATTGTTGCCTCCAATGTTTGAAGCCTATTTACACAATCAAGAATGAACTCGCAAATTGCGATTGTGGTTCAGCAGCAGTTGTAGAATATTTCCTAACAATTGAAAATTCGTGCTACATCGAGACTCGAGCTCAGATTTCCTGCTCCTAGCGAGCGGCCGTCTTAACACCTTCGGCAGTCTGAGAACGCCTCCAGGAATGGCCCAATCTCAGTTTGTTCTGGTGTCCCTACACTCCCTTGTGCTTACACTATGTTCCCTCGATTCTCCCGCACGTTGAGACGTTGTAGTCTCTCGTTCTACTGCCTTGCCACTATATGAAATATTGTAGTGCAGTGTCTGTGACGTGCTGTACAGTCTCAAGCAATTTTCCTCCGGACACACATGCCTGGCAAGGCAATATGATGAGAGAAAGCACAAACGGAGATTGCTCTCATACTCGAAGTTGTTAACGCGATCGTTCGCGACATGCCGGAAAATCCGGGTTCAAGTATAAGTTTTGCACAAATTTTGAGTTGTGAAATATTCTGCAGCCGACGCTGAACAATAATCGTAATTTGCGAGTTCATCGTCAAAGCAGTGACTGCTCCTTCGGACTATGTTGTACAACATAGACACTACACAACGGTACTACCTGCACAATGCCAGCTGACAATATACGATTCGGATTAGTTTGACAGTCATTTTGAGCAAACATTTTACAGCGAGAAGCAATTCGTGTGATGAATACGCTACAAGATGTTCAGGGGCCTTCCAGTAACTTTAAGTTTCTTAAACGTACTAATATGCATAAAATTCTATTGCTTCCTGAATATATGAGACTACTATAAAAGCTCAGTTCGCTACAAAAAAATATGCTTCACTCTGGTGAAGCCTGCATCTACATCAGAACGCCAAAGCGGTGATACTATAAAGGGTAAAGCCAGTTCTTGAGTATGTAGCAGAATGAGCAACATTTAGCGGTCTCCCAAATCTAGCTCTCGCAGCCTGTCTGAGGGAGCAGAAACGGGGCGGTAATTGCATATGAACAGGAAGACGAAATTCTAATAATCAAGGAATACTAGGAAATTATATGGGAGAGAGTTAACAGAAGAATACGGAACGAGAGAAAAGAGAATCTCGCCTAGTCTGCAAAAATTTCAACTAGCAACAACAAGAACAATGTTTGAATATCAGAAGGGTAAGACTTATATTTGAAAACGACCACCAGACACAGAAAGAAACCAGCAGGATTACATCATGGTAGGTATACCAAGAAGCAGATACAGACTCTGATTGTACTGTAATTATGGTGAAGGCTAGGCTGAAGTTCAGGAAACTTGTTGAGAAGAATCAACGTACAAGGAGGTGGGATACTGAAGTACTGAGACATAATGGCATGCTTTTGAACTTGTGTAAGAACTTAAACAATGCGGTAATGGTACCTCAGCTCAGGAGGAATGGAATTCCTAAAACAGAGCTATCACGGAACACTGGCAGAAAAATATAGTTGATATAGTTGTAAGATACGATAGCTGCGAAGAAACTGTGGTTAACATAAGAAATAGTTAATTTGATCGTATAAAGAATAACATTCGAAAACCTTCAGAATAGGATAGTAATGAAAAGGAACGTCACTTGTAAATGGAACGAACAGAAAGTTCAAGGAATCTAAAGCTAAAGAGCTGCGGTGAGAATATGATAAAATCATCGGAAGACGCATACAGCCAAGAGAAAAGGAAAATAATTTTCCGAAAGTTTAATAAAAAAGGCCTTAACAGTAAGCGGCCAAAGGAACTCCATTGTTAAATCCAGGGGAGATAGCGAATTGGTGGAAAGAGTACTTCGAGGGTCTAAACAGAAGCGCGGAACTGTCTGCTCGTGAGGGAAGATGAAATTAATAACGATCTGCTGCGTCATCTGGAAAAACCTTTGTAAAATTGCCCTCATATTATCAGGACCGGAAAAAAGTTCCTATCTTATTGCATTACAAATTTAGGGTAGTGGCAACGAAACAATTATTCAAAGTAGTATATAAAATTTATGTGGCTGGGGACCACATAATCCTGGAGATAGGAGTAGCAGATAACTACCATAACAGTAACACAAGCAGCTTAACAACAAAGATATCCAAGTTATTAACATGGATAATACATAAAAGATTGCAAAACTACACTTGGACTTGTGGTGCTTCCTGGAAATTTCATCCTCCGGCTAGAGCACTTTTACCTACTTCTCAAGACAAGCACATGCTGGAACACAGCATTAGTGAACATGACGAGGTGTTTGAGGATAGGAATGAGACCGAAAATACTGCGAGTGATCTCGCAATGCGGTGTTGGTCTATTTGTGTAGACCGGTCCCTCCTCGATGCCCAGTATGAGATTCAGCTCCGTATACCATCACGTGATTTTTGAGAACGCCACCAGTGAAGTTCTATTTTGTTGCGTGTTACGAAAATGAAACACAGGAATTTAGAGCAACTTCATTCTAACACGTTTTGTGTTAAAGTAGGGAACCGCCTAGTGTGAACTTTGAAAAGTTGAAACAGACCTACGGGGAACATTCACTATCCGGAGCATAAATTTTTCGCTGACACACATCATTTTTGGGACACGTTCAAGACGAACCTGGCTCAGGGATACCTTCAACTTCAAAAACTACGAAAACATGGAATATGAGCGTGTTCTTCTGAAATCAGACCACCGTTTAGCAATGAGGATGATGGGTGACCCCTTTCACTGAAACATTTTCACTGCACATGAAATTTTGATCGATGTTTTGCACATGCGAAAAGTTATTGGCAAAATGGTGCCGAAGAACCCCACAACTAAATTCACAAGAGCAAGAAGGTAGGCCTTTTTCCAGATTCTACAAATGTTGTGATATTGATACCGTAACCTCCCGACAAAAAATCAAATAAATAATAATAATGAATAAGAATATGATTCTAATTTTAGCGTAACTTCCCCACAAAATAAAATAAATATTATTTGGTTAATGATTCTAATTTTAGTTTGACCTCAGAACAAAATTGGTTCCCATTTATAATCTCCGTACAAAAATGCATTCACATTTAATGTACCCACAAAATTCTTTTCTCACTTAATGTAAGCTCAAAACAGAAAAATTCCTAAACCTCGTAATAAAAAATAAATTCAGTAACCCGGTAAATTTTGGACGACAGCAGTGCTGCGTCATGGCCCTGTTAGATCACTCTGAATAAAAAAAAAAAAAATCTTACCTCAATAAAGTCGCCAACTATCGTCTCTTATAATAATTTTTTCTGGCACAGCTCTGTGCAATGCTGGGCGATAGATTTGTCATTTATGAAAGGAAGCAAATGATTTGCAACAATCGTCAACTGCACATACGGTTCACGTCCACGCTGTCGCGGCATGCTACCAGTGTTAAAGACTGCGATGGAGCTCCGTATGCCACGGCAAACTGGCTGACACTGACGGCGGCGGTGCACAAATGCTGCGCAGCTAGCGCCATTCGACGGCCAACACCGCGGTTCCTGGTGTGTCCGCTGTGCCGTGCGTGTGATCATTGCTTGTACAGCCCTCTCGCAGTGTCCGGAGCAAGTATGGTGGGTCTGACACACCGGTGTCAATGTGTTCTTTTTTCCATTTCCAGGAGTGTAGTATTAATTTCCTTGACCTCACAATTACAAAACAGAATGGAAGACATAATATTTCTATTTATAGAAAACCCACATCAACCGACGTAATAATAAATGCTACATCATGCCATCCATTAAGATACAAAATGGCATTTTTTAAAACTATGATACATAGGATACTGAAATTACCTCTCCAACATGATGCAATCCAAAAGGAAATTGATACATTAAAACAGATAGCAGTTGCTAACAATTATAATTCCCATCAGGTTGATCTGTTATATAAAAAATTACAAGAAAAAAATGAGGCCGTTATAAATTCCAAGAAGAGATTTGCACAAATGACATACATGGGACCTATCTCAGATAAAATAAATAAATTATTTAAGAACACAAGCGTGGCAATAGCATTTAAAACTAATAACCCCCTACAGATGAAACTGAAACACACAATTGGAGACTCAAATAGATACCAAAAGTCAGGTGTTTATAAAATAATATGTAATGACTGTGAGAAACAGTATATTGGCCAAACTGGCCGAAACTTTTTAACACGTTTCAGAGAACATACTACTGGTGCTGCACGTATCAAATCAATATTCGGTCAACATCTTGATGAATACAATCATTCTGTGGGCTGCATTTCTAGCAATTTGAAAATATTACATACTGTGCCAAAAGGACCACTGCTAAATACCTTAGAAGAAATTGAAATTTTTTCACTTCACAAAAGTAATCCATTATCTGTTTTAAACGAACAGCTTCAGTTCAAAGACAAACATTTCTTTGAGCTTTTCGATGATCTGCTTTAGAATGTCTACTCTTCTGTATTTGTTTTAAAAAAAGGTCTTTCAAATTATTAAGACTTTTAGCAAATATTTTATCTTTACATTGTAATTGTATTTTACCAAACATTATTTTATGATTGACTATCTGTTTTAGAATTATTGCTTTTATGCTTTTAGACTGCTAATTCACATCGTTTTATTTTATTATTGACAATGGCTCATAATTTAATAATTTTATAATTTTAAATTCTTTCAACTTTATTTGCTTATATGACTGGTATGTAACATGAGGAATAGCAATGCCTTATATAAAAAAAATGGCACTTGTTATCTACATACTAACTTCATAGATAATATTTCATATATACGGTCAACTACTTCGTAGTGTATTTGTGCAGCATGTAGTATATATATCAGCTACAGATTACTGTAGCTTACTCTTTTCGTTTCAATAAAGACAAGTTGCTGCTCAATAATACATCGTCTGACGCCACAGTCTTTTCCATTCCACTTCGCAACAACTTCGTTGGAAAGAAGCCTGCTGCCACATCTTTGCATCGGCGTTTGTCCTCACCATGGCAACCACTAGTTCAACTATCGACTCTACAACAACTTCAGTGGAAAAAGCTTGCTCCTTCATCTTTGCAACGGCGTCTAACTTCACCATAGCAACCAATGGTTCCAAATGGTTCACTGACAGGCCACGAGAGGGCAACCCATGTACTGCCAAACCGAAGTTCATTTTCCTACACATTTAAATGTTTTTAACGCTTTTTAATTGACAATAGCTGTTTAATAAGCTAAGTATAGTGTATATTTATTTCTAATTCTTGACAATGTTCTTTTAACTAAGAAATTTTAAATTGTAATTCGACTTATAACTCATTGGTTAATAATGACATCATGCAGTCAGAAGTGGGTGGAGCCTCCATTATATAAAGTAAGACGTGCACTGGTTTTCTCCAGTTGTGATTCTCCAACAGAAAGGGGTTCCTACTCAATGGTAATTCAACGTTTTATAGCTTTATAGCCGTATAACTCTATGTATTTTCATTAATGCATGTAGCCCTCTAATTAGTGCTTTGTATACGTCTAGTAGGTCTGAAGATGACCACAGTAGTGGTCGAAACCGGTCACCTTGTTAAATAAATCGTGATCAAGACTGTTTTTAATAGTAATTATTTACAAGACATTGATCACTGCTGTTCCCGTAATGCATTCAAAAGTAATGAATAAATTTACGAAAAAAGTTAATTAAACCCAAAAAGCTGCGTAGTTGTTTCTTCGTCGTAGGAACAGTAATGTCACGTAAAGCTTCAAGTTTTTCCGAGTCAGGCGCAATGCCTTCTGCTGAAATTATATGCCCAAGAAATTTTATAGAAGTTTTGCCAAAGTGCGATTTACTGAGATTAACTGTGAGTCCTTGTGCACGAAAAGTTCGTAACAGTTGTCCAAGAATCAGATTGTGTGCAGACCAGTTAGCTTCTGCAATAAGAATGTCGTCTACATACGTTGTGATTCTGTCTTTTAATTCTGTCGGAAGTATAGCATTCGAACCGCGAATAAATGCTGCTGAAGAAATAATTAAACCGAACGGTAATTTACAAAATTGATAACAGTCACCAAAACAGAGAAAAGCCGTGTACTTTCTGCAGTTCGGATGGAGCTGAATTTGCCAAAATCCCGATTTCACATCTAATGTGGAATAAATGGCAGTACCATGAAATTTCTGTAGAAGTTCTTCTAGTGTCTGTGGGCGATCTGCTTCATTAATAATAATGTCATTGATGTGACGCGAATCAAGTACGAGGCGAAGTGAACCATCCTTTTTCTTAACAATATGGAGCTGGTTTATGTACGAACTAACTGCCGGTTCAATAATTCCTTGATCAGACATAGCTTGCAATTCTTTCTTAACTTGTTGTCTGTGAATATACGGAATGGGATAATGTTTGGCTTTAAATGTGTCGTGCTGTTTAACTTCAAATTCATACATGAAACCGGACATAGTACCAGGGATGTTGTCAAAAACTGGAGCTTGCTGTAAAAGAATTTTGCGTGGTTGCGTGCGTTCGTCGTCTGTATTTGCACTGCTCTGATTAACTCTATCAGAAATCATCTGTATAACGTCATAGTCGGCTTCGTCTGGAGGATTATAGTTGTGTACGTACCTATCTGTGAACAATGTGGAATGACAGTCTATGTTACGTGATGCGGAAATGACCTCTGTACGATTAATTGTTTGTTCTTCTGCAGATAAAGAGTGCTGAAATTCTAAAGCCAATTGTACATTTTCATCCTTTAACATTAAATAGGAATTTTGAAAGTCAATAATGCGTCGTGTTGTACCAGAAAATTCGTACCTAAAATAGCGTCTGTTGTCAATAAGAGAAAAATCCAAAAATTTGAGTGAAATGTATGACCTGCAATACAAAATGATAAATGTGTGTGTAATTTTACATCTACTCCTTTACCAGATACTGCTCCTTTTACTTTAGTTTTGCCTAATGGTAACGTAGGATAGGTATTCTCTTTGTTACATTCGTTGAAAGTTTCCTCATTTATAACTGACATAGGTGATCCAGAATCTATTACTGCTGAAAATTTGGATGATCCAATCTTTACTTCAATGACAGGGTGTGAAATGGTTTTTTGAATAACTGGTTTTTCCTGCAAAAGAGTGTCTCGGATGTCGTCAAAAGTAATAACATTTTCGTGAACAAGATTCTGTGTGTCAAAAGTATTGCTTGCGTTGCTGGAAGGTGCAACCTGTACTGTATCTAGTCAAATTCTATCTGACGTACTATTATTTGCGGGAGGATGCTGTGGCATTTCGACTATTTGTACTGTTCTGTTATTTCGTCCTGACGTATAACGTTCGGGATAATATCTACTGTCTGGCTCATTCATGATAATTTGTTGTTGTGGATGATTCTGCTGCCGGTAAGACCGACTGTTATTAAACGTACGCTGAAAATTGTGCTCATTACTTTTACGTCTGTCATGATAGTCATTTCTATACGGTGCATTGCGGTATGAGTTGAAATGGTGTGTTTTCTGTACGTACTGATTTCCTTGTTTCTGTGCGTTACTACTTGGTGTGGCCGACGCTATACGTGTAGGTGGCGAAACATTAAAGCTTGGTTGACCTTGCAGACTGCATTGTTGGTTAGGTATGCTAACCGGTTGGTTTTGTTTCTGTTGTTGGGAAAAACCTCTATTGTTACCAAAATGTGTTAGCGACTGCTGAAAATTTTGTACATACTGACGATTAAAATTGTGTCTGTTATTAAAGTTCTGGTGGTTGTCATTCCTGGAGCGTCTATTAGCTTTGCTATTGAAATAGCGTGGCTGATCGTAATTACTATATGTTTGTTGGCCTTGGTTATGATGTGAAAAATTTTTGTTTATGAAAGAATAGTCTGATTGCTGAACTTCCAAAAGCTGTAACAGATCTCTGAATGCCGAAATATTTTCTTTCTGCTGACCCGTTAAAAGTGATACTCTTAATGATCATGGTAATTTAGAAATACATAATTGAATAAGTGCAGATTCACTGTATGGTTCACTTAAGTACTGGTTTTGTTGGACCATGCGTTCAAAAAATTGCGTGACAGTGGAAAAACTTGAGTTCTCATAATTCGGTAAACTAATTAACTGACCCTTGATTCTGCGCTGTGTCGTCTTCGACCAGTACGCTGACAAAAAAGCATTCTGAAATTCTTTTACCGAATAGCATTGTCTCGCGATCAGTCTCATACGAGTTGCCGGTTCACCTTCCAAAAAACTGCAAATAAATTCAAGTTTGTGTGTTACGGGCCAAGTTGGTGGAAAAGCAAAGCTAAATTGTTGTATCCAATCCAAGGGGTGAATCTGTGTTCTGTCATTTTTAAATACTTTAAATTTTCTCACCGATAGAAAGTGCTTGTAATCAAAATTATCGTGTCTGTATGTCTGAACAGGTTCAGGATTGTATGATAATCTGTTTGTCTGCGACTGTTCGGAATCAGTTACGTACTCTCTGTAAATTACCTAAATTATACTGGCTGTGTGAGTCTGACGAATGTTCGGAAAGTGGCGTATGCTGTGATGTGTTAAAGGCTGCAATATTTTTCATCTCCGTCACTTCGTGCTGTCAAGATGACAATTTTCTACGTAATGTATTATTGGACGAACCTATCTCATTGATCGTCTGCTGTAAATTTTGGAATTCGGGTGTTTGATTAAACGAAACTGGTGACGTATCGTCTGATTTGGTGTCATTATTACTTTCGATAATGTCAATACGACTGCCCAATTCATCATATTTTTCAGTCAGTGCTTTTACCTGATCATCGATTTTATTATCACAAGCATTAATTTGTTTTTGTATTTTACATGTGGCTTCGTTCAATTTTTTAATGTCTGCTTTGATGGCATCGGGATCCTGTATTAGTCCCAACTTTTCAAGTCTGTTGGTCATTGTCTGAAAGTCTGTGTGTGTGTGTGTGTGTGTGTGTGTGTGTGTGTGTGTGTGTGTGTGTGTGTGTGTGTGTGTGTCTGTTTTTGATTTAAGATCGTAAATTTCATCATGCAATTCGGTGTTCAACTGTTTGATTTCGTCTGATACTGTAGCAGTATTGTTGTCTATGTATGTTTTTGCTTTCGTAAACAATTTACGTTTATCTTCCTGTTTCTGTGCAGTAATTGTTTCCATGACTTGTCACTTTACTTTATTCTGTTCCTGTATAAATTTACGGTAGCACTATTCACTGTTTTGTAGGTGGTGATTAAAATGTTCGTCAATTTGGCTGTTCTGTTGGTCAAATTTCGCGTCTACTTTTGCATCCAGTGTACGTGAAAGTCCTGCTGACATTAATTTAAACTCGTCGCGTAGCTGTGTTGCGTTTTCAGAGCATTGTTTAGCGACTGCACGAATTTCATCTTTCCTAGCACAAACCTTAATCTCCTCACGTAATTGTTCTTTAGTACCATGACACTGCACGGCAACAGCTGCAATCTGTTCATTAATCTGTTTAAAGTTCTCATTAATTTGTTCGATCGACCTGTCTTGTTTTTCATTCAACTGTTTGGAATTGTTGTCTAGTTTTTCATTAATTTCATTAATTTGTTGTTTGAGATTTTCACTAAGTTGTTTGTGATTGTTGTCTTGTTCTTTCTTCGACTGTTTAAGACTTTCATTAATTTGTTTATAATTGTTTTGTTTTACATTGATTGTAGCAATAATGCTACAACTTTATCCAAGTCAAAATTACCGACTCTATTCTCTGTACTGTGTGATGGTGTATCTTCATTTGTCACGTGTTGTGAAACCATTTGGTCATTGTCTGACTCGCGAAAAGGTTTGCTAATTGGATGTGCACTGTTAGTCACTACACCGGAATCAAATAAATCTGACATGTTTTGTGTATATTGTTCACCTTCGTTAGAAACAATTATCTGTTCGCTACGTAAATTTTGCAAATTAGGCGTGTCAAGCTAGACAGCGTTCATTGTAACGGAACGTGCCGCATCATCAATTGTTACATTTACTGTGGACATAATTGAATTTGTTTGTTCATCAATAGGATCAAAATCATTACTAGTGATCGGCATGTACTGATTATCTGTAATTAGGGGATTATCACTATTACACTGAGTGTCGCAAATATTATCGGTCAAACTATTCGAGTCGGCTATTTCACTCATTGCACATCGCGATGTACTGTTAAGTTTTTCGCAGCATTTTTCACAAATCAAAATTAAGCACAAAATGAAACAAAGACGAAGCAAAAATGGAACAAACAATTACAACAAAGAGCAATAAATTGCCGATGATCTGTGAAAGAAAGAGTGACAAATTAGTAAATGCGTTGCGCCAGATGCAAGCTACATTTAAGTAAATAAGAGAAGATATATGACTACTTCTCAGAGATTCACAAAGAAATACGAGCCTGGCCAGTTGTCACCAGGTGTAACCTCCCCACAAAAAATTCAATAAATGATAATAATGAATAAGAATATGATTCTAATTTTAGCGTAACTTCCCCACAAAATAATATTTATTTTATTTGGTTAATGATTCTAATTTTAGTGTAACCTCAGTACAAAATTTGTTCCCATTTATAATCTCCGTACAGAAATGCATTCAAATTTAATGTACCCACAAAATTCTTTTCTCATTTAATGTAAGCTCAAAACAGAAATTCCTAAACCTCGTAATAAAAAATAAATTCAGTAACCTGGTAAATTTTGGACGACAGCAGTGCTGCGTCATGCCCTGTAAGATCATTCTGAATAAAAAAGCAAAAATTCTTACCTCAATATAGTCGCCAGCTATCTGCTCTTACAATAACTTTTTCCGGCACAGCTCTGTGCAATGCTGGGCGATAGATTTGTCATTTATGAAAGGAAGCAACTGATTTGCAACAATCGGAATGATCATGGATTGGAGAAATTAGTAAATTCTTTAAATTGAAATGAATGCTTCTTAGAAATTACTTTATATGACAAAGATTATTATTAGGACATTTTTAAAAGATTTACATGGGAGTTCACATAACATTACTAGATATGCGCGAGGCTGCTTTTTACCTTATACAATAATACTCAGGCTCCAGCATCGCTGCACCGCGACCGGGCCAGCCAACACGATACACCAGCCCAGACCAGAGCAGACTCCAGACCAGACTTGCGCAGACTAGCGACAACTTACTGCTACAGCTACACAGTTCCTACTGCAGTCAACACTGCTCTCTGGTCAGCGATACTCTTATACCTTGCATATTGCAGGCAGCGCATGAGCAATACATCGAAATTACATCTGCTCGGTCCTCTTACATAAAACTACATCTGCTCGGACCTCTTACAATACGCAGACGTGTCCTGTTGAACAATAGTGTAGAAGCTGCTAACATTTTATATTTTAATTAATACGGAGACTACATCTTACACTCATTAATTCAAAATTCACACTGTTTATAAGAATTTTATCAATGGCCGTTCTACCATGTATGTTTTGTTTATGTGTTTCCTGTCGTGTTTTTCTCGCCGATGTTGTGTCCTCTAGGCGCACAATAAGCTCAGCAGTCAATTTGGTGGCAGCTGTCGCTTCGTTACAGCTAACTATCCTCTGCTGTTGGTAAGCTTAACAATCGTTCCAGTACAGTGTCCACGGTAATTTACGTTATCGCAGAGGCGACAGCTAAGCAGGCAGCGGCAACTGGTCGTCTCTGTAAAGGTACTGGGTCCGAAATGGAAACAGAAAGCCATTTGTACTTTGCAGTTAGACATTATTTCCGATAGCCAGAAACTATTTTTTTGTGCCATATTGCGCTTCGTTGCCTTGTAGTTTGATACACTCATATGCACGAAGTCATGATGTATTTCATAATTGGAGTGTTTTGTAGGTAATGAGAGATGATCCGTCAAAAGGGTATTACAAAATCTGTCACCAACGCAGCTAACAGTCACAATAGAGGAGTGAGGGTAAGATACGAAACCAGAGGTCTTTAAATTACATCAGCTGTGAAACAATGCTTAGCGTAAAGTACGGGTCACGCATCCTCATTCTCCTCCCTCCCCTTATCCACTCCTTTCCCCTCCCTTTCCTGCCCAGAGACACGGGAACTCGAGGGAGCGGACAATGGCCTACGCTGCTACTTCCACTGAGTTCCTGTTCTTAGAACTTTTTTCCTTACATACATAGCTCAACGCCTAGAGTGGCTCTGCTCTGCTCAATGAATGCGGTGAAAAGATAGCCTATAACTCGATTTCTACAGGCTCTCATACAACTGAAACTTAAGTCCTTGCGGACGTTCAGAAAATTTTTGTAACCAAGGACATTATCCACCATCCTGCGACAGTACTCATGCATGAAGTCACAATCAAACAAGCTACGTACATAATTTGCATATAAATAATACGGAAACTTTTTAGTGTAAATGAAAATTACAATTACAATTACAGAACCTGATTAAATAATAAAACCTTAAAAGTTCTACATACACGGTCCAGTCACGCTAATGTGACCACTTGTGAAACGCCTGAAAAACCCTTTTTTCCAGTGTGTACGTGTAGGGAGGGAGTCTGTGAGGTTCTTCAAGGTACCAGCAGTGATATGGGGCCATGTTGACTCAAGTGCCGGCCGCTGTAGCCGAGCAGGTCTAGGCGCTTCAGCCCGGAACCGCGCTGCTGCTACGGTCGCAGGTTCGAATCCTTGGGTTAGTTAGGTTTAAGTAGTTCTAAGTAAATGCTCGAACCGAGCTTCCAGACCATCACAACCTGCCCTCGGTCAAACTCAGGTAGATAGCGCACCTTCCACAGTCTACACACGGACAGCACTCTCAGTGACACTACATACGCCGTGCTTGTGTCTGACTGAGAGTCGTTACTCGCCGGGTGACACAACTATCGCCTGGACGGATTTATATCGATAGTACGACCGTGGTCATAACGTGCTGGCCGATCAGTATATTTTAACCGCAGCGGCGCACGAACAGTTTAGAAAATTTGCCGTCTCGGTAACGCTTCCATCCTTGGTTCGAAAGCCACTCACGATGCGCTTTTGGACGCCAAATAAATCGCCCACGATAACGACAGCACTGTTTTCCGTTTCTCCTGCCCCATACACGCTCTACGTATCTTCCACTCCTTGTGCTGCCTCATGCGTTCTGTAATTGGTTACTGAACGTTGACGTCCAACGTATCCAGTGGTCATAATAACGTGACTGGACCGTGTAAACCTTATAGGTTCCAAAGCGAATATTCGTTCTGCAGCGGAGTTTGTGTTCTGATTTAAAGCTTCCTGGCAGTTTAAATATTTGTGCTAGACTGGGAATGGAAGCCGAAACTTCAGCCTTTCACGAGAATAAGCTCTTCCAACAGAGCTGTCCACGCACACGTCACGATCAGCCCAACGGCTGTACTTCGTTGGCAACTCTCTCTCGCGGGATATTTCAGATCAGAGTTAATATTAAATCTGTAAAGCCATTTTCCTGTAACGTCCTTTCCTACTGGATTGCTAGACTCGCAACATATGCAGGTAGCAAAGAGGTACTGACGGAAGCAAAGCGTCAGTCGGGCCTGGATATATCTGTCTGGAGAGCTTATTCCCGTAGAGGCCGAGGTTCCGGGTCCACTCAAGCTCCGAGAGATACTTGTAAGAATATTCTGAGCACAGAAGGAACGAGAGAACTAGGATATTCCCTGGTAAAATTTCAGACGGAGGTGACCATTATTTGTGGAAATATAAGAGAGTTCCAAATGATGCCTTCATTATAAAGGGACGATACATGGACGCAACTGAAACAATCTGAACGGGTTTGGCTGCTGTTAACGAAAGCCAAGTAGCTGGGTACTGTGCCAAAATTGATCTCATCTGATGTCGGCTTCAAAACTTTTTTAATTTTTCTGTAAATACCTCGTTCCTGCATTTTGCTATCAGGAACAGTTAGATGTTCGGTAATATTCACATGTGTCAGCATCTGCCATTAAAGTTTTGGCCATCGCAGCAGCAACGGCAAGCCCTGGACGTCGTGGACGAACCAGGTCGCTAATTTAGTTTTTATCTCTCCCACTCGATTGCCTGGCAGCGTTTCATACATTCTGGCCATACTATCCTCGTCGATAATTACTTACTATATGGTGTCTCTATTGAAACATGAATGTGTGTAAACTATTATTCTTTCATTTGTCTTTCATTGGTTCCCTTGGTCGCTCGCACATGAAAACTCTTTGGCCTTAAGTCAGTCTTGCACAAAGGCTCTGAATTCGCAGCTAGAAGAATTCCCACTACGCTGCTATTGGTTCACGGGAATCCAAGAAGCGAATCTACATTTTGGACGCAGGTTGAATAAACAGGTGATGTTGAATATCGAAAGGTGGCTAGTTCGAGTGAATTCTGTATCTTTAGCTTTCTTGCAATCTTTCATTTATCTCTTTCAGCAAAACCGTTGCTAAACCAAATACTGTACAGCTTCCAGCTTCTCAGTATAATCTCGTAAACTTTATGATTCATCTCTGCAGATGATATTGTCGATTCTTAATTGAAACAATTTTTGATACTTTTGTAGCGGTACATTGTAAGCCAGGGTTGGTGCCTTGACCTGTGGTGCTTCGCGGAAAGACTGGAGTTCCTGCTGCGCAAGGTTTGAGACGGTACACAAGCACGATATGTCAGTAGACTGGCCACAGAGCCCCCGGGAAGCGGCGAGCACATCAGCATAGCCCATGCACAGTGACTATTCTCAACTTGGAGAGGCGGTGGGTTTTTCAGTTTTGAGTTGGTTATGTGACCGATTGCCGCAGATAAATTCTTCGGTCCTTTCATGGCGTTTCCGTAGCTTGTCTGGAACACTTCACTTACACGTTGACGAATATTGGTTCTGTGTTTGAAGTTTAAAAAGCTGTTGGAGGAGCTTTTTACCCATGTCTTTGCCTGCGTATGCACATGTCACTTATATTTCACATATATTAATCATATGTCACTCATATTTCTACACTTACGGTATTTCACCTCTATCTTTAGCAAACTGAGCTTTACAGTTTACTTTACCACTGTGATAGCTCAGTACCCAGCATTGCCCCAGGTAAGTATGTATTCAAATCGTCTATTAGTCCATTTCACCTTTCACTTCTCTCTGCCCATCTCCTTCTCACCCCTCACACTATCCCCCTCTTCCACCCCACCCTTTGTTCATCTCCTCCTCTTTCCCCCTCTCTCTCAGTATCAGCTTCTTTCCCCTCTTTCTGTCCATCTCTTTCTCCGCCGTTGTCTTTCCATCTGTTCTTTCCCCCTCTTTATCCTCATCTGCTTCTACCCCCTCTAGCCATCTGCCCCTTCTCCCTCTGTCCATTTCGTACTCCCCCCTCTAAGACCATCTCTTCCCCACAATATTTCCTTCTCATCCCTCTAAGTCCACCTTCTCCTCTGTCCTGTCTCTATTCACATCCTCTTCTCCTCTCTATCGCCTCCTCTCCTCCCCTTCTTCACATCCACCTCCTTCCTGACGTCCATCTTCTCCTCCCCTCCTCTCCCTCTCTCTCTCTCTCTCTCTCTCTCTCTCTCTCTCTCTCTCTCTCTCTCTCTCTCTCTCTCTCTCTCTCTCTCTCTCTCTCTGTTTCTCTCCACAAATTATCGCAACACTCCTGTAGGGTGTTATTCCCTATCCCCACAATATTTCTTTCCAGACAGTAAGCAGCATTGGTACTAAGTTTAGTTTAAATTGATTAGAAGCTGTTAGAGGAGCTTTTTACCCATGACTTTGCCTGCGTATGCACATGTCACTTATATTTCACATATATCAATCATATGTCACTCATATTTCTACACTTACTGCATTTCACCTCTATCTTTAGCAAACTGAGCTTTACAGTTTATTTTTCATGCTGCTCCATGTTTATAATGGCATATCTCCTGAAATACGTGTCATAAAATGATATAATTGTTCTGGTATATCCAGTGCTATATATCGGTACTGCCTACAAAATGTGATACGAAGTAGTCGTCGTGATCTCATAGTTCAGTATCACCCAGGACAGGATCGAAGTCCAGAAGAAGAGCGAGTTCGTACACAGGGGAGGGACAAAGTAGCTGGACCACCAGTTCATGAAGACGACCGCACACAATCAAGAATAATATAAAGGTGTGTGACGGATCCGACACTACAAAACGTAACAAGCGCAAGCAGCATCTGAATAACGTCACTATTCGACTTCATAACTTTAGTCTACTCCCTTTTATTTTTTCGCCGTGCGTCTCACTAAGTATTCTCTTTCTCAAACATTGCGTGAATAGTCAGGCTATTAGTGCAACGTGAGCTATGCTTCTTTTTTCAACCCACCTCTTTGAGAGATAGGTGTTTCTTAACCCACAGTGTTTATTTCCAGACAGTAAGTGGTGTGTGTACGTAGTATGGTTTAAATTGATCATGTACTTTAGGAGGAAACATGAAATATACCTCTACTTTTCTAATACTGGGTGTAATGGGTATACGTGCAGATATTTTTGCTTCGTTATAATTCCAGTATTGGTTCACAGTATCAGTCTCTGTAGAAATGACTAATGATTTTGACTGCACCATCACATGTAACGCCGTGATATGTCTCATGTAACTAGTTTTTACTCAGATCTGAAGATAGTCATTACCGACTGAAATTAATAATCTGATTACAAACAAAAATTGTGTTGCAAGACTGGAATTATAATAAAGCAATTTTTTTCCTGGATAGCTGAAAACGTTTGCGTGACTTCGTCACAACTTACAGATATTTTTATTTGCGGTATCGTAATACGTGGACACATCAGTGTATTGCTTGTATGTTTTCTGCGTCGAACAGTCTTCCCATAAATAGGTCACAAATTTTACAACCTGATGTTTTCTGCATGACTGTAACTGTACCACTAACTTGACTACGCCGGTCAGTGTAGACTAACCATTTTGCGTCCTCGTGTCCACACTTCAGCACCTGACCTGCTGCTCTGAGGGAAATAAGCTTTAATTGCTTTTCTCGTACAACTTGTTCTTAGAGGCACTACTTGTAATAGCTGGTTTTGTTAATATGCAAATGACGTAAAATTTGATGTGATGTTGTTCAGTACACCATCCTCAGACACCAGTGGATGTATCTGCTCTTGTAACTGTTAGACAATATACGTATGTCATCCAAACGTAGTGCCAACACTAACTTGTGCGAGCATTTGATTAATTTAAGTGTAAATATTGCTGTTGACTGTGGTAAACATTTTTATTACGGTGTCCTTTGTGTATATGGGTAGTCACTGGGGGTTGAATTGGTTTAATGACACCAATTAAGAGTAATGTGTTCAGGCGGTGTTCCTTAGATATTTGGTGTCGGCTTGAATGTGTGCTACTGAACAATAGATACTACACACTAGCAGATACCTAAGTACTCTCATTCTTCCACAGTTTTACGTACTTATTCGTAATTTCCACATTTTTTCATATTTTCCTCAGTTTTAAGTATTTTTCGCCCATTTTCTTATTTTTTCCACATTTTCCACAATTTTACGTATTTTACACGTTTTTTATACTTTAAACAATTACGAGAGCTCTACCCCGCTGTTCCCGACAAGACTCGACGTCGTGAAGCTCTCAAACAGTCACAGTAGATCACATTCCTGAATTATTTATAGCTGCTATTGAAGCACTTCCTCTCCATTTTCATCTTTTATAACTGGCACACTTCAATCGGTAGATTTATCTCTGGAGATGTGAAACATCGGGGGAGGTTGTAGCCTTTATCTGTGTCTTAATGACAAATGACGTCAGTCCATGTCACTCAAGGTATGATTGTTAATATCAGTTTGATATTTTGTTATTTAAGGCACCAACAGAGGCTACACCCAGACAAATATGTAAATACTCTTATTCCCCACCACCACCACTACCACCAACATTTTACGCGTTTTCTCAATTTTTTACAATTGTATGCATTTTATCAATTAATGTGAGTTCTATTTCGACGTCACATCATCATCGTGGGAGTCGTGTGACATCACGTCGCGCTGCGTCGCGTCGCCTCGACCCTGTGATGCCCTCATCCAATCACAGTGCAGCGTGGCTCCGAATTATTTGTCATTGGTAGGGCACCACTACATTACTCGTATGTGTGTGACGTCGTAATGTATGTACTAGATACGAACGCATTGGTAGAAATAATAGCGTCATGTCATAGTAATGACATCATAGAAAATTCTATTAGCACTACCGATTTCCAATTGAAGATACTGTATGTCTAAGAAATTCCACAACGTGGTAAATAAACCCACTGCAAAGCCACCACCACATTAATAGACTACGTGACATGATACCATGATTCTGATGCTTCCAACAAAAGATAGTGTTTGTGTAGAACAGCGCTACAAAATACGCAGCTAGAGATTGAGTCGATCATTATCAGCAACCGTCCTAGCGAATAGTAGGTCGCCCGTTGGAACAGACCCACTCCTCTAACGCTGACGTGTGGTGTATAGCTATGAACACTGCTCCAACCCAGAAGAGGCCGAGGAAGTTACGCTATTACAAGTGTAATCCTCTACTAACAGGCTGCTAGTACATAAGTCACTGTTGCTATATCAATTCTGGACGAAAGGCCTCCCTCCCATAGAAATAATGGCAAACACATCTGTGGAAATATCAAAGACTGCCTCAAATACACACCTAGATTACGAGGTACTCCCCCGACCTCTGCATCCGTCAGATAATGCAGGTCGAACGAGCCAAGTGACACTCGAATATGGTATGGAACTCTTCGAGAGCCCAAGTCCGGGACTACAACTGAATCTCTGGCCATGAACGAGAGAGCTCCGCATATCTGCCCAATATTACATCAGATCATTCCTGAAATTGCAAATAAATTTGCATTATTAAAATAATGGTTCTGAAATCGTTTCGGACGTGACCAACCCGGTGGCTAGGGCAAAAGGCACTGCTACGAAATCATCATTCAGGAAGGGACATACTACCGCAATGAACCAGTCGTAACTCGCAGCTGCCTACGTGGGTACCTGTGGACTACTTTGTGGATAAACACTGATATTAACTCCGCCGAGCACTCCCCTCCCCCCTTCTCTCTGGATAATTAGAATACATCTTTCAAAACTAAATGTTTGGACCTTTAAAATTCTGAATACACTCTAAGGACAGCTAGTATACTGCAGTGTTTAATTTACAAAATAATTGATGCTATAAAAACGGATCCGTGCATTAATAATGACTGACATCATATACATATGTATGCTTAAATAATGGTAAGCCAAGACATTACTCATAGTACTACCACTACCACTACTGCTACTACTAACCCACCATAACACGTTGTACAAACCCGGAAGCACGATAACTGTGCACGAGATCGGCTACGGTTCCCAGGCAGAATAAAAGGACATGTTATTCTCGAAAAATTAGTGTGCGACATCACTGTAAGGCACATAAGTAGATACGGATATAATGCGAAGCATATACGTCATCGCCACACCACTAATGATAGTGAGAAACGGCCACAATGTAGTAAAAAATAGACTATTCCTGCATACAAGTCCTCGACTGATAGAGGACATAGCACCTCTCTTGCTATACCATAAAATGCCACTTCACAGAGCTACAGAGTTTGTGCATCGTCTGTTCGTTCTCCAAAGGCTCAGTTACAGTTACCAGAAGCGGGGCTTGAATCATGAGCGACACACGTACATTGACTGTTGGAAGAAACGGTTTTCACATTCTTCGTAACAGTAACAGTGGAATCATAACCAGTTTTTCTCGTCCTATGATCACCACAACGATCCAGGTAGGTCACAGGTGCCATTGCAACTTTGCTCTCTACGTTCGTGAAGAACCGAGGTCTCAATGTGCGTCATTGGCTGATGTTAACCACGGGATAGAGCTCTACTGAAACTGATAAATGGAGAGCAATCATCAACGTTTGTGTCAGTCTAATTAAAGATCCGGAATTCGTTCCCCCACTGCACACAAACCTCCACCATACTGTCCAGAATCTGCGCTGTGACAGTTAAATGAAACAGATCCTGAGAAGTGCCCACCTACTTTATTTTGTGCATAAGAAATATTGGTATGATATTTGTCATATGGTTTCCTTCGAATTTGGTACTAGTTTCAGGACATTTCGAGAACAGACGACGATAGCATAGCAAATAAGGTGCCAATAAGATAATGCTTTCCGAACAAAACTAGAGTATTTAAAGAAAAATGAGAAATTACTCACAGCTTAGAGGAATAATTGACAAGTCTTCGAATGATTTATCAAAATCCAGTACAGCAAATAAGGTATGTCAAACGTTTCCCTAGTATGTTTAATTTCTTACTTTTAGACAAATAATTTCGCAGCACATTTGGCAGATTATTCAAAACTTTTTTTAAAGGGATATATTATTCTAAATGAAAAGTGTAACAGCGCCCAATGTATTAACGAAAACCAATACATCCAGTTGGCGTAGATGGGAAAAGTACCGAATCGAGAGAACACTACGCAGCACAACGGCAAAAGCAAGGCCTTATCAGCTATGACGTTACGCGTTGCCACGTAAAATACAGGACTGGTGTGGCCTACAGCATGTCGAACCTGCGGACTCTTCGCTGTGAGATAAGTTACCTATCCTCCAATACAGAAGTAATTTTTGCTTCCTCAAAATGAATAGACTGCGAGGTCCAACAGTTTCCAGTTGCTCTGGCCTAAGGGACTCTGTTCCACGAAGATGGACGTTTAAGTCTTCCACATGTGAACTGGTTTGAATTCCAGCACCATAGAAATCGTTCTGAAGACAAGTGGCTTGATGCTCGACTGCTGAGTATAAATGACTTACATACCAGGTAACTTGGTCAGAGCGTAATCAGTCATCAGTATCTGTAAACACCAACAGAAATTTAAAGAGAACACAAAGATACATACACAATGACAACGTGTTTATCACGGGACGTTGTTAATGCCATCAGTAAATCTTATCCTTTCTAGAAGCAAGACCCAACTGTGATGCACTGTCAATGTGTTGCAAACGGAGCAGACGAAACAACTGAGAACGTAGGCTTAAGAGAATTCCAGGGTCAAACCCTTCAAGGACCCCTGATGGGGAAATTGTTCAACTGCGCTCAAATGTGTTCCATTTTATCTCCTCTAATGACACTACAGATTTGTATTCATAGTTGTTAACACTCTGTGTACGAGTAGCCTACTAAAGGTAATCAGTAAGCGAGTATGAAATACTTCAGCTTTTAACGTCTATATCGGCGAGAGGTGAGATAACATGTCCACCCCACTACTAATGGCAGGAACTAGACATAGAATACTAAGGAGTCTTTAAAAGAAACACAGTAGCATAATAATGAACCATATTAATCTGAAAATGTCCTATAAATGCTTTTCGTCCTCCATACTTGACCCATATGTCTTAGAGAGTAGGATATTCCCGTTAATTTTTTCCATATTGTACTAACCTTTTAATACAATTTTCGAATTAATTGTCTCGTTCATAAAGATGAGTTTGCTATATTTCTTAGTAGCGGGGTTTGAGTTCAGTGTTCTAAAAAATCCTTAGTGCTACACCGCAGCGCCGACCGTGATGAAATTTCCTTTTCCAAAAATAAACTTAATAGATCCAGAAAACGAAAGGCAAATGCGTCTAGCGTTCATAATGCTGTCTTCTGAATTCCAGGCAATGAATCCCATCGTTCACCAATGGGCATGGTCAAAGTTATTATGCTGTGATTTGGGCCACTTCCGTAGTATCTACAAGAACTTATATCTTGCTCGTTTCAGCATACAGGCTCTCTCTCACTAGCCATAGGTAGTGTTACAGGTGGCTGGGCTAATCCTCCATTAGCTTGCAGTAACCGGATTTTCTATAAGAAGAATTCATTCAACAAACAGAAGTCCCGTGTTCGACAACCATTAAATAGTAATGATGCAATACATCCACGAAGGATAAAAGTTGCGAATATATCTGTGAACTATGTTGATGCAATGTATTTCTATTCAAAATGATCGGTATAAAACAAGTTCTACATGTGGAGTTGCAAACTCTGTTCCAACCAAACCGCAGTCGTACTGTTGTCACAAGACACCTCTATGCCACTGCTGTCCTACATGTGTCAATAATATAGTCCTTCAGCCATCAGATTTCCAACTGATTTGATACCAAGTACTTCATAAGTATCGATTGTACCCTGGGTGCTCATTTACTTATTACATGCATTCCAATCTCTGCCTTCCCATTCAGTGTTACCCTCTATCACTGAAGTTATTCCCTGGTGTTTTAGCACATGCCCCATCATTCTGTTCCTTCTCCTTGTCAGTGTTTCTATTTGTTCCATTCTTCGCCAATTCTGCAGTGAACTTCCACATTCCTTATCTTATCACTCTATCTAATTCTCATAGTTAGAGACCGGATTATATGCATTTGCCTGTTGCATATGCACTTGCATATTTGACTCCTTTTCACCGGTTAATGCGTATTTTAACTAAAAACAAGAGACGATACAGATTTTTGCTGTATGTTTACAATATTTTAAAAATTTAGACGGGCAGTCTCTAACTCGATCTGATTTTGATGTCTCACAAATTGACCGCGACTTAGAACTGCGTGCAATCGCTAACCGAGAGGCCACTACCTAGCGAAATCATTACAGAAGAGGAACAGGAACAGGCAGACAGGGTCAATGCTCCCTCGCCCGCACCCCCGGTTAATCCCCTCCGCTGTCATACCGTACGCGTCGGCAACAGTTAAACTGCGGGAGCTTTTAGTCGCACGCCCACTGGTTCAGTTTAGCTTTCTTTTTACTTGTACACAGCTGAACGTGATTACGACGTGTAGTGTGTAATGTGTTGTGCGCCATCCCACACGAAAAAAGAAACGTCGTTTCGTGAATAGCTGACCATCCTGGAACATTTACATCTGTTGGAATTGTTTTATATTGTAAAGTTTGAGAGAAAAATGTTTCGTGCAAAAAAAGTTTCAAATAGACCAGCATTTCAAGACAAGTCTACATATCGTAGGAACGCAGAAGAAAGGACCACGACTAACCAAAAAAGTCGGTTTAACATGGATCTAGGTGATGCATCCATTGCAATCAATATTCTTCTTCACAAATTTACAAACACTATCCTCAAAGCCACGTTGTTTAGGCGCCCGAAAACCTCAAACCACACACACACACTATCCTCAAAGGCTTCCAGCGCAAATATTGCTTAAATCAAAATATACCATATGAATTATCATTGCGTTAAAGTTATATACGACAATTTACCCAAATGTTCTGGAAGAAATACACAATGAACTCAAGGACAGCATTCTCTGGATTTCAGTTGACGAAACTAAATGCACTTGTGGCTGTTACATTGCAAATTTAATTGTTGGCGCTTTAAAAGAAGAGCCTTCTTCTTCCTATTTAGCGGCCTGCAAAGAACTTGGAAAAGTAAATCATTGTATGAATGCCAGATATGTGAATGAGGGTATTAGAAAAATATTTCCAGAATCTTCTGCAGATGAATGGGTGTTTGTGTTTATTTCAGATTCTGCTCCCAATATGACCTAACCAGAAAAAGCCCTCCGAGTATTTAATCCCAGTTTCATTCAAGTAATGTGCTTTGTTCATGGAGTATATCGCTTTGCTGAAGAAGTACGTTCCACGTTTGTGAATGTAAATAAACTGATTTCATCCACAAAGAAAGTGTGTCTAAAGTCTCCTGCTCACATCAAGACCCACAAAGAAAAACTACCAAATGTGTCTTTACCTCCCGAACCAGTGGTAACTCATTGGGGTCTGTGGCTCGATGCTGTGTTGTTTTCCAGGGAACATTTCGAGGCCATTAGAGGGGTAGTAAACGACTTCGATAGTGCAGATGCTTTGGCAGTTTGCCAGTGCAGCGAAGTTTTTAATGACTTTGGTATTAAAAGCAACATTGCTGTGATTAGCACCATTTTCCCCATATATCTGCAAGAATTAAAAGGATTGAAACTCAAAGTTACGCGTTGCATGAATCTATTCAGTTAATGGATAAAATTATTCGTGTGAAGTCCTCATTGCCAGAGGTATTCCCAAGAAAACTTAAAGAAAAGTTTGAAAACATTTTAAATAATAACCCAGGCTTTGAACCATTGTGCCAAATTGATAGTTTTATTAATGGGACAGATGAACTTTTAGCCACAAACAAGGCACCCAAATTCATACCCCGCCCAGTTACTTCAGCTGATGTAGAGCGGTCCTTTTCTATCTATAAAAATGTTTTGAGTGATTGAAGATACAATCTTACTACCGAACATTTGGAACAGTACTTGGTCGTTAATGTTTACAATTGTAGAAAAATGTAAAATAAGTTGTAAATGATGCTTGGTCCAATAGTATTAATTAAAAGTTAACGCTGTTCAAAAAAATTCATGACTATGATGATTTTTAAATAAAATGTTACGGAGCTTTTGAGCCTTGCCCCTCTGTGTGCGATATATCTCCAAGTAGGTCCTGTACATATCGATAGATTCGCTGCGACTCACTGGCATCGCATCCACATGTTACCGACAACAACAGCAAAGAAGGAACAATTATTGAAACACGGTATGCGTCGCCATTTTGCAAATTTTTAGAAAATAATCTCAGAAAGGCCGCCGTTCTAACCTCTACCAGAAAGCATTCAGAAAATGATATTAGCGTCCTCAATGGACCGAATTTTGGCGTGGCCGGCACCCTTCCTCGTAACTGATTTGCACAGGTTCGACTTTGAGATATAATGCACGCAGTCACTACCACGTTCTTTTATTATTTGACCATGCATACTTCGACACTTTTCATGCATTTTACGCATTTTACATGCACATAATCCGGTGTCCACTCATCATCCTGCTGTAGGACCACACCCCCAAACGCTTTGATTCTCTTCTTATTTGGATTTCCCAGAGTTTACCATTCATTACCATAGAATGCTGTGCGCCAGATACATTCTCAGAATTTTAATAATTTTTTCATAATGTGGGGCCACAGTGATAATATATTTCTTTAAAGTCAGCACCACCATTAGACTGTTGTTTATTTACAGTGTTACACTTACACAATCATGATTTCGGCTTCAAAGTGCCATTATCAAGTGTTTTCTGAAAGCAGATTAGACAATAACAGTGAAATACATAACAAGTCATATAACCATACAAGATTCCATATTTATAATGTTTACTCACAAGTGTCATAGATTGCCTAGGATGGTATACTGTCAAATTAAAATACATTATTAGACACTTTGTCTAAGAGTCGATATTTCTGTCAGAGCCTACTGCTTTGTTTCATCACTGAGTGTACCATCGTGAATGACTTACAGTTGACTAAGTGTCAAATTGTCTTGGTCAGAGAAATTCCTGTTATAAGCAGGTGACTTTTTCTTTTAATCTTTGGACTCAGTGTCCGGTAGGATAGGAAAGGTAAGGAGCAATTTATTTTCTTTGGTAGTTGTTCCAGGCAACTTCATTGTATGCTAAGATAAACAGGTACTGCAAATATGGAACTAGTATATCTGTTCTTTACTACTAACACATTCCTGTAGTCAACTGAACCTGAAGAAATCTCTGACACATGGCAGCGCTTTTAACATCTTTCAACTGCGAAACGCAAACGGCTGTAGGAGAAAATTATAGCCGTCTATAGAGCTATGGAGTTAAGACACTCGAAGTAGCTGTTTCACAATATGATAGGTGCTCTCACGAATACACGCAATTTTTTTTTTTTCGATATTACACTACAAGCAATTTCATTTTTTGTTTTCGTTTCTAACAGAAAATAGGCAAATGAATATTCGGGAAGTTACGGTTTTTCCAGCGAGTTTTAATACAAAAAGAATGGAGCTGAAGAAACATACCTGCAATGAACGCAACAGCTTTCACGCAAAGATGCCGAGCATGAACATGTGGAAACTTAATCTTGCGATGTGTAGAAAATATTGCTCCTACCAGTAACCCATTTCTTTTTTACAAGAGGCAAATATGGGCGTATAATATAGGGCTCCACTATGGAAAAGAAAAAAAAAAGTTTATTTTATGTTAGGGTAGAAGCCACTGCAGGACGAGGAACTAAGGCAATGGGTTCCCGTTTATGAAAATACAGTCTTACTCATTATTTGAAGAAATGTGTCTGATTTATTTTTGTGGTCTGATTTACGTGAAGAGTAGAACCGAAACATAAAAATATACTTATGATGAATACACTGTTTGCTGGTCTACATATGCAGAATTCTGTGACAGAATACCTCACTTCATGACTCAGATATGTCCCAAACGATTGCGATTTGAGAGTTATCGAGTCTGCCTTCAAAAACCATTAACGATTATAAACATTACAACGACGCCAGAAAGTCGAAAAATGAGGTAATTAGTGTCGAGGCAAATGCAGAAGGATGACTAAAAGATAATGAAGGAAATCGAAAGAAAAAATATCACCAACAGGAAAATGGTCTCTGAAGGAAACAAAATCAGCCTGTTCAGAGCTCGTGCCAGTAAACTTGCGAGGACTAAACCATTTGTTCTTCAGATGAAACCTACCCATTTGCAAGAAAATTTCATTTGGGTACATATTAAGAGCAAACAACAAGAAAGAAGATCAGATAGCTTTCATTTAGCTAAGCAGACGTCCCTACGGTCTGAGGAAATACCAATAGGCAAGGAAAAGTTTAAGGATCTCGAATTTGTTGGTCACTTTGACCAAAAGATGTCTAGCCTTTCTATAATAAACTAAATTCCTGCATTGTCGTTGAAGATGGCGTAATATGGCTTTGGAACAGTTGCAGACTTCATAATTCAAGTCAGTGAATTGGTGGAATGCTAACATGCATTGTTCTAAAAATTGTATTGATTAGCTCCTCACATGTAGCTATTTAATTTTTTTCAATCTATGTATTTCATATATCTTCACAATTCATATGTTAATACCCAATTATCTGTTGAAAGATATTACCTGTTTCGTTTTAAATAAAATCAATTTTAACCAACAGCCATTGTCAACGATAAGGTTATGAGGAGAGGGCAATAGCTTAATCGGCTGTGCGGTAGTAAAACAGCCTGATATGTACCAAAGTTATCCTAATGATTGTTTCCAAAACAAAACAAAAAATTAATTTTTTTAATGGAGTTAATTTAAAATGCTTTTTCTCAGTTTTAGAGGACTGGAGATAGGTACGTTTCACGCAGATACCACGCTTTTCTTTATTTTTTGCTGTTGTGTGGTTACAAATTTATTAACACGTTGTTAAAATATATCTATGTTCACAAAATTGATATATTAATGTAAAAAAGGATCACAGACCTTGATTATCTAGCCACCTGAAGTAAAAATGTTTATTCCGAATGTCGATGCATGAGTTTGAAGGATGAATGGTATCATGTCTAGTAGATTTAAAATGGGTTCTGATTTCAAGTCTTTCTTTGGGGAACGCCGAAGAAATTTGCAACCTTCCTTGTATAATTCATTAAGAGGTACTACATTCTCTGCAAAATCGATAGTAAATTTTCTAAAAAAATCGGTCAAACGCACGAACCTGGCAACCAGTTTATCATTTTCATGGATATAAAATTCATTCATCTCTTTACTCTTTCGAGATCAATTGCAATACCCGCTGCAAAAGTGACGTGGTCTAAAATCTTCATGGGTGAACAGGCAAAAGCTGCTTGCTGCGGGTTAACCGTCAGACCTGTCTTCCTCAACCGCCCACAAACCTCACAGGGATGTTGTCTACCCTAATGTATCACTTTTGACATCAAAGTATTCACACGTACCACAATTTAGTGTCAGGAAACTCACTGGCCATTAACTGAGAAACCACAGCTGCACCTATGTGAAACCGAGGGAGATGCAGTTGAATTCAAAAATTGTTTACATGTTACAAATGCCGAAACAGACTTTCACCTCCTACAATGGTATCTGATTATACACTAGGTTAAGGTCAAGGGTGATGAAGTTGCGCACTTGATTAAGTCATACACAACAGGTGTGCAAATCGGGGAGTGGAACAGGTCTTAACACTAAATTTTTCATTTTCCATAGTTCTCCACTGGCCAATACTCGCCATTACATTTCAGAACAAAAAATCGGTAAAGCCTAAGGAGACTTCGTTCCTGTCTGCTCCTTTCATGATTCCATCCTAGAAATAATTTATTGGGGCCTCTCCATCTGGGAAATTATCAGTCAACTCAGTTCGGTATTTAACAGATTGGTAACACCCGATTCATGCTTTAAAATATCCAGAAATTCTGTAAAAACTGTCTTGATTTGCAAGTTAAGAAGTGGCTCAACCCATGATACAAGTTTACCGCTTAGTAAATTTTGGCAGACTTCATTTTCAGTCAAAATTGATGCATAAAGTCAATAACTGTGAAAGGAAGCTGTTCCAGCTCGCCGAAGGTGTCTTCTAAGAACTGTAAAAAAATGTACGGCAAAAGACTAACTCAGTAATAGTTGAATACCCGATATGATCATTGGTTAAAGTTGTTATTTTGTTGCTGAAATTGTTACTTTGTTTTTACAAATAAGCACGGTTTTAAACAGAATCACTCATGGGAAACTCAGCTTGCCCTTTCCTCACATTATATCCTGCGAACGATGGATGGAAGACAACAGATGAAAACCACATTCCTAGATTTTACACCGAATCGCACTGCCGACTGTGAATGGAGCTACATGCATACGGAATAGATTCACAGATATGTCACTTAGCAGTAACTTCAAAATCCGCTTATATCAATCGACCATTAAACCTGTGATGTTACACTGATGTCAAACATTAATATTTAGAAAGAAATATGAAGAAAAACTGTTAATATTCGAAATAAAAGTACTAAGGAAAATTTTTGAACCTGTATACGACGAAAATAACATGGAATGGAGACTACGAAGAAATGAAGAATTAAGAGGGCTGTACAAACACCGTAACATCGTCGAAGTGTTCAAGAGGAGAAGGTTGAATTGGGCAGGCCACATAGCAAGAATGACAGAGAATCGACTATCTAGAATGGCATTCAGCAGAACAATAGATGGAACGAGAGGAAGAGGGAGACCCATAATCAGATGGTGGGATAAAATTCGGGAGGACGCAACTAGGATGAACTGCGACAGCAACTGGACAAACAGCGCATTGGACAGGCAGAAGTGGAAGAGGCTCATAGAGCAGGCGTATGTTCGATAACGCCCTTGCCACATGTAAAGTAAAGTAAAAGTAAGTGGTTCATCTGTAAAGGAGACAGCACAGAGGACACTAGTGCGACCACATCGTTGAATACTGTTCTAATGTTTGGGATCCGCACCAGGTAGGATTAAAGGGAGACATGGAAGCAGTTCAGAGAGTGGCTGCTGGATTTGTTACCGGTGAGCTCAAACGACACGTATTTAGTCGTATTACGGAGCCACTTCGGGAACTCAAAAGGGAGTCACTGAAGCGAAGGGACAAACATTATTGAGAAAATTTGAAGAACCAACATTTGAATCTGGCTGCAGACCGATTCTACCGCGGCCAACGTAAATTTCGTGTTCGGACGACGAAGATAAGATTAGAGAGATTAAGGCTCGTATAGAGACATATAGAAAGTCGTTTTGCCCTTGCTTTATTTACGATTGAAACAAAAAAAAGAAATGACTTGTAATGGTATAGGGTACCCTCCGCCATTGACAATACTGTCGCTTGCGGGGTATGAATGTTGCTGTAGATGTAAATGTTTTGACGTAATCAAACTAGCAAGTCAGCGGACTTACGGGCAGTCGAAATCCATTTCATCACGACACAGGTGTGAAATGCAACATTTACAGTGGAATACAGGGTCAATAATGTATTCGTGTATTGATAGTGGCAGACATTTCCCTCACTATAATATCAGTCATGCCATGACCGTCTAACCACAGTTATTTTAGAATTAATTTTAATTTATTAATTCATTGACAAGTCTGTGTACAATAAAATTATGTTCTTTCACATCGTCGTCGTGGCTATCACAGTGAGTAGCAACAAATATAATCTTAATGGTAAGATACGGAATACATTTACATTTTTTATCGCTGAAGCACACGACCCCATAAATAAACAGTAACGTTGACTTGATTGTGAACCCTTGCCACTAAAACATATCAGCATGCTCTTTTACTTAATTGCTATACTGCATTGGATTTTTCAACTGGATGTTTAAATCTTACACAAAGCACCATCAATATTTTTTGTGAAGGTATGAAAGTGGGTAACTTTGTACGACAGAAAAATTTTCATTTTCCTCCAAAAAACTCAGTATTTTGTTCCCAACTTTATCAAACTACATTCTGCGCTACTTCAGTCTCTATGTCAAATCCTGTTTCACTGACGACCCAGGGTTGAGACTGGAAACTGCAATATTTGACCGTTGCCCCAGTGATAAGCTTGAAGATCTCCCGAAAAATCGCGCCAGCGTACTCCACGTAATTCCGCTCTTCCTTAATGAAACACGGAGAGATGTTCCAGAAGCCTCACTCAGACGTTCTTTAGAGAGAAATGTACTTTCAGCTCGTGTACTGAGTACCACCTTTAAAAAAAAACAGGTGCTTCATCTGACCAAGACTACACATTTTAATACTGCACGCGGGCATATGTAGATGTAGCCTGAGAGATATATTTTACGGAGGAGGCTAAATGTGAAACAGAAAATAGTTTTATATTCTGTTTTAACAGAAAATTGCAACCATCCTCATTTGTATCACGCCAATTAAACTTGTTCGCAAAAAAAGCAAAGAACCGTATTGCTAAGTAAGGACACTAATGTGCATTTTAAGATTACTTGAGGTAAAGACGTATGATAGGTCACAATGCAGTCGGAGGAGGAATGCATGTGCTGTGCAATGTGAGGTTTGTGAAGGTAGTCAGAAGTATTGGTGTCTTTTATGGCCCACTGAAATACATCTAGAGATATTCATGAATGACGTAGAAGTTCATTTCTAGTTTGAAGTAATATGGGTGTGCCGTGTTTCATTTGCATAGCACCACCCAGTAATGACGGGAGCGGCAGGCGATGTACTAGTACTGTCAGTTAGTCACTGTGGAACTTAAGTCCGCAAAGGAGTTAGAAACTACTCACGTCCTGACTTATTGTGACCCGATGCCAAAGGCAGCTTGTGGCCTGGAAGCGACAGTCCCCGATGGCTGCTGGATGTCAACACGTGAGTTCTTTCCCACGATGCCTACGAACGTGCGCCATGACCTTAGCCTGCCTTGCCGCGACTTATTTACGCACAGCGCAAGACACAGCGCTTCATGTGTGTGTGGAACGCTCTGTATTACTCCCAACACATCTGTCAGCACGAACTGTTGGACGTACACTAAGCGATATATTACTGACCTATCATACACGTCAGATATCGCTATGCTGTTACTCCACAATGTGGCCATTACGTAAATGTTCATTTCATTGCTCTTAGACGAAGAATTTACTTCCCACGATGACTTCATCACAGGTTTTTTTTAAGAAATCGTCACACTAATAGGTCACTAACTGCATAAAACGTTTGAAGAAGATAATAAACACATTACTAGTGATAAATATTCGAATATTAATGATGAAATTCTGGAGCTTACTCACAGTAACAAGGAAGTTTACCTGTTATGAATTAAGTCATTCATCTGCAGTGAGATAAGAAAACTGTACCTCATTAGACACTTGTCCTAATCTTCCAATGGCAGGGACCTGTGAAAGTTCTTGCAACGTCATGCCAAATAATAATTGGTGCACCAATTCCCGGAATAATATAGAAATTGAGTTTCATTGAAACCAAAACCAAGTGCAAAAACTGGCCAACAGATGGTGCTGCACAAAGACACGTCAGCGATGCCGCATGAGAATCGGGTATAAAATGAGCTGTTGAGAGCGAGGGAGTGAGATCATCCATAGCCTGGTCGATAAATGCCTGTTTTTATGTAGGCTGGCGCTCCACCCCTTATTGCTGCATATATGATATATCTCTTGCGCACATCGTTTGGTAAGGATCGCGCACTGAGCCGCCACGCCCGTCATACTTGGTCTCTCAGGTCCCCAGATGTCAGTCTGTGTGAGTATTGGTTATAACGATTACCCCAAGCTGTTTGACTTCATTGGGGGGTGCTAAAATCCAACATCCGACAGCAGTTTCTGACGATACCTACTGATACGCTGTACGGTGCTGTTTACAACATTGTCCCTCGACTAAATGTATTGTTGATGAATAACATCCGATATGTTGAACGTATGTTAAAAAAACCTCATCGTCTTTGCTAAAAATCAGTTGTTATGTTAATTATAGCTTTTGTATCATATGAAGAGCCATCTGTTGGTCATTTTCTACGCTCTTTTATATTTGAGTAAAACCTAACGTCATTTCAAGTATTTTTGTCAATTTTTGCCTCTCTGCCTACATTATTCCATCAAATGACTTTTGGTTCACCCTATATAACAAAAATTTTCAATTGATTTATTGAAATCTACATCTACATACTCCGCAATCCACCATAGGGTGCGTGGCGGATGGAACCCCGTACCACAACAAGCATCTTCTCTCCCTTTTCCACTCCCAAACAGAACGAGGGAAAAATGACAGCTTACATGGCTCTGTACGAGCCCAAATCTCTCTTATCTTATCTTTGTGGTCTTTCAGCGAAATGTAAGTTGGCGGCAGTAAAATTGTACTTCAGTCAGCCTCAAATGCTGGTTCTCTAAATTTCCTCAGTAGCGATTCACTAAAAGAACGCCTCCTTTCCTCTAGAGACTCCCACCCGAGTTCCTGAAGCATTTCCGTGACACTCGCGTGATGATCAAACCTACCAGTAACAAATCTTGCAGCCCGCCTCTGAACTGCTTCTATGTCCTCCCTCAATCCGACCTGATAGGGATCCCAAACGCTTGAGCCGTATTCAAGAACAGGTCGTATTAGTGTTTTGTAAGCGGTCTCCTTTACAGATGAACCATATCTTCCCAAAATTATACCAATGAACCGAAGACGACTATCCGCCTTCCCCACAACTGCCATTACATGCTTGTCCCACTTCATATCGCTCTGCAATGTTACGCCCAAATATTTAATCGACGTGACTGTGCCAAGCGCTATACTACTAATGGAGTATTCAAACATTACGGGATTCTTTCTCCTACTCATCTGCATTAATTTACATTTATTTATATTTAGAGTTAGCTGCCATTCTTTACACCAATCACAAATCCTGTCCAAGTCATCGTGTATCCTCCTACAGTCACTCAACGACGATACCTTCCCGTACACCACAGCATCATCAGCAAACAGCCGCACATTGCTATCCACCCTATCCAAAAGGTCATTTATGTAGATAGAAAACAACAGCGGACCTACCACACTTCCCTGGGGCACTCCAGATGACACCATCACCTCCGATGAACACTCACCATCGAGGACAACGTACTGGGTTCCATTACTTAAGAAGTCTTCGAGCCACTCACATACTTGGAAACCAATCCCATATGCTCGTACTATTCACAACATGATGCCAACGCTATTATACTTCATCGGGCATAACAAAGCAAGACAGATTTCAACTATGCACCAGTTCATTCCTAGAATACACCCTATAATAGACATTGCAGCGAGGAAACAGAATTAAGAATGTAGATACTTCAAACTGTGAAAATCAGTTTTTGCATAAAAAAGGCAAAGGTCCCGAGCTCGAGTCTCGGTCCCCTTTTATTAGCGCACACTCCGCTGCAGAGTGAAAATCTCATTCAGTTTTCGCATACTGTTCCGTAGCTCTAAGTTGACCATTGCCGTGAGCTGCAATATTTAGTTTAATCTCTGCAGTATAGTTTAAGAAGGCCAACTTTTGATCAAAAAATGGAAAATTGTTGAACTTCCTCCTCATTCGTGTGACTAGAGTAGGGCTGATAGCGACGTGCCTGATCACTATCGGACGTCGGACATGGAGAGAAATCTCTTAGTACAGCCTCCACAGTACGCCACTCAAGGGATGGATGCAGAAGATACAAGATACGGAGATATGTAACTAGTGCAGGAAGCTACGTATAGGCATGCGGACCGTAGTCGTCTTTTTCATATACGAAAATAATCCTGGGGTTTGACCCCCCACCAAACTTGTGTTAATTAGAGACGAGTTCTACATTAAAGAAGAGTACCGAGCTCCGAGTAGTATGAATTAAGTGCAGCGCTTGCTCGTTAAATCATAGCTCATAAAAGTGTGAAGGAGTCATGTCACAAAATGAATCTATTCTTCCTTTTCCGTAAAATCGTAACACAGTACCTTTTTTGATGTACCCAGCATCTCACACAACATGCGTCCGAAAATGCGAAAGACAAACGCCGCACGTTAATTTCACCCAGTGGCTTCAACGAGAGACTGTTGCTGTCGTGACGGAGTAAAATAAATATACGAGTCTAATTTAGTTACATTCCTGTCGGAACATAATACAGCAGAGAAGCATGAAACGGCCGGCCGAAGTGGCCGTGCGGTTAAAGGCGCTGCAGTTTGGAACCGCAAGACCGCTACGGTCGCAGGTTCGAATCCTGCCTCGGGCATGGATGTTTGTGATGTCCTTAGGTTAGTTAGGTTTAACTAGTTCTAAGTTCTAGGGGACTAATGACCTCAGCAGTTGAGTCCCATAGTGCTCAGAGCCATTTTTTTGAAGCATGAAACCGAAATGACTCCAGTAAAGTCGTACGTAAGTGCTTAATGCATCAATATAATACAACTAAAAAAAATGTTTTCTCAGATTTGACGCGATTAACAATGTATCCTGCCGTACACACCGACGCATCATGACAGCTATGTTCCAGAGTCTATGTATGAGGATGTTCGGAAACTCAGGTCCGAAAAGTAGCGAGACGGAAACGGTAGTGAAAATCCGATAAGGCTGTGCGTAGATGTATTGGGCAGTGTCTCTAATACACCTGTCGATAACATCATATCGCGCTCTTTCCAGTTCTAAGCACACAATGCATACGTACAGATCCCTAGAAGAATAGAAGTATTACCACCTCGTGGCTGGACTTCCTAGGTATAATGCTGAAGGGGTAATTTTCTCTTTATTTACGCATGAGAAGGGTGTTGGGCATTAGGTCCCTTAGTCGTCCTAAGGTGTTGGTTGCTTTATTACATTTCATTTAATGTTATATACTGTTTCAGTTGGCATGGCATGTCTATCACACAACGTTGCATTGATTTATCTCCTTTTTTGTTTATAAACTTACATTTGTTTGTTATATCAATATGGCGCCTCTATAATGGGGCAGGGAACTCTGATGCGACGTCACTTCTGACGCGCGTCAGAATCCACATAATCAAGATGCCTCGTAGTTAGTGAGCCTTAATGCTTCAGTGGTAGCGAGCTGTTTTTCTGTGGATGATAGGACTACTTCCTTGATGGTCTTCATGTGCAGTTCCTGGTGGAGGTCCCTGATCTTTTGCCGATCTAGGTGCTCCAAGGATTAACCATATGTATGAGTTTTGTAGAGTTTGCAGCTCTTTGAGATTGCCGTCACAGGTGATCCCCCAGAAGAACATCCTAATAAGACGGATGACAGGATCATTGTTCCATAGAGGCAAAGTTTGATCCTCACGTTCAGATGTTGACAGCAGTGGTTATAATTGTGGAACAGGTCATGTTGCTGTTGCGTTTTAGGTGGACATGTTCTTTGAGAACAATAGTGTCTCCCGCCTAGTCTGGATGCCCGCTACAAGGTTGTACCTGATTTCATGCAACCCCACATAACATACCTGTCATTTCATAGTAATTCTCTTTCGCACGATGCAAGGGCAATGAGGACACCCACGCAACGTTTTCGGTGGGAAGTGTTTCATCACCCACCACACAGCCTGGACTTCACTTCGTCTGATTTTCATGTGTGTTCACATGAAGATGGTACAACGCTTCAACAAATGTCTAAGTCGGAAAGGCGACTATGTAGAGAGGTAGCTGAAGACACTATGTCAGATACAACCTATTTGAATTACAATTTTAGACCGATCGGACTTCCCGAAAAAGCCTTCACAGATGTGATTCGCCGGCCGCAGTGGCCGAGCGGTTCTAGGCGCTTCAGTCTGGAGCTGCGCGACCGCTGCGGTCGCAGGCTCGAATCCTGCCTCGGGCATGGATGTGTGTGATGTCCTTAGGTTAGTAAGGTTTACGTAGTTCTAAATTCTAGAGGACTGATGACCTCAGCAGTTAAGTCCCATAGTGCTCAGAGCCATTTGTAACAGATTCAGCATGACATCGTTACGGCGGCATGTCACAATGGTGCTTGCTGACGTAGTCTCCCAGTTTCTAATTTCAGACTGAATGACACTGACAAGCCTCCCATCCTGAGGTAGCCAACGAGAATCGTTCACATTACATGTGAAATAAAATGAAGAACCACTAGACCGTTGAGGCATTGAATCATTTGCAATCCGTAATCTTGCCTTCAACAGAATTCTCTCACATCTCGAAACTCTAGCTAGAGGTTGGTGGAAGAGTACCGTTAGTCGCTGCTAACTTCAGTTGAGCATTGTCTGAGGGATGATCATCATTGATTCACTATATGTTTACCACTTACTCTCTACTATCAGAATGCAGTTAATTTGGTAGAACTCGGGCATACTGGTGTAGTCCTTCCTGTAGTCCTTCTCGGAACTTATACACACTCACTGATCTAATTACTCAGGAAAGATATAAAGGAAGGAACGCGAGTTAACAAGAGTGCTAATACATAATAAGTAAACACATTTTTCCGCTCATTTTTCCGTTCTTTTCCTCCAAAGGATCGACATAACTGTACAAGCGTGAGATGCAGGTTGACTCACGTTTTAAAAATGCGTTCCTAAATTCTCATTGACATATCAAATGGAAAGGAACTTCCAATATGAGAAAGAGTAACAGCAATATTAGGAGCTAACATCGTATCGTATCCATCTATTATCGACCAATGAACCTCATGGCGACAGTTATTCACTAAATCAAACACAAAGTTTACATCAAAATTAATTAGCCACTGGAACACGGCGAGAATCAGAAGTAATTTCCAAACAGCGCGCCGTTAAATCTGGAACACCTGTAAGAATACTGCAAACGCTATATTAACTACTGGGCTTATAGAAAACAGGAGGCAAAATTATGGTTGTATTTGTATTTATAAGGGAAACAAAATTTCCTGCACGAATCTGTGATCATGTGGATGCTTTAGGAATATAACTGTCCATACTGCTTCAAGATCAAGCTCTGGAAATTGCAAAACCGCATTCAGTGTTATTAATTAAACCCATCCCAAAGCAGAGCATAGCTTTTATTGATGCTGACACTGAATGTTATTTTAGAAGTATTAAGTTTTAATCTGAACATGGAAAATTCGGTAGTAACAAAATCTATACAAATAAAAATGCAAATGTTCGTTTGTACAAAACCGTAAATCTCAGAATGATCGCAGCCGATTATTTTAAAATTTTTACACAACATTGAATTCGCCTTCTCAGGTGTTTTAATATACCACTTTCAACATATATAGTATATAAATAAATAAAGAGAAATAAAGAGGAAACATTATTAGAAAAATCTCGAAAAAACCTTGAACAATTTACAATACTCTAATGAACATTCGCTCAGACATAGGTTATACATTTTAATATACAGGGTGTTTTATAATTAAAGTTAAACTTTCAGAACGCTGTAGAAATGACACCACTTGTCAGAATGACGTGAAATTGCAACGGAATATTTTCGGAGAAGGGAGAAAATCTATGGCAGAAGAAAAAAAAAATGGTGTAAGAAACGATCAATGAATGACGCTGTATGTGTCAGAAAAAGTAAATGAAAACACCTGTCATGCTCACGACCCACTGAAGTTGGTGTAAACACGTCGGGTACACGTCTATTCCTCCTTTCGCGTCTGCAACGTACGCTATGATTGTCTCAGTGCAGGACCGCGCTCTGCTTGTAAAGCTGTATTACAAGAATGATGACTGTGTACACATCACTCTGCAGAAGTTCCGGACACTCAAGGATTTGAAATAAGGCGTTGGTCCGATGACTGCCGTGGATCTGGAGAAAATGGTTCGGAAATTCGAAAAGACGGTTTCTTTTGGTGTGCAACCTGGTAGAGGCACTAAACGAATTGATTCGACTTCAGTGGAAGCAGTGGCCACAGCAATGCAGGGGGAGACAAGTGGTGCAGCGCAAACGTGTAGTGTGTGGAGAATTGCCCGAATATTGGACATACCCGTTAGCACGGTGCGTGAAATCCTACAAAACATCCTTCTTTGTTGTCCTTTCAACATTACCTATGTGCTCCAGTTGATTCCTGTTGACCTGCCAGCAAGAGAGACCTTTGCTTTATCATTTCTTGCTCGTGTGGAGGTGGACAATGATTTGCCGTGGAATATTTTGTGGACAGGTAAAGCCCACGTCCATCTGACAGGATATGTTAATACACAGAATTGTCGAATTTTGGCAACGGAAAATCCACACGCAAATCAACCAGTACCACTTCATCCTGAAAAAGTCATTGTGTGGTGCGGGTTTGCGGCATCGTTTATCGTAGGGCCATATTTGTTCGAAGACACAGGTGCTTCAGTTCCTATTACCTGTGCCGTCACTGGTAAGCGCTATGACTGTCTTTCGCGCAACCACGTCATTCCAGCTCTCCAACAGCGTCGATGTGTGGATGGGATCATTTTTATGCAAGATGGCGCACCTACGTACATTGAAAATCCAGTTAAGCAGCTGCTGAAGCGCCATTTCGGAAATGCTAGTATTATCAGCTGCCATTTCCCCACAGCCTGGGCGTCTCGATCACCTGATCTTAATCCATTTGACTTCTGTCTGTGGGGCCATATGAGAGATGTTGTGTTCAGTGCTCTGATTCCAAACATAGCTGCATTAAGGCACGCACTGGGCAACAATTCTGAACGTGACCCCGGTAACACTTCGACCAGTTGTGGAACATGCTGTTTCTCGAGTTAAACCTGTTGCAGAAAACGGTGAACAGCGTAATGAACATGTTTTGCGGCAGTTGCACTGAAATTAATAATCCGATTTGGTTTTGATTGATGTATTGATGTTTTTATGCGGTTTTTGGCCTCAAGAAAATTAAAAACCGATGTGGGTGATGATTTTTATGCGGATTTTTGCCTCGGGCAATTAAAAACCGATTTTTCCCATCCGATGTGATATGACCTGGCTGAGTTGGATGGGCTTACGTAACTAACAGTATCGTACCTGTACAATCATGCACACTTAGCAGTACAGTTTTTTAACGTCAAACGTACGCCTTAGGCATTGTTGTACGACTCATTTGTTATTTGTAATCGACCACTATTAAAATATGGTGCTTACAGCGCCATCTATTGCTACATTTTGTAACTATTTATTTTTCATCTGCCATAAGTTTTCCCCTTTCGTCGATAATATTCCTTTGCAAGTTGACGTCATTCTGACCAGTGATGTTATTTCTACTGCGGTTTAAATGTTTAACTTTAATTATAATCACCCTGTATATAGTCACGTAAGACATAACACCCATTTTATTTCGTGAACAGTTACACATAGTAAAACGCGGTTTCGGCAAGTGTTGGAGCGTTTTCAGCACTGGTATCACTTTTTATAATTGGATTCGATAGCTCTTGAGAAGATAATTACAGTGATATATCGTTTCTTAATGTTGTCGTTGAAACCTGTGACCAAAATTTGTAGAAATGTCCAAGAATGTAAGAGCGCGGTGGCCTGAAACGGCATTTGCGGTGCAAACACTGCAAGACAGGTGTCTCTGAGCAGACTGCGTAGTTGTAGACCGTAAGGTAGGCCTGCGCTACGAGAATAAAGCTTTATTTGCCCTTGAATCAACTGACGACCTAGATTCAGGCTCGTCTACGAAAGTTGTATGTGGGAGTACGACACGGGCTAGAATCTAGCGTATGACAGCTGGGGCCACAGACACTGCCGAATAACCAGTGGTGCCTCTTCTAGAAGAGCGGGGGGAATGTTGTTCAGAAAGTGTGCGTACGAATGCTCACTTAGATGGCCTGAGATGAAGTAAAGTTTCCGCACCATACATTTATGCTCCATGGCAGCAGATGTTGCACCTGAAGTTTATATCAGCGTGTTTAGTAAACTTTGCTTCTTCGGATAGAGTACACGTTGGAAAAACGTAGGATTGTCTCTCCGTTGCCGAAGGGCAAACCGACAAAGTATTTTTAGCTGGCCATTTTCGCAGCAGCGGTTTATAAATTACAATAATTCAAAAGAAAAAAGCCTTTTGCATGCTGCACATTAAGCTTATTTAAATTTTTTTTATTTATATTGTGCACATGTACGCCTTAATTACAAGACATCTTCAGCGGGTGTGCTGAAATACCGCCCCATTTTGTCGTTTGCACACCTAGGTTATCGTTTGCACCTATAGGTTGTAGATAGTTTATTGAGATTTTTACAGTAAAATGACAGAGTATTTACAGGTCGGGGTCTAATTCATTATTTATAAGCCAAAGAGTTTTTTCCGGCGGCACAGTGGTCGAAAGTTTGCACTTTTCCTTTATGTCACTGTTTTCAATGCACGGCATATTAAACTGCCCTTTTTGTGTACATAGTGTCATCTGGTTTCTTTCGTAAGTGTTGCTAACATTCTCAGGCTTTGGTTTAAACTGTTTTTTCTGTGATTATGCGTGTGCTGATGTAAGTTCGTTGTGTCTGTATTTTTATTTTATTTTATATTCCCAGTTTACTTTATTATGTTCTATACGTATGTATTCTTGGAGGAGAAATTTGATTCTGAGTCAAGTCGTTGTGATTACTCACTATTATACACTGAAACGAAAAAGAAACTGGTATAGGCATGCATATTCAAATAGGGAGATACGTGAAAAGGCAGAATACGGCGATGTGGTCAGCAATGCCAATATAAGACTAAAGTCTGGCGCAGCTGTTCAGTCGCTTACTGCTGCTAAAATGAGAGCTTATCAAGATTTAAGTGAGTTTGAGCATGGTGTTATACACGGCAAACGAGCGATGGGAAACAGTGTCTCCGAGGTAACGATGAAGTGGTGATTTTCCCCTACGAGTGTACCGTGAATATCAGCAATCCGGTAAAATATCAAATCTCCGACATCGCTGCGACCGGAAAAAAATCCTGCAAGAACGGGACCAACTAAGACTGAAGAGAATCGCTCAACGGGACGGAAGTGAAACCCTTCCGCAAATTTCTGCAGATTTCAATGCTTAGCCATCAACAAGTGTCAGAGTGCGAACCATTCAACATCATCTATATGGCTTTCAGAGCCTAAGGCCCATTCATGTGCTCTTGATGACTGCATGACACGAAGCTTTACGCCTCGCCTGGGCACAACACCGACATTGGACTTCTGATGACTGGAAACATGTTGCCTAGTTGGACGAGTCTCGATTCAAATTGTATCGAGCGGATGGACGTGTAAGGGTATGGAGACAACCTCATGAATCCATGGACCCTGAATGTGAGCAGGGAACTGTTCAAGATGGTGGAGGCTCTGTAATGGTGTGGGGCGCGTGCAGTTGGAGTAATATTGGACCCCTTACACGTCACGTCTGACAAGTGACACGTACGTAAGAATCATGTCTGATCACATACATCGATTCATGTCCATTGTGGATTCCAACGGACTTGAGCAATTACGTCGGGACAAAGCGACGGCCCACAGGTCCATAATTGCCACCGAATGGCTCCAGGCACACTCCTCTGCGTTTAAACACTTCTGCTGACCACCAAACTCCCGAGACATGAACAGTATTGATCATATCTGGGATTCCCTGCAACGTGCTGTGCTCCACCCCATCGTACTGTAAAGGATTTATGGACTGCAGGATTCATGGCTTAAATTCCCTCCAGCAGGGAGTACTTCAGACATTAGTCGAGCCCATGTCACGTCGTGTTATGGCACTTCTGCGTGCTCTCGGAGGCCCTACACGATATTAGGCAGGTGTACCAGTTTCTTTGGTCCTTCAGTGTATATGCTCCGTAGACAGTACAACACAGAAAACTACCAGAAAGAACCAGACATCCTAACACAAATAGCAACAAACAATGGGTGTGATGAAATCCTTACATGAAAATCACCACATACACAAAACAAAAGCTGAAAGAAACATACTACTGAATGATCGTATGCGAATGACGAACTACTCACTGTTTAATGTCTGTGGAATAGTGATTAATACCAATGATTGATAACAAAATCCTATTTCTCTCTCAAGAATATAAATGGATGAAAAGTAAATAAAAATAAAAGTACACACATACGCATTCACACAGAAAAAGCAGATGGAAACAAGACCTGAGAAAGTTGGCAACACTTACAAAAACAGATGACATAATACACACAAAAATGGCAGTTATTGCTATACATTGGAAACAATGATGTAATGAAAATGTGCAGGACTTTCAACTAGTTTACCACCAGAGAGAAAGCTTTCTGGCTTATAAATAATGAATTAGACGCTGGCCTGTAAATAGTTTTCCATTTTATTGTAAATATCTCAATAAACTGTTTAAGCTCTATAAAATATGAGTGTAATCGATAACCTGTATGTGCAAAAGAAGAAAATGGTGTTTTATTTCATGACACACGTAAAGACGCCTTGTAATTAAGGTGAAACGCGTCTGGGTGCACGAGATAAATAATAATAAAAAACAACTTAATGCACAATGTGCAAAAGGCATTTATCTTCTCATCTGCTGTAATTATGTACGTCGATCTAAATCACGGTGGTGGTTGCCCGATGTACTGAGAGATGATAGGAATGGAAATAGTCTAGCTGCAGGATACGAACGGCACTCGTCTGGCTGATTCCACAATCCTTGGCAATACGTCTCGTACGGATTCATTAGCGTCGTGCGGATTCATTAGCGTCGTAGCCGGAACAGCTTCTTCGTGTTCTCTCTCAGCTCCAGTCTTCGTACTTGTCCTCTACTCGACGTTCAAGCAGCCTGGGCGCACTAGGGTTTTAATAATTTGTGCAATCGCTTGGCATGTCGGATATTGACGATCCGGATAGGTAGTCCTATATCGTCGTAGCGTTTTTATGGCATTTCTTTTACATTCGTCATATAAAAGTAATACATCCAACTTCTCCTCATTAGTGTAAACGTCTGTACGCAACTAATGTTGAAGTGGAAACGGACGGCATGCAGTGCGAACAATTAAACAGGCAGGTGTGTTGACGTTCTGACACAGCGTAGCACGAGAGCTCTGATTGGCGCTGTTTGCATCGCTAATACCGGTTGCCCTGCTCTCAAATCCTTAGACATTTCTTGATTTTTCTGAGTTCGGGCTGAGACAGCGAGGTGTGAGCATCCCTGCCGCAGCGCTCTACTCTTTCTTGGCCGATGAGAGCTTAAGAACAAGTTCTGTGCTGTGGGCGCTGCGAGAAGCAAATCGTCGTGTGTTGTTTTTACAATGCAACAAATAGTCGTGTTCTGCGCGCCACAGCCTGCGAAAGAAGAGCACGCAGAAGAAACCTGTTGCCACGAGGGAGCCTTCGATTGTGCGACACACTGAGTGTGCCGACCAAGCCAAGAAGAACCGAGAAGACGAGTCACAGCCTCTGCCCCCTTCGTACGTTAAATGCAGAGGCGGGTGGATGGCGCTGTTCGACTCAATCATGGTCTGCGCCAAGAACGAGGTGGTCTAAGAGTCTGTCGACAGAGACTCGCTGATCTGCGTTCTGGCAGCAAACCTGGACGATCACAGGGCTACCGAGAGCGCCATGGCCGCCCATTTCGTCGACGCGCCGCCATCGCGCGAGAAGGCAGCTTCCACTGGAAGACGACTGAGACACTCCTAAGAGGGTTGCCTTGGTGCTTCAAAATATCTCTTTGTGCTATGAGGCAGCGGTCCGTGAAGGGCTGCTGCGAGGTGGGTTCGGTAACGCAACCACAAGGCTACATAACCGGACCAACAAGAAGAGGCCGCCGCTCTACAACGTGACCGTGAGATGGCCGACGGCGAGAGCGACATCTTAAGTTTGTGGAAGCTGCTGTGCTTCCCTGTTACGACAGAGGCTCTCCCAACCGCCACGGATCTCCAGCCCCTGTGCTTCAAGTACCAGGGGCGAGGGCCATGTCGCCAAGTCTTGGCGCAACGCGGCGTGGTGCGGCAAATTCTCCAGCGAGCACGACAGCCGCGCAGCGGATAGGCGACAACGACGGGCGCAGAGCAGCCCGGCTCAGCTGAGGGACAGCGCAGACGCAGCTGCCCCTGCCAGCTGCGGGGACGACCGCCCAGAGGCGGCATCTCGCGCCCCCGAGAAGATCAGCGGCGTCTTCAGCACCGCCGCAGAGGAAGCCACAGCAGCCCCCAAAGCCGTCATGGCGGCAGAGAGGGCTGCCTCCGTATCCGCCGTGGCTGCGGAGGTCTTGAGGCAACTGCGTGCAGTTCTTGCCCAAGGCCTACGTGCATCACAAGGGGTTCAAACCCCAGCGAACGCTTCTGCAACCTCCTGCACCAGCAGCGCCGCAGGAGAATGGTTCCGAGATGGCAGCCGCTGCCCCAACGGCAACGGCAGCGACGCCAGCAGCCATGGGGGCAGCCTCCGTAAGGGAAAAATGAAACAATAGGGCAGCACACATCGAGCATGCGCGAGAGAACGGCCTGCAGCTCTCCGACGAACCTGCGGCGCAGTATGCCGAGGAAGCAGAGCTGTTCGAGGAGCAGCTGCGGCAGAACTGCACCACACAGTAGCAGGGGACGCCGACCAACAGCGATATGTCGCCGTTCAGCACCAGCCTGATGATGCTGTGCCAAGTGGATGACACGGCCAAGCAGAGGGCTCAAGGCAACGCACTGCGCTGCCGCACCGGATTCCTTTTATTATAACGATCAACGGCACTGACACGGTATCCTCTTACACGATACACGCTATTAACATAACATAACATAAAATGACATAACGTAACATAACATTCGCTACCCGACCTAACTATCGCACGTGCTTTTTCCCCTTGGCGCTTGCTTTGGCACTTTTTCCCCCTCTGCCCTTCAAACCGCTACCCTTCGTTGGTCTTTCGATCCAATCTATCTCCAGATGAGCGCGTATTAACGGTTGACCTTAACCAGACGTAAGCAAACATCGCAGTACACACATCCTGCGATACCTCACTTTAGTGAAAACTAACCCTTATGCCGAAATGGCAGTAGACCTTTTCAGTTGGCCGTCATGCCGGTGTTGGCGTGGAGGAGCTCAACCTCTTAATAAAATCGATTTTTTTACGACAAGTTTCAACGTCAACATTAACAAACGCTATATCATTGTAACTGTCTTAAGAGCTATCGTAGGCAGATATAAAAACGCAGTTATAATAAATGCAGTTATAAAAAAATTTATGGTTCCATTAAAAAAACGTACTTACTTCAATATCCTTATTAACACCAGCGCTAAAAACATTGACATTAACCAAATACCTAGACATTCTAACATTTGCCGAAAACCAGGTTTCGATGTGTGTAACCGTTCACGAAGTAAAAGGGGTGTTACGTCTTACGTGTCTCACACTGTATATATTGGTGAAACGTTGTTAGCAAACAGGGAAGTTGTATTTATGGCTTCTCGACTTATTATTAGAATACCACGAGCACTAAAAATTCTGAATTTGCAGTACCAATAAACAAGGATGAAAGTCAGCGAGGAGGGGACGGGGTGAGAGGATATGAACAGAGGGGAGGAACGAATTGTGCACAGAACGAGGAAAGAAGGTGGTGGACATAGATTGGGGGGGGGGGGGGGGGGAGACAGGAGGATATGGAGAGTTAGACGGTTTTATTCACAGCTGTGAAATTTATGGATTATTTTGGAGTATACAAAGTGCGATACTTAGAACACACAGTTAGTATCCATGAAGCAAAAATGGCTTCTAACATGGATGAATATCGAGACTGGGTTACAGATATAGGTGAATCCTTCCACGATGCGTGACCTCTGTGTCAGAGTTCATCAGTTGTAATCTATGACGAAGACTGGCTTGCCATTCTTTCGGCTGACTATTACCAGCGTTTTCACTGGGTGAGAGATCTGGAGAATGTTCTGAGCAGGGCAACTGTCGAACGCTGCCTTTAACAAGCTAGGTCCAAATAGCGCTAGCAACAAGCAGTTTTGTGCTACCTTGCTAAAAAATAACGTCAAGGGGATCTCAGTCACTGGCCTTCATACGGCAGAAAAACTAAGCGTACGATTGCCACCCAAACTACCGATTGCGCCAACAAGAGGCCATGTTCTTCTCTAGCCACTGTCAACTCATACTATTACGACAGGAATGCAATCCAGCATCGTTCATTCGTATCATATCCTCCTTACAAGGATACGTTCATGATGATGATGTACGCAGAACTTGAATACGTCTGAAAAGACAACGTGGTGGCACTCCTACAAGTACATCTACATCTACATTTAGTAAGGCACCTTTCCCCTATTGCCGGCCGAAGTGGCCGTGCGGTTAAAGGCGCTGCAGTCTGGAACCGCAAGACCGCTACGGTCGCAGGTTCGAATCCTACCTCGGGCATGGATGTTTGTGATGTCCTTAGGTTAGTTAGGTTTAACTAGTTCTAAGTTCTAGGGGACTAATGACCTCAGCAGTTGAGTCCCATAGTGCTCAGAGCCATTTTTTCCCCTATTCTTGTTGAAATCATCAATGGTGTCTGGAAAAGTGACTATCGGTTTAGCTCCGTATGACGTCCAGTTTCCTTGATAATTTTGCTGTCAATTTTTCGCGAGACGTGTGTGGAATAAAGTTAGCGTAGCCTTACACTTCAGCAAAGGTAAGTTCTCGAAATTTCAACAATAAACTTCCAAGAGATGCACGACGCCTCTCTTGTAGCGTTCCCAACTATAGTTTGTTGATAATATCCGTAACGTTCTCTCACCGAGTAAACGATCCCGTGACGTCTTGGTTAGATGTTCTCCATCTCATGTTTACATCCTATTTCGTAGAGGTCTCAGACTCATGAATAATACTGAGAAATAGGTCGAACGAAACTTTTCTAAGCAACCTTCTTCGTGGAACAATTATATTTCCTTAAGATTTACCCAAGGAATTTCAATCAGTCATCTCCTTTTTCTTAATCGTATATTGATGTGGTCGTCCCACTTTGGATCGTTCCGCTTAGTTTTTCGTAGGTACTTTAAGGCAATTACTGTGTGCAGTGGTTTTTCGCCAACAGTGTAATCGCACAGTACCAGATCTCATGAGTGTTTACACGCGTTACATTCGTTTACATTCACGATCACCGCCGGTCCTTGCGCCAGTCGTCACTTCCCTGCAGGTCTTACAACAGATCGCCAAAGTTTTCTGGCGTTGCTGGCTTCCTGTGGTAAAGAGCATCGCCCACAGACAACCTCTCGCAGTCTCCGGGTTATCCTCTACATATATACCAGTAATAAAACTGTAGAACAGTCGTGTCTCTTTTTTTGTCTGTACAAATCACTCTCCAAAAGTTCTAGATGAATGTTCACGGGGTTTCCACAGGTAACCTGAGCGTAGGTTTGGGAAGCTTACAGGCTCTGATCCATGAAAAACGAACAACGAAAAGTAAGATATCGTAATGTAAACTTTTAAAAACGTGAAAATACTCTGAAGAGCCTAAGAAACGGCACACATCTTTAATATATTGTAGGGACCCTGCGAGCATTCAGAAGTGCCGCAACACGAAATGGCTTGGACTCGACTAACGTCTGAAGTAGTGCTGGGTGAACTGACACCATGAATCCTGCAGCAATGTCCATAAATGAGAGCACGACTGGGTAGAGATCTCTTCTGAACAGCACGTTGCAAGGCATCCCAGATACACTCAATAACTTTCGTGTCTGGGGAGTTTCATGGCCAGCGGAAGTGTTTACACTCAGAAGAGTGTTCCTGGAGCCACTCTGCAGCAATTCTGGACGTGTGGAGTGTCGCATTTTCCTGCTGAAACTGCCCGAGTCCGATGGAATGCACAATGGACATGAATGGATGCAGATGATCAGACAGGATGCTTACGTACGTTTCACCTGTCAGAGTCGTATCTAGACGTATTGGTTCCATATCACTCCAATGCACACATGTTTCCAGTCATCAACAGTCCAATGTCGGTGTTGTGCCGAGGCGAGGTGTAAAGCTTTGTGTCGTGCAGTCATTGACAGTGCACGAGTGGGCCTTGGGGTTTGAAGGTCCATATCGATGATGTTTCGTTCAGTGGTGCGCACGCTGACACTTGTTGATCGCCCAGCATTGAAATCTGTTGCAATTTGCGGAAGGGTTGCACTTCCGTCACGTTGAATGATTCTCTTCAGTCGTCGTTCAGGATCTTTTTCCGGCCGCAGCAACGTCGGAGATTTGATGTTCTACCGGATTCCTGATATTCACGGTGCAATTGTGAAATGGTCATACGGGAAAATCCCCATTTCATCACTACCTCGGAGATCATGTGTCCCATCGCTCGTGCGCCGACTGTAATACCACTTTCAGACTCACTTAAATCTTGATAACCTGCCATTTTAGCAGCAGCAACCGATCGAACACCTGTGCCAGACAGTTGTATTATATAGGGTGAGTCACTAACTACTGCCACAGAGAATAACTCCGTATGTATGATAGGAGCTGAAAACTTTGTGGGACAAAAGTTGCATGGGACAATGGAGACCACAAAATGATGTTGGATTTTGTTGCTTCGTGGGGTCGTGTCAGAGATATGAAGGTCAACTTTGTTTGTTTAAATGGGATGCTATAGTTTGGTACTTATTTTCTGACAGTGGCTATCGAGACGAATCCAATGACAGTAAGGTCTTCGATGGTCAAACAAGGTGAAAATATGGCATGAACGTCCAATTACACAAGATGTTCGAAGTGATGACCATTGGTAACAACGATGTGCTGCAATCTTCTTATTATGGAGTGAGTGGTACTCCTTATCACATCGGCGCTATCGAAGCACGTGTTCTGACAATTCTCTCTCGCATATCTACCGGTGTAGTTGGAATATCTTTATAAGCAATGTCTTTTACGAATCCCCACAAGAAAAAAATCCAAAGGCCTCTGCGTCCAATCCAACGATATGGGATTTGTCTCTGCAACTCATTTCTAGCCATCATCGAAAAATTTGCTGGGCACCCATCATGTTGGTACCACATACTGTTCCTTGTAGCATGCATTACTGGGCAACTGAAAATTAATGTTTGCTGGGGCAAGTTGCACACAAAAACCGTGGTCGGTGAATGAATAGTGCGGGATTCTGGAGAACAGAATTATAGTTCCCTGTTTCATCGAAGGAAATCTTAATGGTAGGAAGTACACCATATTCCTGCAACAAACATTTTGTCTGTTATTGGAAGAAATACCTTGTAGACTCGTCAATAAATAAAATCAAGTTAATAAATGTGTCATCCTTCTGAATCTGAAGTTGAGCCCATCGGTAGATTTCAATGCGACGCATACAATCCGTACCAGTTAATTCTTGATGGACACTGATATGGTAAGGATGATATTTATGGGGATGCAGAACACTAACAAGACTGCTCTGGCTCATGCCAGATTCCCTTGCGATTTGGCGCGAACTAACACAAGGATCTCGATCCACAGTGCTAAGAGTACCAATCTCCGTTTCCTCGTTAGTAACTTTCCTTTGCTGGATATGTTTCCGATGCGTTAAAGATCCAGTTGTTCTCAATTTATCATACACATACTTAAATGTACGACGTGTAGGGTGAGTACGCTGAGGATATCTTTCAGCGTGTAAGTCTCTATCACACTCTGAATTTCGTTGGCATTCTCTGTAAATGAGAACCATATCGACTTGTTCTTCAAAGGAATACATCATTCACATTCGCTTCATTACTAGTCTTACCATTCCTATTAGTGTTCTATTGCGAAACGGTGGAATGGTGTTCACATGTCAATGGCACGTTAGATGGATACTCCGTATTCAGTGAACACTTGCTATTTGCTCGATATGGGAGAGAAATTGTCAGAGCATTTGCTTCGATAAGTGCAGAAGTGGTAAGGAATATGACTCAATCCATGCTAAAAAGATTGCAGCACTGCACTGATACCAATGGCCATCTGTTCGAAAACCTTCTGTAAATGGAAGTTCATGCTCTTTCTTGACCTTCGTTGACCTTCAAAGACCTTACTGTGACAAATCAGTGGATTCGTCTCGATAGACGCTATCAGAAAATAAGTACCAAACTATAGCATTTTGTTTAAAAAACAACGCTGATCTTTATAATTCTGACGTGACCCCACCTAGCAACAAAAAACCAACGTCATATTATGGCCAACGTTGTCGCATGCAACACTTGTCCCACAAACTTTTCAGCTAATATCATACTTCCGGAGTTATTCTAGGTGGCAATAGTTAGTGTCTCACCCTGTATAGGTTTTGCCGACAGCAGCGCCGTATTCTGCCTTTTTCATTTCTCTGCATTTCATTACACATGTCTATACCAGTTTCTTTGACACTTCAGTGTAACTCTGTCTGTTACATTTTCACATCTAAACCGCTCGACTGATTTCTATGAAATTTGACAGGAAGATGGCTTGAACTATGAGGAACAACATAGGCTACTTTAGAAAGTGTGTCCAAAAGATATTTGTTGTTTTGAAGATTAATGCTCGAACGTAGGAGCAATATTTGCTCTTTGAAAAAGCAGATTATTCTTTGACTTTTGAACTTTATCATATTAGTGAAAATTGTATATGTTCTACGTTATAGGATTCAACAATGAAATGGTTCAAATGGCTCTGAGCACTATGGGACTTAACTTCTGAGGTCATCAGTCCCCTAGAACTTAGAACTACTTAAACCTAAGTAACCTAAGGACATCACACACATCCATGCCCGAGGCAGGATTCGAACCTCGCGGTTGCAGACTGTAGCGCCTAGAACCGCTCGGCAACCCCGACCGGCGATTCAACAATCCTCGACATGTTTAATCCACATTATCATTTTAATATCAACTGTGTAAGTTTGTGTGTTGCGTTTTCACTTTTAAACCAAGCACCGCTTTTGATGAAATTTAATATGGAGACAGATTAAACCCTAATGCAGCATATAGGCACTTTCAGGGGAAAAAAAAGAGAAACATTGACCCCTAGAAGGGTGAAATAGCGAGTTCAAAGTCTGAACATATGTCAGGTTGGAAAATTGTTAAATTTGTTGCCTACTGTACACGTCGTATAATGTATAGCTTCTTCAATGACACGATACATAAATCCACGCTGCTGCACGAAATCGACGCTACACGCGCCTTATCGCCATGCCCTGGGTCACTTGGTGGGTTGGCACGCATGTGACATTATTGCAAAGCAACAGCTTATTCACGCACCATCATTCATTAATAACAAAACCACTGATATGCGAGTGCAGCCGCAGATAACTGTCATGAATATACACTGCAAATAATACTGCACTTTTAACAATGCCTTTATGTACCCCGAAAATGCATGGCTTTGAGTATTGTTCTACCGAAGCCATAGATTCCAAATACAGTCATCAGACGTGGGAGTTCGAGCAACGCGAGAAAAATATCGCGGAACCGTAAATTGCTGTGTCAGTACGTCAAAATACAGACCCTGTTGAAATACGACACTTGACAATCGGTGTAAAAGGCTTCATAGGAATGTTAAGTTTTTTGCACGCCCTTCCATCTTGTTGCAGTTCCGGTGGCCTGCAGTGTAGTCTAGGAAAGGAGTCGTGCTGTCACGTGGTGGGTTAGTACCACTCACCTGCGACGCCGAACACCCAGTGTCCGCTGAAGGAGGAGGCTGCGGCCGCGGCGTGCAGCAGCGACGTGCACAGGTCGGCCACCGCCAGGTTCACAATGAACGCGCTGAACGGACCGCGTAGGCGCCGGAACCTGCATCAAAAGAGTGCCACATAGTTCAGCAGTCTCAAGTTCTCCTGTTGTGTCGACGATCTATCTCGAAGAGCTTTGTCTAGTCCACGGTCATGAAATATACACTACTGGCCATTAAAATTGCTACACCAAGAAGAAATGCAGATGATAAACGTGTATTTATTCGATAAATATATTATACTAGAACTGATATGTAATCACATTTTCACGCATTTTGGGTGCATAGATCCTGAGAAATCAGTTCCCAGAACAACCATCTCTGGCCGTAATAACGGCCTTGATACGCCTGCGCGTTGAGTCAAACACACCTTGGATGCCGTGTAGAGGTTCAGCTGCCCATGCAGCTTCAACACGATACCACAGTTCATCAAGAGTAGTGACTGGCGTATTGTGACGAGCCAGTTGCTCGGCCACCATTGACCAGACGTTTTCAATTGGTGAGAGATCTGGAGAATGTGCTGCCCGGGGCAGCAGTCGAACATCTTCTGTATCCAGAAAAACCCGTACGGGAATTCAACATGCGGTCGTACATTATCTTGCTGAAATGTAGGGTTTCGCAGAGATCGAATGAATGGTAGAGCCACGGGTCGTAGCACATCTGAAATGTAATGTCCACTGTTCAAAGTGCCGTCAATGAGGACAAGAGGTGACCGAGACGTATACCCAATGGCAACCCATACCATCACACCGGATGATACGCCAGTATGGCTATGACGAATTCACGCTTCCAATATGCGTTCACCGCGATGTCGCCAAACACGGATGCGACCATCATGATGCTGTAAACATAACCTGGATTCATCCGAAAAAATGCCGTTTTACCATTCGTGCACCCAGCTTCGTCGTTGAGGACACCATCGCACGCGCTGCTGTCTGTGAAGCAGCGTCAAGGGTAACCGCAGCCATGGTCTCCGAGCTGATAGTCCATGCTGCTGCAAACGTCGTCCAGCTGTTCGTGCAGATGGTTATTGTCTTGCAAACGTCCCCATCTTTGACTCAGGGATCGAGACGTGGCTGCACGATCCGTTACAGCCATGGGGATAAGGTGCTGTCATCTCGACTGCTAGTGATACGAGGCCGTTGGGACCCAGCACGGCGTTCCGTATTACTCTCCTGAACCCACCGATTCCCTATTCTTCTAACAGTCATTGGATCTCGACCAACGCGAGCAGCAATGTCGCGATACGATAAACTGCAATCGCGATAGGCTACAATCCGACCTTCATCGACGTCGGAAACGTGATTTCTCCTCCTTACACGAGGCATCACAACAACGTTTCACCAGGCAACGCCGGTCAACTGCTGTCTGTGTATGGGAAATGGGTTGGAAACTTTCCTCATGTCAGCACATTGTAGGTGTCGCCACCGTCGCCAAACTTGTGTGAATGCTCTGAAAAGGTAATCATTTGCATATCACAGCATCTTCTTCCTGACGGTCAAATTTCGGTTCTGTAGCACGTCAGCTTCTTGGTGTAGCAATTTTAATGGCCAGTAGTGTATTTGAAGAGTGTCATGATCTTCCGCCAAGAGCTGTTAGGACACTTCCTGTATTGAATAACTAATTTTCGGTGCACAGACCATCATCAAGAGCCTATGTACCAAAGGAAACAACATACAAAGACCATTAGAAAACAGAACTGTCTGTATCTTAGTAACTGAAGTGTATGTTAACAGAAAAAGCGTAGTAAAATGTCATACGTTAACATAAAAACGTTTACACCATACTAGGTTATAAAATTAATGGCTGCCAATAGTAAAATGCATGAATCTGTCACTAGAAATAAATGTATGACATATCTAATAATGTAACAGATACTGTCAGAGTATATCACGAAAACCATTATGGACAGTCAAATGTAAACGAGACAGACGAAAAGAAACTCATTATTCTTTATCCCACTTTGAAATAAGACAGTCAATGCCGGTATAGAAAAATGTTTGCGACTGCCTAGCAAATCATGATTGTACATCTACATCTACAGCTACACGATTACTCTGCTATTCACAATAAAGTGCCTGGCTGCTGGGTTAAATGAACCACCTTCAAGCTGTCTCTCTACCGTTCCATTCTCTAACAGCGCACGGGGAAAACGACCACTTAAATTTTTCTGTACGAGAACTCATTTCTCTTATTTTATCGTGATGATCGTTTCTCCCTATGTAGGTGGCTGCCAACAGAATTTTTTCGCAATCGGAGGAGAAAACTGGTGATTGAAATTTCATGAGAAGATCCCATCGCAATGAAACACACAATTGTTTTAACGAATGCCACACCAATTCACGTATCATGTCTGTGGCACTATATCACCTGTTTCACGATAATACATAACGAACTGCCCTTCTTTGTACTTTTTCGATGTCATCTGTTAGTCCCACCTGATGCGGATCCCACACCGCACAGCAATACTCCAGAATAGGGCCGATAGGTGTGGTGTAAGCAGTTTCTTTAATAGACATGTTGCACCCTCTAAGTGCCAATGAATCGCAGTCATTCGTTTACCCACAACATTATCTATGTGATATCGTTCCAGTTTAGGTTATTTGTAATTGTAATCCATAAGTATTTAGTTGAATTTACAGCCTTCAGATCTGTGTAACTTACCACGTAATCGAAATTAAGCTGATTTCATTTAGTACTCAGGTGAATAACTTCACACTTTTTTTTTTCAGGGCCAATTGCAGCTTTTCGCACAATAGAGATAATATCTTACCTAGATCAATTGGTTTTGGTCATTTGATGAATTTACAAGACGGTAAATTACAGCATCATCGGCAAACAATCTAAGGTGTCTACACAGATTGCCTCCTACGTCCTTAATGTAGATCAGGATCAACATAAGGCCTATAACACTTCCTTGGGGAACGCCGGATGTTGCTTCTGTTTTACTCGATGACTTTCCGTGTATTAGTACGAACTGTGACCTTTTTGCCAGGAAATCACGAATCCAGTCGCACAACTGAGGCGATATTCCATACGCACGCAGTTTGGTTAGTAGACGCTTTTGGGGAAAGGTGTCTAAAGCCTTTTGGAAATCTAAAAATACAGAATCAATTTGACATCCCCTGTCGATTGCACTCATTACTTCATGAGTATAAAGAGCTAGTTGTGTATCGTACGAACGATATTTTCTGAATCCGTGCTGTCTATGTGTCAATAAATCGGTTTCTTCGAGGTACTTCATAATGTACGAATACAGCATATGTTCCAAAACCCTACCGCAAATCGATGTTAGTGATATGGGCCTGTAATTCAGCAGATTACTCCTACTTCCCTTTCATGGGTATTGGTGTGACTTGACCAATTTTTAGGTACGGATGTTTCTGTGAGCGAGAGGTTATACATAACTGCTAAATATGGAGCTATTTTATCAGCATACTCTGAGAGGAACCTGAGTCCTATACAGTCTGGACCGGAGGATCTTGCCTTTATTAAGTGCTACACCGAGGATATCTACTTCTTTTTTTCTCATCTTGGCAGTTGTTCTTGATTGGAATTCAGGAATATTTACTTCGTCTCCTTTGGTATAAAAATTTCGGAAAAAATGTTTAATAACGGTGCCTTAGTGGCACTGTCATCAGTGTTATCGCGCAATGAAGGTATTGCTTGCATCTTGCCCCTGGTATGCTTTATGTATGACCAGAATCTCTTCGGAGTTTCTGACAGATTTAGAGACGGAATTTCGTTGTGGAAATTATTAAAAGCATCTCGCACTGGAGTACGCGCTATGTTTCGAACTTCTGAAAAACTTTGCCAGTCTTGTTGGTTTTCCGTTCTTCTAAATTTGGCATTATACGGGCATCTCTTCCTCCGAAGAAAATCGACGAATGATTCGTAAGAGCTTCGCAGTGAAACTTTTGGAGCGTAGTCGAAACAATCTTGCCAGCATGTGGACGGACAACATGCTTCCGTAGACAACCGCAAACATTCTTTCCATGGAGGCACTGACAGTCTTGTCTCACAGTGACATGAACTTTTATATAATAATATACAGTTCACTTATTTTTATCCATCTGTCTCGTTTCCACTTGACTGCCTCCTATGCGTCACATTTATACGCAGTTACCTGTTGTTAAATAGTACAAACTTACTTCTTCAGTCACAATAATGTGCTAAATAGTACACTCATTCATGTCATATTAACAGTCAGCTTAAACCTTACGAACGAAGAAGTTCTACTGTACATACTACGGACCGCACAGTTGATAACTGTTTTGCAGATCATCTACTGTCTGCACTCGTCATTAGCTCCAATACGATTCCACTGACTACTGTCTAACAGATACACAGTGTATGTTCTTTGTCATGCGTTACTATATTTGACAATAGCAGCAGTTTACCGTAATGACTGCGAGATAAGTCATTGAGAATGTGAAATTCTCGTACATTAACAGTGTAACCACCAAAATGTTGAATGTAAGCTTGCAAACGTGCATCCAATGTGATGTACAGGTGCCAGATGCCAGTTTGCGGGAAGGATTTCCATGGCCATTGCACTTCGTCGGTCAATATAGGAACGGTTAAGGTCCCGAGTTCGAATCTCGGTCCGGCACACAGTTTTTATCTGCCAGGAAGTTTCATATTAGCACACACTCCATTGCAGAGTGAAAATTTCATTCTGGAAACATCTCCAGGCTGTGGCTAAGCCAAGTCTCTGCAATATCCTGTCTTCCAGAAGTGTTAGTCTGACAAGGTTCGCAGGACAGCTTCTGTGAAGTTTGGAAGGTAGGAGACGAGGTACTGGTGGAAGTGAAGCTGTGAGGACAGGTCGTGGGTCGTAGGTCGTGTTTGGGTATCTCAGTTGGCAGAGCACCTCCCGCGAAAGGCAATGGTCTTGAGTTCGAGTCTCAGTCCGGCACACAGTTTTAATCTGCCAGGAAGTATCATATCAGCGCACACTCCGCTGCACAGTGAAAATTTACGGTTAATATTGTTTGTTGATGACACCTGATTTGTCGCTGAGTCCCATATGTGTCAGATTGGAGAGAGATCTCGTAATCGAGCACGCCAAGGCAACTTGTCGATATTCTGTAGAGCACGTTGGCTTAGAAAAGTTGTACACTACTGGCCATTAAAATTGCAACACCACGAAGATGACGTGCTATAGGTGCGAATTTTAACCGACAGAAGAAGATGCTGTGATATGCAAGTGATTAGCTTTTCGGAGCATTCACACAAGATTGGCGCCGGTGGCGATACCTACAACGTGCTGACATGAGGAAAGTTTCCAACCGATTTCTCATACACAAACAGCAGTTGATCGGCATTGCCTGGTGAAACGTTGTTGTGATGCCTCGTGTAAATAGGAGAAATGCGTACCATCACGTTTCCGACTTTGATAAAGGTCGGATTATAGTCTACCGCGGTTGCGGTTTATCGTATCGCGACATTGCTGCTCGCGTTGGTCGAGATCCAATGACTGTTAGCTGAATAGGGAATCGGTGGGTTCAGGAGGGTAATACGAAACGCCGTGCTGGATCCCAACGGCCTCGTATCACTAGCAGACGGGATGACAGGCATCTTAACCGCATGGCTGTAACGGATCGTGCAGCCACGTTTCGATCTCTGAGTCAACAGATGGGGACGTTTGCAAGACAACAAACATCTGCACGAACAGTTCGACGACGTTTTCAGCAGCATGGGCTATCAGCTCGGAGACCATGGCTGCGGTTACCCTTGACGCTGCATCACAGACTGGAGCGCCTGCGATGGCGTACTCAACGACGAAGCTGGGTGCACGAATGGCAAAACGTCATTATTTCGGATGAATCCAGGTTCTGTTTACACCATCATGATGGTCGCAATCGTGTTTGGCGACATCGCGGTGAACGCACATTAGAATCGAGTATTCCTCATCGCCATACTGGCATAACACCCGGCATCATGGTATGGAGCGCCATTGGTTACACGTCTCGGTCACCTCTTGTTCGCATTGACGGCACTCTGCACAGTTGACGTTACATTACAGATTTGGCAGGTACAGGGTGTTTCAAAAATGACCGGTATATTTGAAACGGCAATAAAAACTAAACGAGCAGCGATAGAAATACACCGTTTGTTGCAATATGCTTGGGACAACAGTACATTTGCAGGCGGACAAACTTTCGAAATTACAGTAGTTACAATTTTCAACAACAGATGGCGCTGCAAGTGATGTGAATGATATAGAAGACAACGCAGTCTGTGGGTGCGCCATTCTGTACGTCGTCGTTCTGCTGTAAGCGTGTGCTGTTCACAACGTGCAAGTGTGCTGTAGACAACATGGTTTATTCCTTAGAACAGAGGATTTTTCTGGTGTTGGAATTCCACCGCCTAGAACACAGTGTTGTTGCAACAAGACGAAGTTTTCAACGGAGGTTTAATGTAACCAAAGGACCGAAAAGCGATACAATAAAGGATCTGTTTGAAAAATTTCAACGGACTGGGAACGTGACGGATGAACGTGCTGGAAAGGTAGGGCGACCGCGTACGGCAACCACAGAGGGCAACGCGCAGCTAGTGCAGCAGGTGATCCAACAGCGGCCTCGGGTTTCCGTTCGCCGTGTTGCAGCTGCGGTCCAAATGACGCCAACGTCCACGTATCGTCTCATGCGCCAGAGTTTACACCTCTATCCATAAAAAATTCAAACGCGGCAACCCCTCAGCGCCGCTACCATTGCTGCACGAGAGACATTCGCTAACGATATTGTGCACAGGATTGATGACGGCGATATGCATGTGGGCAGCATTTGGTTTACTGACGAAGCTTATTTTTACTTGGACGGCTTCGTCAATGAACAGAACTGGCGCATATGGGGAACCGAAAAGCCCCATGTTGCAGTCCCATCGTCCTTGCATCCTCAAAAAGTACTGGTCTGGGCCGCCATTTCTTCCAAAGGAATCATTGGCCCATTTTCAGATCCGAAACGATTACTGCATCACGCTATCTGGACATTCTTCGTGAATTTGTGGCGGTACAAACTGCCTTAGACGACACTGCAAACACCTCGTGGTTTATGCAAGATGGTGCCCGGCCACATCGCACGGCCGACGTCTTTAATTTCCTGAATGAATATTTCGATGATCGTGTGATTGCTCTGGGCTATCCGAAACATACAGGAGGCGGCGTGGATTGGCCTCCCTATTCGCCAGACATGAACCCCTGTGACTTCTTTCTGTGGGGACACTTGAAAGACCAGGTGTACCGCCAGAATCCAGAAACAATTGAACAGCTGAAGCAGTACATCTCATCTGCATGTGAAGCCATTCCGCCAAACACGTTGTCAAAGGTTTCGGGTAATTTCATTCAGAGAGTACGCCATATTATTGCTACGCATGGTGGAAAATATCGTACTATAGAGTTTCCCAGACCGCAGCGCCATCTGTTGTTGAAAATTGTAACTACTGTAATTTCGAAAGTTTGTCTGCCTGAAAATGTACTGTTGTCCCAAGCATATTGCAACAAACGGTGTATTTCTATCGCTGCTCGTTTAGTTTTTATTGCCGTTTCAAATATACCGGTCATTTTTGAAACACCCTGTACCTGCCAAATCTTTCTGCAGAATTGCAAACGGAACATCCAGCTTCTCGTTGACCTATGACACGACCTCGTTCAAACACAGTGAGGTATTGATAGTGTCGTCTTTGTCGTATTGAAGATATTATTGTCTGACATCAGCTTACCACGATCAATCTCAAAGGTAACTAACGTTCGCGAACTTTACAGCGTGCATTTAGAACAAACCTGATTCGCATCCTCACAGTGGCTGTACTAGTGCCACTCTTATACGACTGGCGCGAAATTTGAATAGACATCTTTCAGGTGAAGAAACACGCCTACCAAATGTCGTTTATGACGCACAACTCCTTGGTGTTGCGATTTTTTTCCGTCGGTGTATTACAATATAACACATGAGAAACGCTAGCATGTATGAGCAGATCGTTCAAACCCCATCTCACACAAATAATTAGACTGACAGTTGGATCTAATGTAAGAGTAATATAAAAAATTTGTGAAGGAGCGGAAAACATGCTTGTTAAAACTATGTTGTATAGAGTGTTCAATTATTGTAAATTAATCAGATGCTTTAAACTGCAACATACAAAATTTGATCTCTCATTTCAGTGCCTGGTATATTACATCGTGTCTGCTACAGTGCAAAGCAACCACAGAATTTACGCTAGTGGTACAACGTATATAGAGTAGTTTTAATCAGTGTATAAATATTACTTTACAAAATTTTTATGTTAGTCATACATTAAATACGAGGGTAAGTCTATTACTATCTACAAAGTAGTTATAAAATTTTATTGTAATACAATAGGAAATGTACAAGAACATCATTTTTCGAGATAATCTCTTTGCGTTTCAACGGTATTGGTCCATCGTTGTACAAGCTTCCTTATGCCCTCATAAAAGAAGGTTCTCGGTTCGAGCCAGAAATGCACCGCTTCTTTCACCGCTTCGTCCGAGGCAAATCGACGGCACCTTAATGCCTGTTTGAATGGAACAAACAAGTGATACTCAGAAGGGGCAAGATCGGGACTATATGGAGGCTGATCCAGTACTTCAACGTTGAGTTTCTGGAGCGTTTCAGCAGTGTGGGCAGCAGTATGCGGACAGGCATTGTCGTGCAACAACCCAACACCTTTTGACAGCAATCCTCGGCGTTTGCTTCGAATTGCAGGCTTTAGTCTGGAGATAAGTATCTCACTGTAGCGTACACTGTTTATCGTTGTGCCCCTTTCACCATAATGTTCCAGTACTGGACCTTGTGCGTCCCAAACAACGGTAAGCATCAGTTTTCCTGCGGCCGGTTTGTTCTTGAACTTTTTCATGAACGCCGAATTTGGATGTTTCCATTCCACACTCTGCCATTTACTCTCAGGCTCGTAATGATGGATCCACGTTTCGTCACCAGTAATGATCCTTTCTAAGAAGTTGTCCCCTTCGTTACCATAGCGATCCAAATGTTGTTTGTTGATGTCCAAGCGGTTTTTTTTTATGCAGCAGTGAGTTGTTTTGGGACCCATCTTGCACAAACGTTATGAAACCCAAGTTTGCTTTATGAAACCCAAGTTTGTTGTGGATGACTTCGCAGGCAGAACCGTGACTAATTTGCAGACGATGTGCCACATTGTCAATCGTTAATAGTCTGTCTAAGAGAATCATTTCACTAGAACCTCAATGGTTTCTTCATTTGTGGCGGTAAACGGTCGTCCGGCTCCTTCGTCGTGCGTAACACTTCTCCAACCATTCCGGAATTTTTCAAGCCATTCGTAGACACTCCGTTGTGGCATAACACTGTACTGTACCGAAAGTCTTCGATGAATTTCGGCCCCTGATACGCCTTCCGACCGCAAAAAACGAATCACTGAACGTTGCTCTTCTTTGGTGCAAATAGACAGTGGAACAGCCATGATTAACAGCACGGCAGCGATAACGAAACTAACCTAGCAGCATGAAAATTGCAGAGATATAACAACAAATAAACAAATCATGCGTCATCAACGTAAAACGACAGTATCATCAAAATAAAGAAAAATATAACTAAATTGCGGTTAATAATTGGCTAATCCTAATACAAATTATGTGAGATGTGATTTGAACCATCTGTTTGTATAAGCGAGCATTTATCACATGATGTATTGCAATAAATTCTGGCAGTTCATTTAAGTGGACGTTGTCTGTATCTCCTCTTTAAATGTGTGAGTTTATCTGCTTATAGCTCTAATTTTTCTGTCAACTCATGTCAGCAGCACATAGTATGCTGCTATTATTTTAATTAGTGACAATGTAATATGTCTGAGCTATCCTTTAGTATAATCATTTCCAGTGGTCGCGTCAGCTTCTACCAGTTATTTCATTATTCTGTAAATAGCTCGTGTCAGTATTTCGCAACCCTGACGTATTAAACTGATAGGTCGGTAATATTTCACCTGTCATCCCTTCTTCATTCTTTTTTTGAAATTTGAATTATTACGTTCTCTGTTAAGTTTGACAGTATTTATCCTGTCTCGTATATCTTTCACATCGGGTGCAATAGTTTAGTCATGGCTCGCTCATCCAAGAATATCAATAGTTCAGAGTGAATGTAGTCTACTCTACGGGCTTTATTCTAACATCGGTTTTTCAGTGCTCTATCAGATTCACTCACAGTATCATATATCCCATTCCATCGTGATGTTCTTCCTCTTTCCTTTCTACAATTTGCCTTCAAGTTCATTTTCTTTGTACAGCTCTTCTATGTATTCCTTCCACCTTTAATTTTTGCCTTCTTTGCTTAGTGCTGGCCTTCCACGTGAGCTCTTAATAGTCATGTAGTTGCTTCTCTTTTCTTCAAAGGCCTCTGCAATTTCTCTGTAGTTGGTATTTGTCTTTTCCATTCCCTTTCACCTGCTTTATTCGCTGCATGTTTATATTTTCTCCTGTCATCAGTTAAATTCAATTTCTCCGGTGATCTACAGTGGTTTATACTTTGTCTAGCCATTTTATCTATTCGATCCTCTGGTGTTTTCACTGCTTCGTACCTCGAAGCTACCTAGGCATCTTCAACTCTATTCCTTTTCCCCGTTTCAATCAGTCGTTCCCTAATGCTACCTTTGAAACTCTCATCAATCTCTGGTTCAGTTCATACCGTTCTCATCTCCATAATTTCCTGTGCTTTTTGTAAGTCCATCAGTTTTCATGTACTCCCGGAAATTTCATACAATTTAAAATACGCTTCTGGAATCTCTATCTTTGCTTTACGCAGGGTGAACATTAATAAAACCGACAAACTGCACTGACGGATTCCTGATGAAATGGAGTAAAGAAGATTCTAAGAACATGTGTTTAGAAATGTATCTTTGCCACGCTAGATGGCGCTGGCGAATAAAAGTATCTCTGACCACGTGCCGTATGTTCATTGTGTGTTGCAGCATTGTGTGTTGCAGGCTATGTGATCGACGTAGCGTACCGAAAGTACCAGAATAGCCCGGTATTCACGACGGGAACAAGCCAAGATGGTGTTTGTGTACGGCCAAGCAGATGGAAACTATCCAGAGGCAGCACGGCTGTGCTAGAACAAGTACCCTCACAGACACCAACCACATCATATAACATTTCAAGCACTTTTTGGGCGTTTTGTGATCATGGGCCCTTTCAGACAGATGAACGTAAAGGGATGCGATGGACTGTGCGTACACCAGATTTGGAGAGCCGACTTCCATAGAATATTGAGACAAACCCTAGTACAAGCTCCAGGCAAGCGGCCTGCCAACACGATACGATGAAGGGTATCCTGCATTGAAACCGCTACTATCCCTATCACCTGCAACGAGCAAGCTTTATCAGCAGTGTATTTGTGGTGTCACCGCCAGACACCACACTTGCTAGGTGGTAGTTTTAAATCGGCCGCGGTCCATTAGTACATGTCGGGCCCGCGTGTCGCCACTGTGTGATCGCAGACCGAGCGCCACCACAAGGCAGGTCTCGAGATACGGGATAGCACTCGCCCCAGTTGTACGGACGACTTTGCTAGCGACTACACTGACGAAGCCTCGCTCCTTTGCCGAGCAGATAGTTAGAATAGCCTTCAGCTAAGTCCATGGCTACGACCTAGCAAGGCGCCATAGAAATTGATACTTATCGTATAAAGCATGTCTCATCAAGAACGATGTATACAACAAGGATGGATTAAAGTTAAGTATTCCAAAAGCTACGTACTTTTCTTTATAGCATTCATTACGTATCCTGTTTCAGACCTCACGCCATCCTTCGTGTGTTTATAGCGTGCATTGTGGTCCCCTCAAATCACACTGTGTCGGCACTTCTGTCGACACATCAGTATTTCTCTCTATAGGAAGGATATTGTCGGTGGTTTATGCACCTGAACATAATTGTGGGATTTCTGTCATCAGTCCTCTTTACCGACGAAGCAACCGTTACTAGAATTGGCATCATCAAACTGCATAATCGTCATCTGTGAGCTACAGAAAACAGTTGTGGAATGGCTGACGCGTCTCGTCATCATTGGTTCAGCATCCCCGTATGTGCTCGGCTTCTTAGCGATCACATGCTCGGTTTGTATTCCACAACGCCTCGACGTAGAAGCGTACCTGAACTTCCGCGGAACAAAAGAACGTACCTGAACTTCTTGCGGAATACTCTTTCCGGGCTGCTTCAGAATGTAGTTCCGGCAGTACGACTGGTTGTGTGGTTTCCACATGACGAAGCATCCCCGCACTTCCGCCTTACAGTTCCCCAGCACATCACCTTTCTCGGACGTTGGATGGGACACGGAGGCTCTGTAGTATGGCCTACTAGATCACCGAACTTAAATCCCCTGAATTTTTATCTCTTGAGACTTTTGGAAAGCGTTCTGTGCGCTGAACCAGCTCCTGATGTGCAGACCCTTCAACAGTGTGTTCACGACGCCCGTGACGCTATCCGGAGACAGGCACAAACGTGCATAAGTGTACGCCAGTCCACGATATGACGTGTGACCGCGTGCATTCTATCCTTGGAGGCCACTTCGAACATCTGTTGTGACTTGGATGCGATGCGGCTTTGTACTGTGTTCAGGGACGATTTGTTGCCGTTGCACGCACACCGTTTATTTCCGGACACATCTTCATAGGACAGCTTTTCCTGCATTACCAGTCGGGAATCCATCCCTGTAGTTCGTCGGTTTTGTTAGTGTCCATCCTGCATTATCAGTCTGAAACCCTCAGTGTATCCAGGTCTTTTCTATGTATTATAGAATCGTGATTCTTAAACCTATTCTTGCTATTATGCTTCGTGCAAAATTCTACCAGGTAGCTTCTTGTTTCATTCCTTTCCCCCAATCCTTATTCTTCCGTCTCTTGGCCGGCCGTGTAGCCGAGAGGTTCTAGACGCTTCAGTCTGGAACCACGCGACGTCTAGTTAGTTAGGTTTAAGTAGTTCTAAGTTCTAGGGGACTGATGACCTCAGAAGTTAAGTCCCATAGTGCTCAGAGCCTTTTGAACCATTTAGCCGAACCTGACAGCAACGCCACCATGTCGAACAATGCTTTTCGTGCGGCTACAAGACGTCGTGTTACGACTCAAATGGTGCAGAATAGGCTGCATTATGCGCAACTTGACTCCCGACGTCCATGGCGAGGTCCATCTTAGCAAACACGACACCATGTAGCGCTGTACAGATGGGTCCAGCAACATGCTGAATGGGCCGCTCATGATTGGCATCACGTTCTCTCCACCAATGCGTATCGTATATGCCTTCAACCAGACAATCGTCGGAGACGTGTTTGGAGGCAACACGCTCAGGCAGACACATTGTCCAGCGAGTGCTGCAACTTGGAGGTTCCCTCCTCTTTTGAGGTGGTATTATGTGGGATTGACGTACGCCGCTGGTGGTCATGGAAGGCGCCATAACGGCTGTACGATACGTGAATGCCATCCTCCGAGCAATAGTGCAACCATATCGGCATCATATTGGCGACGCATTCGTCTTCATGGACGACAAATCGCGCCCCCATCGTGCACATTTCGTGAATGACTTCCTTCAAGATAACAACATCGCTCGACTAGAGCGGCCATCATGTTCTCCAGACATGAACCCTATCAACATGCCTCGGATAGATGGAAAAGGGCTGTTTATGGACGACGTGACCCACCAACCACCCAGAGTGATCTACTCCGAATCGCCGTTGAAGAGTGGGACAATCTGTACCTACAGTGTCTTGATTAACTTGTGTGTAGTATGCCACGACGAATACTGGTATGCATCAATGCATGAGGACATGCTACTGGGTATCAGAGGTACCGGTGTGTACAGCAATCTGTACCACCGCCTCTGAAGGTCTCATTGTATGGTGATAAAACATGTAATGTGTGGTTTTCATGAGCAGTAAAAAGAGCGGAAATGACGTTTATTTTGATCTCTGTTCCAATTTTCTGTACAAGTTCCGGAACTCTCGGAACAGAGGTGACTCAAAACGTTGTTTGATGTATGTATTTTTAAACCTTTACTCCCATTATCAGGAGTTTCTCTTAATTCTTCACCCGAAGCTGACCGATGTCCACTATATCCACTTCCCTTTTCAAATTTTCTAAGCTACCTACCGGATTAAGGACGCTATATTACTGGCACCGAAATGTTTAATGCCAGTTTTGTTTCTCCTGATGACAGCATCCTCCTTCGCAGTCCCTACCCGGAGATCCGAATCAGGCTCTATTTCACCTCCGGAATATTTTACCCAAAGGATGTCGTCCTCATTTAATCATACAGGAGAGCTACATGTTTTCGGCTGTAGTTTCCTCTTTCTGTCAACCATTTGCAGTACCAGTACACCAAGGTCATCTTGGCTGATGTTACACGGCTAGATCTGTCAGTCATTCAGACTGTTGCTCCTGCAGCTACTTAAAAGGCTTCTGTGCCTCTTCAGTATTAAAGAAATGATAGCCTGTAAGAAAGCCGACTTGTAGGTGAAGCTGCCTGAACAGAAATGAAAAATAGTATTTTCATTCACGTTAAAACTAATCATCTTGTGAACTGACTCGTTTCGCACATTTCGATAAAAAAAATCTTCAAATAATCTATGGGACATTTAATTAACTAATTAACTAACTGACTAACTAACTAACTAATTCCGCAATATCAGCTGTTTGTTTGGTAGCGAGCATGATTCGCGTTTCGGCCGTGGAGACAGCACCCCACGTCCCGCTGCAGGTTTATCCTCCGGCTTTGTGAAGACTGTCATCCATTGTGCCGAAGTATGCAGTGCCACTCGCGGAGACAGATGAGGTGTCACGCTGTACATCTTGCTGTTGTCTGCCGGCGCAGAAACACGGAATTGGGGTTCTATACCGCACACTACTCATTCCGAGTAACATCTGCCCTGTCGTAACGAAATTAATCCCAGATTCACAAAGCGCTTCCTAGGACGCTGTACCACTGTGCCATACTGTATGTTTCTGCGGTTTTGGCTGTGTCAGAAAGCAAGATACGAAATTGAACAAATATTAATGAAATTGTAGTAGTAATGAAGCAGTGGTTTTCGTTGTAGGGGTTACCGGTGTAGGATAAGCAGTTATTTGTGAACGGAAGGGCAGTTTCTAACACCTCGTCGACTGTGAAATAAAGCACAAACTCGAATCGAACAAGGAAAGTGGCTCTAGCCTTGTTTAAGTTACCAGCATGGCTTTCGCCTTATCCTGAGCCGCGCCATCTGCATGAGACTTTTTGGTGGAAAAAAGATGAATATTTCTCAGAGTAATTACCCCATACAAGTTGTTATTAGCAGTTCTCGGCGTTATCGAAAACAAACATCAGAAGCTGACCTACTATCTAGTTATAGCAGATGTAACAAAATTTCACTCGTGACGGAGACGCCTGTCATAAATAACCTTTTAACGGATTGCTGTCCGACGTCAGTACCGACTTTCAGTGACTTCAAGACAAAGTCCCTTTCTCAACCAGTGCATCAATCCTTTCAGTATTCTTGGAACCTTTAGTAACCTCTCTCCAGTTCAAAATATTTTCTGGTTGTCAGCAATACATAACAATTTACACGTCATCACACTTGTCTCGGATTGAAGAAATTACTCTGGTGAAACACTATAGGTTCGACCATTTCCTAAGCAGTGAGATGTTAGGACTGATGCGACGATTAACCCTTAAACTATTGCCTGATTTCAGCAAGAAGTAGAGTCTACGATAGTAGAATCTATTGCTCTCTGCTTGGAGCTCTATCCTCTCAGAGCCATTTTTTCTCTCGTGAACTTAATAAAAACACCGCCATCACGTCAAAACTATACTGAGAAACAATAAAAGTTATTACTATACTAATACTGTATTACCTCAAGCAACCGAGCTTGTAAGGTTCTGAAAATTTAGTAATAACTGTCCTACGCTGTTTTCTTGCAAACAGTTATATAAAAGCAGAGATATTGAAACTGAGTTATGGGGATAAGCTGAGTGACCAAAGAGTGTAAAATTAATAGTCGCAATGCAAAAATGTGAGTTCCCGAGCACGAATCACTTATGAACGAGGATATCCTACTGAGCTTCGTTCCATATGCATAAAAACGCTGTCTCATTATATCAGCCCTTTTACTTCATTGTAGCATTCTTTATACCTTCTGCAATTTATTTTTAGTTCCTGATGCAGTCGTATTAAAGGCTACCGCAATTTCTCAAAGCTCCATAAACGTATTCGAAAGTTTTCTTTTCTTATTTTATGACATGTTTAGAAGTAAATCTGTATTTGGAATAGCGTGTGCGTTTATTAACCTGTCACGTACTTTTTTTATGTGAAGCTAAAAGAGCATACCTGGTTATGAAATAATGTATGCATTAATAGATCCATCCCATTGTCCTATAGACAAAAGTGCAAACGGAAGATGACGGGAAAATATGATACTAGTTCCCCGTTATCCATTCATCCTTCTGTCTACTGCACCTCTAACAGTACGACTGAGAGGTTTTGGAACCCTATAACTCAACAACCGTGTGATTTTTGTATAGCCTATGACAACTTATGATAAATCAGACTGATTTTTAACAATTCTATCACGCGAATTATTTTTAATTAAAAAATAAACTTTACTGGCATATATTTTGTAGCTTTTATTATTTGTTTTAACTGTGAGTAACCTGGCACAATTGATTGTATAAGAACTCTGAATCTCCTGATTTTCTGGTGTTTAATGTTTTTCATCTATGAGAGGAATTCAAAGAGAAAGTCACACATTAACGTGGCAGACCAAGTAACTTTTGCTGAATGCTGCAATCCACTTGAGAGTGACAAACATACAAGACACAATTTTCAGAGTAGTAGGTTCCTGTGAACAATTTCATAACCTTTTACCGATCGCTGAATTGCTCAACGACGGATGTCCTGACCTTGTTCATGAAACCATTTCAGGACCGTTGAGCGACTATCGTCGGAAAATCTCTTTTCCTCCAGATGATCTTCCAGCTTGCCTAAAGGTGGAAATCCAATGGTACATGATGTGGGTTTCCAGATCAGGATTACGCACATGTGTACGACCTCGGTCATATTGTTGACATCGTTTCACTACTGCTGTACGCGACACTGAATTTGGTCTGCATGCCGTGGTGAATCTGTGTGCAAAGATGCGGCGCCCCTTCTATCGCGCATTGTGAAGCACCTGTTAACCGTACCGCAACATAACTCTCTTCTGACAATGCCCAGCTCTAGTTGCGTAAGGGTAATAGCGCGAAAGACGTGCGTAACTTACCTTTATGAAATCGCTATGTTTATTCAGTAAATATGTTCCTTTTTCAGTAAAACGCTTCTATTCGTGTGACGGCACCGTATGTGGTACAACTTGCCAACGTATCGATTGCTGCAGGCAGCCTTAATCCTTCGACACTGTTAGCACATAAGTCGCGGTGGTACACCAAGTAGAATTTTATTGTAATGACACCACCTGTGAGAGCCTACACTCAAATTTATTCCTTTCGTTCTAAAAGGGAGCATCAGAGAAAAAGGGGCAATTCACGAAAGAAAAACATTGTCGTGTGATGAAAGAGTAAAGACCGAAAGAACGTTCGGCAAAATCGGGAAGTATGTACTGAATGATTAATATGATTTTTATGTACTTTATTAATGACTGAAAGCAGTATATTTATGTGATTAACGTCTCATGCCCCTAGACCATATAATCTGCACTTGTAGATATTGATAATCTACAATTATGGATGCTTCACAAAGACAATGTGATGCTTCTGAACTTGGCACCCATCAGAGCATTACCATTTGGTCTCACAGTGGTGTTTTGTGTCAGACATTACTCTGTTTCTGACATTGTTAAATGATTTTCTACAACTTAAGCTTCATAAGATTCTGCATATCCCCAAATTAACGAAATGATTGATTCGGTGGTGCGATTTGTAAAATTATTCGCAGAGATGCTAGTTTCGAGATCTTTCCCCCGCTACAGTAGGAGCGTCCAATTCTTTGCGTCCGCTTTCCTCTCGAATGTCAATATCGGTTGTCCGTCTTAGGCCACAGTGCGCTAGTCCTCCTACGCTGCCTGTTTACCAAACTTCTCTCTGGAGAATATTGCTGTATCTGCGAGGTATTGTGTGAGGACAACCAGCATGGCGGGTCAAGACTCTCAAAACAGCTTGGGAAGCAACCAGGGAACTCAAGTAAGGTAAGTAAAATTCTATAGCTTGCCTTACGGAAGTAATATACGAATCTGGGACACACAGTAGTATGTATATGTAACAATGCAGAAAACAGACAATGTTGTGATTGTTGTGATACTCTCAGCTAACAAATTCATTGTCAGAGTCCGAATTCTGACGTGAGAGTAATTCTTCAACAAATTAAATAGAGCATGTTCTTAATGAGAGCGCAACTAGAAGTATATCATCTGGGTACCGCTGCGGCAGCCAGAAAGTAACTGTATCTCAAAATGTTTCATTTATTGGAAACCCTTCGACTATATGTAATTATTTCCCAATAAGCTTCATCACTTTACCCCAGGATTTTCTGCTCCCTGTGACATTTCTGTTTACTACAGAACTCTTTAACACACTCGTAAAAATGCTCATTAATAAAGTTAATCAACTGAACACATCTTATGTAGCGTAACATTCTCCCAGCAAGAAAACTTGATTTCATTGCATACATTTTCTAGACCATTATAGGCAAAAGCAGGTTCACTGTTCGTTTCGTCCTTGGAGGGAGGTCCAAAACGCATTTCAGCAGAGAAAGAGAAATTTTACCTTAGGTCTGAGACACCAGTTGTAGATATGTACACTATTGGCCAACAATTTCAACGCACAAAAAAGTGGCAGTCAAAGTGATTGTTGACTTTGGAAATTTTGCCAGATTATCATTGCTGCCGTAGAGCTTGACCAAAAAGTTAATATGTGTACCATTTATTGTAGTTTAAGTCATTTTTCTGTAACATTTAATTTCAGTGTCCTTAATAACTGTGAAATTTCTCTCCTGTGAATAGCTGATGGACAACATATCGAGTAGCTACCATACAGAACTTCATTGTGCAGTAGGTAACTGCTTGATTTTGTGGGTTCTGCATTACGTCTTGTGTCTAACTACAAATGTTGTTTATAGCCTCCAGTCCATAAAAAGGCCTATGAAAACACGTCGATTCTTTTACAGTTCCTTAAAATGAACTGGTAAGGACAAATCATCTATTAGACTTTTCTGCATTACTTTCTGTCTTGGCGGACAGTCGTTTCATTTATCTAAAGCGAGGAATAGAATTATTTCGCCGAGTTGACAATCGGGCTTCACCTACACGCTTCAGAAGAGACTCAGTGCATGATTCCAGTAATAAAATTTGTTGCTGAAATTCATAACTGCGACATAAGAGATTTTTGCGAGTAATTGTCAATGTGTCCATTCCCTCTACCACATACAACATTAACAGGCTGGTTTTAGACATAATAAACGAAATTCAAAATCTTAACTCAAATAGATAAGAGGTGTATATGGCAGGGCACCATACACAACGAATAGCAAGATTTTCCCGCAGTTACTGTTTTATATTCACTACTGCAAAATCAGCCATGGGAGTGTGTTTTCTAAATGAAACACGAATTTAACTATTTAACCCAAGCGCACTGTTGCGTATTCGCTTTTGAATTCAGTTCGTCCGGTGGAGTGGAGTAGTATTCGCTAGTACTTCTTTTACACTTTACTAGCTAATTAGAAAGAATATTGCGTTTTGCATCCTACAAAACAGTGGCCATGATCTTGCTAACGAGGACACAATTGTTACAGACGTACCAACTTCCACGAATGGCATTGATTGCTCTTTCCTTTGAAACTCTCCTCTCATTTACAGAAATAAATTCGGGCACAAAGTTGCCTGAATTCTTTTTACATCAGATCAGAGACTCGTTAGTGCATTTGCTTTTGATACTCATTCACCTAATGCGTCAGTGGGCTTCCATACAGTTCCATGCAGCCAGTTCTTCATATAATACCTGCTGTTTGGCTGATATACCCCTGGTGTCACCTAAATCTGGTACCTCTAGTGGTCGATAGTCCAATACCACAGTGAACACTTTCTGAAGGTTTTCGTCTGTGATTGTAGTATTTAGTCTTACATCTTGTTGATCACATTTAAATGATGAAAGGGTACGTCTGTATTGAGCCGTTTCTTTCTTTGCTATTTCAAATGAAGGAGTATCCTAGTCTGCGTGAATCACCGCTGGCGATAAACTGCCCAGATAATAGAATTTAATGACTGTGTGGTATTCCAATCTATCTATCTGAAGCAACGCACAGCATACCACTAAGCAAATCAATTCCTCACATGGAAAACACGTCACCTCGAACTAATAAAACCTAGTAAAAAGTACGGTGATGTGGCTATTGCCCCACACACGAAGACGATTCATGTTTAAAGCTCGGCATTTTATAGCCGACATATAAATGTTTTCGCAACGAGGATACCAACAACAAAGACGACCAAGCGCTATCAATCTGTAGACGTATGTTTATCTATACAGCACAAAATCTATGTCAAATATTTTCTTAATTTTGTTATCTTGCAAACTAACAAACCACAGGTCACGTTACATAATCGATGTTCATAGACTTCATTCTTCTATCTTCAATTAGTTTCATGCACCGAGATACAGATAAGTGAACAAAAGCGTGGCAATGATCTGATTCCGTAGCTGATGTTCCTGTCGCATCATCTGATCACGTAACCTCTTAAGGTTTTAATAGTTAACTACTGTAGCGTGGATGCACCGAAAACTATGTAGCATGCCTACGTCTCTCTCTAGTCAAGTACGCATGTTGTTCCATTCTGCAGCATTTTAGTGCCTTCACTACATTAAATTTGCACTCCTATGACAAATATGGAACAACTTACGACTACACAGCGACTTCACTAGGACTTGCTGAAATGTAATACCTTTGAGTCTTTTTAAAGAAAGCAAAAGCTATTAACATTCTACATCTTTACTCTTCAAATCTACAAATTTGCAGTCCTCTTGCTAGACGGCTAGACTGTAACCAAGTTTCGAATGGCAAGAGTTCGTCCACTGTTTCAGTGGCCGCAGCTCGTGCTCTAGTGGCTAGCGTTGCTGCCTCTGGATCACGGGGGCCCGGGTTCGATTCCCGGCTGGGTTGGGAATTTTCTCTGCCTGGAAACTGGGTGTTTGTGTTGTCCTCGTCATTTCATCATCATTTGTGACTGTGGCTAGACTGGACTGTGGAAAATAAACGGACTGTGTACAAAATTTGATCTTGGTACGAGATCTGATGACGGAGCAGTTGAGCCCCCCCCAAACCAAACATCATTATCATTCTTTCAGTGTGAAAGTGCCAGACCACATTCATTTACTTTCATACAGCCTTTAGAGACAAATACAGGTAAATAATATTGATGAGTGGTACAGATGAGAAATTTTGTAACATATCCTCAAAAATTTTGTAGGATCATTTGCCTGTGGTATGTATCAGCCACTCCGTTTACAGGCCACAAGTGGCCCATCAGTACCATCTGACCGCCGTGTCATCCTCAGAGGAGGATGCGGATACGAGGGGCGTAGGGTCAGCACACCGCTCTCCCGGTCGTTGTGATGGTATTCTTGACCGTAGCCGCTACTGCTCGGTCGAGTTGCTCCTCAATTGGCATCACGAGGCTGAGTGCACCCCGAAAAATGGCAACAGCGCATGGCGGCCCGGATGGTTACCCATCCAAGTGGCGATCACGCGATATGTATCTACTCGAATTATATTTTTTGGAGTAATGTGAAAACATGTGAAAATTATTTCTTATACCATGCTTCTTTATGATCTATGAAATCCTGCACATTTATATGTAAATTACGTCACTGGGGACATGCTACGTACTTCGCGTATAGTAATTGTTAGGAGAATGGTGACTCCAAAGCCACACACCTTTGTCTGCTCTAACTATGATTCATACTTCGCCGTCTGTTGAGTGTGCATGCTACTTCATGCGGGGCCTTCGTACTGCACGTGAAAAACTAGTTGTCAGGTATCTAACACGCTATAGTAGCAGCGGACATAGTCATCAGTGAGACCATCCAGACTGACCCAATTAAAGAGCGCCTGACGGGATGTTTTGGATACATAATATCATTAATTCATCTTCATTGTCACGGGCATCGTCTGCGCTATGAACAAAGATTTAGATAGACTTTAGGACCTACAACTCCTTAAATGATATTTCCTATATTTATTAATTTTAGAATATCTTTGTTTGACCTATCATTGTTCACTTCTAAATTAATTTTGTTCCTTGTTCATCGCTACCTGTGTAATTTTCTTGTTTCATAATCTCCAATTTAAAATCCTGAATATCATCATAAATAACAAACGTTCAAAATAGCTGATACAATTTTAATTGCACTTTTATCTTGATTTTCGTAAAAAGACTCGACATTCTTAACTAATTTAATTATATGAGTGATTTTCACGTTAAAAACAGTAAAGATAAAAAGTAATGAGGAATCAAGGTACAAATATTTTTACTGAATTCTAATAGAAATAAGTTTGTCTTCATTGTAGATGGGCTGTATTCCTTGTGCATTAAATTACATGCAGTAACTGTGTAGCCTTCCACGGCCAGAGTCTCATAAAGTATAAGTTTTCTAGGTATGGAACCGTGACCTAATGTAAGGATCTAATATTGATGAAACCAATGTTTCGGCCATGCACGCAGCAACCTTCTTTTTGGTGTATTCAGATGAAGGGCACTGGTACCGTTGACGAAACGTTGGTTTCATCGCTGACCGTTGTCCATTATACCATGCGACACTATAACGGCTACATTTTCAGGCCCTCCTGTGATTGTATATCAGGCCCTCATAAGTCTAATATCTAATATCTGCCAGGAATTTATTCTAAATTTGAATCCAGCTAGTCTTTTATATTCCCTTAACGTATTCCATGCCTGTATGTGAACAAAAATTTAAAGAGAATAGTTGTAGGTGTTTGTAATATTTTCTGTTAGAATATCCCACGAGCAATGGTCAATATTCAGGGATATGGCAGGTACAAAGCAAAATTATCTAGTAAATATGGGATCTAAAATGCATACCTTAAGAGATATAAGTATAATAAGTTAGTATAAGTTAGTATAGCCCATCTTTACTGGACATTTTTTCTTGTTTTGGCCTATACTATTACATTATTAAATTTGGAAAGCAAAGAGCTTGCAGTAGAAGAGACTTATTTCACAATATCGAAGATACGCATGTTAGATCCCATGTTTATTATACTTCTGCTTTAATTATCCGTTCTTGTCATATCCTTGAATATTGGAACAGAGTTACGTCATGGAAAGTCAAGGTACAAGGGAGGCAAGAAGCGCGGAACGCAACGGCATACGGACCAACCTGACGTCACTCAGACGAGTAGGAGGAAGGGGAAATTAATGTTTAACGTCCCGTCGACAGCGAGGTCATTAGAGACGGAGCACAAACTCGGATTAGGGAAGGATGGAGAAGGAAATTGCCCATGCCATTTCAAAGGAACCATCCCGGCATTTGCCTTCAGCGGTAAAGGGAAATGACTAAATCCTAAATCCGAATGCCGGGACGCGTGTTTCAACCGTAGTCCTCCCGAATGGGAGGACAACACGATACGGAAGGAGTAGCATGAGGAGTTCAACCGCAATGGCAGTCCCACTGTACATCGGCAGGACAAAGGACCTCGGAACATCACGAACTTATAAAATGGCAAAAGACAGGAGGATTGGGAGTCAGTATTTAAAGATGAAGAATCTATCGACATTACAACAGACGAAAGGCTACAAGGACGGAAGTAGAAAGACGGAAGTAAAGAACAGAAAAAATTAGTTTTGTTGATGTAACATCTGGTTTATATGTTTGTATGTATGTGTGTTTTTTGTGACATTGTGTTTGTATGTAGGTATGTGATTTTTGTTGACGTCTCACAAGGCCAGCTTTCGCTTTTTTCTGGAGGAGTTTGTGCACGGTAAGTTTAGTGTCTTATTTTGGCGTTGTACTGAGTTTGTCTTTTTCGTCTATTTCTTCGCCGTATTATATTGTTCTCCGTTGTGTTTGGGTTCGTCATTTGTAGTACGGAATACAGGTTTTACAGTTGTTGCTTTTTTTCGCCATCGCTAGCAATAGTATTGCTACGATATTTTCCAGTCTATACTGGTTCTATACAAGGCAAAAGGACCGACATTCGAAAAATCTGTATCTCTTACTTCAGTTGATGTATATAGGTCAACTGAAGAACAGCTTACAAATTTATGTATGTCTATTTTTTTGGCCTTCGCTTAGTTAAACTGAGATACAGAATGCCAATGTTACATATTTTGATTTTTCAAGTATCAACTGAAGAATAGGATGATGTAGTGTCGGAGGCGAAAACAGTGGCACCTGTAAAATTTACATCCCGTACTTCAGTTGACGTACATACGTCAACTAAAGGATAGGATACTAGTGCTATAGAAGGCGGAAATGTTGATATACCTTCAATTTGTATCCCGAACTGCCTTTAACCTAAACAGATAAACTGAAGTTCAGGATAGAACTGGTATGTCAACTGACGTTTCCATGCCAACGTTACTTCTGTCCTTTCTCTTTTCTTTCTTTGTTTGCACAAGTTTCCCATTCTTCAGTTGACCAGTTTAGGTCCGCTGAAGAATAGGACTCAAACAAGCGATATACTTAATATTATGTTCGAAAACAGGATGTACGTGATATACGTCTACCATCTCTTTCCTCTGTCCTGCATTCCTTTTTCTCTGAACATTCGTCTTTGCTATTCAGTCTGTGCAACACATCATCTGTGGGAACTTCTGACGGTATTGGTCAAAGCTGACGGGTTGTATCCCATTCTTTAGTAATCCCCAGACGGTGAAAGGAGAGCAGACGGTAACGTTGACGTTGTTGTCAGATGTTCAAAAGGCGGAACGCAGCGTGAAGAGTGGCGAGGCACCAGCAGGTGCAACTGTTGACTGAGACGATGTAAATACATGTAAATTACGATGTGAAGAAGTTGTAAGAGGAGCAAGAGATCATGAGGCAGAAAAGATTGTCACTTAAGGAACATGGACACCAGAAGCAATGTAAAACATTGATGTATATTCGACTTTTTTTTTGTCGATTGGAGATGAGTTTAGCAAATGAAACAACGACAGGCAATAGCAAGCTAAAAAATGAGAGACGAGTCATTTTCGACAAACCAGGAGAGAAAATGGGGTAGGACAGAAAAAATTAGGAGTCACAGTCGCTACTCACCAAAGTACACTCCTGGAAATGGAAAAAAGAACACATTGACACCGGTGTGTCAGACCCACCATACTTGCCCCGGACACTGCGAGAGGGCTGTACAAGCAATGATCACACGCACGGCACAGCGGACACACCAGGAACCGCGGTGTTGGCCGTCGAATGGCGCTAGCTGCGCAGCATTTGTGCACCGCCGCCGTCAGTGTCAGCCAGTTTGCCGTGGCATACGGAGCCCCATCGCAGTCTTTAACACTGGTAGCATGCCGCGACAGCGTGGACGTGAACCGTATGTGCAGTTGACGGACTTTGAGCGAGGGCGTATAGTGGGCATGCGGGAGGCCGGGTGGACGTACCGCCGAATTGCTCAATACGTGGGGCGTGAGGTCTCCACAGTACATCGATGTTGTCGCCAGTGGTCGGCGGAAGGTGCATGTGCCCGTCGACCTGGGACCGGACCGCAGCGACGCACGGATGCACGCCAAGACCGTAGGATCCTACGCAGTGCCGTAGGGGACCGCACCGCCACTTCCCAGCAAATTAGGGACACTGTTGCTCCTGGGGTATCGGCGAGGACCATTCGCGACCGTCTCCATGAAGCTGGGCTACGGTCCCGCACACCGTTAGGCCGTCTTCCGCTCACGCCCCAACATCGTGCAGCCCGCCTCCAGTGGTGTCGCGACAGGCGTTAATGGAGGGACGAATGGAGACGTGTCGTCTTCAGCGATGAGAGTCGCTTCTGCCTTGGTGCCAATGATGGTTGTATGCGTGTTTGGCGCCGCGCAGGTGAGCGCCACAATCAGGACTGCATACGACCGAGGCACACAGGGCCAACACCCGGCATCATGGTGTGGGGAGCGATCTCCTACACTGGCCGTACACCACTGGTGATCGTCGAGGGGACACTGAATAGTGCATGGTACATCCAAACCGTCATCGAACCCATCGTTCTACCATTCCTAGACCGGCAAGGGAACTTGCTGTTCCAACAGGACAATGCACGTCCGCATGTATCCCGTGCCACCCAACGTGCTCTAGAAGGTGTAAGTCAACTACCCTGGCCAGCAAGATCTCCGGATCTGTCCCCCATTGAGCATGTTTGGGACTGGATGAAGCGTCGTCTCACGCGGTCTGCACGTCCAGCACGAACGCTGGTCCAACTGAGGCGCCAGGTGGAAATGGCATGGCAAGCCGTTCCACAGGACTACATCCAGGATCTCTACGATCGTCTCCATGGGAGAATAGCAGCCTGCATTGCTGCGAAAGGTGTATATACACTGTACTAGTGCCGACATTGTGCATGCTCTGTTGCCTGTGTCTATGTGCCTGTGGTTCTGTCAGTGTGATCATGTGATGTATCTGACCCCAGGAATGTGTCAATAAAGTTTCCCCTTCCTGGGACAATGAATTCACGGTGTTCTAATTTCAATTTCCAGGAGTGTATATTAAAAGTAATGCAAGTGATCTGTCCGCCTCTTACCGATATTACGCGTGATTACGCTCTTTGCCTGTCTCCCAGCAACGGCTTTACGCGTGGTACCCAAGAGAGTGTGCGCTGCCATTCCCACTTGTAACAGCACATGTTCAACCAACTGAACTTTGTAAACGTGTTTCAGACCATTTCCTATTGCTGTATGCTAGTGTTATAGAGACGACTTTAACATACAGTCCAATCTTGTTTAGTGCTATTTTCTGGAACTTAAATCCTTATTGGTTTGCAGTCACTTTCTTACTTTTAAATTCTTTGTTTATTTTTATTTATTTTTTCACTGGAGCAGACACACCTTTGAAGAGCTGATTACTTATTGGCTGGTGTTATATTGGTCCCGTTTCTTAATTTTTGCCTATTATTGCGGTTTGGAATTAAACATTCTTTGCCTTAGGTTTAATTAATCGTTTGAGTACCAGCGCGCACAGGGAGAGTAGATACGAGTGCTACAGCTTGTCTGAGCTTGCTCAGTAGGCACATCCTGTCTTAAGAAAATGGTTCAAATAGCTCTGAGCACTATGGGACTTAATATCTCAGGTCATCAGTCCCCTAGAACTTAGAATTACTTAAAAATTACTTAAACCTAACTAACCTCAGGACATCACACACATCCATGCCCGAGGCAGGATTCGAACCTGCGACCGCAACAGTCGCACGGTTCCGGACTGAAGAGCCTAGACCCGGTCGGTCACCGCGGCCGGCCCTGTCTTAAGAATTTTATTATGTGACTACCATGACCTGTTCCAGTCAATGTTGCACTTTTTGTTGCAATGTGTTCGATTAGGCTTCCGTCATCAGCAATGTTGCTTGCGAGTTTTATCCTTGCTGTACTACGCTTGTACCATGTTTTCCAGTGTGTGTTGTTGTTGGTTCAATATTCAAGAATCAATAGCTATTGGCGCTACATAGGAGCGTTCTTGTTTTATCTTATTCTTATTTGTGGGGTTTAAATTATCTATTAGTTTTGTGATAGGGTATTTTAAACATATTTATCTGGACGTGGACAATTCAGTGTGCAATCGTGTGATATTTTGAAGAGCCACCCCCTTTTGTGAACTGATAATTGTGGCTTATTTAAATGTGTTCTTTTGGAAGTAGAAGTGTCTGCCCTGCCAGTGCCCAGTAGAACGGTGCGTCCAGTCTGGTGCCTGGTTGGAGCCCAGCCCACACTCCGTAAAAGTAAGGCAACTGGACACATTTTGGCATTTATAACTGCATTTTAGACTTCTGAGCAACGCTTTGAATCATTTTACCTAATGAGCACTGGTTTGGTTTATTATAATAAAACTCTAATTGTACGAATGACATTTATTTGACACCCGTCCCTACCCTTCCTCATTCAGGGAAGTGTGATTGGACCGTTGCTGTTTGCGGTATATATAAATGATCTAGTACAAAGCCTCAGATGCTCTTTAACGCTATTCGCAGATGAAGCAGTTGTCTATACCAAAGTAGCAACACAAGAAGATAATAAGAATTTGCACAACGACCTACAGAAAACTGATGAATGGTGCAGGCTCTGACAGTTGACCCTGAACGTAAGTAAATGTTACATATTGCGCATACATAGGAGAAGAAATCGACAACTGTGCAGCTATAATATTGTTGACAAACAGCTGGAGTCAGCGTCTGCCCTAAAATATCTAGGAGAAACTGTCCAGAGCGAACTTAACCGAAATGAGCACATCAAACAAATAGTAGCAAAAGCAGACACCAGACTCAGATTCATCGGAAGAATCTTAAGGAAATGTGACTCATCCACGATAGAAGTGGCTTATAAGACGCTTGTTCGCCCGATTATTGAGTACTGTTCATCTATCTGGGATCCCTATCAGGCAGCATTGATAAAGGAGATAGAGAAAATCCAACGAATAGTGATGCGTTTCGCCAAGGGATCGTATAGCTGGCGAGAGAGCGTTACAGAGATGCTAAACAAACTCCGCTGGCAGACGTTACAAGAGAGGCGTTGTGCATCACGGAGAGATTTACTATTGAAATTTCGGGACACCACTTTTCTGAAGGCGTCGGACAACACATTACTTCCCGCCACATACATCTCGCGCATTGGCCACCAGGAGAAAATTTGAGAAATTAGAGCCAGTACAGAGGCTTACCTACAATCATTCTTCCAACGTACTGTTCGCGAGTGGAACAGGGTTGGAGGGATCAGATAGTGGTACCGAAAGTACCCTCCGCCACACACCATTAGGTGGTTTGCGGAGTATTATGTAGATGTAGATGAAGCCAGGGTAAAGCAAGAGAAACAAAGGTAAAAAGATTAATACCATTAGGAATTTCTACCAACAAGTGTTTGTATTAAAAGAGTTGGGACACCCTGGAGACGCAGCATTCTGAATTCATTTGAGTTTGTAAATTAAACTTACGAATTTTTTAAACTGGGTGTCGGTAGGGCAGGAATTTTTTTGTTAAGTGATCTGGAAGAAGCAAGGGAAGAAGTAGCAACAGGAGGCCCCTACAGACAAGAAAATATACCGTTGGATATACCGGAGTCAACAATCGGGAAACCACCAGATACAATAAACATGACAGATAATTAAGAAGGACCACTTAAATTCGTCAGTAGAATATACTTACATGGAAGAACTTATGTTTTATCATTTGAAAATTTGTTTTATCAAATTGTTGTATTTTTTCGCTTGAAGTCAATGTCAAATTATTCATGAAAGAGAAAGAATGAATTCCCGTGATATTGGAACCTGTACTGCAGTTGAAACAGGTAGACGAGCAATGAATATTAGAGGATATTGCGAAGTGCTGGACTTGACTGCCGAAGAGAAGAGACCGGTTTGTGTTCTGAGGCACCACAAGCTGCAGCGGGGAGATTGAGGAGAAACAGACAGGCGTAGCCTACGGAACACTTTTTGCTGCAGGAAGAGTGAAAACTGCATGTAGCTATGTCATGAGACGTTTATAAATTGCGTATAAGGCCGCTGACATGGAGTGAGAACGGTGCTACAGCTTTCCTTGTGACAGGAATCGATGAGAGAATTCGTGTTCCAGTGTATGTATTGCAATCCATTTCTGTATGTTGTATATGTATCTGTGTAATGTTAAGCAATCCCAATAATAAAAAATGTCCTTATAAATGTGGAGGCATATATAATAGATATGTTTTCAGTTCCTTATGTATTACACAACAGCTATCACTAGTCCTATATCTATCAGGAAAGTATTATAAATCTGTTGCTCGTTAGTCTTCTAAATTTCATTTGTTGATTTCATGCCTTTATCTAAATAGGAATGTAAGAAGAAACATTGTATGAGGGTGTAATATTTTTCTGTTAATTCAGTTGCATGTAATACAAACGTACGGACACGTACGTTGGCGATCACGAACCCTGAAGATCATTCGTCAACGTTACAATGTTCCTTCACTGATGGCCACCTTGTGCATTTTGGATCCAGTTCTCATTGGCAATCAACTGTAGTTTACCGTCCTATCGCTTCCTTGATCTTCCATTTGGACGAGTTCCATCAGTTTTTCCAGTAAGCACACATTTGGAGCGTCACGTGCCTGGCTTCCCAGCAATGTTGCCTGCCAGATTTATGGTATTCTCCGCTCTTTCATTTTCTGCAGGATGTTCGACTGTTCAATCAGGTCGTACCGTTCCTCATTATTTCTAAATCTCCAGGTGTTGTCTTCGCGGATAGGTCCAAATATCTTCCTCATCGTTTTCCATTCGAAGATCAACAGATACTCTTTCTTTTGTGATTCAGGTTTCTTCCCCTTAATGACACTAGTACTATCACTACGTAATATGTTTCAAGTTTGGTGTTGACTGACAGATATTTTGATGACATTATCTGCTTCACATGAAATAAGTTTTAGAACCATTGACAATATGTTGTTAAATTTTTTGTTTTAGGTAATTATACGTTTTGAACCAGGTGCCAAGGTATTTAAAATTTTCCACTCTGGCTGTGTTCCATACTCCATCCTGCAAGAGGGCACTGATAGGGGCTCCCCTGGCTACTATCATTGCAATCTTCTCCATATTAATCTTCAGTTCAATCTTACTGAAATTCTTGATGCCATCTCTTCCTCTGACTCTACTATGGCTGCATGTCATCTGCATGTCCCAATAACTTTCTACCATTTAGTTACACCCCTTTGCGTTCTCCTGTCATTTCCCGAAGTACAACATTCTCTGGGATTAAAAAAAAGGCAAAGGTGAAATGGCATCATCTACATCTACATCTGCATCCATACTCCGAAAGCCACATGACGGTGTGTGTCGAAAGGTACCTTGAGTACCTCTATGGGTTCTCCCTTCTATTCCAGTCTCGTATTGTTCGTGGAAAGAATGATTGTCGGTATGCCTCTGTGTGGGCTCTAATCTCTCTGATTTTATCCTCATGGTCTCTTCGCGAGATATACGTAGGAGGGAGCAATATACTGCTTGACTCCTCGGTGGAGGTATGTTCTTGAAACTTCAACAAAAGCCCGTACCGAGCTACAGAGCGACTCTCTTGCAGAGTTTATCTATCATCTCCGTAACGCTTTCGCGATTACTAAATGATCCTGTAACGAATCGCGCTGCTCTCCGTTGGGTCTTCTCTCTCTCTTCTGTCAACCCTATCTGGTACAGATCCCACACCGGTGAGCAGTATTCAATCAGTGAGTGAACAAGTGTACTGTAACCTACTTCCTTTGTTTTCGGACTGCATTTCTGTAGGATTCTTCCAATGAATCTCAGTCTGGCATCTGCTTCACCGACGATCAACTTTATATGATCATTCCATTTTAAATCACTCCTAATGCCTGCTCCCAGACAATTTATGCAATGAACTGCTTCTAGTTGCTGACCTGCCATATTGTAGCTAAATGATAAAGGATCTTTTTTTCTATGTATTCGCAGCTCATTACACTTGTCTACATTGAGATTCAGTTACCATTCCCTGCACCATGCGTCAATTCGTTGCAGATCCTTCTGCATTTCAGTACAAATTACCACTGTTACAACCCCTCGATATACTACAGCATCATCTGCAAAAAGCCTCAGTGAACTACCGATGTTATCCACAAGCTCATTTATACATGGTTATTACAAATGATTGAAGCGATCTCACAGCTGTACAATAACTTTATTATTTGCGATATTTTCACAATGCTTTGCACACACATACAAAAACTCAAAAAGTTTTTTTAGGCATTCACAAATTTTCGATATGTGCCCCTTTAGTGATTCGGCAGACATCAAGCCGATAATAAGTTTCTCCCACACTGGCACGTTTCTTGGTAGAGGAGGTTTAAGCACTGAATCTTTCACATAACCCCACAGAAAGAAATCGCATGGGGTTAAGTCGGGAGAGCGTGGTGGCCATGACATGAATTGCTGATCATGATCGCCACCACGACCGATCCATCGGTTTTCCAATCTCCTGTTTAAGAAATGCCGAACATCATGATGGAAGTGCGGTGGAGCACCATGCTGTTGAAAGATGAAGTCGGCGCTGTCGGTCTCCAGTTGTGGCATGAGCCAATTTTCCAGCATGTCCAGATACACGTGTCCTGTAACGCTTTTTTCGCAGAAGAAAAAGGGGCCGTAAACTTTAAACCGTGAGATTGCACAAAACACGTTAACTTTTGGTGAATTGCGAATTTGCTGCACGAATGCGTGAGGGTTCTCTACCGCCCAGATTCGCACATTGTGTCTGTTCACTTCACCATTAAGATAAAATGTTGCTTCATCACTAAAACAAGTTTCCCACTGAACGCATCCTCTTTAATGAGCTGTTGCAACCGCGCCGAAAATTCAAAGCGTTTGACTTTGTCATCGGGTGTCAGGGCTTGTAGCAATTGTAAACGGTAAGGCTTCTGCTTTAGCCTTTTCCGTGAGATTTTCCAAACCACCGGCTGTGGTACGTTTAGCTCCCTGCTTGCTTTATTCGTCGACTTCCGCGGGCTACGCGTGAAACTTGCCCGCACGCGTTCAACCGTTTCTTTGCTCACTGCAGGCCGACCCGTTGATTTCCCCTTACAGAGACATCCAGATGCTTTAAACTGCGCATACCATCGCCGAATGGAGTAAGCAGTTGGTGGATATTTGTTGAACTTCGTCCTGAAGTGTCGTTGCACTGTTCTGACTGACTGATGTGAGTGCATTTCAAGCACGACATACGCTTTCTCGGCTCCTGTCGCCATTTTGTCTCACTGCGCTCTCGAGCGCTCTGGCGGCAGAAACCTGAAGTGCGGCTTCAGCCGAACGAAACTTTATGAGTTTTTCTACGTATCTGTAGTGTGTCGTGACCATATGTCAATGAATGGAGCTACAGTGAATTTATGAAATCGTTTCAATCATTTGTAATAGCCCTGTATATATTGTGAATAGCAACGGTCCTACGACACTCCCCTGCGGCACACCTGAAATCACTCTTACTCCGGAAGTCTTCTCTCCATTAAGAATGACAAGCTGCGTTCTGTTATCTAGGAACTCTTCAATCCAATCACACAATTGGTCTGATAGTCCATATGCTCTTACTTTGCTCATTAAGCGACTGTGGGGAAATGTATCAAACGCGTTGCGGAGGTCAAGAAACACGGCGTCTACCTGGGAACCCGTGCCTATGGCCCGCTGAGTCTCGTGGACGAATAGCTCAAACTGGGTTTCACACGACCGTCTTTTTCGAAGCCCATGCATATTCTAGTCTCCAGAAAATTCATTATACTCGAACATAGTACGTGCTCTAAAATTCTACAACTGATCGACGTTAGAGATGTAGGTCTACAGGTCTGCACATCTGTTCGACGTCCCTTCTTGAAAACGATGGTGACCTGTGCCCACTTTCCAATCCTTTGGAACACTACGCTCTTCTAGAGACCTGCGGCACATCGCTGCAAGAAGGGGGGCAAGTTCCTTCGCGTACTCTGTGTAAAATCGAACTGGTATCCCATTAGGTCCAGCGGACTTTCCTCTTTTGAGCGATTTTAATTGTTTTTCTATCCCTCTGTCATCTATTTCGATATCTACCATTTTGTCATATGTGCGACAATTAGGAGAAGGAACTATAGCTTTGGCAAAAGACATTTAGTATTTCGGCGTTTAGTCTGTCATCCTCTGTTTCAGTACCATTTTGGTCACAGAGTGTTTGGACATTTTGTTTTGATCCACCTACCACTTTGACATAAGACCAAAATATCTTAATATTTTCTGCCAAGTAAGTACATAGAACTTTACTTTCGAATTCGTTGAACGCCTCTCGCATAGCCCTCCCCACACTACATTTCGCTTCGTGTAATTTTTGTTTGTCTGCAAGGCTTTGGCTATGTTTATGTTTCCTGTGAAGTTCCCTTTGCTTCCGTAGCAGTTTTCTAACTCGGCTGTTGTAGCACTGTGGCTCTTTTCCATCTCTTGCGATCTTGCTTGGCACGTACTCATCTTGTTTCAGACTTGTTTGGATGCTGAATTCCTTGAATATCTCCCCTTGCCTGTACACACCTTTCCCAACGCAACTAAATTGCCTGCTATGCCAAGCTCTGTCACAATGTGGTCTTATAAGCCTTTGAGAAATATACCAGTATTACCAGAAACCGATCACTGAACTTCCAGCATTACTGATAGATTTTTCTCATCATCAAAATTTGATCATCGATTGCTCTTCCTGTCCCCTGCCTGGTACTTTTCAAAACGATCTTCAGCAAAAGACTTCTGTTTTTCCTGACTTATTCATAACAAGTCTTTGCAGAGAGACACCTCTATAATTACAATTCCTTTTACTGTTCTTTTTGTACAATGGAATAATGGTTGCTGACTTCAACTCTTTTGGGATATTCTCCTTTTTCCATTCTTTTTTATGGGATTGTGTATCTCTTTCAGAACTGTTTGACCTCCTTCTTCAACATCACTACCGTTATCCTATCTTTTCCTGGCGCCTTATTATTATTCAGTTTCTTAATTGCTCTGTCTACATTCTGTTGGATTACTTCAGCTTCGTCTTCCTCTACACTCTCAGCAATTCTAGCTTCTGGAAAGACATTTTCAGGGTCTCCAGCAGTCAGAAGCTCCTCAGAATATTCCTTCTACTTGTGCAAAAACCTTTCCTTGTCCGTTAGCATATTTCTATACTCATCATTAACAGCTACTGCCTCATTTCTTTGACTTTCCTAACATTTTTCATAATCTGAAACATCTTTCTTTTGCATAATATTGTATTTGCTCCTTCTATTTCATTAATCGTATTGCGATTGATTTGTTTTCCTCTGTCCTCTGTATCCTATTGTTTCTCTTTTTATTTTCTTTGTTGCCTGCGAATTTTCTGCACAATTTCTGTCAAATATGTTTTCCTGGCTCTCTTACTGGCCTTCACAGCGTGCTCACATTCATCACTAAACCATTTGGTCTTGGTTATTCGCTTTATTTTCTTTGATGCTTCATTTACAGTGACCCATAGATCATCACGCTGATCACCAACACCTCTTTCTTTACTGTTGTTTTGAAATTTGTTATTCTTTGTGATATTATACTGGTAACAGAACTCTGTATCTTGAAGCCTCTCAACAGCAAGCTATCTCTTGACCACGTAGTTCCTCTTTCTATTATAACACAAGCGTAGTTGTAGTTTACTGCTTGTTAGGTAATCTTCTATGTCCCCATGAGCCCCTCTGTAACATCTATTATCTGCCATACACGTCTTGTACATCTCATCTATAAGCCTGTGATCATCTGATTGACAATATTACCATCTGGGGAATTCAGGTCTCCTTGTGTATCTATTTCAGGGGGACGTCGTCGAGCTCACAAGGTTCTGGCTTAGCGGAAAACTGATGAGACGCAGCACATTGTCATTTGTTTCCGCATATGTACACTCCTTCCCGATTGTCGCCCTGCGCATGTCTTCCTGTCTCACTTTGGCACTGAAATCTCCGAAAACCCGAAATGCTCTTAATATTTCTTGTACCAGTCCTTTCCACTGTTCTTTCTAGATCATCATAGAACACAGTATTCCCCTCCTAGTCGCTTTACGGTTTGTGCTGCAGATGTACTAAGAGGTGTTATGTCTCTATACTGACAACTCATAGTTGAGACATGATATCCTCTTGCTGTAGGCACAGAGCTCTTCACTTGCCTTAACAAATAGTTACTCGCAACAAATCCTGCCCATGCCATCCACTCTCTTTGCAGCTCCATTACATATTACTGAATATTCCTGAAGTAAAATCCCTTCTCTACACGATATAGTTTCATGTAATGCAGTGATTAATTAACTTTACATTCCTCCAACTCAACAGTACGATTTTTGCCGCTCCTGGCCTATATAGATTTCAATATTCCATGTGCCAACTCATAAACCAATCCGTCAAGCCGTTTTCGTCTTGTACCCTTCTACCCTTTTCCGAAGCACACTTGTAACGTACCTGCTGTTGATAACTGTCACCTGGCCGCGTTTCGTTCACTGTGCCAAGTTATCCCAGTAGTGGAGTTTCTATTTTTCTGTTCTTGGGATAGCAGGATTTATTCACATTTTCCTCGCCTATGTGGGTGTGTTTCATTACGTCTCAAGAGCTCCCCCTGCCCTACGGAACAGCCGGTACCTACTCCACACCCGATATACACTGTCCACTCATATTAATATGAACACATGTCAAAAGCCTGAATAACCATCTTTTGCAGCCCGCTCGTGTAGGAAGAGAGTCGATAAGGTTGACGAAGAGTGTCAATGAGGTTCTGGAAGATACCGACTCTGCGACGTGGCCAGCTGCGCTAGGTTCCTCGCTCGAGGATCCATATTGTGAACAGTTCGATCTAAGTGGTGCCATGAATTCTGGATTGGATTTAAATCCGGGACGTTTTGTGGCCAGGGGAGGACAGTAACCTCATCCTGGTGTTCTTTGAACCATTCACGTACACTGCGAGCTCCGTGACACGTTGCATCGTCCGGATGGTAGATGCCATTCTGCCAGGGAAAAATAAATTGCAAGTAGGGGTAGACATTGTCCCCAAGGAGAGATGCCTACTTCTTTATTGATCCATTGTGCCTTCCTGAATGACAAGATCAACCCGGGACTGGCGCAAAAACGTTCGCCAGATCAGAACACTCCCTCCTTCGGCCTGGAACCTTTGCTTTCATACGTTTCACGACGTACACTCAAGCGGACATCTGGCCGATGGAACGAGATACGTGATTCATCGTAAAAGGCCGCCTGTCGCCAAATAGCGGACGTCCAGTTGTGGTACTGGTGCGCAAATTCCAGCCTTCGTCACTGGTGAACAGCAGTCAACATGGGTGAATGAACCAGGCACCAGTTGTGGACGCTCGCAAGCACCAACGTACGCTGAGTAGTCATTGAGGAGACATTGTTGATGGCCCTTGGTTCATCTGCGTGGACAGCTGGCTCAACAGTGGAACAGCTGGCTCAACAGTTGCACATTTCTGTAGCCGTCGTTCACTCCTGGCGTCTATGGGTCATGGTGCACCACAGTTACCTCGGCGCCGGTTCTGGTTAGTACCACTTTGCCATGTTCGCTGTAGTTCAATCGCGGAGGCACGCGAACCATTTACAAAATTAACCATTTCGGAAATGCTTCCACCCTTGCCCCGAAAGCCAATGGCCATGCCCTTCTAGACGTCAGATAAAGTTCTCCCTTCCCGCATTACGATAATGGCTGCACTGATTTTCGCAATCGCCCCTCCCGTATCAGGTGGGGACCTAATACACTTTATATCCACTGTTAGTGCTGGAATCTGCCGTCTGCGAGAGGTTACTGTACGCTGTCGTCGAACATAGACGGTCGTCACGTTAATGTGACAGAGCAGCTCTCAGCTTAATTGAAGTACACGAACTCTCCCATTCTCACGGACAGTGCTACGATAAGGCGGCGCCGACTAAGAGTCGTAGTTCATTATCATAAACAGTCTGAAAAACTTGTATTGGTGTTCTTTAAAGGAAGCTGTGGTGAGAAGTAACTGCTGATAAAAAATTAGTTACCTTGTGCCGTTTCCGAGATATTTAGCATTGACATTAGAAAATCAGGTGGTTGCGCGAGCATATTCAGCGCTTGCACGCGATAAATCCGGTAACGCACCGACATCTGTGTTTCCGTGAGTTATCACTTGTTGAAATGCTCATTACCAGTTAAAATGTGACTTATTGTCAAGTGCCAAATTTAAGCTAAGTCAGTAAAAGCTACATTTGTTCCGTTTGAGGCAACCAGACGAACAATACGTTTGACGACACTGTCTCTGGAAGGATGTTTAAATGTACGCGGACAACGACCTGATTGGCTAACTTCAATGCCAAGTAACGTGGAAACAGCGCATGTATCCAATCTTTTCTTTCCTGTCATAACCTCTTCGGTAACGTCCTTACAAACTCATCAGACTGTATCTGACCGACCTGTATGTAACCTCTGTATATTTCACAGCTTTTCAGTGGTAGGGAGCATTTCTCTGTTTAAAAATTTGGCACCTCTGAAGCAGCAAATGAAGTAGATTCAGTCTAATGTGGTTCTCAGAATTGTTGAGAGAGGCAGATTTAACATGTCTGACTATTACTAGAAAACCGCCTACATTTTAAGAACAAATTGTTTTCTTAGAGGGAAGAAGGGAAGCTGTAGTCTGAAGGAATCCCCAGCACTGAGGTTTATTTAGTTTTGGTCGAGACAGGGATGTGTGTGAATGGATAGAGAGCAGTGTAGAGTTAATTAGTGGGAAAATTAATTGTTTTGGCGTAAGGAAGGTTAGTTTCCTAGCAGTGGGATGTGAATGAGCTTAAGATCACAGTGTAAAGAGAAGGCCATTGCAATGAAAATGTGATGAAACGTGAAAAATTGAGAACTTTCATGCACATGACGGTTTCACTTTTGTCTCAACAGCTAAATTAATTCCGAAATTGGATGCATAAGAATATTTTGCAAGAGTACAAGGTTTTTCGATGAAGGGATAAGGAATAAGAGGCAAGAATTTGAGGATGGAAAGTTCCCATTTTTGCTTATTCAGTGTAGTAGACATAGTGGGACTCGAGCAAGCATGACGGCAATCATTCTGGAACGAAAAGAAATTACATCAAGACATGCACGCAACTTTAGCTGGTACGATATCGAGCTATTTTCTGTGTTGCTTACGAAATAACAGAGACTTTGAAGTTGGCCCGTTATATGCCCTGTGTTGCGAATTCACCCCTTTTTTTGACGTCTCGTTCGACGGAGATCAGAACAGCGACGACAAATGTTGAAATCTCACGGTTGTCTTATGGATGGCCGAAGAAAACGTTTCAGACACGCCGCAGCTCAGAATCGACACGAAAATGCCATAAGGGGTGGCGTAAAGGGTGGCAACCAAACCAACCCTTACCTTGGGCCGTTGATTCCCACGCATTTCGTATTCGACAATAAACAGTTCATCGTGTGATGAGAAACAGAACGACGTTTTTGATTAGCTTTGTGACTGCTAACGGCTCTCGCATGATTCAACCATACTCTAAGGACATCGTGGGACTGCAACTACAGTGAAAGTAAGGGCACCTCTTTGGAGTGCAGTGCGACTGCAGTTTATGACCTAGTGTACAAAAATGGTTGAAATCGCTCTGAGCACTATGGGACTTAACTTCTTTGGTCATCAGTCCCCTAGAACGTAGAACTACTTAAACCTAACTTACCTAAGGACATCACACACATCCATGGCCGAGGCAGGATTTGAACCGCGGCTCCAGACTGTAGCGCCTAGAACCGCTCGCTCACTCCGGCTGGCCCTGGTGTACAGAGAGGGACCACTAGGTACTAATAAAAACCATTAGACGAAATTTGAATGTAATCTGAAGCACTATTCACGATTTTTCAGCCTTCGTTGTTCGTGTCCTCCCATGTCGTGATCATAGGGGTGTAAATAAAACGCAGTTTCTCTGAGAGCTCCCAGTTTGGTAACACTCACGCTGCCACCGCGCTGCCTGTAATGAGCGCATTAAAATTCTACCTGTATAGAGAAAATCTGTGCCGAGAGTCTTAGGCACCTGCAGGCAAGTTATGCTGCTGCTCTTACGCCTTGCAGTAGGCATAAGGAAGCTGAGCTGTGTCAAGAGGCTGTCTGCCTACAGGCGCCGTTAACCCACCGCAGACCTGACACGTACGTCTGAACTCTGGCCTTTTCTCACATGTGTCGACACCCTGCTGTCTGAGGCGTTGCAGATCCCAAGAGTAAGGTAGAAGATCACCATGCTCTTTCAGCCTAACAAAGGAATTGCTGTTAATCCATTGTGGATATGGGACAGCTGCAGTTCAAATATTTACCAAGGAAAAGCGCCAAACTGTAGTATGATTTGAAAAGTTATTTTGTTGAGACTTACAGTTTCGGCATCTCATTAATTCCATCTTCAGGGTCTTATAAACTCTATGTACAGACAATAGATTATATCGACATTTGTATAACTGGAGCCAAAAATGAACTGACGGAATACAGATACTGATGGAACCAGTTATGCAAATATCGATACAGCAGATGGTTTATATATGGAGTGCATAGGGGCCTGAAGATGGAATTAATAAGATGCCGAAACTGTTTGTCTAAATAAATAACTTCTCAAAACATACGTCTGATTGGCAATTTTTCTTGGTAAATAAATAACAGAGGAAGGTTGGAGGCACCTTTGAGCCTAATTCCAAACTTGTACACAGCAATGGGAGACAATTACGGCACTTCGAAAAATGTGATCCGTTAATTTTTTGTGCAGTGTGGATTTTGCGAGCGCTTAACGTCGTCTTCGTATTGCGAACACTTTGCAACGACAGTGGAGATGACGCCTGCGGTACCTGGCAATGCAACGCTGCCCTGGTGCACGCACCTGGTGAAGACGAAGAGGACGAGGGCGTTGCCGAGGACTCCGGCGGTGCCGATGGCGAGCAGGACGGAGCCCAGGGCGTAGTGGGCGGCGGGCGGCAGCCCGGGGTACTGCAGCCAGTGCGGGTGCGTGGGCGGCGGGGGTGGGCAGCGGGGGAGGCCACCACTGCCGCTGCCACTGCCGCCGCCGCTGCTGCTGTTGCTGCTGGAACACGCGGGGTGCGTTTGTTACAAACACAGGAATGCGGCAGGTACGCGAAACACAGTAACAAAGCCAGCCAAGGTAACAGTCTAAAAACATCAAATCCATACAGCCAAAGATAAATTAGTGTAGCCTTGTTGGCTAATGAACTGGAAGGGTAGTCTCATCCACCCAATCGGAAAGCGTTTTCATCCTTACACGCCCTTTACCGGAGGTACATGTATCTGAAGTGTCTCAGTTGAGTGTACGTGATTATAAGGGCTGGCTGTATAGCGTGGTGTCATATTTGTATTGTATGGTGACGAGACAGGAGAAGAGAACCCCTGTGATATTGGTACTCAGTTTAGCCCTCTCGAGTACAACCATGGGATCGCTAGATAAATCACACCATGGGAAATACTTTCCAAAGCTAAGATCGCATATATATTTCTTTATTTATATACAATCGATTCCGACAGACTTTGTTGTCATCTTCAATCTACAAAAATTTATGTTATAAAATGTGTTCATTTTGAGCTGGACCTCAGGCCAAGTTGTCATGTAGGTAAAATGTAGTATTTAATGATTTGTCATGAATTTGCTGGCGTAAACTGTCGCCAGCACACCGGTCGGCAAAGATGAAGTGCGAAGATCGATTAGTAGGCGCTGGATCAAGTGCGCCATCACGAGAGAGACACACTCACAAGCAACAAGGCGCCAGCTCAATCTCCACAACAGGTACTTAGGCTGCTGCCGCCGCTGACCGGGGGGCGTCACTCAATCATCCAGTTTGGCGTCTGTCAGTTACTCACAGAACGGGTTTAGTTGGTCACAGGCTACGAAAGTCCAGAGCAAACAAATTAGTGTCTATAGTGGGACTAGTTTACCTCAACCAAAATTGTACCTTACTAGCAGAGAGAAACTAAAGTTTCTAGTAGCAAGATTACGGTTATGGACATACATCAGTCTGCAAGAGGACTATTACTGATGATCTTCTACCACAAAGCATGGACTAGATTCAAGATGCTTCCAGTTCATGTAAATAAAGAACCGTATTAATCCCCGTGTGCATCTGTAAAAAGAGGATACCGGCCACCCATGATAACATCCTCTCTCTTGCTTCCTTGCAGTACAAAACTTTGTAATAAATAAATTATTTAAACGAAAAAGCACCTTATGCACATGCTCATGTCCATATACGTAGCGCTCACAGATGACTGTGACACATTTTTATGACATGACAATCATTGTCAGGGGTACGTATATGGGCAAGACAATCTGCACGAGGTGCTTTTCTATTTTAAATGTTTTATTTATGGCAAACCCTTACATTATGTGCTAGATTTTATCTACATGACAACCTTGGTGTGACATCGAACTCGAAATGAACACATTTTATAATATAAATTTGTAAAGACTTGAGACTGTCGAAACAGATTTTTTGTAAACAAAGAAATATATACACGATCTTGGCTTCAGAAATTTTTTACGAAGCAAAACAGGTCGTTCAAAAAAATGTTCAAATGTGTGTGAAATCTTATGGGACTTAACTGCTAAGGTTATCAGTCCCTAAGCTTACACACTAGTTAACCTAAATTATCCTACGGATAAACACACACACCCATGCCCGAGGGAGCATTCGAACCTCCGCCAGGACCAACAACACAGTCCATGACTGCAGCGCCCACGACCGCTCGGCTAATACCGCGCGGCACAGGTCGTTCCTTCTCATTTCTCGGCAGTAGAAAATTCAGCCAAAAGATCTCCATTCGAGTAATGGATCACCACTAGAAATTCGTGGTGTCACATAGCCATACTCCATGAGACACTGCAGAGAAGTTTGGTATCTAATCCAGGATTTATTTCCCCTCAGGGCCACTCAGCCATTTCCCGGTGTTTTAGAAATTTTCTACAATTTTATAGGATATGATTTCGTTAATTTAAAAAATCTTAATACATTTTAAAAGTTCTACATTATTTTCGTGCTGGAGAGTTGCTATATAAGTTGGAAATGGTTGATGACAACTAACTTGATGTTGTATGATATCAGTTCGCTGGTCTGTATATAGTTTACATACAAAATATAGACTGATATTTGCTACTGTCACACCTTCACATTCACATTAAGGACTATCTTGAATGTGAAGATGGCGCAGGCGAATGGTTCATCATCAAATCGAATGCGAATTATGGAACGTTAAACCTTTTTTTGTTTTCATTTTGTGCGAACAGGGCTTCGGTGGAATAACCTGCTCTAATTGTCCCCAACGTTTTCCTTTACTTCGTATGAATAATTTTTGGTCACCTTGTCGCTCTATGTAAGGACATCAGAAGTCAAGTGACAATCGTCGTCCCACCTCTTTGCGCAACAAGAATGGGGCATTATCACAAGAGAGTATGTTTCCTATAGGCACTGCTGTATTGCGATATGAGTCTCACGGCAGCGGAACTAGAACTTGATGTAAAATTGGCGTACGTGGGACAATACTAAATTGCACACAGATTGTTCTTAAAATTCTGGTAAAGCCGTAGTAAAATTGTGCCAACAATTTAACAAAAGCCACATTGACGTGGATGATGCTGATCCACAAAAACATTCTGTATCTTGAACGACGTCATTTTTATGTTTTCGGTAAGCAAGAAGAACATTTTTGAGAAAGGGATTTTACAACAATATGACCATCCACACATCTCAAATGGAACAAGGAAAGGAATGTGTCGTTGAATAATTCAACTTTCGGTACGCCGTTCCGACCATTGTTTACTGAGATTTGGTGACTGTGTTGAAACATTGTGTCATGAGTCACTTTGCAGAGTAGTGTAACATTCAATAATAATCACCTTTGCCTGCTACAATAATGTGTAACTTCTGAAGCTCCTTCGTATATAACGCAGTCTTTGGGTTTGATGGCGGGGTTGATTTTAAATTGGACGTTTCCAGCGGCAGTCTTTATTAAGTCATCGATTATTTCATTGTATTTAATGTTAGCGTGTCCCTTGGACCACATAAAGTTTACCTTTTTTCTAAGATTGGGGTTTCGCTTGATAGCTTTTATAATGTCCATTACCAGTGGATTAGTTCCCTTGAGGATGGTTAGTGTCTGCACAGTTTGGATGATGCCTCTGCAATCCATTACAATAAATTTTTCGTTATAAGATAATTTACACTTGCAAGTATAGATTTGGCATCTGCAGAAAAAATTCCTACTGTTAAGCGAACTCATCATGAGCAGTTGACGTTCGTGGAGTTACAATACCCGCTCCACTCACCGCCATCGCCTACCATCGTAGTGTGAGGTCTGAGGACGGTCAAAAACTGACTGAAACCACTTACCATCGAAATAGATGTTTTAGCGTTCGAGACTGTTTTGTCCACTTTTTTAGTACTTTTAGCCAGACGGCTGTATTTTCACGAGAAATCTTCTCAAAAATGATTTATTCAGTTATCAGCAATTAAGATTCTTGCTAATTGGACTGCTCCGGCGAATGTTTTTCTGGGAAAGTGCAAACCTGCCGCAGTTATTTCGTTATACTGGTGACAGTGTAAGAGTAATTAGGTTATCTTGGCGTTCTTCGGAGATTTGGTAGAATTTCAGTTTAAGGGTTGTATTTATTCTCTGTCCAACTCCCCTTACGGAAACATAGAGACCGTCAATTTTTTTTTTTATTTTGCTTTATTTTTCAACGTGAGGTTACTTAAATATAATTGATACCGATTTTGACGAATTACCACGTCGTCATTCAATTAACTGAGTACTTTACATAGTAATTAGACAAATGAATGGGTCCAGTGTTTCTCAAATCATCTGGTGATGACTTGCTAATTGGTTGAAAGGTGGTAAATAGTATTTATAGCATTTGAGTGACCTGAGGATGAAAAACAAAAATTACTTCCACCACTAGAATTGCGCCGATTACGACTGGGTCGAGCGCCAATGCACAATGTTGCTTTAGCGGCTTTGTCCAGAAGGTGGATTCTTCGCAGTTGATCAAGAGATCACCTTGTAAGAGGCCGATAGTAAACAATATTATCGTCTGTGGTCGTCGAGCGTTCTTCTAAATGGTTTCTTAATCAAGATCTTCCATTGTCATACAAGACTTATACTACGGATACTAACACGATATTAGTAGGGTTTCTTTGGTTTCTTTGCATAGTGCCCCTTCGGCTGTTTCTAGAGATGAACTTTTTTTTTTTTTTTTTTTTTTTTTTTTTTACTGTCATCGTTAGCCGTGCTCTTCTTAAGTACTGCGTGGAAGCCAGCAAGCAGTATGCGAACGACATGAAAATTAACGTCGAGCGTTGGTTTCTACGTCAACACTGAACGGAATGTAACTGGCACTCAGCACGCACTAATATGAGTACCAAAAGGCGCCAAGTTAAGAGTACAAGGGCTGTCATTAATGTTCAGCCAGGTACTGCTTTTCACAATTTTCGATACCATCAGAGCTATTATGTATTAACAGGTCACGAAAGCATCCTGCATCAGTAGACAGATGGCTGTTAAATGAAAAAGCTTCGTTGAATCGCTATAAAATGCTACAAAAAGCATTTGTGAAAATAACTGATTTCTAAGCGCCATAAAGGAAAGAATCTTTAATATTTATTCATGGGGGACAATGACACGAACTCCCTTCAATAAACACGCGTTTTGTATGTTTGTTACAACCAGTATTTTCCAGTTCACTCAGTTGCTATTGTTCCATTCCCGCAATTGATCTAGAAGATCACAATGGGCAGCAGGAGATGTAATACGACGTTCGAACAGCAATACATTGTTATCTTTCACCCTGAAACGTCACATTCAAGGAGATATTGGTAATTTGATGAATATACTCATAAGTACGGTTAGGTATGTGATAAGATAGTCTGAAGAGGAGGATCCAACAGAGCCGGTCATAGTAGCCGAGCTGTTCTAGGCGCTACAGTCTGGAACCGCGCGACCGCTACGGTCGCAGGTTCGAATCCTGCTTCTGACATGAATGTGGGTGATGTCCTTAGGTTAGTTAGGTTTAAGTAGTTCTAAGTTCTAGGGACTGATGATCTCAGAAGTTAAGTCCCATAGTGCTCAGAGCCATTTGAACCATTTGATCCAACAGAACCAGTTTACCAGAAAGTGCAGCCCCGGAAGATAAATGAAAGACGAAGATGGTTATTCACACAAAATATATACTGCAATCTCCGATTTAGCGTGCAGTCTAGCTGTTTCTAGAATGTGTTAAGCAAGTACGTGAATAAACTGCTCAGAGGGTTATCAGAGATGAAAGGTATAACAAAAGAATGGCTAGTAAGAAGTCGTATGTGAATACGATGATTTGAACCAAAATTATCTACTTCGGTAGGGACACATCACGATAAGGTTGGCGAAACGGTGTTAAATTTTCCAGCAGACTGAAAAATTATGGTATGGCGAAAGGCAAATGCCTAATTGTGAGCTGAACATTTCCAATATCCACGTACTTTAAAATATGACAAGGGCAGTGTTTTGGTATGAGACTTTATTTCATGACGAATGGGATAAGTCACTTTTATTGATTTCTGGAGGTAGTTTATCGTCCCTCTCTACCGACTGATCACCTTCAACAGCCTGAGATTCATCTGACTGTGAGGAGTTGTGACTAGGTTTGAATAGATTTCGAGTTAAACCAAGAATTTGGCCCAATGCCTGGTGACAAGGAATCTTACTTCACCTACTGCCAGCTACATACTGTTTGCTAATGGCTGCCCCTTGGATACCAGTCCTATAAAAACCGTTTCACAATAACAGACCTTAAATACTCGAACTGGCCAACCCAAAGTCGAACGCCAACACACATGATTATTTTAGCGGCCTCGGTAATTTTTGTTTCGTTTTTTATGTTAACAGGCTTTTTCATGCTGTGTTGCTTTCTCAATATTTACGAAAGTTACGGGATATGTTGGTGTAATATGATCTAACACGAAGATCGCAGTCTGTTATGTTGACACGCTTTTAATAGGACCGGTCTTCAAGGGGCTGCCATCAGTACTAGAGGTGTAGCACTGAGAGTCTCCTAACTCACATTCAACAGCCTAGTTTTATGAAGACTGATTCACTCATATGAGAAAAGTAGCAACACAGTGAAAAATGTACTGTTTTTCTCGCCAGAGTTAATAACAACAGAAATCACACAACGCTTACGATGATGAATCAAAACATGACCGCACTTCATAGCGTCACGTTGCGGATCACATGTCATAGAGAGCAGAAAATGAAGAGAATATTTACACGCCTTTTACTGTCAATACGTACGTTATACATGGATGCATAATCACTTTAAAATCACAAATAGAGAATTTTACTAACAGATAATAACGACAGCTGTGACTACAAAAGGTTGGCCTTTCAGTTAATTATAATAAAACTTAAACAGGCTACTCTGATAAAATGCAAAGCAGTAAATAGTTTTAAGAACTCTGAAGCGGGAAATTTATTCATTTTATAATAAATTAACTTAGACAAACCGAAATACAAGTAATGTTACATTATAAGTCAGACCAATTAAAAAAGTTTTTAATGTAACGAAAAAATAGGATAATGAAGTCCGGAAATCCAGAAATACGGAATCGATGAGAAATCCCTTGTCGGCAGCACTTAACACTTCATGTGATTAAAGAGCTAGTTGTGTTTCACAAGAACGATGCTTTCTAAACCTATGTTGACTGTGTGTCAATAGACCGTTTTCTTCGAGATAATTCATAATGTTCGAACGCAAAAAAATGGCTCTGAGCACAATGGGACTCAACATCTGAGATCATCAGTCCCCTAGAACTTAGAACTGCCGAGGCAGGATTCGAACCTGCGACCGTAGCGGTCTCGGGGTTCCGGACAGAAGCGCCTAGAACCGCTCGGCCACACAATATATGTTCCAAAATCCTGCTGCATATCGACGTTAACGATATGGGCTCGTAATTTAGAGAATTACTCATACTACCTTTCTTGAATATTGGTGACCTGTGTAACTTTTCAGTGTTTGGTTACGGATCTTTCGTCGAGCGAACGGTTGTATATGATTGCTAAATATGGAGCTAATGCATCAGCATACTCCGAAAGGAACCTAATTGGTGTACAGTCTGGACCAACAGACTTGCTTTAATTAAGTGATTTACGTTGCTTCACTACTCCGAGGATATTTACTTCCGCGTTGCTCATGTTGGCAGCTGCTCTCGATTCGAATTCTGGAATATTTACTTCGTCTTCTTTTGTTAAGGCATTTTGAAAGGCTGTGTTTAGTTAATCTGCATTGGCAGCACTGTCTTCGATAGTACAGTATCTCCATTGTTATCGCACAGAGAAGGTACTGATTGTTTCTTGCGACTAACATACTTCACATATGACCAGAATCTCTTTGGATTTTCTGCCAGGTTTCGAGACAAAGTTTCGTTGTGGAATCTGTTATAGGTGTCTCGAATTGAACTGCGCACTAAATTTCGAGCTTCTGTAAAACATCGTCAATCTTGGGGATTTTGCGTCTGTTTAAATTTGGCATGCTTGTTTAGTTGTTTCTGCAACAATGTTCTAACCCGTTTTGTGTACCAAGGAGGATCAGCTCCGTCGTTCATTAATTAATATGGTATAAATCTCTCAATTACTACCGATACTACACTACTGGTCATTAAAATTGATACACCGCGAAGATGACGTGCTACACACGCGAAATTTAACCGACAGGAAGAAGATGCTGTGATATGCAAATGATTAGCTTTTCAGAGCATTCACACAAGGTTGGCGCCGGTGGCGACACCTACGACGTGCTGACATGAGGAAAGTTTCCAACCGATTTCTCATACACAAACAGCAGTTGACGGGCGTTGCCTGGTGAAACGTTGTTGTGATGTCTCGTCTAAGGAGGAGAAATCCGTACCATTACGTTTACGACCTTGATTAAGGTCGGATTGTGGCCTATCGCGATAGCGGTTTATCGTATCGCGACATTGCTGCTCGCGTTGGTCGAGATCCAATGACTGTTAGCAGAATATGGAATCGGTGAGTTCAGGAGGGTAATAAGGAACGCCGTGCTGGACCCTAACGGCCCCGCATCACCAGCACTCGAGATGACAGGCATCTTATCCACATGGCTGTTACGGGTCGTGCAGCCACGTCTCCATCACTGAGTCAACAGATGGGGACGTTTGCAAGACAACAACCATCTGCACGAACTGTTCGACGACGTTTGCAGCAGCATGGACTATCAGCTCGGAGACCATGGCTGCTGTTACCCTTGACGCTGCATCACAGACAGGAGCGTCTGCGATTGTGTACTTAGCGACGAACCTGGGTGCACGAATGGCAAAACTTCATTTTTTCGGATGAATCCAGGTTCTGTTTACAGTGTCTTGATGGTCGCATCCGTGTTTCGCGACATCGCGGTGAACGCACATTGGAAGCGTGTATTTGTCATCGCCATACTGGCGTATCACTCGGCGTGATGGTATGGGGTGCCACTGGTTACACGTCTCTGTCACCTCTTGTTCGCATTGATGGCACTTTGAACAGTGGACGTTACATTTCAGATGTGTTACGACCCGTGGCTCTACCCTTCATTTGATCCCTGCGAAACCCTACATTTCAGCAGAATAATGCACGACCGCATGTTTCAGGTCCTGTACGGGCCTTTCTGGATACAGAAAACGTTCGACTGCTGCCCTGGCCAGCACATTCTCCAGATCTCTCACCAATTGAAAACGTCTGGTCAATGGTGGCCGAGCAGCTGGCTCGTCACAATACGCCAGTCACTACTCTTGATGATATGTGGTATCGTGCTGAAGCTGAACGGGCAGTTGTACCTGAACACGCCATCCAAGCTCTGTTTGACTCAATGCCCATGCGTATGAAGGCCGTTATTACGGCCAGAAGTGGTTGTTCTGGGTACTGATTTCTCAGGATCTATGCACCCAAATTGCGTGAAAATGTAATCACATGTCAGTTCTGGTATAATATATTTGTTCAATGAATACCCGTTTATCATCTGTATTTCTTCTTGGTGTAGTAATTTTAATGGCCAGTACTGTATTTCTCTAAATTTAAGCCACATCTGTTCTCCACTTATATTGTTAGTGTGAATGAGCGAAGAATGTCTGATAGGAAGGCGTCAAGCGATTTTTTATCTGCTTTTTTGAATATATATATTTTTTGCTTATTTTTCGAGGATTTGGGGATTACAATATTCAATCCCGCTACAACTCTGTGTTCACCAATAGCTTAATCAGTTTTGATGCTCATTATTAACTCAGGATTATTTGTTGCTAAAAGACCAAATGTGTTGTCACAACCGTTTACTATTCGCGTGGGCTCATGAAGTAAATGCTCGAAATAATTTTCAGAGAATGCGTTTAGCAGAATTTCGGATGACATTTTATGCATACCTCCGGAATTAAACCTGTATTTTCACCAACATATCGAGGGTACATTAAAGTCACCACCATCTTGTTGTGACTTGGCAAGACAGCCAAGTCACTAGGAGATAGCCGAAAGGCACGCGTGTAAGCTCACGCAGGCTGGCGTGAGGTCTGGAACAGGTCAAGGTCTTATAGTAGCAAAAATAGTACGTAGCTTCTGGAATACTTAACTTTAATCCATAATTGGTGAACATCGGTTTGACGCTACATGCATCACAAGATAAATAGCAATTGATAATGGCGCCTTGCTAGGTCGTAGCAAATGACGTAGCTGAAGGCTATGCTAACTATCGTCTCGGCAAATGAGAGCGTAATTTGTCAGTGAACCATCGCTAGCAAAGTCGGCTGTACAACTGGGGCGAGTGCTAGGAAGTCTCTCTAGACCTGCCGTGTGGCGGCGCTCGGTCTGCAATCACTGACAGTGGCGACACGCGGGTCCGACGTATACTAACGGACCGCGGCCGATTTAAAGGCTACCACCTAGCAAGTGTGGTGTCTGGCGGTGACACCACACATCTGTTATCGTATGAGTCGGGTACGTGTTTGAAATCAAACACAAGTTTTCTTTGAACTTTTCAGCAGCTGTATCGTATGATTGGGAGGTCGGTAAAAGGATCCAATTATTATTTTATTCCGGTTGTCAACAATGACCTCTACCCATACTAATTCAAGGAAGTATCTACTTCAATTACGCGACAAGATAAACTACTTCTGACAGCAACGAACACGCCACCGCCAACCGTGTTTAGCCTATCCTTTCGGAATACCGTTACGTTCTTCGCAAAAATTTCGGCTGAGCTTATAACCGACTTTAGCCAGCTTTCAGTGCCTATAACGATTTGAGCATCAGTGCTTTCTATTAGCGCTTGGAGCTCTGGTACTTTCCCAACACAGCTACGACAAATTAAAAATGTTATACCAATGGTTCCTTTATCTAAGTTCTTTCTGTGTTCAGCCTGCACCCTTTGTACTGAAGCCTTTCTTGTATTTTCCCGAGACCCTCTAACCTAAAAAACCGTCCAGTCCACGCCACACAGCCCCTGCTGCCCGTGTATCGGCTTTCTGTGAATAGTGGCCACTTGACCTATTCAGCGGAACCGGAAGCCCAACCACCCTTTGGCTCAAGTCGAGGAATCTGCAGCCTACACGATCGCAAAACCGTCTGAGCCTCTGATTCAGACCCTCTACTCGGCTCTGTACCAGAGGTCCGCAATCTGTCCTATCTACTATGCTGCGAGAGGTCAGCTCTGCTTTAATCTTGCAAGCAAGACTGGCAGCCTTTACCACTTCTGATAGCCACTCGAAACCAGAGAGAATCTCTTCTGATGCAAAGAGACACACATCATTGGTACCGACGGGAGCAACCACCTGCAGTTGGCTGCTCCCTGTGCTCTTCATGGAATCTGGGAGGACCCTTTCCACATCTGGAATGACTTCACCCGGTATACACACGGAGTGCACATTGGTTTTCTTACCCTTCTTGTGAGCCAAGTCCCTAAGGGGCCCCATAAAGCGCCTAACGTTGGAGCTCCCAACTACCAATGACCCTACCCTCTGCGATTGCCCGGATCTTGCAGGCTGAGTGGTTTCCTCTGAAACAGGACAGGCGACACAATCTGGCTCAGCGACAGTGTCAGCCACAGACAGCACTTGGAACCCGTTTGTCAGACAAACCAGAGAGACCTTATGTGCGGCCACCTGGGAAGTCTTTCGCCGCCTGCTTCGCCCCAGGGTGACGTCCCACTCGACCACAGGTGAGGGGTCAACCTCAGTGCGAGCAGTAACTGGATTGGCCATTGGTGAGGACGGATCGGAGGACTCTGACTTGCTGGATCCCCACGTCCGGCCCATCCACTGCAGCCTCAAGCTGTGTAACCGAAGTCATCACAGCCTGAAGCTGAGAGCAAAGGGTCACCAACTCGGCTCGCATCCGCACACAACAATCGCAGTCCCTGTCCATACTAAAGACCGTCGAAAACTAAACTATGCAGATAAACGAACTATCGACATGTGCTACCCAACTCTACTCTAGACCCTCACGGAAACGGACGAACTGTGTCTAGTAATACGCAGATATTCGAAAACCTAACTACCGAAGTACTCAGGTGGAACTATGATCTTCTGTTAGACAGTGGGGAACAAAACCGGCACACACCGTTGAGTACCTTAACAAGTGCGACAGCACTATCATCAGAGGCATCCAGTTGAGCTGCGGGTTGTCTAATGGTGATCCATTTATCATCTCGGATGAAAATGCCCACACATTCCAGTATTGCACGAGTCACAGCTTGTGCGGCTGGTAGCAGATGATACGTTATTGCGGTGATGACAGACGCCTCACATAACGACTCAGTGTGTTACTGTTCACTCCCACTCAGTGATAGCTCTCTGCTTGGAACACAACTCCATTGCAGAGGCTATTTTGAAGGCTCCGCCGCCATCTATCGGACCTTCGTGAAGCTATAGGGACTGTCCCACAACAAGCTCTGTGTCTAGTGTCTAGTAATTTTTAATTTTTCCAACCGAAACTGGCCGAGAAAAAGAAAGTGTTGCATTGCTTATTGAACGCTGTTGGTATCTCGAAGAATAAACGAAATTTTAAGTGAATTATCTTTGTTGAAGCATGAGCGTTTCTCAACACCCAATGATAAGACAAGTGTCGATTACTCCACAAAAGCATATGTTTCAGTAAAATGTTATATTTCATTCAAAACATAATAGAACGGATAAGACAAGTGTGTCTCGTTCGTCTAATGTCAGAATTACAGCTGGCTGCCAATGAAGAGAAACCAACAAGTAAATTTATGTTTCTGGTGAGTAATATCTAAATGTTGTGATATGACGTCTTTCGATTTCGTGTCGTTCGCAGAACATTCATGTTGGTGTAGGGAACGTCAAAATGTCGGCCCAGCAACGTTGCACGAGACATCATTTTCACCGTAAACTTGCAGTAGAATTTCACAGAGCGCTGCCTCATTGTAATCTGACGCGCCTTGTGTTCTACTTCCCTGCGTGCATTCGCCAGTGAGCGTCCTGTAACAGACCCGGACTGGAGCACATTTCACTTTGGCGTGCCACTCTCAAACGGCCGATGCGAGTGCTCCAGCCGGGAGACAAACGCGCGATTAATCGATGGTTGCGCTGGCGGCAGCTGGCAGCCACACAGAACGAGGCACAACCGGACATTGCCAGCGGAGATAACAGGTGTCCTAGGGCAGACTGTCCATCAACTAGTTCACACAGGACTAGAAAAACAAAAACAAGTTCATGTAAAAGCCATTCTGGCTTGTTTACCTGATCCACCGAATCTACTTCTGTTTTCCGAACTCATTACAGATGAATACCGAGATGGTTCGATGTAATAGGTGAAGACGCAAAGCTTCCAATTTATTTGATCGTAGCTTCATTTGTTCATCAGTCTTCTGACTGATTTGATGTGCACCGCCATGGATTCATCTCCAGTGCCAACCTCTTCATCTCAGTGTAACACTTTTATCCATCTCTCTAAATTCTTTTCTCTAAATTTTTTCTTCCCCCACAGTTTTTACCCTCTACAGCTTTGTCAAGTACCATACTAGTTATTCCTTGAAATCTTAACACATTTCCAATTAACCTATCCCTTCTACGCGACAAATCTGTTTCTGTGGAACAGAACTAGCTCTTCAAGCTCGTGAAATAATGAGTGCTATCGACAGGGGACGTCAAATTCATATTTTTATATTTCCAGAAGGCATTCGGTACCGTTCCTCAGAAGTGTCTTCTAACCAAACTGCGTGCTTATGGAATACCGCCTCAGTTGTGCGACTGGATTCGTGATTTCCTGTCAGAAAGTTTACAGTTCGTACTAATAGACGGTAAATCATCGAGTAAAACAGAAGTAATATCCGGCCCTCCCCAAGGAAGTGTTATAGGCCCTCTATTGTTCCTGACCTATATCAACAACGTAGGAGACAATCTGAGTCACCTTTTTAGATTGTTTGCAGGTGATGCTGTCATTTACTGCCTTGTAAAGTCACCAGATAACTAAAGGAACTGCAAAATGATTTAGATAGATATCTATACGGGACGAAAAGTGGCAAATGACCCTGAATAAAGAAAAGTGTGAAGTTATTCAGATGAGTACTAAAAGAAATCTGCAAAATTTCCATTACGCGATAAGTCACACAAATCTGAAGGATGTAAATTCAACTAAATACTGAGGGATTACAATTACAAATAATCTGAATTGGAACGACCACATAGATAATGTTGTGGGTAGAGCAAACGAAAGACTGAGATTCATTGGCAGAACACACAGAAGGTGCAACAGCTCTACTAAAGAGACTGCTTACACGAAGCTTATCCGTCTTATTCTGGAGTGTTGCTGCTTGGTGTGGGACCCGCATCATGTGGGACTGACGGATGACATGACGTTCAGAGAAGGGCAGCTCGTTTTATATTACCGTGAAAAAGGGGAGAGAACATTATACCTGAATGGCAGTGGCAGTCAATAACACAATGGCATTTTTCGTCGTGACGTGATCTTATCATGAAATTTCAATCACCAGTTTTGTCCTCCGATTGCGACAACATTCTGCTGGCACCCACCTACATAGGGAGAAATGATCATCACGTTAAAATAAGAGAAATCGGGGCTCGCACAGAAAAATTTAAGTGTTCGTTTTTCCCGCGCGCCGTTCGAGAGTGTAACGGTAGAGAAACAGGTTGAAAATTGTTCATTGAACCCTCTGTCAGGCACTTTATTGTGAATAGCAGATGGATCACGTAGATGAAGATGTAGATCAATTTCTCTCTCCTCGCTGACCTTACGAACTTCAAGACTCACTCGTCCACTTATCTTACAATATCTTTCTTCGAGGATGTGCTGAAAATTAATGCCTACACTGTTTTATCCCATTCTCAATATCATTTGAGGTGTTACATGTTACACATATTACTCGTTCGACGGTCCTGCTTCGCTGACACAAGTTGCAACCCTCTGCCGCCAGGGGGCTCCAAACGGTAGCGTATCGATGACGGTTAGTGAGAATCAGCATGCTGTAATCGTGTTTCTGACAGCAGAAAACATGCCTCGAGTTGAAAACCATATGGGAATGAAATGATTGTATTAGTTGCGGCGTCGGGTTGTGTGTGCTCGTAATGAAGGAAACGGTGGTGCTTGACCGCGTACGGCAACCGAGGATAATCATCGGAACCGGGTTGATGAAATCGTTAGAGAAAAGTGTCGGACAACACAGACACAGCTATCAAGTATGTGCGACGTATCACGAGACAGTATATATCCCATCAAAGCAGAACTGCTGTACAAAGAACTAGTAGCACAGTGTGTCCCTTGAATGTTAACTTCTGACGTGTAACAGAAGAGATCAGACGAAATATGTCAACAATTTCCTTTGCGCTTTGAGGGTCAAGGTGATGGGTTCCTTAACAACACTGTGATGAAAGCTAGGTCCATCTTTTGTTTTCAATCAGTCTTCTGACGGGTTTGTGGCGGCCCACCACGAATTCCTCTCCTGGGCCAAGTTCTTCATCTCAGAATAGCACTTGCAACCTGCGTCCTCAACTATTTGCTGGGTGGATTCCAATCTCTGTCTTCCCCTATAGTTTTTACCCTCTATATCTCCCTCTAGTAGCATAGAAATTATTCCATGATGTCTTAATAGATGTCCTGTCATCCTGTTCTGTCTTCTTGTCTGAGTTTTCCACATATTCCTTTCCTCTCAGATTCTACGCAGAAGCTTCTCATTCCTTACCTTCTCAGTCCACCTAATTTTTAATATTCGTCCGCAGCACCACATCTCAACTGCATGTATTCTTTTAGTCCCGGTGTTCCCACAGTCCATGTTTCACTAATATGCAGTCCTGTGCGCCCAACGTACACTGTCAGAAATTTCTTCCTGGGAGTTAATTTGTCGAAGGATTTCTCCATGTCGACAAATCCTATGAACGTCTGGTGATTCCTCTTTCGTCTTGTTACCATTGTCAACCACAAAGTCATACTCTTCTCTGTGTTACCTTTACCTTTCCTAAATCAGATTGGTCGTCATCTACCACATACTTAATTTTCTTTTCCAATCTTCCGTATACCATAGTTTCAGCAACTTGGATGTATGAACTGTTAATCTGATTGTGCTATAATTCTCGCATTTGTCACTTCCCGCATTCTTGGGAATTGCGTGGAAGATATTTTTCTCCGAAAGTCACATCTTACATCGCCAATATCATATATTACACACACAAACGTCAGTAGCTGTTTTGTTGCCACTTCCCCCAGTGGTTTTACAAATTCTGATGGAACGGTATCTACCCCTTCTGCCTTATTTGATCTTAAGCCTTCCAGAGCTCTTTTAAATTCTGATTCTTATTCTGGATCCCTATCTCTTCTTAATCGATTCCTGTTTGTTCTTCTTTCACATTAGGCAACTATCACCCTCTCATAGAGGCCTTCAATCTATTCTTTCCACCAATCCGTTCTCTCCTCTGCATTTAACAGTGGATTTCGCGTGGAACCCTTAATATTACGACCATTGCTTTTAATTTCATCGAAGGTTGTTTTCACCTTCCTATATGCTGAATCAGTCCCGACAAAAATCCTTTTTCGATTTCTTCACTTTTTTCATATGGCCATGTTGTCTCAGCTTCCCTGCACTTCCTATTTATTTCATTTCCCAGCCATTTGTATTTCTGTATACCTGAATTTCCTTGAAAGTTTTGTACTTCCTTCTTTCATCGATCTTTCTTCTGCTCCCATGATTTCTTCGCAATTATCCACTTTAACTACGATTTTCTTTCCAACCTCTGCAAGTGCCCTTTTTAGAGTTCCACATTGCTCTCCAACTGTACTGGCTACTTAGCTATTTCTATTTGCAGTAACTATAGCCTGAAAGACCTTCAAACGCTTCTCTTCGTTCCTTAGTACACTCCTGGAAATTGAAATAAGAACACCGTGAATTCATTGTCCCAGGAAGGGGAAACTTTATTGACACATTCCTGGGGTCAGATACATCACATGATCACACTGACAGAACCACAGGCACATAGACACAGGCAACAGAGCATGCACAATGTCGGCACTAGTACAGTGTATATCCACCTTTCGCAGCAATGCAGGCTGCTATTCTCCCATGGAGACGATAGTAGAGATGCTGGATGTAGTCCTGTGGAACGGCTTGCCATGCCATTTCCACCTGGCGCCTCAGTTGGACCAGCGTTCGTGCTGGACGTGCAGACCGCGTGAGACGACGCTTCATCCAGTCCCAAACATGCTCAATGGGGGACAGATCCGGAGATCTTGCTGGCCAGGGTAGTTGACTTACACCTTCTAGAGCACGTTGGGTGGCACGGGATACATGCGGACGTGCATTGTCCTGTTGGAACAGCAAGTTCCCTTGCCGGTCTAGGAATGGTAGAACGATGGGTTCGATGACGGTTTGGATGTACCGTGCACTATTCAGTGTCCCCTCGACGATCACCAGTGGTGTACGGCCAGTGTAGGAGATCGCTCCCCACACCATGATGCCGGGTGTTGGCCCTGTGTGTCTCGGTCGTATGCAGTCCTGATTGTGGCGCTCACCTGCACGGCGCCAAACACGCATACGACCATCATTGGCACCAAGGCAGAAGCGACTCTCATCGCTGAAGACGACACGTCTCCATTCGTCCCTCCATTCACGCCTGTCGCGACACCACTGGAGGCGGGCTGCACGATGTTGGGGCGTGAGCGGAAGACGGCCTAACGGTGTGCGGGACCGTAGCCCAGCTTCATGGAGACGGTTGCGAATGGTCCTCGCCGATACCCCAGGAGCAACAGTGTCCCTAATTTGCTGGGAAGTGGCGGTGCAGTCCCCTACGGCACTGCGTAGGATCCTACGGTCTTGGCGTGCATCCGTGCGTTGCTGCGGTCCGGTCCCAGGTCGACGGGCACGTGCATCTTCCGCCGACCACTGGCGACAACATCGATGTACTGTGGAGACCGCACGCCCCACGTGTTGAGAAATTCGGCGGTACGTCCACCCGGCCTCCCGCATGCCCACTATACGCCCTCGCTCAAAGTCCGTCAACTGCATATACGGTTCACGTCCACGCTGTCGCGGCATGCTACCAGTGTTAAAGACTGCGATGGAGCTCCGTATGCCACGGCAAACTGGCTGACACTGACGGCGGCGGTGCACAAATGCTGCGCAGCTAGCGCCATTCGACGGCCAACACCGCGGTTCCTGGTGTGTCCGCTGTGCCGTGCGTGTGATCATTGCTTGTACAGCCCTCTCGCAGTGTCCGGAGCAAGTATGGTGGGTCTGACACACCGGTGTCAATGTGTTCTTTTTTCCATTTCCAGGAGTGTATTTTACTGTCCCATTTCTTTGCGTACTGATTTTTCTTGAGTAATACCTCAACCTTCAGCCTATTCTTCATTATTTCTACGTTGTGATCTGACTTTGTATCTGCTCCAGCATATGCCCTACAATCTATCTGATTTAGGAATCTCTGTCTGATCCTGATGTAATATAAGAGGAATATTTCCGTATCTTCTGAACTTTTCCAGGTATATCTCCCCCTGTTGTGTTTCTTGAACATAGTACTCGCTATTACTAGCTGAAATTTCGTACAGTACTCAATTTGCCTTTCATTCCAGTCCACCGTGACTATTTTCATCTCCCAGATTCGTCTCCTGCAGTACGCATTCACTATCCTCATATACTCTTTCTCTCTCTTCATCTTCAGATTGCGATGTCGGCATGTATACCTGAACGATCGTTGTCGGTTTTGGTTTGCTTTTTGATTCTGATGAGAGAAACCCGATCGCTGAACTGTTCACAGCAATACACTCTCTGCCGTACGTTCCTATACATTACGAATCCTACTACCGTTATACATTCTTCTGCTGCTGTTTATATTACCGTGTACTCATCTGACTAGAAATTGTTGGTTTCTATCGATTTCACTTCACTGACTTCCACTATACATAATATATAGCTCTTTTCAGATTTTCCTGTTTACCTATCACGTTTAAGCTCCTGACTTTCCACGTCCCGACTCGTAGAACGTTATCCTTTCCTTTTTTATAGAATATTTTTCTGATGGTCATGTCCCCACTGGCAGTCTTTTCCCGAGATCCGAATGGGGAGTATTCCTGAATCTTCTGTCAGCGGAGATATCATTATGACGCTTTTTCAGTTATAGTCCACATGTCCTGAGGATACACATTATATGTCTTTAATGCAGCAGTTTCTGTTGCCTTCTGCATCCTCATGCCGTTGATCATTGCCGATTGTTATTCCTTTATGGGCAGTTCCCTGTCCCAAAGGCAAAAGAGTGGACTGAAAGCCTGTGTGTTGCTTCACTTTCTTTGACAAGGCGGAATGAGAGGGACTTCTTATGCCGGAAGTCTTCGGCCGCAAATGCTGATTATTATTCAAAATTTAAGCGGTGGGGGGATTCGAACCCGTGCTTTGATTACTGATCACAGACGCTACCAGGCTCACCATTTTGACCCCTAAAACAAGACAGTCAATGTGGGGAGCATCACCACAAAGGATCATCAACACCAAAAAAGCTCAGGCTACTCATCACCTCTTTTTCCCATTGTTCTCAATCCACAATGTGTGTTCATTAGGCCGTCTATGCAGTTAAACAGGTCCCACAGCTATGGCATTACCGAATCTTATCAGTGATATAGCTTCACCTTGAAAATTAATCTCACTCTTGAGACTTTCTGTACTTTCGTTCATTATTTCTTCGAATTTTGGATTCAACATTACATGCGGAACACTGGATCCCTGTCTTACACGATTTCTAATTCAAGAACTTCGTCATACTTTTCCCTCTTGATTCTCAATCATATTGTGTATGACACTTCGTTCCCTGTAGCTTACACCTAATCTTCTTAAAATTTTGAACAGCTCTCTCACTGTCGAAAGCTTTCTCTTGGGGCGAGATATCCAATGAGTTTGTCTTGATTTTTATTAAGCCTTGGTTCCGCTATAATGTCAAATGTGCCTTTCTGGAGGTTTTACCTTTGCTAAACACAAACTGATCGTCATTTTGCAGATCACCAATTTTCTTCAGTTCTTCTGTAGCTTATCTTCATCAGCAATTCGATGTATGAGACTTTAAGCTGATTGTTTGGCAGTTGTAGCATTTACCTGCTTTCGGTGTTGTCGATATTGCGTGAATGAAATTCCAAAAGTCTTACGTTCTCGTAGATCATACACAACGACCAAAAGTTTGATTGTCACTTCCCCAATAGGTTTTTGAAATTCCGAAGCCATTTGTTATTTCTTCCGCCTTATTTCCTTCAAAGTCTTACAAAGCTCTCTTAAACTCTTCCTGGTACTGGATCCTCCATGCCTTCCATTTCGAATGCATTTCTTCTTTTACTGCAACACCTGAAACTTCCCCGCCACCGTAGGGTCCTTCAGTGTGCTCTTTCCCCTTATCCGTGCTCCCTTCTATGTTTAACAGCAGAATTCCTGCCGCCCTCTTAATATCGATGGCGTTGCTTGTAATTTCTCCGAAGGTTATTTTGACTCTTCTACATGCTGATCTGCCATTCCGTCTACCATATCACTTTAGATTTCTTCTTACCATACAATACATTACTCTAGACGTAAATTCTCAGAAATTTATTATTAAAGCTGAAAATATTTTGTCATGTGTGCTTTTCACCTTACTCTACACCCCACAAATTGTTTCTTACCGGTAACGAATTTAGAGTAGATTATGTTTCTTTTGGCTGCTGCATTTGATGATTTCAATTTACTTTCGAGAACGTCAGTACACCAGGCACAAAACAGCATGCTTAGCGAGAGGTAAGTTACTTTTCTTTCAGGATCGATCTCACTTTGTATTCATGTGAGCAAATAGTACGTAGTCAGAATTTTCAACTGTTGTACGAAGTAATCAGATTTTTTTTTTACAGCGAACAGTGAAGGTAACATCATTTACTTTCTTTCATGTTGAGCAATATTTTATCTTGTAAATATCTCAAGTCAGACGTTGGATTTCATGCTAGGTACCTTTTATAATGTACTTCAGTATCGAGTGCCAGTTAAATGGTATTTCCAGAGTACACAATTAGTTTCTTTTGGTATGTAATTGGATTCATTTTCATTTACTGAAGTTCAGAGTTTCACTGAGATGAATGTTTTGTTACAACAATCTTCATGTGCGCAACGCAGGGCCAACCTAAAAGCAGTTTGTTCAGCTGCTGAATACAATATCCAAGGCACATGGTACACGAAGAGAAAGTTTTTGAAAGACGAGTATTCAGTATTTCACTTATAGATAAATTACATAGAAAGCTTACAATCGTACAGGAAGGCTTCATCGTGTCGTTTTAATTTAATTTGTAGATAATGATTAAGGCAGTATATTATTTTTGAAAGTGTCAATAATGTTATTCACTTCATAGATATTTGCAACGCTGTTTCCAAAAACATTAGGATCTCTTAATCAAAAGGTAACCACATGATACAGTGGAACGATGTTTTCTACAAGTGGTTAAGAAGTATTGAGAGGGTGCACAGGAGTTGAAGTGCATACAAGCTAGTGTACAGTGTACAGTGTATATGTGCTACGCACAAGTGAAAGATTCCATGCGACAACATCTCTGACACAGCCTATAAGCTACGTTTATTCTTTGTTTGACAGCTGTATTATTTACTCTGTTGTTTGTTTGCTGTGTCATTGGAATGTCATTTTGTGTTACGGTTATCCCTGAAGTTATAAGAAGAGACTCCTGCAGCTGCAACGTGTCCGACGAAGAGAATTTGGAAAATTCGAAACGTCCGTAGAGCGGAGATTTCTTTAAGTGCTGCCTCGGTAACGCTTTGTGTCACATTTTCTGAATTACGCTTCTCATTTTTAGTTTTTGCAAAAGCAACAAAGTTGTCAGCTATTAAAGCATCTAACAAACTGCCTCGGGAGAGGACGTTACCTCCCTTTAAATCTGCGTTGCCTGCAGACTTGTGTCCTGATTTGCGATGCAAAGCTGTATTTTCTGTCTGAGCGCTCTGACGAGGCTGGTGGTTTCAGACTGGCAGCTCGGCTGCTCGCTAGTTAGCGGCGCGCGTTACCACGGTAACGCGGCGACATCCTTAGAGCCGCCTTTGTGCTCCGCAGTGCACTGTCGGCTGCGCCTCTCGCAGAAGTCCTTGGACAAAACGGAGCCTTTTAACGCGCTGCCTTCCTCCAAAGGCGAAGGGAAGGCGACGCGGACCGGAAGCGGATGTCGGAGAGCAGTCGGGCAGTGGAGGAAGGCGACTGCACCGCTGCAGGTGGCGTTTCTGCAACTCTGGCTGCTGCAGTCGCTCCCTCCAAAGACCCACTCGCCGGCGATTGACGTGGCGCTGGCAAGTCACAGAGGGTCGGAAGCGCGCTGAGGTCTCTGTCGTCTCGCTTCATTCGGTCCCCCTCCTCCTCTCCCCCCACCCCTCCTCCTCCTCTTCTTCTTCTTCTTCTTCTTCTTCTTCTTCTACTTTCATGGCGGCAAAAGCTGAAGCAAATTACATATCCGAAGAGAGTAGATGAGATTTTTTTGTCTTTCATCGTTTATGGTGTAACGAACCCTCAGAATGAAATTCTTTAAATGCCATCTTTTAAGGTTTGGGATGGTGGAAGCCTAATTGGAGACAAAAGCAAAGCTTCGGGAAGATGGCAAAAATTTTTCACCGATAGTGACGGGAACAACCGACTGAAAACAATACATTCATACAATTGCTGGAAAACAATCCTCTTATTCGGTTGTAGTTTCAAGTATCGGTTGAATTATTCATTTATTCTTTTGAGTGAAACAAGTCTCAGGGAGTAACCGAATGAAAACTATCGACGTGGTGCGAATCATTAAATTCTGAGCGGAAACATTAGATCGTTTTGGCATTGTTAAATCATTATTGACGACATTCGGTAATTGCCTTCAGCGGTAAAGCCGTTCCGATATTTGCTTTTTTTGAGTGCCAATGCGTAATTTTTAGTTTATGACCAGGCGTTTACGAAACTGCCAACTTCGTGTTTGCATGAAAATGCTGAAACGCTCAGTGGCACGGGAATGGAAGAAATGATACGGTTTGACAATAACTGATACTCAAGATAAATTCAATGCGGCATATCGTTTCTGCAAGGATGATTCATATTCTGAAACTACATTAGTTAAAGAAATTTACGAATAATTACAAATATTCCTTGAAAAGAAAAAAAGAGGCAGAATACTTCCTACAAGTGGCAGTATATGCTTTAGAAGCAGTGGTTAAGTCACCAAACTATTTTAAAACAAGCTATCTTATGCGCTTTCTGCTCGCTTCACCTCAATACTTACCGAAACAGCATTATCGATGAGAAGACAGACAGCGATTCAAGGAATTTAAATAAAAAAGTAATAATTGGCCATTTTTATCAATATAAGTTTGTAATGTAGCACCAGTTAATAACCTTTCAAAGCCAACTAAAAATCCATATTTAATGGTAGAAGAACGAAAAATTCTTATTTTAATAAATAAATAAATAATTTTCGAACTAACTTCATTTTTAGAAACATACATTCGCCTCTCTTTGAAACAAAATACGTTACTTGCCTCTAAAAAAAAGTGGGCAACCTTAGTCACGGTTCATTCATATAACTGCCGTAATTGTCAGAGACTTGTGTCAGTCGGTTGTGTGACGTTAGGTGAAACACTTCAAACCTGGAGTGAGAGTGAAGACCATCATACAGCTGACTTGGTCGCAAAGACTAGTGTAATTTGATTGTTTCATTTGACTGAAAAACCGACTGAACTAATAAACAATCAACGAGTGTGTCAGTTGTTAAAACCTGTCTGCTGTACCATCACTATTTGCTAGTTAATTGAGGGGAAAAGAGGTGGAAACACAGAGGAAACCATGAATGAGGATGAGGAGGCACTGAATTTGAAATTTGAAGTAGAATCAGAAGCAGAGGAGTAACAAGTCGAGACACCGGATTTGGGGGAAGTGAAAAATACAATTAAAAGCTTAAAGAAGAATAAAGCACCAGTAGAGGACGCCATAGAGATCGAATTATTAAAATTTGCGGGAGGCTCTTAATGAATCAATAAAGGACATGTGGATAAAGAAAGAAGTAATTTTTGGAGATCCATCATATAGATGTGGGTGCAGGAGTGTGGCTGATAAATAACTAGCAGACAACGGATACCAACAGACATAATTCTTTCTAAAAATTTTACTGTTTAAGCAACGAGTTTCGACGCTTCATTAATGTCATCTTTAGTGAACTATGTGAAGAACGACAAGAGAAATTCAAACATTGGCGCACACAGAGAAGGTAATATATATAATGGATGCATTGGACTTCTAATTGTTCGACTTATACACTCCAAACGCATGAAAACTGTTTTGTAATACCTCGGCTACGTGTTAACAGAAGAAAGTAAGACAGCAGCAGAAAACAACAGAAGATCGACAACGATGTAATTATTCTTTGCAGAAGAAATCCTGGTCTACAAATGTTAGTAGGAATTCAGTAATTCAAACGTACAGTCTAAAAACGACAGACCACGAAGGAAGCCTTCGTTGGCCTTCGGGGTTCAATTCCAAGCAGAACTCATGGCTGAAGACAGTTCTATTCTAGTCAATGAGATCCAGGCCGAAGACGTCTATGCAGACGTCTCGGACAGTGGGGGGATACCAAACTGACTGTCACCGACCATGCCGCCTGGAAACCATGAGTGATGTTGTGGAGCACCGTTTCTTTTCTTAGGAAGACCCCTTTGGTTGTCATCCGAGGCCCCTTTACCTCAGAGCGCTTCGTCGACTATATTCTGTGGACCGTTTTGTTGGCATTCGTGACAACCTGTCATGGGCTTACATTTCAGCAAGATAATGCCCGCCCGCGCGCACGCGTCGAGAGTTTCTACTGCTTGTCTTCGTGGTTGACAAGCCTTACCTTGGCCAAAAAAGTTGCAGGATCTCTCCGCAGTTGAGAACATGTGGAGCATTACGGCACAGCCATCCACTCAGGTCGGGATTTTGACAATACAGCACACAAGTTAAATACAATTTGTCATGATATGCATCAGGAAGATACCCAACAACTATATAAATTAATGCCAAGTCGAATAAGTACTTGCATAACGGCCAGATGTGGACCAACGTGTCAATTTGTGAAGCTGTTCTCTTGAATAAACATCCGTTTTTTTTCTGACATGTACATCATGTCTATCGATTTTCGTTACTCTAGGACAATTCTTTCGTTGTGCATTTATTTTCTTTATTTTTATTTTTTTTAATGGATTGTATTTTGGTTGTATTTAGACCTGTAGTAGTGGACGGATCAGAAGGCTCTATAATGATCACAAAGGAGGAAGACTGGTTATTGAGATGGGAAAAAGAAGATTTCTAGAAACATATTTCAGGTGGTTAGAGAGGGAGGAAGCTGGAGAATAAGGACAAATGCAGAAATACAGAGTTCGTGAACAGATAAATATTGTAGCGAAAATCAAGCCAGGAAGAATGAGATCAGTTGAACAGCTACCGAGAATGCCAGAAAGTCAGTGTTAAGAAAGTGTTTGAAGGAAAACCCGTAGGGATAAGGAGACGAGGAAGACTAAGGAGAGGTTGATCTGAAGATATGAAGGCAGACATCAAAGCAATGGGAGTCAGAAATTGGAGAAGAAAGGTCTGAAACAGAGGAGAATGGAGGCATGTGGCAAAGGAGGCGAAGTTCGTATAAGTGCTATAGCGCCGGCCAGGAAATGTGTATGTATGTGTATGTGTGTGTGTGTGTGTGTGTGTGTGTGTGTGTGTGTGTGTGTGTGTGTGTGTGTGTCCCTCCAAGTTGAAGCTGACCAATACGAATAGCGGCTGTAATTACGAATTCCCATAACCAGTCATATTCAATGTGGATGGTTATGTCTACATCATCAGATCAAGTCACGTCAATAATACATATATTTATTTTGGACTTTTACAAAACCCGTGACACTGGCTATCATCTGAAAGATAAAAATATCTAGTTTAGGACGAAGCTGTAATTCATGTGGAGGTTTTTCATTCCACAGGTGCAAAGTGATATAAATGTAAATAATGTTTAGTGGTCAGAGGCTTTTCTGGACGTGTTTACATCAAACACACATTCTAAACACTAAACTGAGTAAAGATGACGTACTAGGTATCTCTTAAGTGCACAGAAAGTATTTTCTTTTTCTTGCGCCTTTTTCCCACATCGGCACAGGGTCGGTTTGGTTATTAACAGATGTGGCATGCTTAATTTAAGGTTTGGAAGGATGCCTTTCCTGTCACCAACCCATTTACCACACGACGGAATACCTGTACCCCTGCTGTCTGTGTGTAGTGTTATCCATGGGAAAGAGAACAATGTTTTTATAGTAGGTGAATCATGTAACTCAGTTACGAACACAGTAGTCACCTAGTGGGATGTGGGAAACTGCAAAAGAACCATATCCATGTTGGCCACCACATCAACACTCCTCTTTAACATGCTGGGAGGATTCGTTCCAGGGACAGTGCGCCTAACCATCCTGGATGTGGCTGTTTAACATGCGTCACTATCTATGCAGAAATATTACAAAGAACATACATCTTAATAATGTTATCAACACAGGGAAATTTGATACGCCAGTTTAATTAGGATTATATTAAGTAAGAATTATACATTCAGGGTGTTCATCTAAAATTTGCACCGCAGATATTACGGAAATGAAAAGTGTTATTGACATGTGGGCTTCACAGAATGGATTCATAGTCGGAGGCTTTGTAATGTTAGGCAAGAAATAGATTGTGAGAACTCTCAGAAAGTGTATTTTTTGTGAAAACATGCGCTTCTTTAATGGAAAAATGCCTACTAAAAGTAGGGTGAATTAGAATTTCACTTGTGTTTATTGGATGACTGTAGTGCGACTCGTTCACGAGATATCGTACTTTGAAAATTTTCCACACTGACACTTGTACAATACCTGTGATAGCACGCTCTAAAGAACAGCGAAAATACACTCCTGGAAATGGAAAAAAGAACACATTGACACCGGTGTGTCAGACCCACCATACTTGCTCCGGACACTGCGAGAGGGCTGTACAAGCAATTATCACACGCACGGCACAGCGGACACACCAGGAACCGCGGTGTTGGCCGTCGAATGGCGCTAGCTGCGCAGCATTTGTGCACCGCCGCCGTCAGTGTCAGCCAGTTTGCCGTGGCATACGGAGCTCCATCGCAGTCTTTAACACTGGTAGCATGCCGCGACAGCGTGGACGTGAACCTTATGTGCAGTTGACGGACTTTGAGCGAGGGCGCATAGTGGGCATGCGGGAGGCCGGGTGGATGTACCGCCGAATTGCTCAACACGTGGGGCGTGAGGTCTCCACAGTACATCGATGTTGTCGCCAGTGGTCGGCGGAAGGTGCACGTGCCCGTCGACCTGGGACCGGACCGCAGCGACGCACGGATGCACGCCAAGACCGTAGGATCCTACGCAGTGCCGTAGGGGACCGCACCGCCACTTCCCAGCAAATTAGGGACACTGTTGCTCCTGCGGTATCGGCGAGGACCATTCGCAACCGTCTCCATGAAGCTGGGCTACGGTCCCGCACACCGTTAGGCCGTCTTCCGCTCACGCCCCAACATCGTGCAGCCCGCCTCCAGTGGTGTCGCGACAGGAGTGAATGGAGGGACGAATGGAGACGTGTCGTCTTCAGCGATGAGAGTCGCTTCTGCCTTGGTGCCAATGATGGTCCAATGCGTGTTTGGCGCCGTGCAGGTGAGCGCCACAATCAGGACTGCATACGACCGAGGCACACAGGGCCAACACCCGGCATCATGGTGTGGGGAGCGATCTCCTACACTGGCCGTACACCACTGGTGATCGTCGAGGGGACACTGAATAGTCCTCGTTACATCCAAACCGTCATCGAACCCATCGTTCTACCATTCCTAGACCGGCAAGGGAACTTGCTGTTCCAACAGGACAATGCACGTCCACATGTATCCCGTGCCACCCAACGTGCTCTAGAAGGTGTAAGTCAACTACCCTGGCCAGCAAGATCACCGGATCTGTCCCCCATTGAGCATGTTTGGGACTGGATGAAGCGTCGTCTCACGCGGTCTGCACGTCCAGCACGAACGCTGGTCCAACTGAGGCGCCAGGTGGAAATGGCATGGCAAGCCGTTCCACAGGACTACATCCAGCATCTCTACGATCGTCTCCATGGGAGAATAGCAGCCTGCATTGCTGCGAAAGGTGGATATACACTGTACTAGTGCCGACATTGTGCATGCTCTGTTGCCTGTGTCTATGTGCCTGTGGTTCTGTCAGTGTGATCATGTGATGTATCTGACCCCAGGAATGTGTCAATGAAGTTTCCCCTTCCTGGGACAATGAATTCACGGTGTTCTTACTTCAATTTCGAGGAGTGTACATATACTAGTTATGTCTATTCTCACTAGTGACGAGACAACTGACCACAACTGAACATCGCAAATAGTGCTCCGAATGACCACTGGCAGCAGCAGTAAATGCCCTCAGTCTGCACTTGCTAGCATTTCAGCGAGATTTCTGAGCATGCTTCAGCAGTATATCATTGCATACCATTGGATTTAGTTGGTATATCCTTGTAGATAGCGTCTTTCAGCTTTTCTCACGGAGAGAGTCCACAGGCGTCAAATTCGGCGGACATGGCAGCCAAACTACAGGTTTTCTGCATCAAATATAGCGATTTGGAAACAATTTGTGAAGATATGGTTTAGTGCTTTGTGCACTGTTGGTGGGGTTCCTCCCGGTCTGCAGACGAAGATCTTCTAGCATCCACGATTCGAAATTTTCCCTATTAATATTAATGTGAAGGACTATTAGAGTTAGTCCGAGCGGTTCTAGGCGCTTCAGTCTAAAACCGCGCGGTTCAGTCTGGAACCGCGCGCTTCATTCTGGAACCGCGCGACCGCTACGGTCGCAGGTTCGAATCGTGCCTCAGGCATGGATGTGTGTCATGTCCTTAGGTTAGTTAGGTTTAAGTAGTTCTATGTTCTAGGGGACTGATGACTTCAGATGTTAAGCCCCGTAGCGCTCAGAGCCATTTGAACCATTTGAACTGGGTGTTGTGTGATGTCCTTAGGTTAGTTAGGTTTAAGTAGTTCTAAGTTCTAGGGGACTGATAACCATAGATGTTAAGTCCCATAGTGCTCAGAACCATTTGAACCATCTGAATTTTTGAACCATTTGAACTATTAGGGTTATTGTAAACCACTGATTGATCTCGCAGTGCTTGCATGACTTGAGTAGCGCTAGTAGAATGCTGGAAATGACCATTGCATTATGGACAGCTTTAGAACTTCCCCTGAGCAGCAGGCCAGTTTTCGGATTCCTGTGGAGTCACCAAAATTGGTTGTGGGCCTGGCAGGGCAGTGGTTTATGGACGCCATTCTGGCGGCCGGCCTTGTTCTGCTAGCGGCCAAGCAAGAGGATGGGAATCCCATGGCTGAATGCGAAATGACACTTCTTTAGAAACGGGTGGCGCCGGGCATCCTGGCGCCGGCCTAACTGCTTCATTAGCGAGTGGACGTGGTGTGGGAGTCTGGTCTCCTTATCCTGTGTGCAGGTACAGGTAAAGCGTCGAGGGCTGCATACCTTGTGAGACAGGACTACGATTTTTCTGGACGTCGCGTTTCTTAGATGCCACCGCGCCCCGCCAAAACGGCGCCAACTACATCGCTTTATGGACGGGACACAGCTTGTTTTCACTAGGAAGCTTCTCTCGTCTTGTGAAACGATCCAGGGATTTGGCAGCAGAACATCCAGACATTGTGTGCTGTTTTTTTCGGAGAGCAGAATGTGTACTGCACTGCAGTCGTTGGTTGAGGAAGATTGGGTCTCTTTGCTAGAAAACATGAATGGCACGGTAACCAGTGTTTAGCCATGGTAGGTTTTTTTTGAGATCATTTGGAGGGAACGGGTTTTTTGGAAGGTTTTGAGTAAAAGGGAAAGACTTGACGCAGCTTTTCGAGCATCGCGGTATAATATATATATATATATATATATATATATATATATATATATATATATATATATATAATTTTGAGGGAATCCAGATTGTGAGAGTGTTGATGTCATGAACTACTAAGTTACATTTCTGTTTTTACATATTTCGTCCTCTTGAGGGAAGGGCTGCTGTAGGACTTCCTGCTTTACAGAGATATTCCAAAAGGCTTAGAAGGGGGGCGGGGCAGAAGTAATCTCAGATGGGAACCTTTTGGAAGCGATTTAAGTTTCGGCGTCAGCATGATGATCAACGAAAGCTGTCCTACAGTGCTGGTCGGACTAAGAAGCTGAAACTATTTTAATTAATTTTCGGGACAATGTTCTCCGTTGTGCGAGACAGAAATTAAAGTTTAGTAAACGTGTACTGTATTGCGTGTTGCGTGCGTGCCTCTGAAAGTGTTCATGTTAGTTCCTCATATACTGGTTGATGACTGTATTAAAACCTGCATCTGTTACATGATAATATCCAAGAAATGGCATGGAGTATGTTTCTTGCTACAGTAATTCCTACTTTAAACTGCTGAAATTTTTTACCGTACAAAAACTAAAACGAAGGAAAGAAATATAATGTAAGTGAGACTTTTTCGTATTAATAGTGTGACGCATCACAATTTAAAAACAAAAATAAGCTTTGTATTTTGTACTTACATTTCAATTAAAAAGTTGCGTATTTAAGGGATTGAGTTGCACAAAGGAAGTAATTTCACACACAGGTATGATAACAACCGACAATGTAGGCATACAAGACCAGTGGAGGTGAATCTATGACCATAAGACAAGAAGTGGCCATACGAATAATATCACATATTCTTCGCTGCCAAAGACCCATAAGCGTTATAAATACCCTGGTCTTGTTATAAAAAAACATTATCTGAAACTGTCTAAAGTATGAGTAGTGCCAAAGAATAAATTTAGCAGTAGCATTGGAAAAAGTATAAGAATTACAGGGTTTTACTCGGCTCCAGAGATCCAGGTGTGAGTCTCAAATGACCTACATTTCCTACACAAATGAACTACAAATATACTGCAGACTGTATAATACAAACAGAAGACAATATTCTTCGGAACTATCTTATAGTTATGTTATGCTTATTGTTACTGATCTGAGTGTTTAATTGTTCATAACCTTTGCCATTCATGCAATTTGTATGTGAATCGAGCAACTATTTCTGGATCGTGTATAAAAACTGTAGTTGAAAGGACGGTGGGAGGAAGAAGCACGGGCAGGGCTAGCTATACGTATACGAGATCATTAATCGTGTATGATGCCACAGTTATGCTGAAATACAGGCAACAGGTGAAAAGGAAAAAAAAGCTGGAGAACTGCTCTCATATCGGACTTCGGAGAGCCGTGTTCTTTCTCGAGGAGTTCAGACGAATTAACAATTATCTGCTCAGAATAAACGTGCATTGAAGTGCAAAACTTAAGGATACAGTAAATTTCGCGTGATGACTGTCAAGTAACATAGCTCGAGCCAACTTGAACCATACTTAGGAATAAGTACTACGGTCTAGTACAGGAAGTAGCCAAAAGGAGTATAAAATGAGAAGAACAAAAATGATTTTTTTCTTCAAGGATAATAATTACTCTGTCTCCATAATCTAAGATGTGGTTTAACAACATGCGGTTTCACCACGGGCGGCAATGCGTGCTTCGGAACGCGCTCCCATGCTGACCACAAGGTTGAAAACAAGTTCCCTGTGGTAGAGTGTCCCACTCCTCCACCAGCGCGGTTCACAGCTGCTAGGCGGCCCTTAGAGCATACGTCCTCTCAACACGTCCCATACGTTGTCGATGGCATTAAGTCGGGGAACAAGAAGGTAGTCCAGCTGTCGAGTGTCATCTCGCTCCAAGAGCTCCTCCACCCGCACTGTTCGATGCGGTCACGCATTTCATTCCCTAAAAATGAAGTTACGGCCGAATCCACCCCTGAAGAGATGCACGTGGTGAACAAGTACAGTATCACATTGACGTCGACCGGTGAGTTTACCATGTATCATAGATTTGGTTGTCAGTACGCTCATGCCTCATTATATATCGCCAGACCATAACAGGATCGCCCAAACGAACACGTGCGACCATGTTCCTGGGCGTATTACATGTTCCCACCTCTTGCCATATGAGGGTACTTCCAGAATCACCAATCTTCTGTGATCCGAGAAGAGCATTCGATGCCACTACTCGTTGATCAAATCCCTATACTCTTGGCACATATGCTCTTGCCACAGATGTGCGGGTACCAACGGAACACATCGTATTGGTCGTCGGGCAAATAGATCACTCCGATACAGTGGCCGTGGCACGGTGCTGCACTAGACAGTGTCCTGTCAAATGTGGTCGCAATTGCACCCGCTGTTTCGCGTGGGTCTCTTCTTGCCTGCTGCACAATGTAGCGATCATCTGTTGCTGTACTTTACCATGAGAGACCACCCCTCTTCTTTGGACAGCAATGCGTCTTGTCTGGAACGCTTCCCCTGTCCATGTAACAGTGGTGTGAGCAATACCAAAACTCCTGAGCTAAACTCGTCACAATTCGTCGTTCTTCCAGTTTCGCGGTGGTTTTTCCCCGTGTAAAGTCTTCAACTGTTACATCCGGGCCATTTGATGCAGACCATCTCCACAATGCACGGTAACTGCTATTGATTCAGACACACTGTGTTTTCCCGCTCTTTCCACTGCCACGTGTTGCGTGGCCAGTTTCAGGTGGCGCTATAATCACGCTGACCTCACGCAACGTGACGTTCAACTTCCTGTGCACTACTGAGAGATCTCTGGCTACACGCTCCGGCGCTTTCATTCATTTCCATCAAGTTTTTAGCATGTTATGTTACTTTGTCTATCTATGTTTTGCAGAGCAGTGTATCGTATCTCGACTTTAGGACTCCATAGTCACAAAATTTACGCCACATCAAAACTAAAAATGTTTCCTTGTATAAAACTTGATTATTTACCCGTCTCCAGGATCAACGAAAGAGGTACAAAGGTATGAAGACTACTAACATTCGCTTCACGGTGACTGAAGGGTAGTGCTAACGGAATTCCACCTTCCAAACGACGCGCCATAATAGAGTGTCTACCAAGCAAGAGTTACGGTGGCGTAGGCTGGTTGTTTCACCGAATAGCGGCATGCATGTAGATCACATCGGCAGCAAAGCTAGAGGGCTGAACACGGCTGCGTACATCACGCTTATTGACACGTGTCTTGCTGCAGTAATCCAGTTTCTCCAGCTGAAAGCCGTGCGAGGAAGCTAATCAGACTGCCACGTCGCAGAGAAAGCACCAGGCCGTAGCGGCGTACCGCTGTCAGCCAGTCGTAATGGATGGGGCGCACAGAAAAGCCGTATGTGCAGTCGCAGGCACGCATGTTCCGCCCTCTGCTGTGTTCAGACGGAACTCCGCCTGTGTCAGACGGAGGTGCTCTCATACAGCGCAAATACACCTGCGCCAAGAATGAGCACGCAGGCCAAAAGACTTCATGGATTACAACTGCGTTTTGTCCTCTTCATATACTTTGCTCATCATTCGTATAGTGACGAGTGGTGACTATCCAATTTTTACTATCACTTCGAAAAAATGAAATTTTAATTTTTTGCATATGAATCTCAACAGCCATGGTCCACAATGAAATCCCCGAGCTACGATACCGTAGAACATCACTAGAGGCCCTAAACATAATGGCGCTGGCTCATTGATTAAGAAGAATATAAGAATAAAATAAATAATTCAATTTCGGCAGCAGCGGAAGAGTTGCAGCGTGCGATTCGTTGTGTGCGACACCATTTAATTATGTAACTTCATTTTTTCGAGCTGATAACTGAAGCTGTATTTCCATAGATAGTAGTGTACTGTCCATTTTACTGCCAGCTCGGCATTTTAGTACTAGTGGTAGTAATATTAGTAGCTGCATCCTTTGCGGAAATTAAATTTACAGTATTGTTGAATGTGTTGTGGTATTGCAGTCAGCAACAAAGAAACTGGCCAGGTGCATGTGCGTTCCGTGCACTGATTATGCCGCACAAACTTAAGTATGTATGCAGACATTTCATCCATGCCGCGAATCGAGAATCTCAACGATTATTGCCTGTTATCGATATTGATTCTGGCGAGATGTCGGTCCCAGTAATTCCAAAACCTTCCAGAATGTTTTAATTTTAATTTTGAGCTCGGATAACAACTGACAAAAGGAATATAATTACAAATTAATGATTTTCCAATTTTTTCTTTACTCTTTTTTTTTTCTTCTTTCCAAATTTCATGACTCTAGGTCAACGGAAAGTGCCCTGCAGGTTGTAATGTGTGAGTCTGCAAATATTTTAAGATGTGGCGCAAATGGCCGTATTTTGTGATTACACTGACTTAGAAACCTACATTTATTACGCCGCCAAGGGACCATAAAACTTAGTATGTGACATAAATATTAACTTGATAACAGACGGTCGGCCAGACAGATGCCCTAATAACAAATGATAAAAAATTTCTTTTGTGTGATATAATTAAACAATTAACAGTTTTCGGACTATTTGTATATGGCTGTGATTCCTTGATTTTTGTCAAACTTCATGATTCTAGCCCAACGGAAAGTACGATACAGGTTTTGGTGACTGAGTTTGCGATTATCAAAATATGTGACATGAATGGCCGTATCTTTTGATTGCATTGACTCAGAGGCTTCAAATTTTTACTTCACCAAATGTGCATATCTTTGTGACATAAAATTCATCGTGCTTCACCTACCCGTTCATAAGAAAATGTGTTTTTAACAGTCGGACATACGGACAGACAGACATCAAAGACATGCTATAAAGATTCCGTTTTTATCGACTGAGATACGGAATCCTGCAAACAACTCATGTTTACAGACAAACATATACTTGCAGGTCTACTTCGACGAGGATGGGACAGGTAGTAGTCCGTGGCATAACACCTCGGCATTTATCTAGCGTAATTCAGGTGGGAATTTAAGGACATGGGACCTGGACAAACTGAAAGAACCAGAGGTTGTACAGAGTTTTAGGGAGAGCATAAGGAAACAATTGAGAGGAATGGGGGAAAGAAATACAGTAGAAGAAGGATGGGTAGCTTTGAGGGATGAAATAGTGAAGGCAGCAGACGATCAACTAGGTAAAAAGACGAGGGCTAATAGAGAACCTTGGGTAACAGAAGAAATATTGAATGTAATTGATGAAAGGAGAAAATATAAAAATACAGTAAATGAACCAGGTAAAAATGAATACAAACGTCTCAAAAATGATATCTACAGGAAGTGCAAAATGGCTAAGCAGGGATGGCTAGAGGATAAATGTAAGGATGTAGAGGCTTATCTCACTAGGGGTAAGATAGATACTGCCTACAGGAAAATTAAAGAGACCTTTGGAGAAAGGAGAATCACTTGCATGAATATCAAGAGCTTTGATGGAAACCCAGTTCTAAGCAAAGAAGAGAAAGCAGAAAGGTGGAAGGAGTATATAGAGGGTCTATACAAGGGCGATGTCCTTGAGGACAATATTATGGAAATGGAAGAGGATGTAGGTGAAGATGAAAAGGGAGATATGATACTGCATGAAGAGTTTGACAGAGCACTAAAAGACCTGAGTCGAAACAAGGCCACCGGAGTAGACAACATTCCATTAGAACTACTGACAGCCTTGGGAGAGCCAGTCCTGACAAAACTCTACCATCTGGTGAGCAAGAGGTATGAGACAGGCGAAATACCCTCAGACTTCAAGAAGAATATAATAATTCCCATCCCAAAGAAAGCAGGTAAGAAGAAAGATTAAGGAAAGGCAAACCTACGTTTCTAGCATTTGTAGATTTAGAGAAAGCTTTTGACAATGTTGATTGGAATACTCTCTTTGAAATTCTGAAGGTGGCAGGGTAAAATACAGGGAGCTAAAGGCTATTTACAATTTGTACAGAAAGCAAATGGGAGTTATAAGAGTCGAGGGGTATGAAAGGGAAGCAGTGGTTGGGAATGGAGTGAGACATCGTTGTAGCCTATCCCCGATGTTATTCAATCTGTATATTGAGCAAGCAATAAAGGAAACAAAAGAAAAGATCGTAGTAGGTATTAAAATCGATGGAGAAGAAATAAAAACTTTGAGGTTCGCCGATGACATTGTAATTCTGTCAGAGACAGCAAAGGACTTGGAAGAGCAGCTGAACGGAATGGACAGTGTCTTGAAAGGAGGGTATGAGATGAACATCAACAAAAGCAAAACGAAGATAATGGAATGTAGTCGAATTAAGTCGGGTGATGCTGAGGGAATTAGATTATGAAAGGAGTTTTGCTATTTGGGGAGCAAAATAACTGATGATGGTCGAAGTAGAGAGGATATAAAATGTAGACTGGCAATGGCGTTTCTGAAGAACAAAAATTTGTTAACACCGAGTATAGATTTAAATGTCAGGAAGTCGTTTCTGAAAGTATTTGTATGGAGTGTAAACATGTATGGAAGTGAAACGTGGGCGATAAATAGTTTAGACAAGAAGAGAATAGAATCTTTTGAAATGTGGTGCTACAGAAGAATGCTAAAGAGTAGATGGGTAGATCACATAACTAATGAGGAGGTGTTGAATAGAAATGGGGAGAAGAGGAGCTTGTGGCACAACTAGACTAGAAGAAGGGATCGGCTGATAGGACATGTTCTGACACATCGAGGGATCCTCAATTTAGTATTGGAGGGAAGCGTGGAGACTAAAAATCGTAGAGGGAGACCAGGAGATGAATACACTAAGCAGATTCAGAAGGATGTAGGCTGCAGTAGGTACTGGGAGATGAAGAAGCTTGCACAGGATAGAGTAGCATGGAGAGCTGTATCAAACCAGTCTCTGGACTGAAGACCACAACAACAACAATTCAGGGAAATCACGGAAAACTTCAATCAGGAAGGCTGGATAGCTATTTGAGGCTCCATCTTCTCGGATACAAGGCCGGTCCGTTTAAAACTGTGCAAACTTACTCGGTTCATCCCTAGTGATTACACATTCCTCAAGGGATTTCATTTGAGCATGAAAACATCTAGTGATTCAGTGTTCATTTATTTGTCGACATCAGTCCAGCCACGCGTTGCTCACTTTGAACTGAGACCAGAGCAATGACGACGGTGTTTGATTTCCATTTTGCCTATAGAAATTCGCCATTCGTTCTCCTGAGACAATGAGATGTTAAGCTCAGAAAGAAGATAAAATGTTAGTATTATCCATTGCAACGCCATGTTTGTTGTTAAAAAGTGAGTTGTGAAGAAACAAAGGTATGTTATTATTTGATTCTGTTAAAATGACGGAAAACACCATGAAGGGTAGTGCTTCATAAGCGATAGCGGAGCTGGTACGCGTCTTTCTGCATCTGAAAGATGATGTATACTCAGATTTCGCGTCAGCCGTATGAGAGTGCCGCTAGTAGCGCCACTATGATGATGCAGATCAAGTTTGCTTTAAACACACGCTGCAAATATCATGGGTGGTAGTTATCATTGATATTGGACGTCGTGAGTTGATGTTTGTCAAAAATGCATTCAATACAACAAAGACGCTATTATCAAAATCTCACTGAGTTTGAAGGATGTCGCGCAATTGGGCTACTGGATGCGATACTGCAGAAATACTTGATTGGAATGCAGCTACTGTACATAATTACTGGCCTAGTGGTCACAAGAATATACAGTCGCAAGAAGAACGGGTCCTGGACAGCCACATGACACTAACGAGAGGGAAGACCACCGTGTTCTGGTCCACCCTATTGCATCTGCAGTAACAATATGAGCATCAGTTGGCACCACAGCGATCCAACGAACTAAAAAAATCGATTACTTCAAAGACAGCTCCGAGCCAGACGCCCTTTGCGTGCATTCCACCCATCCGAAAACACCGCCATTTGTGACTTTAGTGGTGTCAAGCGAGAGCTCACTGGAAAGCAGGAAGGAGGTCTATTGTGTTTCCTGATGAAAACTGGTTCTAGTTCGGAGCCGGTGATGGCCACATACCGCTGTTGTAACACAACATTCCCTTTGGAGTGTCGACATGTTGCCTTGGCCTGTTCCATCAATAGATCTGCCTCAAATCGAGCACATATGAAACGTGATCTGACGACAACGCCTGAGTCATGCACAAATAGCATTAACCGTCACTGTATTGGCCGACCTAGCGCAACAGGCATGAAGCGCCGTAGCACAAACTGTACAAGTTAATGCATGCACGTCTGCATTCTTGCATTCAACATTCTGGCAGCTACACCGATTATTAACGTACTCGCGTTTCACTTTTGCAATGGGTTACCTCGTTCTTACACTAATCGGTGATCTTGCAATGTTAATGACTTAAATACGTTATCTAGACAAATGTAGTTCCGAAATTTCATTACTCTAGGTCAATTATGTTTTGGTGTTGCTATTTTTTCCGTCAGCGTACTTACTCACAGGTCTAATTCGGTAAGGATGGGACAGGTAGTCGGCCACAACATAACTGTAAGAACCATTTACCCGAAGTAATTCAAAAAAATGACGGAAAACGTGAGTCAGGAAGGCTGGATGGAGATTTTAGCCTGCGTCTTCCCGAACACATGGCTGGTCCCTTTATAACAGCACAAACTTACCCATTTAACACATGGTATTTACACATTCTTCCTGTGATTTCATTTGGCAATTAAAAAAAGAACTAGTGTCCCAGTTTTCACTTATTTCTCAACATTAATCAGTGCACGCGCCACTCACATTCGACTGAAACCAGAGCAGTGGTGATGGTGTTTGGTTTCCATTTTGTAAATCGAAACTCCTCATTTGGTCTCCTTCGAAAGGGTGTCAGCATCCCCTCGTAGTCAAAGCTCAAAAAGAAGATAAAATGTTAGTATTATCCATCGCAACGCTTTGTTTATAGTTATAAAGTGAGATGTGAAAGAAAAGAGGTAGCTTATAGTTCCAGCCTAAAAGTCAAGTGCTGGTACGACGGTCAGGAACAGTAGAGCAGAGAGGGCTGTGGGGAAGACGTCAGCCAACAGTACGCTGACCGACCCCTCTCTAGGACGACACCGACACAGCAGCGGCGTCTAGGCGAAGAGAACATAAGCCCCGTGCCACCTGGCCGCCGCCCAGTTGAAGACTAGGCGTCATACGAGCTCTGCAGCAGCGACTTCTGAACTGCATTGTTTCACTTGTATTAAGGAGTTCTGTATACTGAAGAAATATTATTCTTTCGCCTGTCGCCCATTGCTTGCGACACACCATTGTCAATTCTCAAAGTATTTTCATTTATCTTTCTTTCGCAGCGATCGCAGGGTCGGCGTGGTTACAACAGATTTGGCAGTGTTAGTGTTAGGAATGGCCGGATGCCCTTCCTGCCGCCACCCCGTACCCCCCCAGGACGGAATCAGTGTACCCCAACTGTCTGCGTCTAGTGAAATTCGCGTAACAGTGCGGACGTGTTGCAAATGTCTGCGACGCGTGTAACTGAGGCGGAACGTGGGGACCAGACCGGTATTCACCTAGCGAGATGTAGAAAACCGCCTAAAAATCACATCCAGGCTGGCCGGCACACCGGCCCTCGTCGTTAATCCGCCGGGCGGATCGATTCGGGGCCGGCGCTCTTACCCGAATTCAGGAAGCAGCGCTTTAGCGAGCTCGGATACCCTGGCGGGTCCAAGTATTGTTATTTATCTAACTGTAGTAAAAATTCATTAATACGATTTGCTTGAATTGTTGTTTAGCGACCCGAGAAAGCAGGTTTCCTAGGCACCCCGTATTCGACGAGTAGACAGAACACAACAGTTATTATTTGATTCTGCTATACTTTTGTACCTAAATCTTACACCGTATTATTCAAGTGATAATTACCTATATGGACTGTACTGTTTACTAATTTGAGGCACCATAAATTAGATAACCCGCTCAGTGCAGTGCAGTATGAAACAATATTTGAAGCGCTTTTTATGCAAGGATAGTGCTGGTAGGTAATTACAAATCATTCGAATTGTGCGTCTATGAATATAATGTTTATTTCATTACTTATCAGAGAAGGCGTGAATTACATGATTAAGGACAAAATAGCACTGTCAGACACACAGCTTTATCTGTATTATCCAGAACCATTAATCCTAATCGCGTAGCAGCATTTGCAGTCCGCGCTTCCACGCCAGTATAGACACTGGACTCGCATTCGGGAGGACGACGGTTCAATCCCGCGTCCGGCCATCCTGATTTAGGTTTTCCGTGATTTCCCTAAATCGCTCCAGGCGAATGCCGGGATGGTTCCTTTCAAAGGGCACGGCCGACTTCTTTCCCCGTCCTTCTCTAATCCGATGAGACCGATGACCTCGCTGTCTGGTCTCCATCCCCAAACCAACCAACCAACCAACCACTCCAGTAATTATGAGGAAACTGTTAAGTATTTACACATTTAAGACACGCCTTAGCATCGAAATCGTTAACAAACCAATAAGTATCTCCATCACATTCATCGCAGTACTTCATCCAGAAAACACTGGTGCAGAGGACCAAGCACTGCGTTCTGTGGGCACCAACTGCCATAACTACACTGAAGCGCCAAAGAAACTGGTACGGGCATGCACATTCAAATACAGAGATATTTAAATAGGCAGAATACCGCGCTGCGGTCGACGACGCCTATATAAGACAAGTGCCTGGCGCAGTTGTTAGACAGGAGATTTAATTGAGTTTGAACGTGGTGTTATAGTCGGCGCACGAACGATGGGACAACATCTCTGAGGTAGCGATGAAGAGCGGATTTCAGGTACGACCATTTCACGAGTCTAGCATGAAGTTCAGGTTAGATGGCCTTGGGCAAGTACAGAAAGGGCAACAGCCTCAACGGGTGCGGGGCAAAGTCAGGACATGCGGGGACCAAGCAGCAATCGGTATTGTAATTGTCAACTGTCGAAGCTGCGTTGGTAAAGTACCGGAACTTCAAGCGCTGATAGAAAGCACCGAAGCTGAAATCGTTATAGGTACAGAAAGCTGGCTTAAGCCAGAGATAAATTCTGCCGAAATTTTTACAAAGGTACAGACGGTGTTTAGAAAGGATAGATTGCATGCAACCGGTGGTGGAGTGTTCATCGCTGTTAGTAGTAGTTTATCCTGTAGTGAAGTAGAAGTGGATAGTTCCTGTGAATTATTATGGGTGGAGGTTACACTAAACAACCGAACTAGGTTAATAATTGGCTCCTTTTACCGACCTCCCGACTCAGCAGCATTAGTGGCAGAACAACTGAGAGAAAATTTGGAATACATTTCACATAAATTTTCTCAGCATGTTATAGTCTTAGGTGGAGATTTCAATTTACCAGATGTAGACTGGGACACTCAGATGTTTAGGACGGGTGGTAGGGACAGAGGATCGAGTGACATTATACTGAGTGCACTATCCGAAAATTACCTCGAACAATTAAACAGAGAACCGACTCGTGGAGATAACATATTGGACCTACTGATAACAAACAGACCCGAACTTTTCGAATCTGTATGTACAGAACAGGGAATCAGTGATCATAAGGCCGTTGCAGCATCCCTGAATATGGAAGTTAATAGGAATATAAAAAAAGGGAGGAAGGTTTATCTGTTTAGCAAGAGTAATAGAAGGCAGATTTCAGACTACCTAACAGATCAAAACGAAAATTTCTGTTCCGACACTGACAATGTTGAGTGTTTATGGAAAAAGTTCAAGGCAATCGTAAAATGCGTTTTAGACAGGTACGTGCCGAGTAAAACTGTGAGGGACGGGAAAAACCCACCGTGGTACAACAACAAAGTTAGGAAACTACTGCGAAAGCAAAGAGAGCTCCACTCCAAGTTTAAACGCAGCCAAAACCTCTCAGACAAACAGAAGCTAAACGATGTCAAAGTTAGCGTAAGGAGGGCTATGCGTGAAGCGTTCATTGAATTCGAAAGTAAAATTCTATGTACCGACTTGACAGAAAATCCTAGGAAGTTCTGGTCTTACGTTAAATCAGTAAGTGGCTCGAAACAGCATATCCAGACACTACGGGATGATGATGGCATTGAAACAGAGGGTGACACGCGTAAAGCTGAAATACTAAACACCTTTTTCCAAAGCTGTTTCACAGAGGAAGACCGCACTGCAGTTCCTTCTCTAAATCCTCGCACAAACGAAAAAATGGCTGACATCGAAATAAGTGTCCAAGGAATAGAAAAGCAACTGGAATCACTCAATAGAGGAAAGTCCACTGGACCTGACGGGATACCAATTCGATTCTACACAGAGTACGCGAAAGAACTTGCCCCCCTTCTAACAGCCGTGTACCGCAAGTCTCTAGAGGAACGGAGGGTTCCAAATGATTGGAAAAGAGCACAGATAGTCCCAGTCTTCAAGAAGGGTCGTCGAGCAGATGCGCAAAACTATAGACCTATATCTCTTACGTCGATCTCTTGTAGAATTTTAGAACATGTTTTTTGCTCGCGTATCATGTCATTTCTGGAAACCCAGAATCTACTATGTAGGAATCAACATGGATTCCGGAAACAGCGATCGTGTGAGACCCAACTCGCCTTATTTGTTCATGAGACCCAGAAAATATTAGATACAGGCTCCCAGGTAGATGCTATTTTTCTTGACTTCCGGAAGGCGTTCGATACAGTTCCGCACTGTCGCCTGATAAGCAAAGTAAGAGCCTACGGAATATCAGACCAGCTGTGTGGCTGGATTGAGGAGTTTTTGGCAAACAGAACACAGCATGTTGTTATCAATGGAGAGACGTCTACAGACGTTAAAGTAACCTCTGGCGTGCCACAGGGGAGTGTTATGGGACCATTGCTTTTCACAATATATATAAATGACTTAGTAGATAGTGTCGGAAGTTCCATGCGGCTTTTCGCGGATGATGCTGTAGTATACAGAGAAGTTGCTGCATTAGAAAATTGTAGCGAAATACAGGAAGATCTGCAGCGGATAGGCACTTGGTGCAGGGAGTGGCAGCTGACCCTTAACATAGACAAATGTAATGTATTGCGAATACATAGAAAGAAGGATCCTTTATTGTATGATTATATGATAGCGGAACAAACACTGGTAGCAGTTACTTCTGTAAAATATCTGGGAGTATGCGTACGGAACGATTTGAAGTGGAATGATCATATAAAACTAATTGTTGGTAAGGCGGGTACCAGGTTGAGATTCATTGGGAGAGTGCTTAGAAAATGTAGTCCATCAACAAAGGAGGTGGCTTACAAAACACTCGTTCGACCTATACTTGAGTATTGCTCATCAGTGTGGGATCCGTACCAGGTCGGGTTGACGGAGGAGATAGAGAAGATCCAAAGAAGAGCGGCGCGTTTCGTCACTGGGGTATTTGGTAACCGTGATAGCGTTACGGAGATGTTTAATAAACTCAAGTGGCAGACTCTGCAAGAGAGGCCCTCTGCATCGCGGTGTAGCTTGCTCGCCAGGTTTCGAGAGGGTGCGTTTCTGGATGAGGTATCGAATATATTGCTTCCCCCTACTTATACTTCCCGAGGAGATCACGAATGTAAAATTAGAGAGATTAGAGCGCGCACGGAGGCTTTCAGACAGTCGTTCTTCCCGCGAACCATACGCGACTGGAACAGGAAAGGGAGGTAATGACAGTGGCACGTAAAGTGCCCTCCGCCACACACCGTTGGGTGGCTTGCGGAGTATCAATGTAGATGTAGATGTAGATGTAGATCCGGTAAAACATCAAATCTCCGGCATCGCTGCAAACGGAAAAAGATCCTGCAAGAACGGAGCCAACGACGACAGAAAAGAATCGTTCAACGTGAGAGAAGTACAACCCTTCCGCAAATTGCTGCAGATTTCAATTCTGGGCCATCAACAAGTATCAGCGTGCGAACCATTCAACGAAACAGCATCAATATGGGCTTTCGGAGCCGAAGGCCCACCCGTGTACCCCTGATGACTGCACGACACAAAGCTTTACGCTTCGCCTGGGCCCGTCAACAGCGACATTGGACTGTTGATGACTGGAAACATGTTGCTACGAAAAATTTACATGTTATTTACTACTTACAAAACCAAAACGGTGTATGGGAATAGGGCCACGATCTCATAAGGTGAACTCATCAATGTAAGTCTGGAGAGACCATCTTCAGATGTTAACTGGTGAGCGTATAACAAGCTATACACAATGAATCTCAGTGGATCGCTCCCTCAGCTTCTTAATATAGGAACTGTTGAGGAATCTTCACCATGAATGGCTACCTTGAATTTAGAATGTGGAAACTGTTGGGGATTTTTCGCCGTAAACGGCTGCTTTGGTTCCAGATTGTGGAAGTAGTTGAAAAATCTTCATTGTGAATTACTGCCTCACTTCGGAAATGTGGAAATCTTTGAGGATTCATCAGTGTGAATGGCAGTCTCTGTTTTTGAATGCGGGAATTGTTAAGGAGACTTCGCCATGAACAGCTGCCACACTTCCGGAATTTTGGACTTGGTGAGGTCGTCGTTCAAGGTGAAGAGTCTTTTGTGACATTTTGCAGTGGAACCGACCAATATAGAACTGAAATTATGCCGTTACATACGCGCATACATCGCAAAGGCAATAAAAAATGGTTTATTCAATTATTAGGGATCAGTGAAGGTTACGTACAGTGCCTCAATTAAGTGGAAGCAAGGGCGGCATTAAATATTGATTGATATTATTGGGCAAACGATAAAGGAGACTATTTCTTATTGTGTTCCAATAATATAAGAACGGCTTACAGGTAATTCCGTGAAGAAATGTGTCAAGATGCATTGCAATATAATATTTTTGTAGCTTGTTTGTAATCGCCCCATTATTAACGTAGTGAAGTCTGGTTTAAAAGAGCGAGCTTCAGAATAGCTTTTGGGTATCCGAATCAATGTTTTCATGGTTTCTCTACATAGTATGTAGCGAATTTTGGTAAGTTTTTTCAGTTAGACATATCCAATCTCATTTAAATTTTTGCAATTTCTCTGAGCTTACGCCCTTTTCTTTCCTACTCAGCATAGATACAATACAATTCACAATTACTAGCTCAGGCAGTGATGCAGAAACCGGTGTCCCAAACAGGCGGCTCCTGAAGTCGATGATAGTGTAGTTCACGAAGTTAATGGCTTGTTAAAAGCGAAGTCCACAGTGAAATGAAAGTCGTCGTAATCATTCACATGCATCCAGGGAGCGATCCGAAGAGAAAAACATCAACACAGGTAAGATCAGTCACTCTGCTACCAATGACGCCTTTCGAAGGCTTCAGACAACAGCGAGAACTGCCGGACAAGTGTGGGATTACAGTATTTGTAGGCATCACGGTGTCGAAGTAAAGACCCATAGTGCTCAGAGCCATCTGAACCATTTGAACCACTCTGGTGTCAGTGTATAGGCCCACGTGACATGACCGCTGCTACGGTGCCACCCTCCTTCCAGGTGCAAGGCTAACGAAAGTATCAAATGGTTCAAATGGCTCTGAGCACTATGGGACTCAACTGCTGAGGTCATTAGTCCCCTAGAACTTAGAACTAGTTAAACCTAACTAACCTAAGGACGTCACAAACATCCATGTCCGAGGCAGGATTCGAACCTGCGACCGTAGCGGTCCTGTGATTCCAGACTGCAGCGCCTAACGAAAGTATCACTCACAAATAACAACCTCAACTACTGTTGCATAAAGGCTTTCTTGTCTCCACCAGCGGCAATAATATATTATCGTGATATGAAAATATTTCATATAATTTGTTTACATCAGTTCTTCAGCGTTAGTTACAAGAAATTGCAATTCAGGTAAATAGGTCATCTGGAAAATATGTTTCCTTTGTAGACTCACGAACCTTGTCAAATTTGTTCTTGACTGCAGATAGAGTCAGATTGTGAGGTCTCACAGTGTTATAGCTGGAATGTTTTCCACAGCCACTCACGTTCCAAACCAGTCCACTTGAGCTAACCCTCACGAAAGCAACTGAAGAGTCTACTTCCTTAAATGAAGCTTGCCACATTTCTTAATTTCTTCCCATTCTCCTTGTACTGTATTCCCGGAAAGGCATAAATCTACGTTTGGAGGACCATTTGAACATTCCGCTTGTTGGCTGGTTTTCTGAGCACGAGGGGCGTTCAATAAATAACCAACACTTTTTTTCTGAAAGCCGGTTGGTGTTATTCAAAATTCCAATACGCCATATTATTCAGCACTCTTTTGGCTACAAAACCATATTTTTAAATATAATCTCCTTTCAATACGACGGCCTTACTGAAGGGGCTTGTGTGCCCGCATGGTACCAATCTATTGGCCCACGTCGGAGCCAATATCTTTATGCATCAATACCAGTACCTCAGCACCCGTGGTCTTGGGATACGGCACGGTAGCTCAGGGTGTTTGGTGAGAGGATCGATTGTCCTCAGTAATACAAACACTGATCAAAAGAATCTTCGATGAACTTGAACGGACGTCAAGGGCGTCCGCCCAGACCAAACGAACCTAACAATACCGAAAATTTTTTTTTAAAAAAAGAAAAAAGGAGTAGCGTCTTTGATTCATAATCGAAACTTATTTGTTCCCGGGATCGAACCCCGCCACTGCTTAAATTTTGATTAATAATCAGCCTTGGAAGCTGAAGACTTCCGGCATAAGAGACACCCTCATGCTGCAAACGGCCTTGACAAAGAGTGTGGAGGAGAGGACAGAGGTTCAGGGCACTCTCTTGTCCTAAGGATTGGAAACTGCCCCTAAAGGCGGAGTAACCAGCAATGATCAGTGGCATCAGGATGCAGAAGGTGATGGAAACAACTGCATTAAAGACACGTAACGTGTATCCACAGGACATGTGGCCTGTAGTTGAAGAAGTGTCATGTTGATCTCTCCATTGGCAAAAGATTCCGAAATAATCCCCCAATCGGATGTCCGGGAGGGGACTAAAATAATTGCTATGAGCACTATGGGCCTTAACTGCTGAGGTCATCAGTCCCCTAGAACTTAAACCTAACTAACCTAAGGACATCACACACATCCATGCCCGAGGCAGGATTCGAACCTGCGACCGTAGCGGTCGCACGGTTCCAGACTGTAGCGCCTAGAACCGCACGGCCACCCGGCCGGCCGGGGAGGGGACTGCCAAGGTGGGGGTTACCATGAGAAAAAGATTGAATTATCAACGAAAGGATAACGTTCTACGAGTCGGGGCGTGGAGTGTCAGAAGCTTGAACGTAGTAGGGAAACTAGAAAATCTGAAAAGGGAAATACAAAGGCTCAATCTAGATATAGTAGGGGTCAGTGAAGTGAAGTGGAGAGAAGATAAGGATTTGTGGTCAGGTGGGTGTAGGGTAATATCAAGAGTAGCAGGAAATGCTATAACGGGAATAGTATTCGTTGTGAATAGTTCAGTCTCAGGGTTGTTCTTATTAGAATCGACAACAAACCAAAAACGACAACGATAGTTCTGGTTACAAGTTCCATTCTGAGATGAAGAGGTTAGCAAAGGAGAAGAATTCTTGGCGTGCCGCATCAAACCAGTCAAAAGACTGATGATCAAGAAAAAAAATCAATAACTTTCCCATTATCCATCTACTGCTCTCCACAGAGTGCATCCTGCATTGGGCCAAACAGATGGAAGTCAGGAGGGGCCAGATCCGTGTTGTAGGGTGGATGGATAAGAACAGCAAAATAATGTTTCTGAGCTCCCATTAGATGCGCAGATTTGTGTGAGACCTTGAATTGGAGAAGTTCGTTTCCGTTTTTGTGGCTACGTTTTCCACAGTATCACGATGTGTAAGAGTGTTCCTCGTTGCACGATGAGGCAGGACATCAAACAGACCAACCGACGACCGTCACCAAAGTTTTTCAGCTGACAGTGCAGCTTGGAGCTTTTTCTTCGGAGGAGAGATTGTATGGCACCACTCCATACATTGCCGTTTTCTCTTTGGTTCGAAATGAAGAACACATGTTTCACCTACAGTGACAATGTTCTACAAATAATTGTTATGGTCAGCCTTGTACCGAGCGAGGTGACGCAGTGGTTTGCACACTGGACTCGCATTCGGGAGGACGACGGTTCAATCCCGTCTCCAACCATCCTGATTTAGGTTTTCCGTGATTTCCCTAAATCGTTTCAGGCAAATGCCGGGATGGTTGCTTTGAAAGGGCACGGCCGATTTCCTTCCCAATCCTTCCCTAACCCGAGCTTGCGCTCCGTCTCTAATGACCTCGTTGTCGACGGGACGTTAAACACTAACTACCTACCTACCCCCAGCCATGTAATGCACAATACATTTCGCACAAATGGTGCTTCATTGGTCTTCGTGGTCTATTGTTAGGTGGCGAGGAATCCAGTGGGCTCACACCTTTAAGTACCTCCACTAGTGGACTACGTAAGGGGTCAACAGCCCCTTACGGACTGCTTCCCGAGCGGTCCCCGGCACGAATCCGCCCGGCGGATTAGTGGCGAGGTCCGGTGTACCGGCCAGCCTGTGGATAGTTTTTAAGGCCTCGGCGAATGACGGGGGGGGGGGGGGGGCGATCCACTCGTGGCCGACCTGCACAATAACCCTGGGTTCGGTGTGGGGCGGCGGTGGGGTGGGTGGACTGCTGTGGCCTGTTGTGGGGTTGTGAACCACTGAGGGCTAGGCGGGACGAAGCGTCTCCGTTGTTTCTAGGTCCCCGGTTATGTACACACACACACACACACACACACACACACACACACAAGTTGGTGGCTGCTAAGCGAACAGGGCGGATTTCGGAAGGATGACCGACAGCGCTTACCATTGTTTAACGGTTGTATATGTCACCCAACGCCGTGTGTATGACCTCCAGCAAATACGTAAATGGCAATAACTGAGCGATTTTTTGATGTGTTTAAGTGTTAATTTGTGCGTCATGATTACGCGACAACCGTGCCGGGCAGCCAGGATTTGAGTTGCAGTGAGGATCGTGCATTCAGTGCTACATGAAGAATGTTCGCGTGTGACGACATTAATAGGCGACCTGTGATGAGTTAACCGTTATTACTTTGTCAGACGAAGGGAGTATATGCCTCATTCGTGCTGTTTAGACAATAAACATAGAACATTAACAACAAAATATGCACCGATTATTGCTACCTGACATCCTAATTAGCTTTGTTGGATTTGACACGAAATAAGTCCCCTGCAAATATAGACCGATCAGCCTTTATCAGTTGCGCACAAACTATTCTAAACTGTTAGGCTATAGTCCAATACTTAATAACGGTGTTAATAAGGGAGCGTTTGAATAAGTGTGTTAGTATTACCATCAGAGACGTCCAATGGAGCAGCAAGGTGTTTGTGATTAGCCGATCACTAAAATCAGTGTGACCGCACGTTCCAACATTGCAGTATTCGTAACTGTGTGCGGCCGGCTGTCACGCGGGAGGTGGGGCAGGATCGCACAACCTTGTTGCGATGACGTCACACACCTCGCCTAATGGATCACCGTGCTTTTGTTCACTGCCAGGTCCCCGTAGACTCTCTGCTAGCGCCTATGAATATGTGCGAGCTCTGGTTTTCCGTTAAAAGAAACTCAGTGACAGCTCTCTGCTTGCAACTTATCTCCGCTGCGGACACCACTTTGTCCCATAACAAATTCTGCATGGGTTCAACGGAAATCGGCAATAAATAAATAAATAAAAACAAAAAAATTAAAAATTAAGAAATGTCTTTCGTTACTTATAGAACGTCCGTCTTAGAACAAATACTACAGCTATATGTCACGTATAATATTTATGTATATGCCTTGAAAAGGAGAAAACTGTTTCGGCAGCGGTGACCGAGCGGTTCTAGGCACTCCAGTCCGGAACCACGCTGCTGCTATGGTCGCAGGTTCGAATCCTGCCTCGAGCATGGATGTGTGTGATGTCCTCAGGTTTAAGTAGTTCTAACTCTAGCGGACTGATGACATCATATGTTGAGTCCCATAGAGCTCAGAGCCATTTGAACCATTTAAGAAAACTGTGATTCACTTCGTGATCTTAGGAGCAACACAAATAAACTGATGCCGAGTAAAGTCTGATTTTTGAGTTGATGTAATAGGGGTGCTTGTATATCGTAATTCATCAGTAAATATCATGCATGACGATGGCTGACATACCACTCCCGTGACTACCTGCTACTCACTTAACGTAGCAAGGGAATTGTGTCATGTCACTTTAAGATAGGCTAGCCATGCTTGCGTTTTAATTCGAAATATTGACGTACATTCCGGTGATCAAAAGTTTTCCTAACACCCTTTTTTTTCATTCGCCACCAATATTTTGGAGAGGTGAATTCTTGGCGACGTCGGTTTAGCTAACTCAACTCCTTTTAGTTTTAAGTATACTTTTTCTTGCAGCTTCCCCTATTAGTTTGTTCTCGAGCACTTTCAACATATCTAGTGTCTCAAAATCAAGCTACACAGTGAATCCAATATCGACGGAGTGATTTACGAAGAAAGTAATGGGAATGTAATAAGGGTATATTGCCTCTCCGTTCCGCTCACATTTCTACGAATCTTAACGCTTTTTACATTTATGCATGAGCTGAGATCTTAATGCATACCCTGCCGCCCCGGACACAGTAGCGCCCTGGAAGGGATTACCCCGTAGAGGATCTACCTTCACTCT